>NW_027187336.1:13209084-13282033 GCF_028583685.1 Petaurus breviceps papuanus | reverse complement strand
GGGAAGGAAGGAAGGAAGGAAGGAAGGAAGGAAGGAAGGAAGGAAGGAAGGAAGGAAGGAAGGAAGGAAAGAAGGAAGGAAGGAAGGAAGGAAGGAAGGAAGGAAGGAAGGAAGGAAGGAAGGAAGGAAGGAAGAATGGACAACGTACCTCAGGACATAGCAGGAAAAGAATAATAACACAATCATGTTTATATTCTATCCTCAATCTCTGAAGGTGCCTAAACTATCATTTTGAGATATTTTTTTACAATAATGATCATTTTGTGATAAACTCTGTACACCTCTCTTACCCAGATCTCCTTTTAACTCAACATCACCTCATTGGTAAATACCTGGCCACAGTCTGTAGACATGGCATAGACTGAAGCTCAGTAGCTCATAGGAATCATCACCTGTGACTGTAATCCTTCACTTAGTGCTGGGCACATTTTAAGTATTCACTAAGTACGTGTTAATTAACCCCTAAACAACCAGAGAGACTTTGAGCTAGTAGGTAGAGAAGCTGGGCCTGGAGTTAGAAAAACCTGAATTTGAATCGAGTTTCTGATACTTACTAGTTGTGTGAAGGTAAGTCACTTAATATCTGTTTGTCTCAGTTTCTTCTACTGTAAAATGAGGATAATAACAGCATCTACCTCATGGAATTGTTGTGAGAATCAAATAAGGTAATATTTGTAAAGCACTTAGTAAGTGCCTGAAACAGAGAAGTCACTATATAAATGCTTATTCCCTTCTCCTCCCCTTGTTCATGAATAACTTGACCTGACAAATCAGTCGGGGTGTTAATTGCAAATGTATATTACCTTCCCTTCCCTTACTCCTGTTCAGAAATGACTCCATTTGACAAATGAGTGAGGGTATATATAAAAGAAAGTGAATGATTGACTTGTAGTGAAATCAATGTGTTACATCCAAAAAGATGTTTTTTAATCAAGCCAGTAAAAGAAAGAATTGCTAGAGGAAAGAAACATTTCTTAAGCACCTACTGTGTTTCCCCGATAATAAAACCTATCCCGAAAATAAGCCCTCCCCTTACTGTGTAAGATTCCTCTAAAATAAGCCCTCCCCCGAAAATAAGCCCTATTTAGATAGCTACTGTAGTGAAGGTGATCCCCTGCGCTTCACGCTACATTACGGTACCCTCTCTATGCACCGTCCCCCCCTCCCCCCCTGGTGAAATGCACCAAGCTGCATCCAATCAGAGCTGCAGCAGTGAGCGCGTCATCCTGTTCTTCCCCAGTGATTTGCTTATTGAATAAAGGTACATTTTTTTTGTTCACATTTACCTGTTTAATGTTCATTAAAATAAGCCCTCCCCTGAAAATAAGCCCTCTGGTGTTTTTCTGTCCAAAAAAAAATTAATAAGACAGTGTCTTATTATCGGGGAAACACGGTAGTATCTGCCAAGATCTGTACTAAGTGCTCTAAAAAGTTTATCTCATTTGATCCTCACAAAAATCCTGGGAGGTAGATGCTATTATTATGCCCACTTGACTGTCGAGGAAACTGAAGCAAATGAAAGTTAAGTGACTTGCCCAGAGTCACACAGACAGTAAGTGTCTAAGGCCATATTTGAATCTGGGTCTTCCTTACTCCAGGTCCTACCCTCTCTCCACTACTCCCAGGCAGGGATACTACATGTAAGGTTAAAACTAATATGCCACTTTTTCTCCCTCCCAGAAAACTTTACTCAACATTCCCAGTCCAAGTGAATTTATTTGAATCTTCTCAAATACTATCAGGCTATAATCTAAGCTGTAAATGCCCACATTGCTCACTTCAGATTTTCATACATACATATGTATGCATGTATATTTATAAATACATATATATATATTGTTTTTTTGCCTGATTACATGTTAACACAATTTTAAAACTTTTTTAAAGCTCCAAATTCTTTCCCTCCCTCTCTGCCCTCCCCCTTCACTGAGACAGTAAGCAATTTGATGTAGGTTATACACTTGCAATCATGTAAAACATTTCCACATTAGTCATTTTGTACAAGACAACTCTAATTTAAAAAAAGGATGAAAGAAAGTGAAAAATAGCATGATTCAGTATGTATTCAGACAGTATCAATTCTTTCTTTGGAGGTAAACAGCATGCTTCATCATGACTCCTTTGGGAATATCTTGGATGACAGAATACCTCTTTGATTGTAAACTGCCTTCTAAATCACATACCTTCAATCAAACTTTCTAGTTCAGGTATGTTAATTTCTCTAAATTCCAGCTTATTCTCAAGTATTTAAGAACTCATTGTTTTGTACCATTTATTATTGATCACAGAAACTTTTACTTGGATAAGACCTTGATGGTAAGTGCATAAATTTGATGCCTGGAGAATAGGGGGAAAGAAACACTGGTTTTACCTGATTATCTATTTGAAAAAATATCCTTGACAATCGAGTTATCATAACATATAAGAAGTTTCCTGAATTTATAGTTTAAACAAGTAAAAAAAAAGAAAAAAGCAGGCATCCATCTTTATACACTCATATAGTAACCCAATATTTGGATATTCATTAAAATGATGATCACATATAAGCCTGTGTCCATTGTGTACCTGTCCAGGTTAATGTGTACCTCTATGAATAAAGTCTAAATTGTCCAAAACATTTGAGTTTCAATTGCTTAAGATTCTGTCATTGTGTAACATAATGCAGAGGGATGCTTAACAAACACTTTTGAGATTTTTGCTGATGATGTTGTTTCCAGATTGATTTAACCTTATCCTTAGGAATATTCAAAGTATCATCTTGTTTGAAAAGGCCAACATAGTCAACTCAACCATTCAAGAAATTCCATCCATCTTATAAGTCTCTATTTAACAATCTCTTCCTCGTGGCCAGGGCATGCATGAATAGGCAGAAGAGATCAAATTTAAACATTTCAAGTGCACCAGTTGTGAGAAGCTCCAACAATGTGTCTGATAATAGAAAAGATGAAAAAATATGACTAATACAAAGATTAGAAGTAATCTATCAATTGTTTCATTTAACCTTAGTCTTCCTCTTCATCATTATCACACACAATCTGGAGTTGACCTTATATATTCTTTACCCATAAAGAAAAATAATACAAAGAGGAAGAAAAAGTCTTTAAAAATAGAAATAAAACATTGAAAAGAGAATCTCCTATGAATTGATCCTTCATTTTCCATTCTCTGAAGATACTAAAAAACAAGAAAATTATTCATTATTATCTACAATGTAACCAGAAAAGTAGAGTTTAAAGTTATCACCTGAGAAAAATACTTTACCAGTTTAATAAAACTGAAACTTTATAACTGATGTTTAAGTACATGTATTTGGCATAGGACTATTTAAAAAACACTTTTTTAAAAGCATTTAGGGTGAAAATGTCCATTTTAAATATAAATTACTGACATTGTTAGGGAGTTACCATTCACATCACAGATCCTACCTCTACCAAAGCCTCCAACCACTCTCCTTAACACCAAAAGTGGAAGGAAGTCCTTGCTTCCTACAACAGGGAAATAATAAGGGTGAGAAAAAAGCTGGAATGATACTTAAATAGATACAGTCATTAAAGGTAGTAGCAAGGGGAGGAGATGTGTACTAGTGCCCCAAATTAGAATTAGAAATATATTTTCCCATAAAAATAACATAAATGGTGGTTAAATTCCCTACATAGCCCACAAAAGTTTATGTAACTCAAAACAAAACAGAAATAATGCTATCTAAATAAGGTGTTTCTGAGTCAGACGGTCTAGTAACCTAACCATCATTGCATTTCATCTGTAAATCACCTGTCACTGGAGAATAGCAAGACCAAGTTTAATCTTGGTTACATCAGTACCATGCTGACTAATGCCTCTGTAAGAAAAATCTGGGAATCTCAGCAGTGAAGTGTAGTGGATGGAGAACCCATAGGATTTGGCATCAGAGAGTCCAAGGTCAATTTCTGGTTTTGCGACCTATTCCCTGAGAGACATTGGGCAAATCTTACCTCTCTAGATTACCGCATTCCCCTCAGTATAAATGAAAGGATTAGACCAGATGTTTTCTGAAGTACCTACAAATCTATTATCCTACTATAGTACTGTCTCATTGGCCATGAATGCTACTGAAAGTGTCATCTGCCGAGACAAAAGGAAGCTGAAGGCTCACAAGATCAACCCAGGGAAGATGAAGGTAAGATACAGGGGATTGTTAAAAGAAGGTGTCCAAAATAGGTACCCACTGTCAGGGAGAGCAAAACAAAGTGAAAAACTGCTATCCTGGGCTGTTCCTAATCATGAATACTCAGAGTCTTGTCTTATGTACTGAATGACTCACGTAGTGGTCTCCGAGGGTAGAACTTGCTTTTACCTGACTCTACCTACCTCAAGGTGCTTCTGGGTGTTGGCAAATATTTCCATTTTTCATTTCTCCCTTTCTCATTAACAATATATAGGAGAAGGGTAAGTCTCTGACCAATGGTTAAGCAAGGGCGAAAACTTTTCCCTAGTTTAGGAACTCCAAAGTTATTGATGTGCACTAATAATTAGCATAATTCAGTTCCCAAAAATAGCAAGGAAAAAGGATATTGCTAGACCACAGAATATGTTGCCATGGATTTTAAAGAGGGAAAAAAAATAATTAAAAAAATAAATAAAAATGCAGACCTTTATTGATTTCTCTAGTGACACCTAGGGGCTTCAAAATGATAATCCTATAAATTTTGCTCATTAAAAGGATATTGGGGGGGGGGGGCACGGCCAGGTAGCACAGCGAGTAAAAGCACCGGCACCAGTGTTGGGATGACCTGGGTGATCGAATCCGGGCTCAGACACTTAGCATCCACCCAGAAACACCTGGCCATGTAACCTTGAGCAAGTTACTTAATCCCAATTGCTTAGGGGCAGCCAGGTGGCTCAGAGAGTAAGAGCACTAGCCCTAGTGTCAGGATGACCTGGGGGATTGAATCCAGGCGCAGATGCTTAGCACCACACCCAGAAATAACTGGCCCTGTAACCTTGAGCAAGTTACTTAACCCCAATTGCTTAAAAAAAAAAAAAAAGAAAAAAAGGATATTGGTGTTATCAGCTAACAACCAACCCAGCCAATAAACACTTCGAAGATAAATACATCTATTAGAGAACTGATAAAGATTAAATGAGACTCAGAGTTAAGTCCAGTAGAAAGCAACAAACCAGAAAGATAAATAAGGAAGTTCCTGCAAAGGCAAACAGAGCTGGGATTTCTGAAGTGAAGCCTATGCCAGGTTCGCCTTTTGGCCTTCACACTTCAGATTTTCCCCTTAGTTTCTATTCTGCTTTGATGAAGAACTCTACATGACCGAGGACCTGCCCCACTTGGTCCAGAAACTTGGTGCATCTGGAATTCCTTTAATTGTTCTGCTCTGGGGGCCCAGTTCCCTGCCGAGCCCCTCTCTACTGCCACTTGCTGAGAGACAGTTGTTTCCTACATTCTCCTGTAGAAAAAGTCTTAGCACAGGAAGCATTAAAAATTGGCCTTACAGTCAATGTTCCAACAGATGAAACTGGTCCCACTATTTCCCATAGAAAACAAAAAAGAACTACAACAATAAACTCCTCTTTATCTTCATCTTTCCTTGTGTGTTTTTCTTTCTTTTCTTAGGCAATCCTTCCTAGAGCTCACTGATATTTACTTTTATATCAAAGCATTTGGTGGAATGTTTGCCCTTACAACTACCATGTCTATAACCTATTGTTTCTCTGGAAAATGTGGTCTGTGTTCAAAACAGCTGACTTACAACTTTGGATAAAATAAATGCAATAAAAATGGACATTTGGAACAGAATCCATTAGAAGTTGGGTATATGCTTGTCACATGTTCAGTAGAATGGTATCTAAAGACATAATATCTTCCCCCTTATCACAGGTATTCCAATCTTCCATGATCATAATTTCTTCCTTCTATTTTTGCAATATCTGAGAGATAACACAATTTAAGCCAGAAATTGGTAGGGGAATTTCCCAACAGGAATTCTATACAATATGTAAAAAATAATATATCCTTAGGAAATATGTCATTTTCTCCTAATTTCTCCTGATTTTACCCCAACTGTTTCCAATGAATTTTCTGCAGAACTGTCAAACAACCTGCTTTCAGGCTGTCCCCAGACAAACTACAATCTCCAGTCTGCTCTAAGTTTTCTTAGAGAGCAAATTTTATATACCATACTTGGCTCATTAAAAAGGTATTGGTATGTTGAAAAGAAGGATTATTATGAGGCAAAGACTGTTTAGTCAAGCTTTTTATCTTGGCTGATCTTAAATGTCTTTTTATTGCTATATCAATCAACTAAATGTTTTTTTCCAAGTCTAGTATAAAATTATATATTGGTGTTTGGGGCAAGAAAAACAATGAGGATAAAATTTTAATTTGTTTGCATCTCTGTGTCTTTGTGGCATATGCAACTGCTGAGAGGGACTCTGCAATTTCCATTATGGTAAAATGACTAATGGAAAATGGGAAAGTCAAATAAAGAGATGCTGTCTCATGTCCACATGAGTTTCTAAATGTTATGAAAATCAAACTGTTGTGCTTTGATGGTTAAAGTTTATGGACCTTTGTAAAAAAGTAGGAAAGACAGATTTAATTTGGCCTTGGGGTAGCAGTTAGGAAATAGGAAGTTAGAGGAAAGGAAAAATAATGGGATAAGGGCAGAAAGAAAACATCTTTATCTACCAATTAGAAGTAGATTAAGAGTTTATATTATAATTGACATAAGACAGATTTATTTATTCCTTCCAATTTATCTTAGATACAGAGAAAAATGCCCAGCACTGAATCAGTGATTCATCTTTATAGAGAAGGGTTTGAGAGCAAATACAGAAGGGAGTATAACAAGACTCTACTCGCCTTCTAGCCCAGGGTCATTGGGAATGACTCCCAATATTCTCAAAGGTGATCAAAAACCAGACTTCAGTGAAAATAAATCCTTCTTCTGACATTTCTTTCTCCAAACCTTTCTTTGTTCCTGAGCTATAATTCTTTTTTATAGGATGGCAACAGTTTATATATCAGACAGTCCAACTTAGCCTTCTCTTACATTGAGGTCTGTCTCCCTTTCCTTCTAGCCTAAAAGTATTAGAAAAGACAAATGTCACTGCATTTCTAGCAGTGCTCATACATGTTTTCCAGTTCTTTGTATTTAACTAATAATACTCATCTTTTTTTTTTCATTGCTAGCAGTGGCATCTAGCTGTGCTACTGGAGACACTTTAGTTATCTTCACCAAGTTTTATCCTTCTCATTTAACTGCTGATTTGTGTTGTAAAATTACCACTATTGTTGTGCTATGCCTTATTTCACTTCTGAATATTTGACTTTTTAAGGAAATTTTAATTTGTGGAAAATGCTCAATCCTCAGAAGAAACTCCATTTGCTGGGCACTGTGGCATGTCCTAATCTTTATCTTCATGGCAGACAATACATTAGACGGATGGAAATATTAAATGAAAATATTCTTGTCATCTTCAATTTAGTGGGAAAAGTGCATTGAGTGTAGAGAAAACTCTCAGAGCTATGCAGCATCATAGTAAACGTATTATGAAATGAGGCATTTCCCCCCAAATGTTTTTCAAAACACCTCCATCACAAGTAATTAATGTCAAATGAGTGTTTTTCTCCCCATACTCCTGCCTAGTCCCCATCTGCTGACTGTCCTATAATGAATGCCCTTTCACAGTCCAAGGTTCATCTGCTCTCTGCCTGGTGTTTCCCTCCTAGAGTTCTGTCCATCTGCTGTCTTCACAGATTTTGACCTTTTCAAGTCATATCTATTTGTTGATTCTCTGCTACCCTCACTTAGTTTTCTCATTCACCCTGGGAAGCTACAATAATCTACTCTTCCTGTTTTTATTATTAGCCAAAGCTAACGGGTCCAACAATCCATATGTTTGCCCACTTATATCAACTTCACATTAAATAGAACTAAAAAAAAAACCCAGTTCTTTTATGATGAAGTAAACCATGTATAGTAAAAAGAGCATTAGACTGAGAGTCAGGAGCCTACAGCTCTAGCCCAAGCTCCAATACCTGAGCAACCTTTATTGGGTCTTCATTTCCTCATCTTCAAAATTAAGTAAATTCAAAAACTTGGTAATCGCTAAGATCCTTTTCACCTCTATAGTCTGTGATTCTAAGTAATCTCCAGTTGAAGTTGACCAACTCAATTAACAATTATCTATGTTCTTAGCTTTGTGTTAAGTCCTTATGAAGGACAGCGATTTTAAAAGTTTAAAATGTTTCAAATCAAAATCTAAGGGAATCACATGCATAAAGGCAAGAAGTGAAGCAGTGAATAAAGCATTGGACAAGGAGTTAAAGACCCGGGTTCAAATCCTGCCTTAGACACTTAATAATTATATGACACTGGACAAGTCATTAACCTCTATCTCCCTCAATTTCATGATCTGAAAAATGGGGATAATAAAAGAATCTACCTCCCCGGGCTATTGTGAGGATAAAATTAGATGGTATTTTCCAAGTGCTTTGCAAAACCTAAGATATTATATAAATACAAGTTGTTATTGCTATTATCATTAATACCAATTGGCCAGAAGTCATTTTGGACTTCTTGATTGTTTCTGTCCCTCAGCTTAGCACTTTCAAATTCTGTTATTTCTTCAAAACAATTCATACCTTGATATACCTACTACTTATCTCAGGATTCAAAAAGTTTATATATGACATTATCAGGGCTCTTTGCTACAGCTAATTTATTAGGTTTTCCTCATGTAGCCCAGTGACCCTCTATAAATCAAATCCCCCAATCATGAAATTCAGTAACTTTATCTGTAATCCCATTCTAATTTAACTTTTTTTTTTCAGTTTCTATTACTGAAGTAAAAGAAATGCAGGGAAGAATAAAACTAATTTGCTTAACATCCTCCCCACATCCCAAGATTGTTGTTTCCTTACATGTCTGGTTTCTCTCCCATGTCATTCCCTTTTCTTGGGACAATTTTCCCTTCTTCTTTCAAACTGTGTCCTTCTAACCAAAGCATCCCTTAACTTTCACTTTATTTAGGGGAAAATATGCAACCATAAATCATATGCCCTTTATTTAAAAAAAAGATTTCCCCATTTATTTATAGGAACACACATAGCTTTTTTAAACATAGATCTCTGACTTGTCTATGACACATTGTAAGATCCTCAAGATCATTTGTGTTCTCTACAGCATTCATTTGATACTTATTTAATGATTCACTCACTGATATTTCTTGACATTTTATTTTTTTTACATTTTACCTCATGCAATAGTTTATTCTTTGTTATACCAACTAAAATGTCAACTTCTTGAGAAAATGGAACATGTATTGTACTTATTTTCTGTCCATGATAGCATTTAGGCTTGCCTGTAATTTGTGCTCACATTTTTTTGCAAATTTAATATTCTACAAACTCCTCATTTCATAGAATCATGTACTTCATGATTTCCAAGTAAATAAGAAAATGGGGAATTGAAGATAATTTAGTGGATACTTTATTTTTATCCTCACTCTAGTTTATATTGCATTATAACTACTGGGGTACTGGACTGCTAAATATAGGTCTGTTCCATGAGGAAACATGGTCATGCTATTTCCTTTCATGACTGATAGAAAAATGACAGAGATATACTAGAGATAAGCAGCTAAAGGGGTTAAATATTAGGAAAGAAACTGAATGGGGGAGAGGAAAAAGCATTTTTAAATCAATAATCTCAATTACTGAACTACAAGTAATATGGCAGGGGGAAAGGCCCTCAAGATTATGTAACCATTTGCCAACAGGCCCAAGATCAATATCTTACAATCTCTTTGTCTTGTCCAACAGTTTGCTCTTTTTCATCATCCCAGCATGTTACTCTAGGTGGGTAAGACTAGAATGTTCTGCTTCTTTAGTTGTAATTGTGTTCAAGGCCTTCATCTTAAGACCTTACTCATCTTGTTCTGATGATGTATGTTTAAGGCTAAGTGTAAAATAGTTTGTGTTTCAGATATCTCTTCTCTTTGTTTCTCATCTGAATAATACTTTGCTTCATCCATATATGTGTATATATACATATACATACATATATATGTATACATATATTTTTTTTTATGCTGGAAGACTTGTATTTGTACACTGTGAAGCTACATCCAACAATCTGACAATCTTTTGGGTTAGGAGGGAAATAAACCTGTTTATTCACAGCATTAAACCTATTGCAAATTATTTATCCATAGGGACTAAAGAAGTAAACTAAGACAAAAAGGGACTAAAGAAGTAAACTAAGACAAAAGCAAAAACAAAACTCATATTCTAGATTACTATGTGGAAACTTCTTGCTCCAAATGACATCAATAAAATAGTCTTATTTTAAGTATTCATAGTTATATTAGATTTATTTATTAAAAGAAAGTATTTGCTTTGGGTAAGGGAAAAAATAACTTGATAGTTTCCATTACAACATTCAAAACTATTTAAATCACATGTACAATACCTACAAAAGCCCTGCACTATCCATAATTAACAAAATACTTTTTAAAAGTTAAAGTACACTTTATAGTACTTGCATTTTTATTAATACTTTTCTATTTCTATTTTTATTTTTTACTAGTTTCTCTTTGTACTATGTGGCATTCAAAATTGCATAGCTACCTGTGATAACACTCATAACGAATCTTAAATCACGCTGATCTCTGTACTCCTTCCAATCAATAATACAGGTAACAACCCATTATGTTTGACTATTTCCCATGTTTTCCCAAAAAGTCAACATGGGATGTCTACTTAGTATATTAGAAGCCCTCTTCATCTTCTCCCATCATCACTAGTGTGCCAATGGTACATTTTGGCATTCTGGTTATCGAGCTACCCATGTGACAAGCTTATCTTTTCTTTTTATCATACAGTCCCCTGATGATGCCCTTCCCTCCAGTCCTTCCCTCCAATCCTTCCCAGTGTCTTGTTAATTACATGTTGTGGCCTGCTTTGTTCTTTGTGCTGCCTTTATTTCTGCAGAGGTATTTGTCATTGTCTCATTGCCACAAAATTTGAAATTTAAGGAAATCTGAAATTTAGGATTTGAAATTCAGTTCAAAACATCTGAAAAACCTTGTTCCTACATGGGCAAAATAAATTTGATAACAACTGAGGAACAAATTTGACCATTGGAGAAAAATCCATCTGGTTGTCAGTATTTTTAAAAAAAATAAAACAAAGATAAAACTTTAATTACTTTTCCATCAGAAACTTTCCTTATGGCCTAAATCATCTAAATATTTGCTTCAGCTTTTTTCTGCTACTAAATTGGCAGATCCTTTAGGTCAGAGACTATTTCTTATTCATCTTTGTATGTCCCTCAGTGTCTACTAAGAGGCTTAAATGAGATAATATGTTTTAAGCACTTAGCTAGTGCCTAACACATAGTATGCACTATATAAATGCTTATTCCCTTGCCCCCTACAGAATATACAGACAGTAAACAATAAATCGTTGTTGAACTGACCTTTGTGATTCACAGTGGTTTAAAGTGATATGAAACAAAAAAAGCTGTCTTCCAATCAACACAAATAGTTTGGGGTCATCAAAGTGACCAGATTTCAAGTAATATTCTCACTCATTATATAATTGATCCCTGAAAAGATCAGTTCATATATTTTGGTCATCCTAACAGAAAAAACAAACTACCTAGAAATAGAAATCTGATCCCTTCAATAATCAATCAATCAACTTTCTAGAGAGCAATCCAATAAGTTTTATTGTATAGATACAACCTCTATAAACCCTGAGACAAACAACTTAATAGTCAAATGATAGCTGTGACAAGATCAGATGATCACTCTATATTAATCACAATCTGACCCTTCTTTAGTTTACTCAGTTATGGTTAGGAAATCTACAATAGTACTTCAGTAAATAATTTATTTTATATGTATTTTAATACCTAAGCTTTGTTTTAAGGCTTGGTTTGTTATTTACTGTTTGGAACCTGTCTTGATTCTTCCCCACAACTACCATCATTACAATTATTTTTACCACTTTCTGATCTCATAATGTGCCATACATTTTTTTAACTTATATTTTAATTTATAGTATATGAAGTTATATGTGACTTATTTTCCCTGATTCGTTGTAAACTCCTTGAAGATATGGATGATACTTTGACTTTATATCTCCCCAGTGCTTAGCACAGTAATGGGGCACATAACAGAAGATGATTTACAAATGTTTGTTGAATAAATTAACTAATTAATAAAGACAAAGTCTTGTTTTCCAATCCACTATATCAAAGGTTGCTACATGACCATGCATATCTAATTGACAGAAATGAGATGACAGAAAAGAATTTAATACTTGTATCTTTTAAGTGATTGTGTGTGTGAGTGTGTGTGTGTGTACATTGGAAGAGATTTTTGCCATCTTCCTGTCCATTTCTCTAGATTTAGGCTAGAGTCCAAAGTCATCCCAGAAAGGGAATAGTACCCATTTATCTTTTCACTCTCCAGGGAAGACAACTTTAAAAATCTCCCTTAGGAACGCATTTTAGTGTTTACAACCCCTTACCAATAAATTATATCTATAGCCTAGCAAACAGACTAAATTTTTTTTAATGCATTCCCCCTTCATATCTATTTCAGTATTAAATCTAACGTCTAAAAATACTGCTAGAGTAGTTTTCTTCTTTTTTTTTTTAGAAAACTGTTTTATTCATTCATTGTCAAAGGAAAATATCAAATAACAGCATAATAATAATAATTGTTTCTTATGTTGCACCAATAACAATGATTAAACTTTTAGTTTTATGAATCCATATGAATTCAATGTCTATATATAAAAAATTAATGCAATATATACTATTATTCCATTTAGCCCAATGTCCAATAAAGTAATAAAATCATATGAAATTATGATGGCATACTGTTAAGGTTACTCCAACAAAATATTCTTTATAAAACTGAAACAAGTTTTTCAAAGATATTAGGATCTGTTTTGACTGAAATATCATAAACTTAGATGTCACAGTTTAAAAATAATAGCTTAAATATGAATTCTCATGGGTATTACTTTAATGAACTTAATTATGCAAAGCACCAAATGCATGAATATACTAACAAAATAGCAATTTGAAACAGATGGGTAATTATAGCAGTGTGCTACAGATGGCATAGCAGTACAACATATTTGTCAAATTTGGTTTTGATTTTTAAAAGATAAGCAAAAACTTTTCTTACATAATTATAAAATTAACAAAGAAATATAAATCCATTTCTTTAAACAATGTTGTAAGATACTGTATATTTTGTAGCAATACTAATGACAAATGCAAATAAAAGTCTATCTCCCACTGTGGGTCATCTCCAGTTGTCTTGCCCTACTTCTTGCCACTGGACTCAGATGACCCTGGAGGGGAGATTGAGGCTGGTGACTTTACACAGCTCAGCCTCACTTAAAACCAATTCACTTGCAAGTCAAGATATCACCCCCCTGACATCACTGGCGCTCTATGAGAACAAAGGACAACAATCTTTGAGTAGTAGTAAGTGTCCCACTGGGGATCCAACTGGCCAGTTCCACTTTGGCAATGCTCCCTTCCCACCCTCCCTCCCTCCCTCTTTCCTTCCTTCCTTCCCTCCTTCCCTCCTTCCTTCCTTCCTTCCTTCCTTCCTTCCTTCCTTCCTTCCTTCCTTCCTTCCTTCCTTCCTTCCTTCCTTCCTTCCTTCCTTCCTTCCTTCCTTCCTCTTTCTCTATCCACATGGGGAATCATATCCTTACCTATAGGTGTTCTGTCCAAAGGAATATAAACTTTGATCACTGAAACCTCACAAAGACATCTTGGAGTTTATGAGCTAGCTCTTCCCTACTTATTTATTCTATCATAAAAAAAAACTGGGACAATTAACTCTTTTGTCTTTTATTTATAATTTCTTAAAATATAGCACTGGAAAACCAGGCCTTGATAAAGCCTTTACGGAGGCCTTGCTCAATCAAACAGAGCTACTTGACCATGCCTTAAACCCAAATCACTCTGGCTCTCTCTGACTGGCCAACAACAGGTCCTAGCCCAAGCCTCCCTTGGTCATTATTTGGGTTTGGATGGTTCTGAGTGAGTGTAAATAGAAATTGTTTCTATTCTGGCCAGAAACCCTGAGGGTCTTCCACTTACAACTTGATTTATTTTTCAAGTAGGAAAACTAGGCCATCTTTTGCCTCATTTCTTACCTAGCCTTAAATCACTCAATGTGTGTTGCCTCAGGCAAACTGCGACCTAGGAGAGATGTTAGTTTAAAAAAGCCATGGATTCCCACTGCACTGGGGTCATCTCCAGCTGTCCTGATCTATATGTTGCTACTGTACTCAAATGACCCTGGAGGAGAGAGTGAGGCTGATGGCTTTGCAAAGCTCTGCCTGACTTAAATTCAATTCATTTCCAAAACAGCTCCACCTCATTTAAATCCAATTCACCTGCAATTCAAGACATCACCCTCTCATGTCATTGGTCCTCTCCTAAGGAAGGAGAAAAAACAACAGCTCTCAGTGGATTTCGATTTCAAAATATTGGTCAAAACTTTAAAGTGTGAAGTTAAAACACCCCAGCATTTCTGTAACTTTACAATTTGCAAAACATTTTACATATGTGATCTGATCTGATTCGCCCTACAATCCTGGGAAGGAGGTCATATCATTAGCCTCATTTTTTTAGATGAAAACTGAAGATGATTAAGTGACTAGTGTGTGATCATATAGCTAGGAAGGGACTGATGCATAATTTGAATCTACCAAGCTAGAGAGGTGTTAAGTAAGGTCCCAGGAATACATTGTCTCTTGTCCCAGGATCAACCTACCTAAATAAAGGAGAGGCTCCTCATCGAGGAGTTGGCTACTAGGTGATGATTCTGTTTTTGGCCACGACTACCTCTGAAATTGGGTAAAAGTCCACAGTCCAGTTAGCCGTTTTCTGGGGATAACATCAATATAGCACTTTAAAGTTTGGAAAACCCTATACCCATGACAAAGCCAGGGAGAGTGCTAAGAACCAAACAATCTTAAAAATGTCAATTTAATTAATTAATTATGTGGATATATGTGTGCATATATTTTGATAACTGTATGCCCATACAATTGGTTTTCTTTGCAATCCTATATATTTTATTTTATGCATTTAGAAACATTCTGAGAAGGGGAGCATAGGTTTCATCAGACTGCCAAAAGAGGTCCTGGCCACACAAAAAAAGGTTAAGAATCCCTGCTATAAATGAAACCAGAAGACATAAATAAGTTGCAGCAAAGGCACTCTTTGGAGAGGTGAATTAGGGACCTAACAGGCTTGGTTTTATTATGTACACAAAGACCACAAGAAACAGTTTGTGATAAACTTAATCAACTCACCAGGTAGTGTTAATTGTGAATAAACAGACCACTATGAGGGTAATTGAAGTTTATTCTTCAATGTGTGTTGAGCAGATGAAGACAAGAGACATGATTATTTCTAAAATGAGAGTTACTTTGGTAACTAGTCATTTTCTATCTGTTAAAATATACTCAATTTCATGGGGGGGGGGTGATGTTTGGCATGTCACAAGACCAGGGCTTTATGATACTCTTCTTAAAGAAGATAGTCCAATGATAGTCCAGAAAATGTTGGTCCCTTCATTTATTGATCTTGAACCATATCTTCCACGTAGCTTTTACTATTTTCTATTTCTATTTACTAATTTCTCCAGTGCCAGCATTGCATTAAAGGCATAAAACAAAAAGATGTATATGAACTTTTTCTGGATGAATTTGTCAAGTTCCTTATAGAATTTCTCTGTCTTCCATCTTCTGTGTACTCAGGTTATCAAGTCGTTAGAGAAATAGTAAAATTCAATTACTATGGGGATGGCCAGGTGGCACAGTGAATAGAACACTGGCTGTGGAGTCAGGAGGACCTGAGTTCAAATCCAGTCTCAGACACTTAACACAAAAAAACCAGCAATGTGACCTTGGGCAAATCACTTAACCCCAAAGGCCCTACCTTCACTCTTCCAAAAAAAAAAAAAAATTAATGACTATATTAAAAAATGAAGACGGCAACGTCATGTATTATTATAATTATTACAGTGTGAAAATTTAAACAATCTGTTAACCCTGAAAAAAATAGGAAATGAACAAAAGTAAAGGCACATTCACTGTTTCAGAGAGATGTGGGGGTGGGAGGTGGGAGAGAAGAAAAAGAAAGAGGCTGACAGAGAAAATGAGAATACATGATATTTGGAAAAGTTCCTCAAATCAGGGGATTCCACAAAGAATAGGTATCTCCAAAATTTATATTCACTAGCAGGGTAAATGAGGAAATTAGGAGAATAAGAACTCAATCAAATCAGGTCTAGAACAATATTGGCAACCTCCTTCCAGAAACTCAGCCTTCCTCAATGGGGAGAAGTTATTAAAGTAGTGGTATATGACGAACATACAGGGTACTTATTAGGACTTCTTTTCCTTCCCAGTAAAGCTGCAACAGATTTACAATATTTCCAGAATACCCTGATGAATGATGCACGGGTAGATGAAAAAGCAGAAAACTATCAAAGAGATCAATATGTCCTTTAGCAAACGAGCTGAAAGAATGTAGTATCAATAGAGCAACAAGATTTAGACCATGACAATGATCCCCAGATAGTGTTTAACCTACTGATTTTTTTCTCTAGGCATCAAACCTTTGCAACACTTTCGATTTCTTAAGCTTCTCAACCTTATATGACAAGGGAAAAGTGATGATCAGATAAAAAGAAGATACCTTGAAAACACAGCTTTGGATCAGGTCGATATATTGCAAGTTAAATAGCCTTCCAAAATTATTGGACCACTGGAAGAGGTATACCTAAAAAACAGGCCTACTTATACAGTAGGTCAGAGAAACCTGGAGTTCATGGGCCAAACATGTCTGTGGATTGACTTCAAGACATCAGTGAACTCGGAAAGGAAAAAAAATTGCATCTTTATTTTCATTAACATCAAACTGAATCTAGTACTTCCTTTAATTATTTATAGAAAAAAAAATTCTGAGAATGGGTCCATAGGCTTCACCATATTACCAAAAGAGTACATGACATAGAAAGGGTTAAGAACCCTGCTCTAGGAATTTTGGGAAAAGTGCAAGCCAGCAAGTGCTCTTAGTCCTATAATTTTCTATATTCACCATGAAGCTTTCCAACAGCACCTGAGCAACTCTTGAAATCAATTCTAATTTGTACTTTTAAATATTTCAAATTGTACTTCTAATTAAGTCAAATAATTTATTTTACAGACACAATATTTAAAATCAACTTTATAATGCTTTGCAGTGTCCCTTGAGATTGAAAGCATAACTAAGGATGCGTATGACTGGTTCACTTACATATTTAAGGATTTTTGTATGAAGCGCTCCTTACTCCATGCATGATTTATTAAATTGTTGATTCCTGAGAGTTTCAGAATAAGGTCACAAAAGCTTTTACAAGCAGCAAAATATTATAAGTACATTCTGCATTCCTTGCTCTCCTTTACCCAACTACATGTAAATGTTTTGTCCCTTCTTTCTACACTTGGAATTACAACCTTTCCAGAATAAGACTGCAAAAGGTTCCTGTTATAATTTCTAATTTTTAGTTGCTCTGAAAAACTCTCAAGCACTAAACCAAATTTAAACTTATGTTTTTTTTTGAGAACTCAATGTAATATTTAAATCAGTAGAGATTCTGCAATATCAAATGAACTCTTGTAGTTGATCCTGTTGGTAGAATTTCCTGAAGGGGCTTGTCAATTTCAACTCAAGTTCATTTTGCAGGACCAGGGGAAGCTATTATTAAAACATAGGAACAATCTAAACAGAACAGATTAAGTTAGTAAAATCTAACCCAATTCTCTCCTGAAGAGAGGCTGAATTAGCTAGGTGATTTCCTAAATTAAGTTACAATTTAATGTTATAGCCTTAGATTTCATTCAGTTAACATCTGACTTAGCCAGTATCTCTTGTAGTCCCCATGTATTAGTCAGATCTATCAAGGTGACCCATCGTACTCTAGCCATCTGACCTACCATGTCAAAGCACATTCAATTTTAATTAATAAGTGATTATCTTCATCATGTGATGTTATCCAAAATGGGAGATGAGTCAGGATTTCTGTTACCCTTCCCATTTTACCATCACATTTTCCCAGACTTTTTTGTTCTTCCCCTCACCTGCAGTGACTTTCTAGTGCAACTTAAATACTGGTCAGTTACAGGAGATAAATGAATTGTTATAAAGTGGAGGAAGAATTGTGAAGTGTAAAAAGCACTGGATTTGGAGAGGGAGGACCCCAGTTTGGATAATGACTCCCACTTACTACCTTTGTAATCTTAGGCAGGTTAATAACTATTATGTGCCTCTCTCTCTTTATCTGCAAAATGAGAGGGTTGGACTAGATGTTGTCTCTGAGCCTTTCTAAGATATTGTATTCTGATTTTCTACTGCATCTCATTCCCCCCCCCTCCAATAGAATGTAAGCCACCTGAGAACAGGGACTTTCATTGGTATCTGTATATCCCTAGCATCCCACACAATTTAAGTGCTTGGATGGTTCTCTCCTCCTCTTTGCCCACTGAATCCCTACCTCTTCTTTAGAGACAACTCTTAGGTTATTCCATGAGAAAACCCTATGATGTAGGGGGATTCATGTCAAGTTTCAGAGATTCTCTTTGTCTCATCTTTGATCTTAAATTCAACTAATGGGGACTGGAGATATAAAGATAGACTCTCTTCAATAGGCTTACAATCCTATGGGGGAACTTACAGTAGAAGAATATGGTATTTACACTGTAATTTACAGTAGAATGGAATAAGGGCAAAGGACAGAATTAAAATTCTCTGGGAAAATTTGAGGAGGGAGAGATCACTTTCAGAATGATTCCTGGAAGAGGCAAGAAACACTTGAGTTGACTCTTATGAAAGACCAAGATTCCAACAGAAACAATGGGGCTGAATTCCAGGTACAGGCAATGCAAAAAATAGCTGGGGAAGAGCTGCCCAGTTTGCCAGCATTAGACAATTTGGAAAAAAAAAAAAAGAGTAGTGTACAGAATAGGTGGCTTAAAGCCAGACTGTATAGCGCTTTAAATGGGGGGGGGGGGGAGAGAATGTGTTTTAACCTAGTGGTGACAGGAAGGCAGTGACATTTTTAAATTTGTGCATTAAAAAGATTACTTTGGCTTCTGCATAAAGTATGGATTGGAAATGGGATCAATTAGACTTTTTCAATAATGCAAGCAAAATGTCATGAGAGAGTGACTTAGAGTGGGGGGGGGTGTAGTAAGAACAGAAAGGAGAGGACAGATGTGAGGACAGTGGAAATCAAATACACAGAACTTGGACTTAAGAAACTCCCTTTAACTATATTATTCTTTGATTCACAATTGGAATCTCCTATAGAAATAAGGTCTTCTGCAGCTAGGTGGCACAGTAAATAGAACACCCTCCCTGGAGTCAGGAGGACCTGAGTTCAAATCTAACCTCAGACACTTAACACTTACTAGCCATGTGACCTTGGGAAAGTCACTTAACCCCAATTGTCCCGCCTCCCTCCCTGCAAAAGGCAAAAAGAAAGGAAGAAAGAAAGAAAGGAAGGAAGGAAGGAAGGAAGGAAGGAAGGAAGGAAGGAAGGAAGGAAGGAAGAAAGAAAGAAAGAAAGGAAGGAAGGAAGAAAGAAAGAGAGAGAAAAGAGGAGGGAAGGAAGGAAGGAAGGAAGGAAGGAAGGAAGGAAGGAAGGAAGGAAGGAAGGAAGGAAGGAAGGAAGGAAGGAAGGAAGGGTCATAAGAACTTCTAATGCCTTACAGGGACCTGTAAAGAGGGAAAAAAAAGATAATATCTACTGAGCTCTTCTAATGAAAGAACTATTTAAATACAAGAAATTGATGGTATTTTTGGAATAAATAAACTTTTATTTGTTACATATGTCCATGTTCTTCAGAAATGAATAATTGATGGTAAAATTAACTTACATTGAAAGTGTCATTTAGTTGATACTACAATGATTCTGAAGAGGCTATTTGTGATGATTTTATTTCAATTATAGTATTTCATTTAAAAATAATGTACTAGATATGGTCCTTAACTCTGTACCATTAAAATATTTAGATTTAATCAACCCCAATTTAATTGTTTAAAATAAATTCAATTGTTTTAAAAAATAAACAACTAAAGACAAGTACTACTCTTCAAGGAGGACTTGAGAGCAGGTATTGGTTGTACTTTTCTTATTGCTTTTCCATTTGGTGCTCATACATCTTGCATAGTAAATATTATGATATTCTATGCAGAGGTTTCCCTAAGGTTGAGAAGATATATTCTTTAAAATAGCTCTTTCATTTATTCTTTGAAATCTAAAATAAGATTGAGTAGCAGGGTCTAAGAAGGACTTTGAGAAGGAGGCAAGTAGAAGTCACCTTTTCTATGAAATTATTCAAAGACTAAATTTTAAACACTTGAGAAGTGTACTAGCATTTCCATTTTTCTTCACTTTAACACAAAGTTAAAAACCAGAGCCATGCTCATTTTTTGTTTAGTTTCTTTTACTTTGTAGACTTATACTCTAGCTAGCTATATACGTTATCCAAAAAAAAAAATCCCAAAGGGGCGGCTAGGTGGCACAGTGAATAGAGCACTGGCCCTGGAATCAGGAGGACCTGAGTTCAAATCCGGGCTCAGACACTTAACAAAAAAACTAGCCATGTGACCTTGGGCAAGTCACTTAACTGCCCTCCAAAAAGTAAAAAAAAAAAAAAAAATCACATCTCTACCCATAACATACAATGGTAAGCATTTATAATTTCCTCAAAAACAAAGCTTTTTAAGCAAGTTATATGGATCATTTGTCATTTACCTGAAGTATAAAAAAGAATTGCTTTGGAAGAGTATATATAAAATGCATATAATTCTCAAAGGTTCATGAATGTTTTATTCCTATAAAAGGCAATCAAATTTCAGACATACAGAAAGGGTGTAGCTGATCCACAATTTTAATGTAATGTGAAGCTGTATCTGAAGAATTCAATTGCACAACTTCCCCAAGATCAAAGGTGAAATGAGCTGAAAGCCTTCTTTTATGGACCCCAGAGTGTCACTGGTTCAGAGCCCAGTGTCAAATCTTTTCACTAGCATTCTAAACATAAATCTTTTTGTTTCATTGTCTATTTGAAATCCTTTAAGAATGTAATGGTAACTCATCTAGATTATACTACCGATTGGCTGATTATGAAGATGGTAAAAGTGGAGTTGGGTTCTCATAAAACTACAAATTTATCAAGGTTGTTGTTCTGATCAAATGATTTAACAGTTACAAGATGTTTTGTAAGTCTTAGTCGAAGAAAAAGCTATTATTTTTTTAGAATAGCATTTGTTTTCTAGGATGGAATACCCCTCCAAAGATCATTCAGATATCCCCTTGCCTCCAAAGAGGGACTGGAGATTCAGCAACTTGCTCCTATGATCTATTTTGGTTTCTTGCAATATTAAGGTTAAACAGAAGGAAGCTTTTCTTGAATTCAGTTTTCTCATTGAAAACTAAAATCATAAATTTCCTCTGAAGGAACTAAGCACAGCTAGTCATCATCCCCCTTATTAAGTTCATTTATGTGCTACATAAAGACACAATAAATTCCTGGTATTCAAATAGGGGGCAAATGAGAACCAACAAATACTTATTAATCACTTTCTTTGTTCAGAACACTGAGCTAACTAGACACTGGGGAAATACATAGAATAAATATGATCCCTGCCCTTATGGAGCTTACAATCTACTGAATAAAATTAATTTCTACAAATACCTTAGAAACTGTCTGGATAATAAAGTTATTTCCATTTCCTGATGGATAATGCATAGAACTATTATTGTTTTGGTTTCAATGACTCATACACAGTAAGTAATGTTTTTCAGTTGCTGCCCATGTAACAATCATTTTTATAATCAAATATTTTGATGTGTTATTTGAATTGTAAATGGGAGAGGAAATCCAAGCTACACTGTAGCTGAATTCTCCACATTTTTTTCTTTTTCTCTTCTATTGAGTAGTACCTCCCTATTACGATCACTCCTCAATTAAAGGCTAACAAAATCTCAGAGTTGAAAGGAATCTCAGAGACCATCAAATTCAACCTTTAACAGCAGACTCCCTCCCCAATATCCTTCACATATAGCTAGTTATCCAGGATTTAATTGAAAAGCATTGTTGGCACAGAGTCCAAAACCTTTACAAGGCAACCCATTCCAATTTTAGGTACCTCTAATTGTCAGGAAGCTTTTTCTTGCATTTAGACTAAATCTCTTTCTCTGCAATTTTGATGAGTCGTTCCTAGTTCTGTCTTCTGAGACCAAGCAAATAATCTTACCCCTCATCCACAGGACAGCCTTTCAAAAACTATAAGAGAATTATCATTCCTTCATCTCCTCCCAATTTGTTCCCTCCTTCAAACTCTACTCCTTTGGTTAATTCAACCTATTCTTCTATGATGACATGGTCATCAGTCCTTTCATTGACTTGATCAACTTCTGAACATATTCCACTTTTTATCAATGTCTTTCCTTAAATGACAAGCCCCAAATTGAACACAATACTCCAGATGTTGTCTGACAAGGGACAAGTACAAGGGCTATCACCTCATTCATTTTGGAAACTATTCTTCACTTAATTCAACATAAAATCACATTAACTTTTTTGGCTGCCATGTCATACTACTGACACATACTGAATTTGGAATCTACTAAAACCCTTGGATCTTTTTTGTACACTTGCTTCATTCTATGTTTGGTAAATTGATTTTTTTTTGTATAGGACTTTGTATTTGTTTTTATTGACCCTCATATTAGATTTGGATATTTGGTCAATTACTCTAGCTTGTCAAGATCTTTTTTACATCCTGACTATAATACAATACATTAGCTATTCTATCCTGCTTGGTATCATCTGAAAATTTTATAAGCATGTCATATATGCCTACATTCAAATTTTGGGAAAGTAGCATTTTAGCTGCAAGAATAACAGGACATAGGTTGGCAGATCCAACTTTCTCCCTTCAGACTTGCCAAGTGAAATTTCAGCACAATCTGCATGACTCTAAAACCAGCTGCCAGGCAGATGTTTCTCTTTTTGTGGTCATAAAAGGGTAGGCAAATTCACCTGGAGCAGGAAAATTAAACAGAATAGTAAGGCAAATAACAATGAAACTCCCTTCTTACCCCATATACCCAGGGGCATCCTTTCTCGGATCCCCATGCCACCAGCAAGGAAAGGAATACATGCAGGAAAAAGTATTCAGATAATTCAGACAACTGACACTTTCGGACTGTTGTCTAAACTGGAAAACTATGCTGCCTACAAAGCTTCCACATTCTGCCCCTTCCAAATGGCCCCAGCCATTTGCTATTGCCTCACAGAGCTGCTGATGTTAGCTGCTAGTCTGCTTTCCCTACTACCTTGCTGCCTGCTGGATCTCCAGTAGATTACAGACACCTACTGTCAGTCATTCTTGCTAGAGGAGTGCTTCTAACTCTTCTGGAAATAAAAACATATAATAGAAACATATATAATAGCAAGGGTTAGCATTAGCTCTTTTTTTTAATGAATCTGACACAATTTTCCCCTCTATTCAGGGGAAAAAAACAAACTTCCTCTGGTCTTATCTTTATTTTTAATTACTCTGCATCTACCACAACAGCAACTATCCTAGGTCTGCCTATTTTGGGGGTTTAACGTTATCAATACCATTCAATGTCCATTCACAACCAACATATGTAATCCACAGTGTCTCTTTAACAAGCCCAGAGCAAGAAGCACAAATCTTCAAATCCTTGTCTTGGACTCTGATAAATAAACTGCTGTTTTCCTTAAAGAAGTCATTGACAAATATGTTAACAGGAGGAAAGGAGAGCCCTCTGGGGCACTCCACTGGAGACTTCCCTCCATGCTGATATCAAGTCATTAATGACTGACTACTCTTGAAATCACTTCATTCAAACAATATGGTATCTACAGGCTATGCATTCATTTCACAAGGATGAAATTTGTGAATCACAAGGATGTCATATGGAACTTCATCAAATGCTCTTCTGAAACACAGATGTCCTATGTCTACAGCAAAAACCCTGGTCTACCTTTCTAATAACCTCATCCCTCAAAATAAAAACCAAAATTAAATTAGTGGTACATGAACTTTTGTTTTAATTTTGATTTCTTTTAAACCAGTAATTACCACTTTCATTCATAAATGCCTCCAAACAATACTCTTTAATAACTTCCAGAATTTTGCAAGAAATCAAAGTCAAACTCATTCTCCTTTTCTCTTCCTCCTCCTCTTCCTCCTTCATCTAGATATCATCCTCCAGTCCTATAACACTTGATCAGTTCTCCACAATATTTCAAAGATGACATGGAACATATAAATAATCGCATTTACCAATTCTTTTTTGTTCTGTTTGTCTGGTTTTTTTTTTCCTGGAGGCAGTCAGGGTTAAGTGACTTGCCCATGGTCGCATAGCTAGCATCTGAAGCTAGATTTGAACTTGGGTTCTCCTAACACCAGGGCTGGAGTTTTATCTACTGCACCACCTAGTTGTCCCTCCAATTCATTCTAACAAATATTTACTATGTGGCTGCTATGTGCATGCCTTAGTTTTATTTGCTAGATTCATGCTATTCAGTACTTTCTCTTTAGTTATAGTTACTGACATCTTCCTGAAAAAGAGCAGGATCAAGTTTACTTCCTAGAACTACAGCAAAACTTTCCTCAAACCTAAACAAAAGCACTTAGGTCTCCCAGACCACTTTCCATAACAAAGAAACAAAAGTTACTATTGCTGGGTACCATGATATTAGAATAAGGAAGGCTTATATGAAAATTTCTTATTTCAAACTGTTTCTTTTCACTTTGTGATTCACTAGAGAACTGGGGGTGAGGGAGAGAGGGGCTTAAATACTGGAAGGATATTTTTGGTTTATAAACTTGAAAATGAATCTTTAGCCAAGACTAGAACTGAGACCTCAGAGGTCATCTAGTTCAATTCTCCATTCCTTCTTCATCAGTCTCTTCTTCCTTGCCCCACCCCACCATCAGCTCATTTATTAGATTAGGAAAATGAGAACAATAGAAATTATTTGCCTAAAGCAACATAGGTAGTAAATAGTAGATACAAAACTCAGATCCCAGATTCCAAATCAAGTGATATTTACATCCAACTTTCTAGACATCTATTTTTTTTTTTAATTTCAACATAACAAAACAATTCGTGTTGTGGAAACATATGTAAAACCTTATTTTAGTTTCTCTATGAGCATTAAAAAATAATATTACTCTAGCCTGCTCCAGACTATCCTCTTTTGGAAAATAGAACAAAAGTTAGGGCCTTTCTTTGGGAAATGGATTAAAAGTAATAATAAAACTTAACTCTAGCCTAGATAAGATTATTGTTTCCCACTCACCTAAAGTGACTAGTGACTTTTAGACATTTCAAGCAAAGCCACTGATCACAGATAGGAACTCTTTTAAATCCTTAACGGAAATAAATTTAAAAAGGATCTGAGTAGTGACTATTCTGGAATATAAACCTCAAACTGTATTTTAATATATTTTTCCCTTATTCAAGATTTCTAGATTCCTAGAAATCTTACCTTAAATCACTTTGGGTCACAGAATAATTTCTGAAGACATTTTTTGGGGTGGGGGATGGGTATGTGAGTATTAACATCTCTAGGCTGGACACAGTTTGGATACGATTACTGGTATATTAAATAAAATTGTTTCTGTCAGACAGGCTCAAATCACAGAATACCACACTAATATTTTTTTTCCTCAACAGTTTGTACAATAAAACAAAAAGATCTCAGAATCATAAGCGACCTTGGTGATCATCTAGTTCCATCAGTAGCTAAACAAGAATTTTCTCCATAACACTCAAAAAACAACCATTCTGTCATTGCTTGAATGCCTCCAATGAGGGAGAACCCACTAGACCTCAAAGTGGTCCTTTCCTTTTCTGTATGTCTTTAATTGGGGGAGTGTATTGTTTTTTCTTATATCTAGCAAACATCTACTTCTCTACAATTTCCAACCCCATTATTCCTAGTTTTGCACATTGGAGTCAAGCAAAGCAATGGGATACCACATTAAACACTTGAGGACAAGTATCTCTGAAATCTTATCTTTTATAGGCTAAACGTTCCCAGTTCTTTGAAGGAAACCTCACATTTCAGGGAGATCATTGTATGAGAAAAATACTTAAATGATTGAATCCAAACTTTTCTGTTACACATAATTTTCACCTAAATGACTAAAAAGAGTATGATGAAAACAAATTAAAATGTGCTTGAATGATTCTTTAAGGTATGTATGTATGTGGCTGTGAGAACAAGAAAGGGAATGCAGAGAAAGAAAGAAAGAAGAACTGGTGAGCGATAGCATGAGAAGTAGCCACTATGAGTTTGTGTATTTTCTCGCAAAGAGTTCATCCCAGGACCTCTACACTTTAATAAGGCAACTCTTACCATCAGGTTTTAGTTCTAGTTTAAATTGAAAAGGATGCAAAATCACTAATTCTGCTCAGGGATGGGGCAGATATATGATATCATTGACCCTGAAAACCTTCCTTTGTTCATAAGGTTGAATAACATTATGTTCATAAGGTTACCTTCTTTGTAACCTAGAGTCCTAGAGAGTTATCTATGATACACTTAGAGGTTAAATGATTTGACCAGGGTCAAAGAAAATATATGTATTTCCTTCTCTAGTGTTTTTTTACAGATGAGGAAACAGAGGTAAACAGGGTTTTTATATATAATAATATATATAATTACTACGCATATATAATAATATATAATTACAATATGTTAACCTATATATATCAGAGGGTAGACTAGGACCCAGATCTTCTTGGCTTTCAGACTAGCTCTCCATCTACTAAAATGATACTATCTCTCCTGGAATTGCATAAAGGATAAATGGTTCTTCCTAGAGCTACTTGTGTTAATGAGATGAGAGATAACTTAGGAAGAAAGAAGATTTTTGTAGTTTTGTGTATTTCCTCTCACTTTCTCAAATAAGCATTTCTGTAAAAATAAGTTTGTTACTAAGTCATTTGGCAAGAAGGTACTCTTTCCTTGATACTATTTCTTTCTTTTTTTAATGATGAAAGGGGAAAATCTCAAACAGACATCTCCCAGGCAGTTGCTTTGCTAGCAGATCTTGGATCAATATATCACCACAAGATGACTCCTTTTGGGGAGTGATGAGGCTAAGTAATAATCTGGACCCACTTCACTATACATGGAAAAGCAAGATAACGAGGTGCCCTCCAGTGTTCCCCATTGTAGCACAATACACACAGACAACATTAAACTTCTGAGTTTCAAATGTAATTGGGGAATTTCCCAAAGAGCGACACCATTCAAAATATGAAATGTTAAAACAGAAACCCAAGATTATTGTAAATGCAAGGAAATCCCTAAAGTTATGAGTCTCTTTCTCAATTTGTTGTACTTAATAATCCATCTCTCTGGTAATGTACAAACTGCCGCTTCAACTGCCCCTCCATCTCTGCATTTTTATCTTCCCACCCCAAAACCTCTGCTTGTTATCAGTCTTTGTTTCACTCTGAAAAATATGGGTATCATACATGTCCCCCCTTCCTTGTCCTCAGTTCATGCTATTGAGCACTGCTAATTTTCATTCCAGAGGGGAAATTTTGCTCTTATGAAAACAAGACCTTGGCTTCCCCTGCCTTAATTTTGTGCAAGTCACTGATAGCCCAACTAGCATAAATATCCTTCTGTCAAAAATTTCTTCCTTTTCCAATTTCACAAGTAAAAGGGTAAGCAATCTACTCCCCAAGGAGATACTCAGGGAAAAAGAAAAATCTCCTTCAGTTCTCCACTCAATTCACTTAACTGTTAACTTGCATGTGGGGCAGCTGGGTGGCACAGTGGATTCAGTGCTGGGCCTAGAGTCAAGAAGACTCACCTTCCTGAGTTCATATCTGACCTCAGAAACTTAACTAGCCATGTGATCCTAGGTGAGTCACTTAACCCTGTTTGCCTCTGTTTCCTCATCTGTAAAAGGAACTAGAGAAGAAAATGGCAAAACTACTCCAGTACTTTTGTCAAGAAAACACCCTATGGGGTCACCAAGAGTCAGACAGGACTTTGCAACATTGTGTAGCCAGTGGCTGCTGCATTTCCTTAAGTTCAACTCATTCAATACTATCTCCCCTTCATTTGCCTCTCTGCTCTGCTTGGAGGGCTGGAGGGTAGAGCACTGAACTCCTCCCAAGTCCTTGCAGGAGAGTGGGCTCACAACCTTCCAGAGTCCACCATTTTCTATCAACTCATCTGCATACTTTTGACTCTATCCAGGAAACAGCATTCCCCCATACCAAGTGCCCATGACTTCCACTCCTCTCTCCTTCTGGATTTTTTGTCTTCCCTCATTAGATTGTAAGCTCCCTGAGAGTGGGGGATATTTTCTTATTTGTATCCCCAGGACTTAGCACAGTATTCGCTAAGACTCAGCATTGACACATAGTATGGCTTAATAAGTGTTTACTGAATTGAACTGAATTAAATATATCTAAAACTACTTTTGAAACTGAGAATCATACTATTTCAGTGAATAAAAAAGAGGGATTAGACTTACTCTGTTTCACCTAAAAGGTTGGAAATGGGACCATTGGGTAGAAATTACAAAGAAGCAACTTTGGACTTGATATGAAAACACAAAAAAAACAAGCTTCCTACCAGTTAGAGATGTTCAAAATCAGAAGGGGTTGCCTTGGAAAATGGGGGAGTATTCCAGAAGGAGAGAGGAGTACATTGGCAAAGGAGTGAAGGAAAACTAGTGAAGGATGGTTAGAGAGCTTGGCAAGTCATTCAGTCTGACAAGAGCATAAGCATGGTCCTACCTCTCACATACATAGGCTCTTTGACCTGACCAAGGCATACGCTAAGTAACTCAAAGGCAGGGGTGGGGAACCTGCAGCCTCAAGGTCACATGTGGCTCTCTAGGCCCTCAAGTGAGGCTCTCTAGGCCCTTTGACTGAATCCGAATTCACAGAACAAATCCTCTTAATGAAAGGATTTGTTCTGTAAAACTTGGACTCAGGCAAAAGGCCACGCCCAGGCCAGAAGATTCCATGTGGCCTCCAGGTCTCCGGTTCCCCAAACCTGCTCTAAGGCTCCAAGTTGCAAAGAAGGTGATAATCTGTAAGGACAGAGGGAGGTTTCCTGTGTCAAAAGGAAAGGACTAGGGTGAAATAAGACTGCAAAGGGAGGAGAGACCACAGATTGTGAATGGAACTTGAGTATCAGGCTAAGGGTTTTAAAGTTTATTAAACAGCGAATAGTTATTGCAGGATGGTTGATCAGATGAGTCACACCCGTATGAGATTAACATTCATTCATCCTCTACTTCCCATAAGGCTTTGTTTTAAGTTCAAGCAATAAAAAGACAAAAACCAAGTAACCTCTGCCCCAAAAGATCCTACATTTATGAAGGGGAGTGGCATGAAATAAAGCAGTAAAGGAAGCTAGGAATAAGAGTGGAGTCTTAAATGCTAGTTTTACAGGAGTTTGTATTTTATCCTAAAGGAAACAGGGAGCCCCTGAAGGGAATACTAGACTTGGGTCTTAGGAAAATTTGCTTGGCAGCTGTGTGGAGAATACATTTAAGACAGAGACACTGGGAGAAGGGTGATAATTGAGAACACTGTTACAGCAGTGATAGTCACATGAATGGAAAGAAGGGAAAACACGAGCAATGTTTTAGAGAAGAACCAATTTGCTTGACAACTGCCTGGAAACTGATGATTAAATAGAAAGAACATCAAAGATACTTGTGAAATTATGACATAGATGACTTATAAATGTTTACTGGATTAGATTGGATGATTAGGAGGATATGAATGTCGCCAACAAAAAGAGTAGACTTGGGAGAAGTGGTAGGTAGGGGAGGTGTTCTGGACCAGGCCTGACCCATGCCAGTCCAGTGACACATGTTCAGAACTAGAATATCACGAAGTACTTATGAATCTTAAACATAGTAAAATCAATTAGCTTGTAATGAAATTTAGAAGGAAATGATTCTTGATTATTAATTCAGATAAAACACTACTCTCCCTTGTCTACATTCACAGTGGCAAAGGCCATGCTGGGGCAGAAAAGAAACCTACAAAATAGTGGGAATTGCTCTCAATCTCCAACCTCCAGCTCCCCAGAAGCTGGGCTTGCTGTGTGTCAGGTAGCAAGAAAGCCAAAAGCAGTGATTCATGGACTAAGTTTAACCAAATCCCGAGGACAGGGCCTTTGAAGAGACCAACACGGCTTATTATCAAACTGGCACCTTTCCTATGGGGCAGGGAACATGACAGCTTTTCTTGTGGATAAACTTAAGTTTGAACTATCAATGGGATATTTGGAAGATATCCAGAAAGCAGGTGATAATACAAGGTTTGGTGCTGGAGTTCATGAGTGCTTAGATCAGATCTGTGAATAAGGAATGTTATGCACAGATAGAAGGATTTCAAGAATGAATGACTGGAGGAGGTTATTCCTGCACTAAAGTGGGGGCAGTAGGACTAGAGAGAGGCCAGATTCAGGAAATAGTGTGCCTAAGAAGATCAAGAAAATTGGACAACTGATCAGACATATGAATGAAAAAGAAGATTGACATTATAATGGCACCCCTCCCAGAAACAAGAAAATAATAAGAAGCTTTGGGGAAAAGTTATTAAATTTGGCTTGGATAGGAGGTGACTGTATAACATTCATGTAGAGATGTCCTGGAGGCAATTTGAGATAAAGTTCAGGATACTGAGAGAAGGTTCAGGGCTAGATACTGATTCAGAAGTCCTGTGAATACAGATGATAATTGGAATGATATAGACAGGTTGAAAGCTTGGGAATGAGAGATTGCCAGAGGAGGATGGCAAAGGTATATCCTTGGAGAATAGCAACATAAAAAAGCCAGGAAAAAGAGGAAGAGCTATTCATGGAGACAAGGAAATGCTTAGAGAAGTGGAAGAACAAGGGGAATTTAGTATAGGAAGAAGTCTAGTCCAAAAGTCTAGGAAGGAGAGTCTGTCCAGTGGTCTTTATAGACAAAAGCTAGAAAGGTGGCTAATGAGAATAAAGGCTAAGAAAAGGACCTTTGGAATTAGGAATAAAGAGGTCATTAATGACCTTTTAGAGAGACACTTCAGTATTAAGATGAATAGAAGAAAGAATGCTCCAGATTTAGGACTAGGAAATTCTTAAAGAAGCAGAAGTATTGAGTGCAGATAAACTTTTCAAAAAGTTTAGGGGGAGGGAGAGAGCACCAGAAATTAAAAAAAAAAAATAGACTCATTGTTTAATGGGAAGATACTATACAAATAACTATATACAAGCAAGATAAACAGAGAATAAATTTAAAATGATCAAAAAAGAAAAGGCATTGACAGTAAGGGAGATTGGGGAAAATCTTCCTATACAAAGTGTGATTTTAATTGAGACTTGAAAGAATCCAGAGAAGCCAGGAGATGGAAATGAGAAGGGAGAGCACTCTAGGTATGCCAGTGAAAATCCTTGGAAGAAATAAGAGTATCTACCTCACAAAGTCATAGTAAAGATCAATTGAAAATGTAAGTAAAGTGTTTTGTAAAATCTTATAGTGCAATATAAGTGTTTGTTATTATTAAAGTTCTAAAATAATTCCATGTATAATATGAAGTGTAGGCTCCCCTCACCAGATAATAAGACTGAAGCTATTTCCCACTACACATATCAAAACACTGACCACGTAGTAGGTACTTAATAATTACTTGTTGATTATTTAAATGTGAGATATGTCCACAAGGGTTTTGAACACTGTGTGGTAATTACCCATGTCTGAAGAAGCAGCTGGTGAATTATAAGCATTCGTTCAGAAAAATGACATGTCTTTCTCTTCCAAAGAAAATATTTGCCTCAGCTAGTCATTGGTAGCTAAAGTTATTATCTGAAACAGTTCTATATAAAAACCATTTAGATGTTTTCTCCCCCCACCTTTTTTTCTTGGCTAAGCTAGATAAACCAAGAAATAGACAGTAGGCAATAATTCTCTTTTTTAAAGTTGTAATATAGTACCCTGTTTGAAAGTAAATAATAGTGAAGTGGTAGAATCATGTAAACAACTGAACAGTTGAGATAAACATTTTTAGACACTCCACTACATAAAAATGTTTAAATTTAGTGGATTGCCACTAATGTATCACTTTATGGCTCTACTAAAATTAGCAAGAATTGAGATATTATAACCCCCCAGTGTGCATGGTTTGTGAAGTAAACATAGTAGAAGAGAGTGGCCCTGTAGAAACTATAATGCTTTCTCATATAATAGAGACGATCTTATACTATTTCTGATTTAGAGATTTCAGACTAGAAAAAAAATTAAGCTGGAGAAAAAACAAGTTACATGATTGTCCAAGAGGACACCAAGCTTCTAATATTAACCTTTTCAGGCTAAATCGAATGAAAACACAGAAAACAGTATTTATAGACCTGGTTTCTAAGTGTTTGGTCTGCATTTCCTACCTTCACAACAGCTATCTTGCTCATCCCCAATCTCTATTGCCCAATTCCTTTCAGAGGAGAGATCCAACTGTAACCAAATTCCAAAAACAAAAATTCCCTTTTGCTTATTTAATTTCTTCCCAATAAAAAGTCTCCCACTTCCTCTCTCCCAGTGTGGTGCAGGAGTACAGTGGTTCCTAATGCAGATTTTGGCTAACTCATCTCTAATATGGCTATTGTAGACTACTGTTCTCTCTGTAGCTTCTCAGTGTCTTGGGGGAAGGGAATTGGATGCCAAGAAAGAAGCAGAGAGCAAGAAAAGCAGGGATTAGGGAAAAGGGGAAGAAAAGTTATTTAACTTGCTAGGCTTTAAAAAGTCATGACCTTTGTTAGTAAAGACTTTTCAGCAGTTAAAAAAAATGATCTGTGACCTCAAGGCCACATGTGGCCCTCTAGGTCCTCAAGTGTGGCCCTTTGACTGAATCCAACTTCACAGAACAAATTCCCTTAACAAAAGGATTTGTTCTGTAAAACTTGGACTCCGTGAAAAGACCACAGCCAAGGACCCAAAAGGCTCCTTGTGTCCTCCAGGCTATGGTAGCAGGTTCCCCACCCCTGGTATAGTATATTGGAAATTATCCTTAATATCTAGTAGCTTGATTCATTTTCTTTCTTTCTCTCTTCCTTCTTTCCTTCCTTCCTTCCTTCCTTCCTTCCTTCCCTTCTTTCTTTTTCTTTCCTCCCTCCCTCCCTCTCTCCCTCCCTCTCTCCTTTCCTTCCTTCCTTCCTTCCTTCCTTCCTTCCTTCCTTCCTTCCTTCCTTCCTTCCTTCCTTCCTTCCTTCCTTCCTTCCTCTTTCATAAAACATTATACCCAGTTCACTCTGAAGCTCATACAGTGGATCACAATAGATCTCTGATCTCCTGACTTAGAGTGAATTTCAATGCTAATTGTTTCTCTTTGGAGCAACCCTGAGGGCCAGTTAATCAGCAACAAACTGGCCCCAGCCCAGGTCTTACTTGTCCTTCCTTTGGGTTTTGATGACTCAGAGTGTAAATAACAATTGTTTCCTCTTAGGCCAGAAGCTCTGAGGGTCTTCTCTCAGACTGATTCTTTATGAAGACAAACTAGCTCAACTTTTGCCTGAATTCTTACCTAGCCTTTCATTACTGAACAGGTGTTGCCTCCCACAAACAGAGATTTGGGAAAGAAGTTAGCTTAAAAGGGCCAAGGTCTCCCTCTGCATCTGGGGCCACAGCCAGTCATCCTGACCTACTTCTTGCCACTGGACTCCAGTGAATCTGGAGGAGAGAAGGAGGCTGATGATTTTTCACTGCTCTGCCTCACTTAAATCCAATTCACTTGCAAGTCAAGATATCACCTTTTTGATGTCCTTGGTCCTCTGCAAGAACAAAGGACAAACAATATCAAGTGAATGAGCTATTTATTTCTTAAATAAATCAAAGAGATTTACACATTTAAAACTTCACGATTCACTAATTCAGATAACATTACATTTATTGAGGTAAGGGTGTCCCCTTAAGAAATCAAGAAAGGAAAACGAACAGCTGAAAAATGAAAATTTCCTTTGAGAAGTCATTTTTATTTTATTTTTATTTTTTTAAGTATGTCATTCTGCTCACATCAAACTTGTAGCATGGAAAGATGGAGACACAGTACCTGATGTCTTTACAGAATGGCTGGAACCATAAACCAAAGGACTGCGTGTTTTTTGTCTAGAATGCTAAAAGAGCTTGTTAGTGAAGAGTTTATTCTGCCTGTGAAGAAATCTTCTTAACTTTGTTTAAAGTATATATCTGTTTATTTCACTTTTGAAATGCTTGAAAGGGTCTGGGATCCTTTAAGAAAAAGTCGATAATGTTTCCTCAGAGGTAAAAGTTCTGAATGAGAGAATTAGGAAGTGATGATAGTAGCTAGAGTTATGCTACATCTATTCCCCTTAAGAAAAACAATTTAAGGACAATAAGAATTCAAAAAGGGAGCAGAGAAAAGATAGGGTGATGACTGCTCTCTGGTAATTGCATCGTCACCAAACAATCCATAAGGATATCTGAAGGTCATATATTGACTTAGAAAAGTACATATTCACATTATCTATGTTCTACTGTATTTTTATATATTTTGAATGCTTCCCAATTACATTTTAATCTGGTTGAGCCTCACTCAGGAGTGCTGAAAGTCACAATTTGACGCTTCTTCTCTAAAGGACATGAGTAGCTGGTTCTGTGGAAATGAAGAGCTAGTTACCACATTTAAGAAATTAATTTAGGGGGAAGATCCAAGATGGTGGAGTAAAAGCAGGAACTTGCTTGAGCTTGTCCCCTAATCACCTCCAAATACCTGTAAAAATTACTCTATAAACAAATTTTAGAGCTACAGAACCCACAAAATGACAAAAGTGAAATATATCTCCAACTGAAAACAGCCTGTCAGGCTTACAGGAAAGGTCTATCCCACTGGGCTGGGAGCAGGAGCATAGTCTTACAAGGGCCATGTTGGCACAGACCAGACCAGAGCAAACCTCAGGGGACTAAATCACTGGCAGCTGTGGTGGTTTCCAGACTTTCCAACGCACAAACACCAAAGACAAAGTAAAAGGTCAGTGGGGAAACTCTGTTGGACCTGGGTGAGAAAAGAACACAATCCAGTCCCAGTTGCTGGGTGGTGGCAGCAACAGCAGTGATGGCAGCTGCTTCTGAAGCTCCAGGCCCACAGATGGTGGGGGGATTAAGCAGCTGATCAGAGGGCAATTGCAGGAACCTCTTTGTTGGCACTGAGGCAGGAATCTCTTGCTTTACCTTGCTTGGATCTGGGTTGCAGTCTTGGATGGTGGTTTTGTGGTGAGGAAGAGTGCTAGCATGGCAGAGCTTGTGGCAGCTATGGAGGGAGAATCCTTCTCATAGTTCTGGAGCATAAAAGAGTGTGGTCACTCACAGACAAGCACACAGGCCAGGAGAGGAGTAAACACCTCTCCTTTGATCACATCATCTTAGAAGAACAGAAAATTAACAGGTGACTAAACGTAGCTCTGACAACAGTTGCACAAAACCCCAGAAATTTAGGACAGAGCACTGTCTATTCTAGAGCAGAGTCCTACCTTGGCAAAAAAACTCAAAAGTCAAGTAATTGGGAAAATGAGCAAACAGAAGAAAAAATATCAGATTATAGAATCTTTCTCTGGTGACAAAGAAGAACAAATCATACAACCAGAAGAAGACAACAAAGTCAAAACCCTTGTGTCAGATGCCTCTAAGAAAAATATGAATGAATTTCAGGTCATGGAAGAGCTTAAAACGGATTTTGAAAATCAAGTAAGAGAAGTAGAGGAAAAATTAGGAAGTGAAATCAGAGTGATGAAAGAAAATCATGAAAAATGAGTCAACAGCTTGCTAAAGGAGACCCAAAAAAATACTAAAGAAAATAACACCTTAAGAAATAGACTAACTCAAAGGCAAAAGAGGTCCCAAAAGCCCATGAGGAAAATGCCTTAAAAAGCAAAATTGGTCCAATGGAAAAGGAAATTCAAAAGCTCACTGAAGAAAATAATTCCTTCAAAATTAGAATGGAGCAAATGGAAACTAATGACTTTATGAGAAATCAAGATATTATAAAAACAGATCCAAAAGAATGGAAAAATAGAAGAAAATGTGAGATATCTCATTGGGGGAATAATGACCTGGAAAATAGATCCCAGAGACATAATTTAAAAATCATTGGACTACCTGAAAGCCATGATCAAAAACAAAACAAAATAAAAAAACAAGCGTAGACATCATCTTTCAAGAAATTATCAAGGAAAACTTCCCTGATATTCTAGAACAAGAAAGTAATATAGAAATAGAAAGAATCCATTTATCACTTCTTGAAAAAAATCCCAAAAAGAAAATTACTAGAAATATGGTAGTCAAATTACAGAGTTCCCAGGTCAAGGAAGAAATATTACAAGCTGTCAGGAAGAAACAAATAGAGCATTATGGAAACACAATCAGGATAACACAAGATCTAGCAGCTTCTACATTAAAGGATCAAAGGGCTTAGAATATGATATGCTGGAGGTCAAAGGAGCTAGGATTAAAACCAAGAATCACCTACCCAGCAAAACTGAGTATAATACCTCAGGGGAAAACATAGATATTCAATGAAATAGAGAACTTTAGAACATTCTTGGTGAAAAGACCAAAGTTGCATAGAAAATTTGCCTTTCAAATACAAGAATCAAGAGAAGTATTAAGAGGTAAACAGAAAATAGAAATCATAAGGAACTTATCAGAGTTGAACTGTTTACATTCCTGCATGTGAAGACAATATTTTTAACTCATGAGACTTTTCTCAGTATTAGGATAGTTGAAGGGAAAATATACATACATACATACCTACATATACATATACATACACACACTCATATGTATGTATGTATATCTATATATGCATGTATACATACATATACACATATATACACATACACAAATGTATACATATGTACGTGTGTATGTTTATATGTATGAATAGAAAGAGGGTCCAGAGTGAGTTGAATATGAAAGGATGATATCTAAAAAATAAAACTGAGGTGTGAGAGAGGAATATATTGGGAGAAGGAGAAAGGGAGAAATAGAATAGGGTAAATTATCTCACATAAAAGAGGCAAGAGAAAGCTGTTACAATGGAGGGAAAGAGCAGAGAGGTGAAAGGCAATGAGTTAACCTTACTCTCATTGGATTTGGTTTAAGGAGGGAATAACATATACACTCAATTTGGTATCTTACCCTAAAGGAAAATAGGGAAGAAGGGGATGGGAGTGTGTGGGGGGGGGATGATAGAGCGGAGGACAGATTGGGGGAGGGGATAGTCAGAAGCAAACACTTTTGAAAAGGGATAGGTCAAAGGAGAAAATACAATAAATAGGGGGCCGGATAAGGATGGAAGGAAATATAGTTAGTCTTTCACAATATGACTACTATGGAAATGTTTTGCCTAAGTACACATATATAATCTATATTGAATTGCTTATCTTCTCAATGGGGGCTAGGGTTGATGAGGGAAGAAAGTATAGAATCTAGAACTCAAAGTTTTAAAAACAAATGTTAAAAAATTATTTTTACATGCAACCGGGAAATAAGATATACAAGCAATGCTGTATAGAAATCCATCTTGCCCTACAAGAAAGCAAGATGGAAGGGGGTAAAGAGGGATATAGGGGAAGATAGATGGGAAGGCAGACTGGGGGATGGTGTTATCAGTATGCATGCCATCTTAGAGCAGGGTGTAGGGGAGAGATGGGGAAAAAAATTGGAACTCAAAATCCTGTGGAATTGAATGTTGAAAACTAAAAATAAATAAACAAATTCTGGAAAAAGAATAATGAACATAGCACTTTCCTTAAAAAAAATTCATTGTGAGTGACAAAAGATTATAATGAAGTAATAATTGCATTTTACTAGTAACTGAAAATCTTGGAATGCAAAACTGGAAACTGCATTAGGTAGAATACACAAATTTCACATCCATTCATAGAATTTATTGAAATTTTATTTAAAACATTTAACTGTATGTCTTATTAAAACATAGAAATTGACTCTCAAGTGATACATATAGCTGTTTCAGAGAATTAAAAGAATTTTTAAAATAAAATAAGCCTCATATAATTAAAGAAATTGAAATGTAGGAGATTGGCCCAAAGTCACACAGCTTTTTAATAGCAAAGTTGATATTAGAATCCACTTCTCCTGATTCCCAGACTGATACATTCATTCAACCACCCAATACATTAAAATCTACATAAATGTGGTAGGAAATATTATAATTATTAAATTATTCCTTCCTCTAAAACTGCCATAAAGTTTAAAAAAATAAGTTGTAAGTCATCTGAAAATGTAGCTAAACAATTTCATTTGCTTGAATAGTTTATGTGCATTCCGAGATAAAAATATGAAAATAATATGTATCTTGGACTAGAATGAGTTTTGTTTCTTCCAGTTCCTTGTCTGTCCTCTTGTGGAAGTGCTCAGGAGAGGTAAAATGACAAGAAACAATTACCCCCTCCTAACTGCCTCCCCTCTCCCCCCCCCAAAAAAAGCAAAAGACTGAAGAATAAACCTAGATAATCTACAAATTGAATAATCACATCTGAATGATCGCCATAAACTATTGCTATTCCATATTCTCCCTTCTTAATCTTTTTTGTCCTACAAGAGATTTCATATAAGATTTATATTTCATATAAATCATCAAAACAGGGAGTCAGATGTTAACTGAGCTTGACCTTAATGCTACATGTCAAAAAGGAATGGGGATTTTGAAAATATTTTTCTTTAAAGAAAAATAATTTAAAATGTAATTCCCTTACTTAGGGGTTTAAAGGGAGAGGGTAGGAGAGAAACTAATATGAAGTACAAGGTATTACTAAGCATTACTGGGATGGGTGTGATCTTAATCTACTTCTTAAAACCCACTAAATCGTTCACCCAAAAATTGACTTTAGATGTCATAGATCAGAACTTGAACCTGAACAAGTTTCCTTCAACAATATTCTCAATGAGAGGTTAACCATCCTTTGCTTGAAGGTCTCAAGCACTTAACAAGGCAGTCCATTGCACCCAGATAAGTGTTCACCCAGAAAAGTTCCAAAATAGTTGAATTTGACAGTATAAATTACAGGTAATTCTGTAACCAAGATCTAATAATTGTGAATTTCTGTGATTAGAATATCTTTTGATTGGTTTCTTTTGAACAGTTCATCATTGCTACGATTTTCTTTGAATCAAGCCTATTTTTGCCTATTTGCAACTTCTACCCATTAACTCCTGGTTCTATTGTCTATAGTCAATCAGAATAAATTCTTTTATATGGCAGTCTTTCAAATGATTGAAAGATCATTAGAATGTCTAAATCTTCTCTCCTTCAAGCTAAATATCCTCAACTAAATCGGTATACAGGATGATCTCAAAGACCTTCACCATCCTAGGTTGTCCTAGATGTTCTCCAATTTATCAATGTCCTTTCTAAAGCATGGGGCCCAGAATTGACTACAACATTCAAGATATAGTCTGACCAGGGCAGGGTACAGCAGGATTAAAAATCTAAAGTCAGAAGGAACTTTAAGTCACTTAGCCCAAAGCCCTTATTTTATACAGATGGAAATAGAGACATAGAAAAATAATTTGTCTAATATCAAATAGATGATAAGTAGCAGTGATGATAATAGCTAGCTAAAAGCTATTATTAATATAGTGTTTTCAGACTTTCAAGGACCTTTACAATAAGACTGTGAAATAAATGTTATTATTATCCCCATTTTTACAGATGAGGAAACTTAGGTGAAGTAATTTGCCCAGGGTAAGTAAATATCTAAGACAGGAAGTGAATTCAGGTCTTCCTGAAGTCCAGTCCTTTGCTCAATCCACTGTGCTACCAAATATTTATACAGTATTTTAAAGTTTTCAAAGCACTGCATATGTCTCATATAGTTATTCTTTCCACATCCCAACTTCTCATAACTGTTTTGTTATATCACAGGTCAGTATGAGAAATTAAATGGGAATTTGGTGGAGGGAGTTTTGTGGAAGATAGCAGACAACATAGAATCTGTGACTAAATAATTAACCCAAATTTTACAAGAAGGTACTGTAAACACTCATAAAAGAAAATGAAAAAATTCAGACTTCTTTTCTGGTATGAAGGGGGAGCCAAAATTTTTTTATGGGGATTTTCCAGATATCAGGTCTCCAAGTCCCTAACCCCTGAGATGTGGAAGGAATAAATTACATAATAAGAATAACATATAATAAGCTTCTCTGACTCCAAACTTAACACTCTCCACTGTACTATCACCTCCATCTGGACACTATGACTTAATGAAGCTTAAATTCACATTATTTTTTTCCCACATTATCTTATTATACTATTGACGTTTACTGAATTCACAATCTATTTAAATTACCAATTCTTTTTTTTCTGACAAACTGTTATCTAATCACAGATCCATCATCTTGTATCTGTGAAGTCTATTTTTTGAACCAGTGTAAGACTTTACATTTATCTTATCAAATATCTTCTTATTTGATTCAGCCCAACTTTCTAGCCTGCCAAGATCTTTTTTAGATTCTGAATGTCATCCAATATGTTAGCTATACCTTCCAGCTTTGTGTCATCTGAAAAGTTGATATCATAACATCTATTTATTCCTTTACTTGGGTATTGATTTTTAAAAATAGTAAATAGCACAAGATCTAATTTTGATACCTGGGACATTCTACTTTTGACTCTCTTCTAAGTTCATATCAAACCATTAATAACTACTCTTTGGATTCAGTCATTCTACCTGTTCTGAATGCATATAACCACACTATCATTTATCCTACATCTTTTCATCTTGTCCACAAGAACAGCATGATATACTCTGGCAAAAGCTTCCCTGAAATCTAGGTAAAATGTATCTACAGCATCCCCTGCTCTAACAGTCTAGTTATCCTGTCAAAAATGAAAAGGGATTTTTTTACATGGCCTATTCTTGATAAAGCCATGCTGGCTCTCTGTTATCACGGCTTCCTTTTCTAGATGCTTACTATCCTTTTAATAATTCATTCTAGAATCTCTTCATACATCAAAAGCAAGCTCACCAGTCCATGGGTTCAGACTCTCTTTTTTTCCCTTTCAAGTTGTATCAATGTGATGTCTTATTTCATATTTCATGCTTATAAGATTTAGTTTACTAACACTAACATGTGACAAGGAAGGATTTCCTGCCACCCACTCCCCATCTCAAGCCCTAAACTTCACTTCTATTCTTTAAACTAAACTATCAATAGATAACTTTTTTTTTCCTTCTTTATTTAGATCAAAGTCATCTGATGTGAACTTCTTCCACTCTATCTCTGTGTCTTCTATCCTTCCCACTGTTCATAGCAGGAACTATGTAGAGTTTGGAATAAGCACTTCCTATATCCCTAAATCACTCTCCCCTGCTTTGCTACTATATACCAGGCATCAGAATGTACAGATTGTTATCACAGCACTCTACAATTCAAAAGCCTATCAGAATTCCTCACTGATGACCGAATCCAGTTCAAACTATTTGGAATGCATTTGAAGAATTCCCCAATCTAGCTCAATTTACTTTTGTAAGCATTTTAAAGTACCTACTTTGTGCCAGGCAAGGTGCTAAGTGCTTTATAAATGTTACCATATTTAATCTTCCTAACAACTCTACAAGACAAATATCCCCATTTTACATTTGAGAAAACTGAGGTGAACAAATTCTAAGTGACTTGCCCAAGGTTACACAACTAAAAAGTGCTTTAAGCTATATTTGAAGTCAGATCTTCCTGACTGCAGGCCTAGAGCTCTATTCATTGTGCCAACCTGGGGGCCTGCTAGACTAATTTCAGCTACTTTTCCCTTAATGCAGGCAGAGTGAAGTCGAACTGAAGTACTCATCATCAAGAATGTATCTTAGCCATTCCCACCTCGGCACCTTTCTTCTGCTGCTGCCTTTGTCGGGAATGCTATCCCCCTATCTATCCTGTTTATTGTTTCTCCATCACTCAGTCATGGCCACCTGTTCCTCACTCCATGGACTTTACAATGCATATTGTGTTTTTGTTTTGTTTTGTTTTTTGCAAAGATACTGGAGTAGTTTGACATTTCCTTCTCCAGTGGATTAAGGCAAACAGAGGCTTACAAACAAATGTGACTTACCCAGGGTCATATAGCTAATAAGTATTTGAAGTCAAATTTGAACTCAGCCTGACCCCAGGCTCAGTGTTCTATCCACTGAACCATCTACCGTGTTTCCCCGATAATAAGACCTATCCCGAAAATAAGCCTTCCCCTTACTGTGTAAGATTCCTCTAAAATAAGCCCTCCCCCGAAAATAAGCCCTATTGAGATTGCTACTGTAGTGAAGGTGATCCCCTGAGCTACACGCTACATTACGGTACCCTCTGCATGCACTGTCCCCCACCCCCCCAGGTGAAACGCACGCCACGCTCCGAGCTGCATCCAATCAGAACTGCAGCAGTGAGCGCGTCATCCTGTTCTTCCCCAGTGATTTGCTTATTGAATAAAGGTACATTTTTTTTGTTCACATTTACCTGTTTATTAAAATTGCTGTCAATGTTCATTAAAATAAGCCCTCCCCTGAAAATAAGCCCTCTGGTGTTTTTCTGTCCAAAAAAATTAATAAGACAGTGTCTTATTATCGGGGAAACATGGTAGCTGCCCCATATATTCTATAAGACTCCCCTAAATTAGTATGACTATCTCTATGAAGTCTTTTTGATCTTTACAGGTAATAGAGTACTGCCTCTTGAAAACATTCATAGCCTATTTTTCTCTCCATGAATTTACAAACCCCTATTTTATGTTATAATTTGCATACACATCACTTCTTTTTTATGTTTATCTTAGTGCCTAGCATGATGCCTTCATCACAGTAGAGATATAATAAATCCATGTTGAATTTGAATGTTCTGTTCTATCTACATAAAGAAGGGGGTTCTGAGACATGATCACTGCACAGGAAATTCTGGGTGGGTAATGCAAGATCATTTTCTCCTCTTTGTTCTACCTTATGAGTTATAGGGAATATTTTCCAAGATGGTTAGCCAATGTTAGGCATGCATTCCAGAGTCAGCAAACAAAGCCAACATGCTTACAATACAGTTAAGGAGATGACTCAAAAAAAAAAGTTAAAACAAGACTGTGTCAAAATGCCTATTATGGACAATAAAAATGCTATAAGTTTCCAGAACAGTTGGAGGATGGTATGAGCTTGAATAGTCATGGAAAACCTCAAGAAGGAAATGAGACATAAACTAGGCTCTTGTGGATAAACTTTGGAAAGGTAGACTGAAAAGAAAATAGCATTCCATTTATGGGGAATACTACCAGTAAAGGCAGGGTATGAAGAATAAGAATAACATGTATAGGAGACAATAAATTGGCCACTTGGGTTCTCTGTGCTGGGAGTAGTGGGAGGTGAGATCAGAAAACTGGATGTGAGTTGATGGCAGAGAATCTTGAATTACAGGTTAAGGATGCTAGACTCCTGTAAGTAATGGGGGACCAAGTGGAAGGACTCAAACAAATGTCTTTAGGAAGATTAATTTAACAATGCTATAGAGGATGGATTGAAAGTGGGGGAGGCTTGAGGGAGGAAGAACATTTAGGTGACTTTTAGAGAAACCATGAGATAATGAGGTTCAGGACCTCAAACATGAGCAGTACATATATAGTGGAATGGACACTTGTCCTGGTTGTGATAGTTATTAGTTATGGGACCCAAGACAAATCACTTAACTTCTCTGAGCCTCCTTTCCTCATATGGAAAATGGGGACAATAATATTTGTACCATGTATCTCACAGGACTTTTGTGAGCAAAGTGCTTTGTCAACTGAAAAGCACAATATAAAATGTGAACTGCTAATACTACTTAGGATGGTAGTAAGGATAAATAGATTCAAGAAATTTTAAGGAAGGAATCAATGAAATTTCATTACTGATTAGACATGGGTGATGAGAAAGGAGAATACACCAAGATAACTTTGATTAAGCCTATGGAAATTATGTTGCTATTAGTGGAATTTGGAAAGTTAGAAAGTTAAGGCCATTTTATAATATGATAGTATGGAAGAGATGATATTTGGAATGGTTTAAGTATGTCACTTTTCATGTAAGGAGGTGGATTGGACAGATGGTAGGCATCAATAAATACCCACTGCTAGATATAAGATTTCCTCTTGCCCTTAAATTCTACTCTCACAACATTCCCCTATAATATGCTAACTTTATTCAGCAAGCTATGCCTTTTTACCTAAATAATTGATCTCATTAAAACCACCTTCTCATACATTAAAGAGAATATCTATACAATTTCATCAATGTTTTAGTAATTAAAGGTCTCTGTGAAAATAAAAAGTCTGTTTCAATAACCTGCATTGCAACATATACAGTTAGAATCAGTTCATTCATCAAAGTATCAAATTATATATATGGACACAGCAAGATATTTATCAATTCTCATCATCATGTTACTCATTTCAAAAGCTCCATCCATACACTATATACCATGGTATTAAGCACAACTCTCTCAGAGATGTGATTTAGTACAAAGAAAAAAAAATTGTTTCAATACGAAGTCTAATCTGAGCCAACAAAAGGGAAGAACATTACATTTTCTTTGATTCAGAAATAAAGTAAAAATACATTACTTTTATCCCAGAAGTATCTGAATAAGAGCCAAACACATGAGTATCTCTAATCAACAGGCAGAAGGAATATGCTTTAAGAAGTTAAGGTTTTAGTGATTTAAAAAGAAAAAAATCTCAGTCTCCTTTTTCATGCCTGTTCTCAGGTATAATTTCAAAGTAGGTCATTTCTCTCTTCAGTATCACCAGTCACCCATTCTGTATTCTTTTTTTTTTTCCTTCTTGGCATCTTCCTCAGGTATCCTAAGCCCTCACAACTAGATGATCTGTAAGGAGCCTTCAAGTTTAAATCTGGGTTATCTTTACCGGGTTATCCTTACCATGATTTTCCCTGGTTCCCTACGTCCATCAAAACTTACTCTCAGAAAGGATCAGAAAGTTAGTGTTGTTGATAACAGTTCACAATGTGATTTCTCTTAATAGTATTTGCTCTGTCCTCAGCTGTCTTTCCTTTCCTCCCCTTTGGTAATTCATCCATTCACATGTGTGTATCTATATCTCTAGCACTCACCTTTTTCTTTCTCTCTATGCCATCCTATAGCCCTTTACTAGAAACTGTCTAAAGAACATCTCTTTCTGAATGTCACTTAAGATACGCGTAAAAATGAAACTAAAAACTTTTCCTCAATCCAACTCCTCCTTCTGACTTTCTTATTTCCATTATGGTACCACCATTTCTCTAGTAACCCATATGCGACACTTCAGAGTTACATAAAGTCCCGTGATGATTGAAATACCGGTATCCTATGATTTCACATCCTTCTGCTTCCATGACCTCCATACATGCAATCAGCCATCAGATTCACTCTTTCCCTGGACTATTATAATAATCTCCTAATTGATCTTCAAGCCTTAAAATAATCCTACATATTAGTGCAATGAAACTTTCTAATAATTTCTCAGATAAAATGAATGATAAAACATTTGCTTTGACTTAGTATGTGCCAGACACTGAACTAAGTGCTAGAGATAATAGCACAAGAAAGCAAGGTAGTTCCTGACTTCAAGGAGTTTACATTTTAATGGAGAAAGAGAAGACATGATGGGAAGCTAGAAAGGGGGTTGCAGGATTGGTATCAGACATTGCCATGGCTTGGAAATGGCTAGAAAGTGATACAGGTTTGGTTATAAACAAGAATAGGAAAAAGATCACCTATCAGAACATTGGGCCTCTAAAGAACTTTTAATCATTCCTGTTACCTAAAGATTTAAGTTTAACCTCCTTATCTTATATTGCAAAACCCTCTATAAGATACCATTTTTCAAATTTTTTTCTTATCTTACATTGTTCTTCTATACAAACCTTACTCTCCTCTCAAACTGAACTATTCTCTATTCTCCTAAGTACAACATTCAATTTCCCACATTTGTGCCTTTGATGATACTATTCCCTCAGCCTCCAAATCCTAAAATTCTAATTATCTCCTCCAGATCATCTTAAATGTTACCTCCTTTAATTTTCACTGGTGGGGGTAGTAAGCATGTCAACTGATATCACAAATCGATTGAATAACCTCCAAGCTAGTACAAATCTCACTGGGTTATAACCAGCATGATTGTATAAAGAGTAAATTACAGAAACAAATTTCATTTTCTTCTATGAGTGAACACAAGGTCACAGGAATGATTAAGGTACCCACAAAGTAATCAATAATAAAATATTGGATCTGCCTAGTTCTGACCTATCCACAATAGGGGTCAAGAAACAAAATCACAGAATTTCAGAGTTGAAAGGGACATCAGTAGCCACCTAACACATTCTAGAAGAAAAAAATAAAGAATCCCTACCGATAGACCTGACAAGTGGTCAGCTAACCTCAGTCTGAAGGTCTCTAATAAGAGGTAAACCATTACCATAGGAAACCCCTTGTACTTTTGGATAGCTATAATCTTTAGGAAGTTTTTTCTTGTTGTTGGTTTAGTTTGTTTTTACATTAAGCCCATTTTTTTTTTCAGTTTCCACCCACTGCTCCAAGTTTGGCCCTCTGGTGCCCAAAATAACAAGGCAAATGCTTGTTTCAAATGGCAGTCTTTCAAGTACTTGAAGACAGCTATCTGATTCCCCTCTCCCCACAAACTCTTCTCCACTCTAGCATAATCATCTCTAGTCCCTCCAATTACTGTAATCCTCCAATAAGGCATGGACTTGAGGCTTTTGATCATTCAAGTTCACCTCCTATGAAAGCTTTCAAATTTAACAATGCCCTTTCAGAACTCTACAATCTAAAATTGAACAATACTCCAGGATGACCACAGCAGAAAATAGCAGGAATCTCAGACCCTTATTCCTAGGAGCTGAGTTTCCTCTTTGCAAAGTCCAAGTGCATATTAATTTTTAACTGCCAATTCACATAATTGATTCAAATACAGTTGGCAATCCCTGAAAACCTTAGATATATTTGTGTTTTTTAAATGAAAAAATTCTATGCAAGGACAAACCATAAAGGAGCTAGAGTGGAACAAGAGAGAATATTCATGTTATATGAGTGGAATTTTTTTTCAAGGCTTTAGGTTCTTAAAATTGTGAATTTTACTAGCAGTTCTGTGAAAATTGTTTCTAGGGCCATATTATCACATATAGTCCCTGAATAAAACTGGCATGCTTTTGAAATAAAATAAGCAAATTTTAGGACTGTTGTATTCTTGTTCCATTTGATTAAAAAATAAGATAAACTGGACTATTTAGAAAAGCATCAGCACGTGTGTGTTAAATACTTAATAATTAGGCCAACACATTTGTGTGTTATTGCTAAGAAACTGAGAAAATGTTTGAAAACATGGACAAACTACAGGTGATAACCACCTTTTTATATGATGATTTGGTAGAGTCAAAAAAAGTAAAGTGTTATCATCTAAAATGCAAATAAAATTAAACAGAAGTTTTAAAATACTAATAGAAGTTAAACTTACCTATATAAAATCCTAATATACCTATGTGAAATATTCATATGAATTAAACTTACCTATATAAAAATATAAGAAACCTATATGAAATAGTAATATGAATTAAACTTACCTATATAAAATACTAATATGAATTAAACTTATCTCTTTCATTGCTATGTCATATTCATTGCTGGAATTCTGACCAAGTCACTTTTTCTTTCAAAACCAAATTTATTCTACCTCTACCCCCTACCCTATAGACATATAACTTGCATATCTTCAATCCAAAAAGATACTGCTTGCTACATCTTACCAAGCAAATATTTTGTACATCTGCAAATTCATTTGGAAATAATTTGTTTGTGCAATGATAAAGCAGTAAAGTTACCCATGTTTAAGTGTAAAACAATGAAAGGCATAAATTTATCTTTACTGGAAATGAGAGACTGTTCCACTTTTCTGCACAATCCATTAACTACTATACCTAAACAAAGTCTTTATAATGTTATGTTTCTCATTTCATGAATTTTTATAGCTAATGTGTTTCCAGCCAAGAATAATGTGGTGATTAGAACAGAGTTCAATAAGAATATGTGGCAATGCAATAAGTATAGAAGTTAATGAATTTCTCCGTGACTAGAAAACAATTATTGATCACCAATTTTTTGAAAGCTTTAAATCAATTGTTATGTCATTTACTACAAAAGTTTCTAAAATGAATTCAAGGGGAGTTTCAGATAAAAGGTTTTGAAACTAATAAGGTATTGATTTTTCCAAACTTTGTATGCTAATTTAAGGATTTGATAGTACCTAATTTAATTAAGCTAATGCTTTTTGTGTTAAAATTGCATATAGAGGAAGGCTGCCTTGCAAACTGTCTGAGTTCCCAAACTAATGCATTTCCAGGGGGATGGAAGGAGAATGAAAATACCTGAGACTTAGGAGTCCTGCTTGCAGCCAACACCAGCTTGGGCGTGGCATTGTGCTTTCATTTAAAAAAAAATCTTATTTGTCTTTTAATATTAGATGAGCAGAAGTCCTTGAGAATAGAGAAATTACCTGGAAGTTAGTATCTATCAATTAAATGTATCAATTAGGCTCATATGGTTTAGAAACAGAATATGAAAACAAGCTTTAGCCAACACTCAATTTCTGTGGTAATGGAGGCAGGGAAAGCATATATAATTGAAATCCATCAATAATACAAACACCTCACTTGAGCCTCCTTACCAATCAAGCTTAGAGCTGCTACCAAGTAGTAAAACTGACAGATCTGAGTTTCTCTTTTGTTTTCCTGTTCAGCCACCCATGAAAGTGCTAATGAGCAGTGAAGTAGTCAAAGGTTGAGCAGAAATCAGAGAGGAGAAAGTGGAAAAATAAAGGATAATCCACAATTTGGGTAATGGGGCTGGAAGGGGGTGCAGAATAACTTGAAGGTATATCCCTTTCAATATATTTTTCTTTATGGACACACAATATGCATGAATAACAGGCTGCATGCTGCTTTCTCTTTACCTTTAATTCAGACTGCAATTCAGCATTGGAAATTGTCTAATCTAATATCTCTTTCTTACTAACTCCTTTCTTCCCCTTTCTTGGGAATTATGGGGATTAATAGCTAGCAACTCATTTCTATCTTAAGTAATTCATTTCTCAAATTCACACACACACATTCTTTTTCATCTTTTTTGTGGTTTAGTGAAAGAAAAAATGACCCTACACATGGATAAATTGATATGCCAATATAAATTGATATACTATCACAAAGAACTAACTGCAAGCTGTTTGTATATGACAGAATGCAAAGCATAAGTTCTAAATGTTTGTTGAATACTGAAAAGATGATGAAAAGTTGTAAATTTAAAAATAATATTGGACATAAGAAGTATTCTTATCAACCTTTAAAGTCCTTTAAAATGCCCACTATCTATTTTTTAATCTATTTTCTCATCCTCCTTTATCTATTTTTCTTCAAACACCAATTTAGGTTAGGTAAAACCCATTGTATTGGTTTTATTTTGCTTAGTTACTAATATTGAAATTATTTTAAAAAATTATTACAAAAAAAATTTTCAACACCTCATAAGCTAAGTTTTTTTTATCAGTTATTCTGTGTTTCGCTGATTACAACATTATTTTCAAGGGAAAACATCTTTTTGAAACACATATCTCTGATAAGTGACACATGAGTTGAACCTTGAAAGAAACTCGTATTCTAAGAGGTAATGGTGAGAAGGGAATACATTATAGCCATGGGAATGACCTATGCAAAAATATGGAGAAAAGAGATGGAATTCCAAGCTTGGGTAGCTGCTAGTAGGCCAGTTCTGTTCATTCAATCATTTTACAATGATTTATTAAAGTCTACTATGTTTAGCTACCAGGGATACAGAGGAAAAAAAATAATTTTTACCTTCAAAAAGCTTACATTCTATTTGGGAGAAACAAAAATACAAAGTATAGATACACACACACAGATGTGCCCACACATATACATAGAATAGGTAGAACTAAATATAAAAAGAACAGATTCGTTTCCACAAGGACTGAAACCCAATATAAATGAAATGATAGAAGTGTACTGTGCTGTCCTCAGTGAAGTCAAATCATTCACCTAAATACATCCCAGACAACTGAAAAACCAAGCAGATATGATTTCTATGCCATTGTCAGTGCTTTTTGAAAAATTGTAAAGGGACGAGAGAGGTGACATAAGACTGGGAATAGGCAAATGTCAACTTGATTGTCAGAAAACAGAAAGAGGTGGACCCTTCAAATGATAGGTCAGTGGGCCTGCCTTCAATTCCTGGCAAAATTCTGGAAAGCAGTATAAAAATGATGATTTTTCAATTGTTGGAAAGGGAAGTGACAATCACTAAGATCCAATGTGGCTTCAGGAAGAAAAAAAAAAACAGGCCTTGCTAGGCTAACCTTATCTCCTTTTTTGACAGGAGAAATTTATAGCTACTGTATTTCTAGATTACAGTAAGACATTTGATAAAATCTCTCATGTTGTCCCTTTAGACAACATAGACAAATTGGGCTAGCTGATAGTATAGTAAGGTAAAAATGTATTAAATAATTGCATCCAAAGATTTATTTATTAAAGGTATTGAGATCACACTCTATAAAGATTATTTAAAGGAAGGGGTAGGGGTGTTTAACCTGGAGAGGAGGGTGAGTGGTCAAACTATCTTCAAGTATATCAAAGGCTGTCATTTGAAAGCAAGATTAGGCTTATTCTGATTGACCCAGGAAAGCAAAACTGGAAATAATAAGTAAAAGTTGAAGAAAGACAGTCTGATGTGAAGAAAACCTTTTAGATATATATATATATATATATATATATATATATATATGTATAGTTTTCAACATTCACTTTTATAAGATTTTGCGTTTTAAATTTTCTTCCCCTTCTCCCCATCTCCTCCCCAAAACAGCAATGCAAGATGAAATAGGCCATACATATACACTCATATTAAACATATTTTCACATTAGTCATGTTGTAAAGAAGAATTAGAACCACAGGGAAAAAACACAAGGAAGAAAGAGAAAGAAAGAGAGAGAGAGAGAGAGAGAAAGACAGAGAGACAGAGACAGAGAGGGAGGGAGAGAGAAAACAGCATGTTCTGATCTGCATTCAACCGTAATATTTGTTTCTCTGGATATGGATAGCATTTTCCATCATGAGTTTTTGGAATTGTCTTAGATCCTTGCATTGCTGGGAACAGCTAAGTCTATAAAAGTTGATAATTGCACAATGTTACTGTGTACAATGTTTTTCTGCTACTACTCATTCACTCAGTATCAGTTCAGGCAAGTCTTTCCAGGTTCTTCTAAAATCTGCCTTCTCACCATTTCTTACAGAACAAATAGCTTTCCATTACATTCACATAGCACAACTTGCTCAACCATTCTTCAACTGTTGGGCAGCCCCTCAATTTCTAGTTATTGGTCACCACAAAAAGAGCTGCTGTAAATATTTTTATATATCTGGCTCTTTTTTTCCATTTTTATGTTCTCTTTGGGATACTGACCAAGAAGTGGTATTGCTGGGTCAAAGGGTATGCACAGTTTTATAGCCCTTTGGGCATAGTTCCAAATTGTTTTCCAGAATGGTTGGATCAGCTCACAGCTACACCAACAATGAATTCGTATTCCATGAGACAGAAAAAAAAATGCAAAATGATGGGGGGCAGAGTGGCACTAACAATTGAAGGAATCAGGAAAGATCTCTTGAAGGCGGTGACATGAACTTGGCCTTGACAGAAATGAAGGGTAGACACATGTACATTCCAGAGTACAAGGGAAGGGTGTCTTCCCTAAAAGACTCACACAAGGCAAGCACTCATACAGAGGTCAGAAGAAGTAACACAAGGACATTCTCAAGGTCTCCCTGTGTATTATACTTATTTTAATTTTGCCCATAGATGCATAATCACTATGAGTTGTAAAATAACACATTTTTCTCATCAGTCTTAGCTTTCAAAGTACTTTAAAATAAATCCTAAATAATACAAAAGAGAATAGTCCCTGCCCTCAGTGAACTTACATTCTACTGAGGAAACACAACATGTTTATGGAAATGAAGGGTACCAAAAAGTAGATTCAAGGAGGGAAATAATTCCAGGCATGGAAGATAGCTTAAATACAGAAGCATGGAAGTGGGATGTAGAACGTTATATTGAAGAGCATGAAATAGGTCAACATGACTGAATTTGTCAAGTACAAAAGGTCATTGGAGTAGGGGGACACAACATGCAATAAGTCTAGAAATATAGTCTGCAGCTCAATAAATTCCAAACAAGGAAGTTGGGACACACACACACACACACGCACACCCACACACATACACACATTATTGACTCATATTAAGTTTGCAAACATCTAAAACTATAAGGTTTTTTTCATGCAAGCAATTGTACAATGTTCCTCCCTTCATAACCTGTCCCTTCCTAACTTCCCAGTATTCTTACACCACCCCCTAGCCCCAGCCCCTGTGCATTTTCCAATCCAGTGACACTTGCCTCTTTGTTTCTGAAACAGGACACTCCATCTCAGACTCCATGCATTTTCATTGCTGTCGTTTATGACTGAAATGCTCTCACACATCCTCATCTTGTCTTAGCTTCACCGGTCCTGCAGGTTAAAATCCCATCTTCTGCAAGAAAACTTTCCCAGTTTTCCTTTTAGTTAGGGCCTTCCCTCTGATATCACTCCCAGTTTATTCTCTCTGTATCTTGTTGGCACACAGTTGTTTGCAATCTATCCCGTTAGACTGCAAGCTCTTTGAAGGTAAGGACCGCTTCTTTTTTTTTCCTTTCTTTGTATCCCCAGTACTTAACCATAGTGTCTAACTCATATTAGAACCTTAATAAACGCTACTTGACTGACTGATTGTGAACCCATTAGGTGGATAATTTGAAACAAAGTGCTAAATGTTACATTTACTCATTTTCACATTTATGTTGACTCTCTTAAAATTTTATCTTCCTAGGCTACTCACTGTTCTAGTATACTGAGAATATTTTAGATCGCAACTTTGAATTCAATGCAAGGTGTTCTCCCTGGCTTTGTGTCACCTGTGAAGTTGATGACTGCAGCATTGATGACATTCTTTTTTTTTTTTTGGAGGGGGGATGGCAAGGCAATTGAGGTTTAGTGATTTGCCCAAGGTCACACAGCTAGTAAATGTGTCAAGTGTCTGAGCTGACTCCAGGGCTGGTGCTCTATTCACTACACCACCTAGCTGCCCCAGATGACATTCTTATTAAAGGTTTGTGTAAAGACAAATAGGATCAAGTCTAGCACACATGCCCGTTGCACTCTTATAGCAGAGTCTCTTCATGTGAACATCAAAATCATTGAAGTTTGCTGGTCATTCACCCTATTCTGAATCCATCAACTTCGACATATAGTCTGCATATTTTCATGTTGTTCAAAAGAGTAGCACAAGATACTCTGTTAGATGCTTAAATGAAATACAGAAACACTGCATCTAGTATATACCATTTCCTTGATCTACCAAATCTAACAGGTATATGGGGAGTGCAATGGATAGATGCCTAGGCCTGGAATCAGGAAGACCTGAGTTCAGATGTGAACTGAGATACTTACTGTGTAGGCCTGGGCAAGTCATTTAACCTGTCTGCCTAAACTTCCTTATCTGTAAAATTAAAATAGGAATAGCACCTACCTCCCACAGTTATTGTGAGGATTAATTTAGACAATATTTGTAAAGACCTTAGCATATAGTAGAACTTAATAAATGCTCATTCCCTCCCTCCCACTTTAATAACCATGTGCTGAAAAGAAATGGGGTTAGTTTAGGTACAATATGTCCTTAATGAAGCCATGATGATATTTTATAATCCCTTCTTCCTTTTCAAGCAGTTCTCTAATAACCTCTTTGTTATTATGTTCTATAATTTTGCTAGGAGTCAAAGTCAAACTCATTGGCTTTCAGATCCACTTTTAATAAAACAGACATTTGCCCTTCTTCAGTCCTATATCATCTCTCCCATTAAAAGTCATTCAAATAACCCTGACAATAGCTCACTGATAATAATAGCTGGTTGGTTTTTTTTCAGTACTATGGGATGTTGTTGTTACATAGCAATTCAAATTCATCAAGGGCATCTGAGTGTTTTGTTATTTTCTCCTTATTTACCTTGGATTTCAGTTTCTTACTAGTCATTTTTGTCCTGCTTTTTCCAATAAAAGATTGTTCATTCTCTTTGGCAACGAAAACACAAGTAAGAGTTAAGTAGTTTTGTTTTCTCTTCAGTGGCCTGTACCATCCTTCTAGTCACCTTGAATGATAATACTTTCTCTGATATTCCTCTTTTCTCTGGTAATTAAAAAAACACCCCTTTTTTAAATCTCACCATCCTTCACTAACCTCAACTCATTCTGAGTTTTAGTTCTCCTGACATTATGCTTAATGGACTATGCCACACTTTTATATTCATCCCATTACTTATCATAGCTTCCATGTTCTAGACATGTCCTTAAAAATCTAAGCTGGTCAAAGAGGTCAGTCAGTTGAATAGCCAATATGCATTTTTAAGTACCTACTATGTGCCAGTGCTACTGTGCTAAATTCTAGGGGTACAAAGAAAGGCAAAAAACAAACCCTTCTCTCAAGAAATTCACACTCTAGTGAAGAAGATAACATGAAAACAGCTATACATGAACAAGAGATATTCAGGTCAAATTGGATAATCACAGAGGAAAGGTGCTGCACTAAAGGAAACAGAGGAAATATATTCCTGTAGATCAAAAGCTTTTAGTTAAGACTTGAAGGATGCCAGAGAAGTCAGGAGGTAGAGATAGGGAGAGGGAGAATTTCCCATAGGAGGAACAGTCAGTGAAGATGCCTGGAGTTGGGAGTGCCTTGAGAAAGCAAGGAGTTTAGGATCACTGGATTAAAGAATTCTTGATGAGGGAAGAGTATAAGGTGTAAGAAGACTGGACAAGAAGAAAGAAGGCAGATTGTGAAGGATTATGAAAGTTAGATGATTTTATGTTTGATCTTAAAGGTGAGAGGGATACCCTGGAGTTTACTGAATGAGATTTGGAGCAGGGGAGGGAGTAAAATGGTCAGAGCTGGCTTTTAGGAAGACTAATTTGACAGCTGAATGGATTGAGGACAGATTACACAAAGGAGAGAAGTGAGAGAGGAAGACCAACCGACATGTCTTTGCAATTCTCCAAGTGTGAGATGAAGGGGGTCTTAAGGCATCAAGATAGAATGGAGGTACATAAGAAAGATGTTGTGAAGCTAAAGTTAACGGTACCTGGTGACAGACTGGATGTGTGAAGTGAGAAGTAGTGAGGGAATAATCAAGGAAGCCACCTTGGCTGTGAACCCAAGTGACTGGGAGGGCGGCCCTATCCCTGACTGTAACAGGGAAGTCTGGAAGAGGAGAGGGGTTGGAGAGTTAGTGAGTTGTTTTGGACTGGGTGAGTTTAAGATGTATATCAGACATCTAGTTCCAGATTGTGATAGGCAGTTGAAGATGAAAGACTAGAGATCAGAAGAAAGGTTAGATGTGGATAAATAGATCTAAGAATAAAATAAGGAGATCCTCAGCCTAGAGATGATAATTGAATCTAGGGGAGCTGATGACATCACCAAGCAAAACAGGTGAAGAAGATCCAAGATGGAGTCCCATGGGACAGTCACCATTAACCAGTGTGACCTGGAATACCAGTTTTTAAAAATATTCTCATTTTTTCTTCTTCATTTGAATTGCTATTTTGTATCTTCTGAATTTCATTTTTGTGAGCTTCACCTGAGTGGACTGACTTCTTTTCCAACAGTTTGAGACAAGAGTTCCTAGGTATTGTTTGTCTCAAACCCAGGAAATCTGCTCTCTCAAAATTTACAGCACGTGTCAGAGTATCATGGTCACCTTTCTCTAATGTTCTCTAATGAATTCTGAGATGGAAAATTCCTTGGATTCCTCCACAACTTCTTGCCCTCCAATGTTTCTACCATTTTTTCTTTAATTGACCATCCCTGTTGGTAGACAATATCCATTCCCTTAATCCCTTCCTCTATATTTTGAAGGATACTGTTATTAAAGGAAGTCAGAAATGTATTAAATCTTCTCCTCTGGGCAGAAAGAGGAATCTATCAAAGAACTGTACAAGTAATTGAATGCCTACAGCACTATTATAAGGATGTATCTGGATCAGGTTGTGATTTATTTCCTGAGATATTCATCTATTTCCTCCTTTCTTCCAGGTGGTCTCTAGTATACTCTGGTGACAAATAACTTTTATTTCTCTCTCTGTTGATCTTCACTCAAAATTTTCTATTCTGTGCTTATTTATTCTAATTGCTTGGTTAATATTGAGAGTATTTTCTTAATATATTGTACTACCCAGCCACAACCCAACAATTTTTTTTCTATTTCATTCCTTTTAGTAGATTATACCTCTTCCTACTGATATTCAATTCATAGGTCCAAAGATAATGAATTTACTCTGTTGAATTAGAATCTCTATTCTTTTTTGTTACTCATAATTTGAGCATTTGTGTATGCAAGGCCATGCATTTTATGATTGGATTACTCCTTGAATTTTATCTCTTTTGAATTTCTACTGCTATTACTTTTCTACATTATTACTCACAGCTAGGTGGCACAGTGGAGAGAGTGCCAGGCCTGGAGTCAGGAAAATCTAAGTTCAAATTTGACCTCAGACACTTACTAGCCATGGAACCCTGGGCAAGTCACTTAACCTCAGTCTGCATGTTTCCTCATCTGCAAAATGAGCATAATAATAATGCCTACTCCCAGGGTTGTGGTCAGGATCAAATAAGACAAAAATTGTAAGCACTTGGCACAATGCCTGGCATCTAGTAAGTGCTATGTAAATGTTAACTGCTATCATCATCATCATTTTCATCATTAACTTATCAGAGAAACAAAATCCAGTTTCTCCTTACTTTTCCTTTTTCACATTTAAAGTACTTTTGATTATATTTGTGGGATATCACTCAAACATATTTTTACCAGACATCATTAGGCACACTCAATAACTGGCCAAGAGCTCATGATCCTTATATTTTATGCTATAGTGTAGGAATCTGAATCCTATTCTCAGACACCTCCTTCTTAACACAACTGTTCACTTACCAAATTTGTCTTCCTCTTTCAAAGTCTTCGCACCAACAGCAGTGATGAAAAAATCACTTACGCCCTGTCTTCAGTTTTAAGCAGTGACTTTATTGTCTTTAGTAATGCCTTTTGGATTCCTTCTGGCAGTATCATTTCTCCTCACATGAATCATCGCAAGTGGAAAGAAGTCATCCAAGGCAGTGTGGAATAGCAGAAAAGGCAACAAGATTGGAGTCAGAGGTCTCAGTAACTCAGTTCAGATCCTAGTTTGTCCATGTATTACCAGTGTGATTGTGTATATGACAAGTAATCTAACCTCTTTGGTCCTCAGTTCTGCATTTACAAAAAGGGAGGTTGGTTTAGATTACCCCTAAAGTTGCTTTCATCAATAAATCTATGAGGTTATACAATTCTCCTTCTCATCCTTCATATTTTCCCTAGGAAGACAGAAGGTCTCCCTACTATACCTCCTCAAGCCCCTGACAAAGACAGAAGAAATAGCAAATAACCTTTTACATGAGGAGTTCTTAACCATTTTTGAGTGTCATAGACCCTCTGAAAGCGCAGTGAAGTCTTTGAACCTCTTTTCAAAAATGTTAAATGCATAAAAATGCACAGTATTAGAAAGAAAAAGAACTATGCTGAAATAATGTTATAAAAATATTCTTTAAAAGTTTATGGGGGGGGGTGGAGCCAAGATGGCAGCATAGAAGTAGGAAAACACTGAGAATTTCCCCCATAACCACCTCAAATACCTATAAAATATGACTCTAAACAAACTTTAGAGCTACACAACCCACAAAGTGACAGAGAGAAACAAATCTCCCACTGAATGCAGCCCGGCAGGTAGACAGGAAGGGTCCATCTCAGCATGCTGGAAGCCAAGCGTAGCCCCGTGTGAGCCCACAGTTTTAGCCCCAGGGAGGCCTAGACCAGCAGCAGCTGTAGTGGAATTCAGTAGAGTAGAACACCAGGAGCTGTGGCAGTTTCCAGAATTATCAACTCATAAATGCCAAAGACAAAGTAAAAGGACAGTGTGGTACTCTGTTGGAAATGGGGGTATGAAGTGCAGTCCAGCCCCTGCCCCCTGGGGTGAGAAGTGGCAGACGCAGCAACTGTGCAACTGCCGCCCTGTGGCTGCTTCAGAGATCCTGGCCTGCAGATTGTAAGAGGACCAAGTAACCACTCAGAGGGCAATCTCTCTTGCTTTAACCTGCTTGGATCTGGATCAGTGTCTTGTGTGGAGGTCTTAGGATGTGTGACCAGATGCCAGAGCTTATGGGGGATGCAGAGAGGGCACTCAACTAATAGTTCTGTGAAAACCCCAGAGATTTGGGACAAGGCTCTCCTCTCTGGAAGCAGAGTTTTACTGTGGCAAAAAGCTTAAAAGTCAAGTCATTGAGAGGCAATATAAGCAAGTAAAGGAAGCAAAGCAAACAGAGCAATCCAACTTTACACTCCTATTTTGGGGACAAAAAGGATCAAAGCATGGAATGGGAGGAAGACAACAAAGTCAAAACTCCTGCACTAAAAGCTTCCAAGAAAAATATGATCTGCTTACAGGCCATAGAGGAGCTCAAGAAGGATTCTGAAAATCAAGAGAAGTGGAGGAAAAATTAGGAAGAGAAATGAGAATCATGCAAGAAAATCATGAAAAGCAAGTCAACAACCTGATTGAAGAAAATAACAAAATAGACAAACTCAAATGGCAAAAGAGGCCCAAAAAGCCAATGAGGAGAATGCCTTAAAAAGCCTAATTTTCCAGATGGAAAAAGAATCTCAAAAGCTCACTGAAGAGAATAATTCCTTCAGAATTAGATTGGAACAAATAGAGGGTAATGACTTAGTGAGAAATCAAAATACTATTAAACAGATCTAAACAAATGGAAAAATAGAAGGCAATGTGAAATAGCTCATTGGAAAAACCACTGAACTGGAAAATAGATACAAGAGCAATCATTTAAAAATTATTGGCCTAACTGAAAGCCATGATCAAAAAAAGAACCTAGAAATCATCCTTCAAGAAATTCTCAAGGAAAATTGCCCTGATATTTTAGAACCAGGGGACAAAATAGAAATTGAAAGAATCCACCAATCACTTCTTGAAAAAGATCCCAAAAAGAAAACTCCTATGAATATTATAGTCAGGTTCAGGAGTTCCTAGATCAAGGAGAAAATATTACAAGCAACCAAGAAGAAACAATTCGAATATTGTGGAAACATAATCAGGATAACACAAGATCTAACAGCTTCTACATTAAGGGATCAAAGGGCTTGGAATAAGATATTCCGGAGGTCAAAGGAGCTAGGACTAAAACCAAGAATCACTCACCCAGCAAAACTGAGTATCAAGTTTCAGGGTAAAATATGGTCATTCAATGAAATAGAGGACTTTCAAACATTCTTATTAAAAAAAAAACAGAGTTAAATTGAAATTTGACATTCAAACACAAGAAACAAGAGAAGCATGAGAAGGTAAACAGGGAAGAGAAATCATAAGGAACTTATCAAAGTTGAATTATTTACATCCCTATATGAAAAAATTATAATTGTAACTTATGAAACTTTTCTCAGTAAGAGGATAGTTGAAGGAAATATAAATGTATGTATGTATGTACATATATATATGTCTATATAGGAGGGTATATGTGTATATGAATACATATGTGAGTGTGTGTATATATGTGTACAGGTATACATAGACAGAGGGCACAAGATCAATTCAATAGGAAGGGATGATATTTTAAAAATAAAATTAAAAGCTGAGAAAGGAATATAATGAGAGTGGATAGGGAGAGACAGAATGGGGTAAATTATCTCATATAAAAGAGGAAAGGGAAAACTGTTAGAATGGAAGGAAGAACAGGAAGGAAAAAGGGAATGGGTCAACCTTACTCTCATTGAATTTGTCTTTAGGAGGAAATAACATACACACTAAATTCATTATCTTACCCTACAGGAAAGTAGGGGGGAAGGAGATAACAGGGGGGATCATAGAAGGGAGGGCAGATTGGTGGGGAGGGTTGTTAGAAGTACATACTTTTGAAAAGAGACAGGGTCAAAGTAGAAAATAGAAAAAGTGGGGGACAGGATAGTATGGAGAGAAATATAGTCAGTCTTTCACAGTATATCCACTATGGAAATGTTCTGCTTAACTACACATGTACAACCTATATTGAATTGTTTATCTTCCCCGTAAGGGTATAAGGTTGGGTGATGAGGGAAGAAGGGAAAGAATCTGGAATTCAAAGTTATAAAATCAAATGTTTAAAAAATTATTATTATTATTATTTTTACATGCAACTGGGAAATAAGATATACAGACACTGGGTTATGGAGATTCATCTTGTCCTACGGGAAAGGTGGAGGAAGTATGGGGGGAATATAGGAGAGAGCAGATTGCAGAGGTGGTATTCAGTGGGATTGCTGTTTTGGGGTGGTAGGTAGGGGGAAGACGAGGAGAAAATTTGTAACTCAAAATCTTAAGGAAATGAATGTTGCAAACTAAAAATAAACATAAAATTTAAAAAAAGTTTATGGAGCCCAGATATGAAACAATGTCTAAACCAAGAGCTAAAAACAAAAGATATGCATGTCAGTCAAGGTGCCATTCAGTGGCATGTGGGTTTAAAAAAAAAGGTTTATTCCAATGTGTCATTACAACATTATTATCATCCTGGATTCTCAAAGATTTTGCTCACAGAGCTTAAGCTCTGACATGTTCTCCCATCTTATAAAGGTTTCCAGATGAGTCTGATGACAGACTACATGAAAGGACCAGCCTAATTATGATCCAGAAAGATCATTGCCAGAGAGATGACTTTTTCACCTTCAGAAAGCTGAAGAAATTCTAGTAAACAGAATTTCTGCAATCTTATCAATGGAGGTACTCCATTGAATCTTACCCTTGAAGGACTTTATCTCCCATAAATCCTGGGACTATTCTGAATCCAAGACCACTCAGTGAAGTCCTTTGGCCCTAAGGCTTCTAGTTGGAAATCCCTCAGGGGGCTTCCCCCCTTATAGAAGAACTGGAAAAAAAATGGTTCTATTTTACAACCATATCTCCCTTTCCATCTATGAGTGTACCCATCACCCCATGTGAGAGCAACCATCTGCTACACCCCACACCAAACTCCTTTATGAGTATTCATGGAAAAGCAATAGCTCCCCTCTTCCTTCTCCTACTGCTGAAGTTGGAACTCCTCAGTCCTACTTTAAAGAAAAGGTAGCCCACCTCTTTGTTGGATAATGTTCAAAGAGATAAAAGTTGTCGGAATTCATGCTAAAAGTCTTCTTTTGAGGTTGGCATCGCTAGTTTGGGAAGTGAAAGGGGGGAAAAATGGAGATCAAGAAGTGGCAAGGAACACAAGAAAATGAAGGGTAAGAAATGAGTAAATAGGACTCTTCAACTTGAAAAGGCTACAAGCCAGGACCGAAGTGGAGGGAGTGTTGGTGCATGATTTTTCGTTTGCAGATTCAATGCAGCTTCTGAAATTGAGATGCAACAAATTATGGATCGATTCTCTGCTACTTGTGCTAATTTTGGCCTAACAATTAACACCAAGGAAACACAGGCGTTCCATTGGCCACCACCACACCATCCATATATGGAACCATCGGTTACAGCAAATGCAGAAGTTTTGAATGCTGTGGATAAATAGAATATGTATTAAATATTTCAAGTTTCTTCCTTTTTAGATGAAGCTCCTTTGAGAGTGGGGCTTTATCTTGTACATTCTCTACATTTCCTTACCTATGGTTATCCCAAGGAGCAATATTCTATACCAAAGACTAAAAGTTGTTTCTCTGGATGCTGTCTGTGGTGTAGTCTGAAATCAAAGTTAGTTTTATTTTGAGACATAAAATGGAAAAGAGAAAATTTTATCTATGGAAATAGCAGGAAGTCAGAAGATCTATGTTCTTCAATGCTAGCTCTGTCATCATCCAACTGTGTTACCTTGGATAAAGTCACAATCTCTCTAGGTCTCAATATCCTCATTTATAAAATAAAATAAAATAAAATGTACTAGGTGATCACTAAGGTCTCTTTCAGCTTAGACATTTTATGATCTATTATCTTATAAAATTCATTTTGAGAGTCTTACCTACCATACATAATATACATGCACTCTTAGCATAATGCCTGGTACATAAAATTGTGCTTAATAAAAGCTAATTGATTGACCTATGTGAAGGTAATATATGGTGCTGTCAGTAGTGAACATTCAGCTTAACTTCATATGAAAAATGTCTTATTTATAAGGCTATGATTTAACAGTAAGGTCTACTATTAAGTGTTTAGGAAGTAATATTACAGTGTCTATGTAATTATAGTATGGTAAAGCTCAATACTTCCAAAAGCTTGTTCTGTAAAATACACAAAGCACAAATCTCTCTCTCTCTTTCACAAACACACACACACACACACAAGATTTTTGCATTCATCTTTGAAGAGGAACACAGAGTAATCTGGCACTAAATAAAATGCATTAACATTTAAAGAAAGGTGTACTAATTTGCATTAATTATATAGTTTTCCTATTTTTACATCTAATACTGTACTTTGTGGAGAGTCACCCTTTTAAAGAAATGAAATGTTTGATTTGTAGATCATTTATTTTTCTGTTTACACCTCAGGAAATGAGCATGTGCTTCTACATAACTAAAGCTACAGTTAATTTTTTCCCTCAAAGAAATGATTTAACAAAGAGATCCTGAATGCTAACAGCAGAATTTATTTCTGCTTCCTCAACATCCCAGCACTTATCTTTTGATCTAGGAGTGACTTAAGACTCTTAAATGCATTTAAGGATGGCATCTTCTCTCACAAAATTGTTAAAGTAGATAAGGGTTTAAATTTAAGACAAACACTGCATTTCTAAGGTGTGGGATATCTCCATCAGAATAAGATCTTTCAGAACTAGGAAGTTGACTCTTCTGGTCCCAGAGCAATCTAGCCCAGACTGGGGCTTCCACCCCAACCCACACCCATTTTTTTTTAAAGCAGACCTCTATTAGTGGCCAACATTTTGGTACTGAATAAACCAATATTGAGGAGTTTGTGAGACACTGTCTTAAAGGCCTTCCATTTTTTGGTCTTTTTCTGTTTGAACACTTTCCAAAAATTGCTTCACTTTCCTCACAGAGAGTTTTCTATGTCAAAAGCTTTGGTTTATTTTTTCATGTGGATTTAAAGTAGACCTTAACTTTTTTTAGAACAGAAGACATAGGAGAACATCTTGAAAATCTTGTTTCTGTAGGTCATGTCAATGTGATTTTATTTTTAGTAAGATTTTTTATAGTTATTTAATTCTTTTTGTAAAACTTTATGTAATAATGTTTTAGAAAAAGTCTGCCATTCTATAGTTAAGGGTGACATTTCAAACAGTTTTAGAGCATGTGCTTTTAGTTAAAAAAAAAAGGTAATAATCTATATCCAGTAAAAGAAACAAACATTTTATTAAGCTCTTACTATGTTCCAGGAACTCTGCTAAATGATTTAGAAATATTATTTCATTTGTTCCTCACAGCAACCTATAAAACAGCTGCTATACTATCCCCATTTTACAGTTGAAGATGCTATGGCAAACAGAGATTAAGTAACTTGCTCAGGATCATGACACCAGTAATATCTGATGCTGGAGCCAAACATAGGTCTTCCTGACTCCAGACCTAGTGCTCTATCTATTATGATAAAAGATGATTTTTTAAAATTTCCTGTAGTTATATTCAAAATTATATTTACATGTAGATTTACATTTCTAGGCTCACATATGGTATCATATTTCATGTTTTTATTTTTTCATTTTAGTATTTAAAGATATATGCAGAAAAAGGACCATGGGCCTTTGGACAATACAGTATTATCCACTAGTATTTTATCAGTACTGAGGAAAGGTAATTCAAATCTGTTGAACAGTTTGATAGCATAGTGATGGGATATAACACTTGTACAATGCAAAAAAAGCCATTGTAAAATCATATTTCTCTTTTTTCTTTTATTTTAATCATAAAGTATCATGAAAATTGTTCAATAAACATGAATGAGCTAGAAAATATTACTCCACCATTACTTACTAGAGATAGAGATATGAAATTCGGAGATGAAATTTATCTTCTTTTCACTTTAATTTGTACTCCTGCTGTACTGTAAATGTAATAACTATCAACATGAAAAATGTAACAGATTGATAATACCATTGAGCTTTAATTAAACCACTGAATTGAAAAACACCCAGATGGATAACTGGAAAATGTAGTTATAATCCTTCTAAGAAATATGCTGGATTGCCTGTTAGACTGTCATTTGTAAATAAATGTTATTCCAAAAATATCCCTCCTTCTGAAAATTTGCTAAAAATTAATCATTAAAGTTTGTAAAAAAAAAAAAAGATGGTTTCTTTATTTTATTCAATTTAGTTGTGAAACACTTATCACTCTAAATCAGTAAGTCTTCCTTGTCCAAATCCCTGCCCACTGTGGCAGCCCAGCTCTGCAGCTTTCCACACAAATAGATCAATAGTCTTGCAGTACATCTTGCTTTTCTACAAATCCATTGGTTCTGATGTTTTAGCTTTGAAATGTCATGTTGTTTGCATGGAATTTTTAGTAGTTGTTAGGCTCTGGAAATTCACAGTGTTTTTTTAAAAGTAAAAGGATAGCTAAGGCGATGCCTTACATAGAAAGATTTCATAGTTCCCCTCGAATATAGTAAATATTGGTTTCAGTTCGGTAAGAAAAAAAAAAGAAAACCAAAGGTTCTTCCCACTGCTTGTTATCAAGTTGTCATTTACTGTCTGCTTAGTGGGGACTTTTGTTCTGCAAAGGTTTCTGAGAAGATGGCAACTAGAAGATAGATACTTGCTCTTTGACTCAAAAAGTCACTGGTACAAGATGAAGAAGGTATGGGGGCGGCCAGGTAGTACAGCGAGTAAGAGCACCGGCCCAGTGTCGGGATGACCTGGGGGATCGAATCCGGGCTCAGATACTTAGCACCCACCCAGAAACACCTGGCCATGTAACCTTGAGCAACTTACTTAAACCCCAATTGCTTTAAAAAAAAAAAAAAAAGATGAGGAAGGTGTGACTGAACATTTATGCTGAAAAAGATCTGAGGATTCTAGTATACTCCAAGTTCAAATGAGTCAATTTTGTGACATGTTGTCAAAAAAGTTAGTGTGGTCTCACACTCTATTCAGGGGCAGAACATCCAGAATTAGGGTTGTGAATGGTATCACTGTACTTTGTCCTGGTTACAACTTATCTGGTTAGCTGTACATCTATATATCTGCATTTAAGTGTCTAAGGTTTTTTTTTTGAAATCCTGGACTGCCACTTTGACATGTAACCTTGCAAAAATTATTTACCCCTCTTGTGGCTCATTTTGCTCGTCTCTAAAATGGTTATGATACTGCCACTACCTCACAGAGTTGTTGTGAGGATCCAAGACAATACATGCAAAGTTTCTGTAACATATAAAGCCATGTACAAATGACAACTATTGAAATCTTTTTATTTAAAGGAATAAAGATTTTAGGCCTCAATGTTTGCCTCTAAATGTTCTCTAAAGGCACTGATTGCATGAACATTTTATGTCCAGGTCTGCTCTCTATGGAACAAAATGATGAAAACATATTCAAATCATTGATAAATGATCTCTCAGCACCACAATTAACCTTAAATGATGAATAAGCACTGTATTTTAGTGATAGTAGTGAAAAACGAGATAGAGACATTCAGTTATAGAGAAATTTTACATGTTTCCCACCATATTGCTAATTATTTAGGACAAGAATTTTGCTAAGAGTTGTCTTTTTAAATTTGTTTTAACTACTACTGAAGCAGGGACATGATAATTGGCTACTCACTGAGTGAATCCATAGTGTATGCATGCATAAATACATATATATATATAAATATATATACACATACAGATAGATAGACAGACACAGATGATAGATAGATAGATAGATAGATAGATAGATAGATAGATAGATAGATAGATAGATAGATAGATAGATAGATAGAGGTATCTTGGAATAAAAAGGGAATCATGGTATAGCAAAAAGAATGGTGGTTTAGAATGAGAGTACCTGGATTCTGCTAGTTACTTTGTGATGTCAGTCAAGTTGTTTAAACTCTGATCTTGAATATACTAGTCTACAAAATGAGTAAATTAGATCAGATTGCCTTTAAGGCTCCTTCCAGCTTCAGATCCTATGATCTTGATATGTTCTCAAGCACTCTTCCTGTTACCATGCAGAAAGTGAAAAAAAAATTAAAATAAAAGTTCTTTCCCTCACTCAATTTATAGCTTAATAGGCATGAAAACAATATGATAATGTAATTGAGTTGTAATTTGTATGGCTGAATCCCAGCAAGTATCTGGGAAGGAGTAACCTTGAACTCAGGTTTTATTGACACTTTCCTCTATGTTATATATAGTTCCTTTTAGCAGGGAATACAAAAGAAAAGAGAATATAAATAAAACTTTAGTAAATAACAAAATACTATATTTCAACTCTATATGTTAAAGTGTTTTCAGTTTTGTCCAACTCTTTGTGACCACATTTGGGTTTTCTTGGCAAAGATAGCAGAATGATTTGCTATTTCATGCTCCAGCTCATATTAAAAATGAGGAAACTGAGGCAAACAAGATTAAGTGACATGCCCATGGTCACACTATTAGCAAGTGTCTGGGACCAGATTTGAACTCTGGAAGATGAGTCATCCTGATACCAGGTCCAGCACCCTAGCCATTGTACCATAGTTGCCCTATATCTATTATTTTTTTTCTTTTTTTTTGGTCCCATGATTTCACTGGTATAGGTAATACCAGATAAGGAAACACCCTCTATGAATTCAGGTGGACACCTATACATGTATCAAGAGTTATTCTTAAAATTTGATCTTTTTTACTCTTAGATAACTCTCTTCTCTCTCTCTCTCTCTCTCTCTCTCTCTCTCTCTCTCTCTCTCTCTCTCTCTCTCTCTCTCTCTTTCTCCTTCCCTTTCTCCCTCCCTCCCTCCTTCTGCTCCTCCTGCCCCCACCCCCAATCTAACGTAATCAAATTGGGATAGTCTGCAGTGAGGAAAAGAATGCACAGAGAAAGAGAAAGGAAGAAAAAGACAGCAGAAGAGAACACCTCATAGTGAAGATGTAATGACAGTTCCTTTGTCTATGGGTTTGAACAGCCGGGCACCTACCAGGGAACTGACTGTTAAAATTGACCCAGGCTTGAAACCCAGAGTTATCTTCAACTTTTCCTTCATTCCCAATATCTAATCGGTTCAATGTGAAAATGACACTAATAGCACAAAAATAATTACAAACCAGATCTTCTCAGATAAACTTTTATAGCCTGGGAAGTTTCTTAGAAAGCCAGTGCTCTCTATGCCAAATGATAACTAGTCAGAGAGATAAGAGGCATTCAATGGCCTAAAAATGGGAAAATAGTACAATTAAGCAAAATTGCTATATTGACTGTAATTAAACCTACTCGGCTCTACTAATAATTGTTTTCAAAAGCACAAGGACTTTATGAATTCTGACACCTAATGATTTTTTTTTCCTATTAGCATGCTAATTAATTTTATAATTAAAGAAAACATTAAGAAACCCACAAAGCTGCAAAAGCAAGACAATGCTAACTTAAATGTGCCATCTATTCTTGAGGGGGCATTACTTTTAGTTGTTTGCAATGTTAAATACAAAATCCAAGCATCTTTCTTTTTCACAGAATTCCTACTATCAGAGAGGATAAGTTATAATTTAATCAGATATATACAACTTCTTTAAAAATTGAAAGAATGAAGAAATGACCAGCTACAGTGGACATTGGTGTGAAACTCAAATGGGAGAGGGGCTTCTGAACCATATATAAGGATTCCCATTACATACTAACATGGAAAAATACCTATTAAGATTATCAATATTCCATTGTATTTTTATGCATTTTGTGAACTTTCTTAATTACATTTTAACCTGGTGAATAGGTTATGTGTTTGATACCTCTATAGTAAGGAATACAAACTGGAGAACAGAATGTGTAGAAATATCCTTTAAACAAAAGGCAGATATGTTCCCATCTTTGGGGTAATTTGAGACAATCCATAGAAAAGTCCCAAATTATCTCCTCTAACCTGCCTTCCATAGAAGCTGAAATTGCCCTGATTATAGATATTCTTTTAAGTGAAGATACTCACTACAAATTCAGGATTATTGCATTAAAATGCAAATATTCCACAGTCTAGGCATTAAGGCATTATTAGCCATTAACAAAGTACAAATGTGAATTTGTTCATTAGGTTATAGCTAGTCAGTTGCCTATGGGGACTTTGAAAGAAGGGAACATAGGACAGACATGTTTTTGAGAGGAGGGTTTAATTTAGACACTGAATCATAACTTGAGGTACTATGACCTATGAAAGCCGTAACAAGAATATCGTGACCTAGATGTGAATGGTACATGATGAATATACAAACTTAGGTTTGGGCATAACTGGCTTAACACCCAAGGTGTTAGCAGAAAATCAAAAATATCCACCAATTATTAGTGATGCACTCTCTAGCTCCTCCTCCCTTTGTTTGTTTTCTACAATTACCACAGAGGTTTTTGGGGTTCTCTGCAGGGATCCACTAAACTGTCTGGCTGCCCCCCAGACTGAAGATTGCCCCTGTTTGTAAATATTCATAGTGATTGATTAAACTACTACCTATAATCAATCTAGAGATACTCAGCCTCTTCCTTTGATATCAAAAGAACACCCCATGGATATGAAGGAGGTACAGAGTTCCCCAGGGAAATTCTGGACCTTACAGAGGATAAAGGGGAATTGGGAAATGGTTCTGAGCATGGAATGCTGGGGACTCTGAACAATCAGGAGGCAGCATAAAGGCACTGAGTGTCTTTGTTTGGAACCTGGGTGTCAAAACACCAAGAAGGAAGAAGGTACAAAAAGTAATCTGGCTGCTCTTCCTACTTGAAACCACCCTCCACCCAGCTGCTAAAGTTATATCTATACATGCAGATGTGACCATGTAGTTCCTTTACTCATTAAACTCCTGAGGCTCCCTATTGCCTCTAGGGTAAAATGCAAATTCTTTTCTGGGGCTTTTGAAGCACCTCACAACCTTGTCCCAACCTATCTTTCTAGCCTCATTATACATTTCTCCTCTTTCTGTACTCTATACACCATTTTAATTTCCTTCAAGAGGTAGCACAAAATATGCTTTCTAACAAAGCTTTTCCAGCTTTTCCAATTACTAGTGCTTTCCTTCCCAAATTACCTCCATTTTAACTACCATGTAGTTATTGTGAAAATATCTTTGTTCTCTATGTATGTATATATCATCTCCCTGACAGATTCATATATGTTTTCAATGTAAATAGAAAAATAGATAGAATGTATATTGTATATATGTATACATACATGTTTCCTCATAGATTGTTTCACTTTCTATTTCCTTTGTAGCATAGTGCCAAGTATAGAGTAGATACTTAATAATTACTTATTGATTGATAATTGCTTTAGAAAGAAAAAGACACCATGACTGATTTTGTGAGTGTAACCCCTGACACCAAAGAATTTTACCAACCCTTATATTCATCCTTATCTACTTTAGTCACAATTGCTATATTCCAAAAATGCCTAGGGTTTGCTGTCCTACTGGGTTGGCATGTCTGAAAAAGACTATAACTGTCTTTGCCTTCCTCATGTAAGTGTAAAACAGTGCTATGCCTAACTATTAAGGACACTTGGATGAACATCAGAGTTGTAACTGGGGCTAAGATTTTCTGGAATTATCCTAAGTCCTGCCTTGTCACTCAAGGAGAAATAAGATGGCTGGTGGAACTGATTATGCCATGTATCCCTTGTACTGTGTGTGTGTGTGTATAAATGATCAGTTTTATACAATAAGAAGCAATATTTATTAAATTTATTTTTATAATATTTATATATGATATAAACATATTTATATGATATGATTATATTCTATTGTACTGTGTTGTACGGTGTCATATTTTTATATTACATTACATTATATTATATTAATTATATATTATATTATATTATATTATATTATATTATATTATATTATATCATATTATATCATATTATATCATATTATATCATATTATATCATATTATATCATATTATATCATATTATATTATATTATATGGCAGCTAAGTGTCACAGCAGATAGAGTGCTAGGCCTGGAGCCAGAAAGACTTACTAGTTCTGCGTGACCCCGAGAAAGTCACTTAACTTCCATTTACCTCAGTTTCCTCATTTGTAAAATGGAGATAATAATAGCACCCACCTCCCAGGATTGTTGTGAGGGTCAAGTGAGACAGTATTTGTAAAGCGCTTAGCACAGTGCCTAGCACATAGGAAACATCATGTAAAACTTATATAAACATTACATTGGATGTTATTTTTAATAATATACTATTTAAATTTTATTTATACATTTATGAAATGTAGGAGGTATAATTGACAAAAAATGAAATAGCCCCTACTCTTAAGGATCCTACCTTCTATTGGGCAAAAACAAATTGAACCAAATGAAACATAGATCTAAAATGGATAAATAACTTCTGGGAGGAGGGTACTAGTCACTGAGAGGATCTGAAAACTTCCTGGAGAAAGTTCGAAGCTAAAGCCTGGAGGAAGTTAAGGATTCCATGAGGAACAAGTAAATTCCAGACATCAGGAAGCACCTGTACAAAGGCAAAGTAAGGAGACAGAATATTGTATTTGGGGAACAGGGATGTAGGCCATTATTGTATATTACCAAATTATCTTATGGAGTAACATTTAAATAGGATACAGCCATGTTTTTATACATTGAGGTCTAGAACTAGAGTAATCAATGCACTAAACCTGAATACTTCCCAAATTTCCCTAAAATAAGACCTAAGCACAGCCATGCACTAATTCATTTACTTATTCTTATTTCAACTAATTGAAATTTATTCTGTGTGGGTTCTTGACACAAATTGTATTTTTAACTTAATAAATAATCCTTGATGGTTGATATGGCCAGAAAAAAAAATCACTATTATAAACAAGGCAATGACTTTCTCAAAACTTAATTCTCTTTTTCTCTTTCATTCTTTCTTTCCCTCTTTATTTTATCCTTCCTACCTTTCTCTTCTGATATTTGACTTGGATTCTTAAATTCAATAGACAAATGGAGTGGGAAGGAGTACTTGTTAGATCTGTTCAACAGTATGAACAAAGTCATGGAGGTAGGAGAATGCAGGACATATTTCTAAATAAGGGAATTTGGCCAGAACAAAAAGCATGCAGAGGGCAGTAACATGAGGTAAGTCTGGAATAGCAGCCCAGTACTAGATGGAAGGGGGCCCTGAATGATGGGTTGTCGCCATTGTTCAGTTGTTCCAGTTATGTCTGAATCCTCATGAGCCCATTTGGGGTTTTCTTGGCAGAGATACTGGAGTGGTTTGCCATTTCCTTCTCTAGCTCATTTTACAGATGAGGAAACTGAGATAGTTAAGTAGCTTGTACAAGGTCACACAGTTAGTAAATGTGTCTAAGGCCAGATCTGATGTCATAACAATGAATCTCCCTGCCTTCAGGTCTATCACTTGATCCAATGTGCCACCTAGCTGCCCAGAATGATGGGTAGAAAAAGCTAAATATCATTCAATAGTCAATAGGTAACTACTTAAAAATTTTAAGCAAAGGAGTAAGATTCCTGGATTTATACTTTAAATAGAGGGAAATATGTGAAATACAAATAATATCCCAGAAAGGTAGGCAGTAAGAAACATTAAGTGATTATTATAATAGTGTGAGTAGTTAGTAAGGCCTGTACTAAAAGGGAAGGAGAGATAAAATCTAGTACATGGAAAAATGAAATACTGAATATTTTTCTGAATGTAGCTAGTTTTGTATTTATTTTTATGGTCATTTTAACATATCTCTATCATTATATCAAAGGCATCAGGGAGTCAACCAATTAGTAAATAAATATTTATTAATTATCTACTACTTACTTGGCTTTGTACTAATCACTGGCGATTGTGAAAATAATACTTGCCCTCAAGTAGCTTGCAGTCTGTCAAGAAAGACAACAATGTGTGTGTGTGTGTGTACAAAATAAATACAGTTTTTTTGTTTCATGATTTTATTTTGTTATCTTTCATACTTTGTTTAATAAATACTTTAAAAAGCAAAATACTAATAGCATTTTCCTTCATCACAACAGACACTTCCTAAAAAATGCTGAGTCAGTCTCCCAAAAAGTATATTCCCAGAAAACTGTTGAGTGAAGTTGCCTTCTAACATGATTGGGTCTGACAATGCATGTCATTCTTCACTTCTGTACAATTGTGGGTTTTTTTAATTAATTTATATATTTTTCATTTTCAACATCTGGTTCCACAAGCTTTTGCGTTTTAAATGTTCTCCACCCCTCTCTCCTCCCCAAGACAGTATGCAATCTGATATACTGTCTACATATACATTCATATTAAACATATTTTCACATTATTTATGTTGTAAAGAAGAATTACAACCAATGGGATGAACCAAGAGAAAGAAGAAACAAAAGAAAAGAACGAGAGAGAGACAGAGGGAGAGAGAGAGAGAGAGAGAGAGAGAGAGAGAGAGAGAGAAAGAGAGAGGAGGGAGGAGAGGGA
>NW_027187336.1:13127647-13208984 GCF_028583685.1 Petaurus breviceps papuanus | reverse complement strand
GAGAGAGAGAGAGAGAGAGAGAGAGAGAGAGAGAGAGAGAGAGAGCAAATAGTATGCTTCAATCTGCATTCAGACTAATTCTTTCCCTGGATGTGGATAGCATTTTCCATCACGAGCTTTTTGCAGTTGCCTTAGAACTCTGCATTGCTTGAAGAGGTAAGTCTATCAAACTTAGTCATCGCACAATGTAGCTGTAACTGTGTACAATGTTCTCCTGGTTCTGCTCATAAGGTATTTTTGTTGTTGTTGTTGTTTGTAGGAAGAAAGCATTAGCAGCAATGGGGAGAGAAAATCAAGAAAGCTTCATGTAGTTGGTAGAACTTGACCTGAGCTTTAAGGGAGGCTAAAGAACTCTAAGAAGTTGAGAAGAGGAGGAAGTATATTGTAGACACGAAGGACAATGTCTGCAAAGTGCTTAGCATTAATGCTTGACACATAGTAAGTGTTTAAAAAAAGAATATTGGTTGATTGAGAATGCAAAGAGACAGGAGATGTAGTGCCATATGTGATAAACAACAGGAGGGCCAATTTTGGTTAAATGCAGAATGTGTGAAGGAAAGTAATGTCAAATAAGGCCAGAAAGTTAGGCTGAATCTCGGTTATAAAAGGCTTTAAAAGTCAAAGGTATTTGTTTTTTATCCTAGAATTAATAGGGAGGCACCAGAGTTTGTTGTGCAGAGGAATGGCCTGATCAGATGTGCTTAGCAACATCACTTTAGCAGCTGTATGGAGTATAGATTGGAGGGAGTAGAAGTTTGAAGCATGGACACCAATTTGGAGACTATTACAACAGCCTGGGAGGGAGCAGCTGAGGGTCTGAGCTAGGGTGGTGGAGAAAAGTGTATAGATATGAGAGATGTTGTGAAGGTTTGGGCACACGTGTGATGAATAAGAGTGAGGACACCAAGATGATATCAATATTGAGAACCCAAATACCTGGAAGGAGGTGGTACCTCAGACAGAACTAACAGAGGTGGAATTGGGGAAAAGTTTATTGGTTCTATTTTGGACAAGTTGTGTTTGAGATGTCTCCAAGAAAATTAGCTTAAAATGTCCAAGAGGGAGTTGGTGATATGGAATTAGAGCTCAGGAGAGAGCTTGATATATAGAGCTAGTATTCATCAGCATAGAGACAATAATTAAACCCAGGGGATTTGATGAAATCATCAAGAAAAGGAGAGAGGAAAAAAACTGAGTGAGGCTATTATATTGTCAATGAGTTAATTGATGTGGCCTAACAGGCATTTTTAAAGGGTTTCTCATTTGGGAAACAGTTTGTCTCTTAGATCTCATAAGCACCACTTTGAGTGATTAAAAACAAAGTTCTTTTCAAGCTTGTTTTTAAAAATTCTAAGTTTAGTTTAGTAAGATACGTAATATACATGTAAGTTTAGTTAGATGCGTAAGGAAAGCTTGAGGCAAAGCCTCCTGTGTGAAAAGAATCAAGTTACCAAAAGGAGTTTTCATCACCATAATTACCACACATTTCCATTATTCTAGGACAGAGGTTCTCAATTTCTTTTCTGTTGAGAATTCCCTTCCCATTCTGGTGAAGACCTATAAGTTGCTTTCTCAAAATAAAGTTTTTAAATGCATATAATAAAATGCATAGGATTGCAAAGAAAACTAAAGATTAAAAAAATAATATGTGTGTATGTGTATACACATATATAGAGAGACATATACGTGCGTTTGTATGTATACATAATATCCTACCCAAGTTTACAGATGCCCTGAACTCTATCCATAGATACCTACAGGAGAATCCTGGGTTAAGAAGCCTGTTCTAGAGGTTTTATTCATTACATATGCATTTCTTTTGTAGACTGACCAAGTATGGCCAAAAAAAGAAGGTGCCTGAGTCTCTTTGATGTAATTATTGTCATGTATTTTTTATGAAAATGCCCAATATAAAAGTCACATTCCTCAAAAAAAAAAATCAACAGAACAAGCTTCCTCCCACCCCTGCCCTCTCCTGGACACTGGAAGGACCAATATAGCCACAGCTGCCTCAATACGGAAAATTTCTACCATGGAAGAAAATAACAAAGCTCTTGGCACTTTGTGTTCTTCTCTCCAAATAGAGTGAGTTATAAACCCTTTTAGAACAGGGTCTATTACAATCAGACCTTTAGCTTCAGGGAGGCTGTCACTTGCCACTGTTCTTCCCAAGGTCTTCATTACATGCATGGGTGGGGGGAAAGCTACAAACGCAGAGACAGGATCTTTTTTTTATACCAGAAAAGGATAAGAATAGTTAGAGTGTAATAACTATATATGGCAAGGTGATTCAACAAGAGGAAAATGTCGATGTCTTTAGTTTCTTTCCCTTTTCCATTTCCAACTCAGTAAAACTTCAGTGCAGAGAGAGAGAGGAAAAGGAGAGAGCTGGGGTTTTATGTCTTTACTAAAAGAGGATTATGAAGGCCTGTATAACAGTGGAAAGAACACTGGGTCAGGAGGAGGGAGACCTCGGCTTGAGGCTTGGTATCGCCACTTACACTGGCGGAGTGATTATGCAACTAACAAACAGTTTATGTCTAAATTTTCTCTTCCTGCAAAAGAAGGATTTTAAATGTTGTTGCCAGTTCTAAAAGCACAAGATTAAAATGATAGCTAAGGGAGGCAAATTCATGCACAGAGTAACATATTTTGAATGTTTAGACTGAGTGAAGATATATAGGTTTCCAAATACCAAATCCTTCTCTAATGTACAAAATTGTTCTGGAAGCATAATGAGTTTTCTATGTTGTCCCTCCCCCTTAACCCCAAACCATTATGTTTCAGTTAGAAGATGTTAAATGATAGGTTATGGTACTCGAGACTTTACACGAAAGTAAGGAAACTGCTCAGGGCACATTTGAATTTTTATGACTATAATGATGTCAGCTAGCAAGACAGACTATTTCCTTTCAAAAATAAAGTGTCCTCCGGGGTGATAGAACAGAAGGCGGGCCAACCTCTGCTTATGGCTCAGGTTACATAGATGCTGTACCTTAAATAATTTATTTGATGTGATCATATGAAGGCCTCATCTGTGGGAACAGACTGAACTGAAACCAAATCTGTCCCAATCTGTATCCTAATCACTGTTCAACAACAGATAGGTGTTGGAGAGTCCATTAGGCAGTACAAAGTCTGGAGGCACCTACCACTTAAGCACTGAACAGATGCTTATTATGGGTAAAAATGCCAAGCATTCTTCCAGACACACAGTTGGGTGCTCAATATTGTTAGTTGAATGACTGAGTGAGTTACACAATAGTTGGATTTGTGATTCAGGAGACAGAATCATAGTAAAACCAGCCTCATCTGATTCTGCCATAAGAAGGCAACAAAATACATCATTTAGATAAACTAGATACCACCCATGGACAATAATGCCTCGTGAGTAATTGTGATTTGGAGGGGGAAAAGCAACAACCTAGAGGAAAGAGTAATAAAGTAAGAAATGGCAATAGAATGATACCAAACTGAAAAGAGAGGGAATAAAAGAGGAAGGGGAAGGGGAGGGAGAAAGGGGGAGTGAAAGGGAAAGGGAAAGGGGAAGGTGAGGAGAAAGGGGAAAGAGAAAGAAAAGGGGAGAAATGGAGGAGGAAATAAGAGCTTTCTTTTGCTCCAGATTTTGTTTCATCAGTTTATTACTTTAAAAACCACATTGTGTCACCCTCTTTTCCCCATGCAAAATCACCAGTAAGATTTGTCTCTATACTTGTATAAATGGAACTCACTTGTTATGAAGGGTTATTTTTACTACCTTAAATTTTTAGGATAATTTCCACTTTTCATGGTAATTTTAAAAATACCTCTCCCCTCCTTTGATCCTTCCAATAATCACATGGAGTAAAATCACAGAGTAACAAGTTTATAAGATTTAGATCTGGAAGGGGATTTAAAGTTTTAGTTGCCTTGACTGAGAGACAAGGAGACTGAGGCTCTGAGACATTACATAATTCATGATTTGTGGTTTCTAAAGTACTTTTCTTTTCAAAAATCTTTTCAAATTTTACTGGTGAAACAGGACTGGAAACATTAAGGAACAGACACCTGGCATAGTATTTCATACATAGTAGGTACTTAATAAAGGTTGAATGGCTGATTTCCTGATTGACTTTCTGGATATCACATAGGGTGTAGGTAGTAGTACTAAGATACCAGAGATGTTTTGATCGATAATCCATTTCTCTTTCTACTGCACTTACATGGGGCTTGACCCTCCTAGGGACTATGTACCACCTCTATTTCCATGTACATGGGTAATCAGCTGTCCATGGTGGTGACAATGGAATTAATATATATCAGAGAAGACTACATCAGGAAAGAATGTGGAACTAACTATTGATGATCACCATAATAAGTGTTTAGAGCCAGCTCTAATTGACTTCCACACTGTTAAATTTTCAGTGTGATGGTTTATACCTAAGAAATTGGCAAATTCTACAAATCAGGACATCATTGTTTTGTTGATTTCTAGATTTAAGAATTACTAGTATAGATTAGACTTGAAAGTATATGTGCTTGCATTTTGGACACTCCCCCAGTCTAGTTGTTAAACATTTACCAGTACCACCTTGGTTTGCTCTAGAAACATTGTTTTAGCTGAGCAAGAGTGCAATAAAAGGCTCCTGGAATGAACTCATCATCAGATTGGAGTGATGCCTGCAAGACAGCAATAATAGTAATAATTACAACAACAACAACCCAAATGAACATGAATCAGCACAAAGGTAAGTCAAGCTGACTGTGTGCCATGCATGGACTGTGCTAAGTACTAGGTCTACAAAGAAAGGCAAAAACACAGTTCCTGTTCTCAAGAAGTTCATATTCTAATGCAGGAAAGAACTTGCAAATTCTGTATGTGCGTGTCATACAAATATGTGTATACACATAAATTCATACATAAACATATATACACATTTATATATACATACTTATACACACATATAAAATGGAAAGTAATCTCAGAGGGAAGGCACCACAATGTTTTTTCTAGTCATGATTGTCAAGAATGAACAGGTAGCATTCTAAAAATGCTTTGATCTGGCTTTTTGAAAACCACTGGTAGGAAGAATATAAGTTCCTCCTGAGGTCATGCAACAAGTTATACTGAAATGTGTAATTCTGGTTCATTTCTGTGGTTCTCTATAGATAGACCCAGAATGATTATAAACTGGCTGCTGGAATTGGCTTCTCATTCTTTTATTTAGACGGGGTTAGATCAGAAACAGCAACATGATAAAGAGTCAATGAAACTTGCTCTTCAACTTCCCTCACTTATTGGCTCTTGCTTTCTTGAATCTGAAGGAGTAGGGGGATGCACCCCTCCCCCCTCCCTTACCTTCTCTGCTTGGTATAGATAGGCATGTATACTTGAGACAAAATTGGAAATAAATGTCTTTGGGGGCAGTAAGTCCTATTTTATTCAAGCCCACTTCATGTCATCATTGAAAATAAGTGCTGAACACCTACTATGTGCATAGAATTGTTTTGATAGGTATTTGATATGTTATGGGCACTTGAATTTTTTAGAAGACTCTATATTATTTTATAATATAGACACTGAAGGATTCTTCAATATTATTCAACACAGTAGCATGCTGCTATTACAAAGGTAACAGCGTTCTATCACCAGATTTACAAGTAATACTACAGGGCTCATGGCAATTTTATGATAAATCCCTGTTTCCATGTGGTGAGTGCTTCAATTATCTGGTCAGTGGAAAACAAATGTAGTCTAGAAATGTATTTTACATTAACATGGAAAAAGAAAAAAAATGGCCTTTATGGTGGTCTACTATATACTTCAATTCCTCAAAATGATTCCTTAATGTATAAATGACTTGGAGTGCTGATATTTCTCAATCAACTGCAAGCTGATATTTAGTTACAGATATCTAAGGCAACTCTAAAAGTCTTTCTTTATGTAGAGATGCCTTGTATATCATGGAAGTTTTCATTACCAATGCCCTCCTCATGTATCCAAGATATTCATAAACCAGTTTGTTTTCCCTGTAAACTGTTATGCTTCTCTTCTTAGTACAAATTCTGATTCAGGAACTTAAAAGCTGTGTGACCTTGGGCAAATCACATAACTTCTGTCAGTCCTAGTTTCCTCATCTCCAAAATGAGGGAAATGATAGTATCATAAAAGGTTATTGTGGAGCTCAAATGGAATAATACACAAAAAGTACTATAAAAAAAACTTGACACACTATATAAATGTTAGTCACTATTATTATTCAAAACAAAAGAACAGGGAAAATTATTCTTTAGGACTTAACTTGAGGAAATAATTTCATTTTATATTTAAAGGCACCATTTTAATTACCAAGTGAAAAGGTCAGTTTTAAGAGATCCACTTCTAGGGGAACAGGAAGGGAGTGTTGTTAAAAGGGTATGGCTAAACAGAAATTTTAAATTTAACCTATTCCAATGAAAACGTGTCAGGAGTATTATTAAGTCATGAGATGCTTAATTAGAATTCATGTTATGCATACATTATAAGGAGTTGGTATCTTAAATATAATGACAGATTTTTTAATGGAAAGGATAGCTTTGTGTAAGGAATCAAATAGGTTTGGGGAAATGTGTATATGTTTTCCTATAGAGAAGAAATATTACAATAAGAGGGAAAAAATCAAGAAATCAACAATTGTTCCCTTCCTTTTCATACAAAGAAAGCTCAGAGCGTGTCTAAACTTCCTTTCCTTCCTTAATGAAAGTGGTATTGATTTTTCATCCTTGTGAATCATTGCCTAGAAGCAATTTCTTTTAGCTGCAGGTTCTCACAATTAATTTGGATGTATGCTTAAGGGAGAGTTTATCAATAAAATCTCCAGTGGTACGCTGAAAGGTTTTTATTAGAAGGAAACAGTCAAGGTAATTTTATCAATTTTGTTAAACAAGATGATCAAAAAATATTAATCAACTGCTTTTAAAGAGTAATTTCAGCATGAACATGGGTCATACACCCCAGGACAACTATATCAGTAGGTATCAAACACACTATCATAATGAGGAAAAACTCACCCCCATTTGTGGCAAGACCAGAGTGTTTCTTGGACCAAAGTTGGGCTAAAAAATTTACAGTGATGGTCAAATAAAGTTACCAAAGAGCTCTCTAGCTATTCCAAAAGGTTTCTACTGATGTCATCTGTAATTTCTAATTATGAAATAAAGATTAGCAAAAATACATAGCCCTTTGATTTTCTTCCATACATAATGAGAACATGAAGTAAAAGAAAACTAGTGCTCTTTTAATTCATTTTTAACTCTTGGGTCATTAATTATTGAGTCAATGCACTCAAATTGTGTCTACACAAAACAAATAGCTAAACTGTGTTTCTAAAACATCTTTTTGATAACCATTTAGAGTAGCAACAATGAAAGCATTTAAGGGCAAAAAAAATGTGCCAAGATTACTGCTATTATGGGTTATACATTTGGGTTCTGTGCAAACTGGGGAGTGGAGGGGAGTAATATTTTATATAGCTGTTCATCCACTTTACAAGAAGTTGTTCCAGGAGAGAGTACAGTGTCTTTTACTGCCATACTTGTCAATCCCTTCAATCTACCATTAAGGTCAGGAAATGGGATAGGAGGTGATCTGAGCAGGTTAACTTAAAATTATTTTTAATGGCTGACAATATGATTTTAATTTTCTAATGGATTCCGAGAGGTATAGGGGTACAGGGGAAAAATACTGGGTTTGTGGTCAGAGCAACATAACTTAGAAGCCCCTTACTTTTTCAGTCTTCTTTTTATATCATTCTAATTCTGAGGTTATCCATTTGAGTCAAATTGACTTGCTAACTTTTCTACATACATGACATTCCTTTCCCATCTCCATCCCTTTATCTAGGCTAACTGTCTGTATCTTAAATGCATTCCCCTTTTCCCTTCTATCTGGTTGAATCTTCACCTTCCTTCAAAGCACAATTCAGGTGCTAACTCTTAGCCCTGGATTTGCCTAGATATCAGCATTCTCTCTTATAGAAGATGGCTATATATATTTGTATGCATATATGTGTGTATGTGTGTATAATATGTATATGTGTGTATGAGAAACATATATATATATATATATATAAAGAGAGAGAGAATATTCTCTTATTTATTGTACATATGTGTTGTCATTCTACCTCTGGACAATAAGTGTCTTGGGAGAAAGGGTTATTTCATTTTGTCTTTGAATTTCCATGACCTTTCATTTATTCATTCATTTCAGAGAGAAGAGAATATCAAGGAGGAGAGAGTTATCAACAAGTGTCAAAGGCTCAGAGAGGTCAAGGAAAATGTGGCTTGAAAAAAAGGCCATTGAATGTGGTAACTAAGATCCTTAATAACTCCAGAGAGAACAGTTTCAACAGAATGATAAAGTTAGAAGCCAGATTGTAAAGGAGTTTAGAAGAGAGTAAGAGGAGAGAAAGTGGAAGCAGAAAAAGTGCTTGAAATATGATATTCTGGAGGTCAGAGGAGCTAGGATTAAAACAAAGAATCACCTACCCAACAAAACTGAATATAATCCTTCAGGGGAAAAAAGGACATTCAAGGAAATAAAGGCATTTCAAATATTCTTGATGAAAAGAACAGAGCTGAATAGAAAATCTGATTTTCAAATATAAGAATCAAGAGAAGAATGAAAAGGTAAACAGGAAGGAGAAATAACAAGAGACTTATTAAAGTTGAATTGTTTATATTCCTACATGGAAAGATGATATTTGTAACTCATGAGACCTCTTTCAGTATTAGGGTAGTTGGAGGGAATACACACACACACACACACACACACACACACATGCACACACACGGCAGAGGGTGAGTTGAATATGAAGAGATGATATCTAAAATGATAAAATTAAGGGGTAAGAGAGTATTGTACTGCAAGGAGAAAGGGAGAGGTAGAAGCAGGTAAATTATCTCACATAAAGGAGGCAAGAAAAAGCTTTTACAATGGAGTAGAAGGGTGAGGTAAGAGGGAATGAATGAGCCTTACTCTCATTGGATTTAGCTTAAGGAGGGAATAGCACACAGACTTAATTGAGTATGAAATCTATCTTACCCTACAGGAAAGTAAGGGGGAAGGGGATGAGAGAATGAGGGGGGGATGATAGAATGGAGGGCAAAAGAGAAGAGGGGGAGAATCAGAAGCAAACACTTTTGAGGAGCGACAGGGTAAGAGGAGAGAATAGAATAAATAGGGAGCAGGATACAATGGAAAATGTCTTTCACAACATGACTGTTATGGAAGTGTTTTGCATGATTATACATGTATAACCTATATTGAATTGCTTGCCTTCTAATAAGAGTAGGGAGGGAGGGAGGAAGAGAGAAAATGTGGAACTTAAAGTTTTAGAAACAAATGTCAACAATTTTTTTACATACAATTGGAAATAAGCTATATGGACAATGGGGTAAAGAAATCTATCTTGTCCTACAGGAAAATAGAAGGGAACGGGTAAGAAAAGGTGGGAGGGTGATAGAAGGAAGGGCAGATGGAGGGTAGGGATAATCAGAATACATGCTGTCTTGGGGTGGGGGAGGGGAAAGATGGGGAAAAAATTTGGAACTCAAAATCTTGTGGAAGTGAATGTTGAAAACTAAAAATAAATTAATTAAAAATAAAAAAAGAGTGGAGATGACAGAGGAGACAATCTTTTGGAGGACAGAGGATAGACAGAATCACTTGACAGGTGAGGGGTTAGTCTTGGTAAAAGTAGAGCCACTTCATCATGTGAAACAGGGTGAAGGAAGGGAAAGTGGAGATGGCACCTAAGTGGCAGAAAATGAGGAAGAGAGGAGAAGGGGAAACTCACAGTAAATGGTCTAAATTTTTTCTATAAAATATGAGACAAGGTTCTCAGCTGAGAGAGAAGGAGCCATGGGAGGTTTGAGGAAGGATGAAGAGCTTTGGAAAAGTTGCTATGGAAAGTGGGCTAGATTGATAAAGAAGATATAACAAGATGACCTAAGCAGCAGTAAGTGCCCATGTAACATAAATTTGTGGTGGAACAATTATGTGATTTTTTTTTCAATCTTTGCAATAGTGATGAATGGTGGAAGTGGTTCCAGGCTGTCTTGGTTTAGCTATACAATAAGGGGACTAGGGATTCAAAGTAGCTTGGGCACAATAAATAATTAAATATTTATCGAATTTAATTGATTACTTTGATGATATTGAGAGTTCCAGAAAAGTTCCACATTTTTATTTTTTATTTAAAGCAATCGGGGTTAAGTAACTTGCTCAAGGTTACGCAGCAAGTTATTTCTGGGTGTGGTACTGAGTATCTGAGCCCGGATTTGATCCAGGTCATCCCAACACTGGAGCCAGTGCTCTTACTCGCTGAGCCACCTGGCCGCCCCTAAGCAATTGGGGTTAAGTAACTTGCTCAAGGTTACACGGCCAGGTGTTTCTGGGTGGGTGCTAAGTGTCTGAGCCCGGGATTCGATCTCCAGGTCTTCTCAACACTGGAGCTGGTGCTCTTACTCGCCGTGCTACCTGGCCGCCCCAAGGTTCTTTTTTTTTTTTTTTTTTAAGCAATCGGGGTTAAGTAACTTGCTCAAGGTTACACAGCCAGTTATTTCTGGGTGTGGTGCTGAGTATCTGAGACCGGATTTGATCCAGATGATCCTGAGACTGGAGACGGTGCTCTTACTCACTGAGCCACCTGGCCACCCCTCCACATTTTTAGGAGCAGCTAGGTGGTGCAGTGAATAGAGCACTGGCCTTGGAGTCAGGAGGACCTGAGTTAAAATCCGGCCTTAGACACAACACAAAAACTAGCCATGTGACCTTGGGCAAGTAACAACCCCAACTGCCCTCCAAAAAGCAAAAACTTTTTTTTTGTCTTACAGACTATTTGGGGGATTTTCCTATGAAGATATGTTAACTTGAACCTTAAGTGTAGGAAGTTGAGGGATGAATTTGATTAATTATATTAAGTTGGGTTTTACAAAGGCAAGTATATATAACCCATAACTGCTCACATTTGTTATGCGTGCTCATTTTTTTAATAGTACTTTAAAATAAAACCCTATGTCTTATAGAAATCTTTAATCCCAGGCATAACATAACACCTAAAATAGACCCAAAGAATTGAATATACCTAGAACACAGATCAAACTTACCAACATTTCCTTAGTGAAAGGACTCTGATTGTAAACACCAATAACAATAATATAAACATCCATCTCTGTCTCTCTGTCTCTGTCTCTCTCTGTCTCTCTGTCTGTCTGTCTGTCTCTCTCATTTTGCTTATACTTTTGGTACATTTTGGAAACTGATATTATGGTAGCTATTATAACTTTTTTGGGTCTTGTGTCTGGATCTCAGTTTCCTCCTACGTAAAATGAGAGGATTGGACTACAAGATGTTGAAGGTCTTGAGCAGTGAAAAACTACGATTGTATTGGTTTTAAGGCAATTTATCAATTCCCAAGGTTTCTGCTACAAAACTCAGATGAAAAGTAAACCACAAAACACTGATAACATCAAGCAACTAAATCTTTGTGCAAATATAAAACCTTCAGATAAATATGCTTTCACTGAGTATATCTGCTCAGTTTTGAATTTCCACTGCTATCACTGATGTCACTAACATCTAAAATACTGCGCCAAAGTAGGTTCCCTGATGTTTAATATAGGCAGCATTTTGCTTTTCAGCTGGAGAAAGAAAAATGTAAACTTCCTAAATTCAGATCTTGTAGGCAGGTGAATAGAGGAGTTGCTTTTTTCAAGGCAAGAAGACAAAAAAAAAGCAATTTGTCAGTATTTGACAATATTACTATTTCCTCAGCTCTTTTTCAAAGCAAGGAAACCATTTCTTCCTTGAAGAGAGAGAATTAGTTTTCAACACTTTCAACACATTTTCAACAATTATTAGGCTTGTGGTTTCCAATTCATTTCAATTTGATAAACATTTATTAAGTACTTATTACTTGCTAGACACCACAAGTAGGCCTTGATACATTATTTGAGAAATGTATCAATAACTGTAGCATCAATTCAAAAAACTAATTTAAGGTATAAGAAAAGACAGATGGCATTGAATATCTATACTTTTATATCTGGGATTTGGAAACTGGGTTACCTGAAAGCTACTCCTTACAATGTCACTGAAGGTGAATAACCTAGATTGTTATAAACCCATCAACTTTTTCAAAAATGAATAAAATATCAGCTGTAAAACAGCTAAGTATCTGTGTATTCATACTATTAACTGACTTAATCAGCTATTAAATTTTCTGAGACTATTGTAGTTATCTCATGAGACCAAATTTATGATTATTCATTTCAATTCTACTTTGGGTTTCTTTTTGTATTATGAGTTAATTGGTCCTATAGAGAGCTGGTAGGAAAACATGCTTGAAGGAGCCTGAAATAGTTATGATTGGTTTGAGTGTCCTCACGATGTTGTCTAATTGAATACTATATGGCAAACAATAATTATTTTCAAATGACTTTCTTATAATATTGAAAAGCGGCCTTCTAGGTCTATATTTCTCAGATAGATTAAAAGAAAATTTAAAGATTTGACTTAATTGCCATTGACATGGATAAGTTTATCTATTTCACCCTGTTTTTCTCCAATTATAACTGATACTGATAAGATAGTGCTAAAGATATATCCAACATTAAATTATGAATGTATATATTATCTAAAAATGCTTAATCTATCCTATTTAATCTCCCAGCTATCTTAAAAGCTCATTTTTATATTCATCTAAAAAAGCCCAATTAGAAAAGTAACTCTTCAAAAAATTTCTATAATAATTTCCAAGATCACAAAAGAATAACTTCTTGTATGTTCTCTATTATGGAATATCCATGTCCCTGTTTGCCTGCATTCCTATAGATAATCAGAAATTCACAAATTACAACAAAAATTTCCCATGGTTTTGTCCATATTCCCCCAATTACATTTCAATTTACTATAGGTAAAAAAAATCCCCATTTCACATCAATTTACTATAGGTAACAAAATCAAAATCAACACCTGTTTTTTAAGCACTAACACTGAATAGTCAATTTACTATATAGTAAGCTCATTTAATGTCAGGTAGAATTCATATGGTACCTTGCCTGCAGCCATATACTTTTCACAATCTTAAACTTTTTGTAGAAACACAGCAAATCACAGGAATGGAGCTAAAGACTAAAAGGGGTGGCTCTTTACTGTTAAATGAGGGGTTGGGCTAGAACTAAATTATCTTCTAGCTTTGACAATCTGTGCATCTACAAAACCAATTGAAAAGGGGGGAAAGAAAGACAAGACGGAGTACATAAAGTATAGTTGAGAAACAGAGCAATGGGGGAAAGGAAATTGCTAAATACTTTAAACTGGAAAGTTGAAGGAGAGATTACTGACACTATCATTGATCTATGCCTCCTGGAATGCAAACATACACTAGCTTTTTAAGGCATGATTTTAAAAAAATAAACATCATAGAATGAGAGTCAGGAAACACAGGTATTAATCTTGGTTCTGCTCTTAATGACCTATTGAAATTATTTCACCTTTCTAGGAATTTGCTTCATCTATGAAATATGGGAGGATGAGATAATTTCCAAAGTCCCTTCTAACTTTATCATTCTATGAAAGTATTAGTGACTATATGGAAAATGTAACCCTAATTCCAGAACAACTGGAGTTAGGCTTCCTAGAACTGCCTTCATCATTACTAGAATACACAAGTTGAATCTCTCTCTCTCTCTCTCTCTCTCTCTCTCTCTCTCTCTCTCTCTCAAATATATATAGTTATATATACACATATTTATATACATGTGTATAAACTATGTATTTATATTATACAATATTTGTATATTACATACACATACTTATATGTGTCTAATACATATATCACACACATACCTATATGCATATATGCATGCAAAACTTCTAAGCAATAACTGCTGTTAGCAGAGAGATCAGTTTTGAGCATCTTGGTTTAATTGCTTATAATGCATTTTGTAGTTTAAATGGAACAAATTCAGTATATTATGAACTTGTCCTTTTCCCCATTCTCTTAGCTAGAGGCTCCAAACAGCCACAATATATCCATTATGAGTCTTCTGTGTACTCATCCCAGATGATCCCAGATTAAGTAGCACCATTAAATTCAACCCCTTTGACCTTTTGAATTGAAGGTCTATAGGGAAATGTGCACCCGATAGGCCAACACAAAGGTATCATCTATCGGCACCATGTCCCCTACATCTGTTCCCCAGCTTATTCTGCACAGTGTATCAATAGACCTTCAAATTTGCTTTGTTTTCTGTAATAATTAAATCATTTTTGAATGTTCTGAAAGCTGGCTCATCTATTTCAAAATCAATCAAAGGCAAACAAATCAAAGATACTAAAGAAAGTGAGTAAGCAGTAGTAATTTTTTATATTTTTGTACACCATTGAACATTACATTTGAATACAAAATGTCCAGATTAATATATGAAGGCCATAAAAATCATCTATTAACCAGATTCATCTTGTATACAATATTCAGATATCACTGAGTTCTTTTCCTGAGAATAATAAAAAGGAATACTCAGGGACCTTTCCTTGTCAAAGTTCATCCTGAATTTAAATGTCTCCAAAATATCAAAAGGATTAAAAGACCTAAAGTCACCTTTTTCCAATAGTCTTTAAGACTTTATTCTAAGGTCCATAAAAGTTCTCTCATATCACCGTTCCTAGATCTTCCTTTCTCAGTCTTTTAGAGACCACACTGCCTTTTTTAAAAATATTTAGATTGAAATTTGTTTATCCACACTGAAATTCTTCATGTTAAATTTGAAACTTCTTAAAATAGTTTAAAAATTATTGATAAACAAAAGATTTTTTCTCTTTCCCCAAAGATTTCATACCAATATAGCCTGAAGGAAAGATATCCCTTCTTTGCCTATGTAAACCTGCATTCTTTGCAATGTATGGTACACTTTACCCAATAACCCAGGGGGTAAAAAAAAAAGAAGTAATATCCCAGTTCATTATGATTCATGCTCTATCGGTCAGAGTTAGGACATGGAAAATGAGACTGAACTAATAATATGTGCAGAACCCCAAAATGTCATAATGATTGTTTCCAAATCTTCTAAAAAACCTAGATGAGATGTAGGTGCTAGGAATGTGACCATTTCTGTGTCCCTGAGAACATAAATACTTTACAAATGTTCTCATCCTAATCTTTACTGGTTAAGTGGTATCAAAAAAGGATCCATATTTTGGTCCAACTCTAAACCTTCCAAGTTCTGTGATTATGACTAAGTCCTTTGCCTTATCTGGATCTCACTTTCCTCACTTGTAAAATGGAAATAGTTCCTACACTACAAGTTTATTTTTAGGGAAGTGTGTAAATCAAGTGCTATATTAATATGAATTTGTATATGTCTATCTCACTATATTATTATGAGTAATCCTCTAATTTTGTGTGAAGGGGAAATCTGAATTTCCAAATGCACATACAAATATGTTTACAAAGAGATATAAACTTGAAAACAAAACAACATTCCAGAGCTATAGAACGTTAGATCTGAGTAGTAAGAAGCAAAAATTCAAATCCACCATTTTAAAATAGAACTAGAAAGCTTAAGGTGACTGGTCCAGGGTAACTCAGCTAGTTAATAGTCAGTAATAGACTAAATTTGATACTCTTTCTATTACCAGGTGTAGGGAACCTGTGGTCTCAAGGCCACATGTGACCTTCTATGTCCTTGGATGCTGCCTTGAGTGCAAGTTTTACAGAATAAGTCCTTTTATTTGTCCTATGAAGGCTGGATACAGTCTTAGGGCCACACTTAAGGGCCTTGGGGCCACAGGTTCCTCATTCCTGTGAAATCATACAGCCTCACTTGTTAAATACCAGACTTATACTCACTAAGGCCTCAACCAAATTTCCTTTTTTCTCCAACTAAGACCAAGCCAAATAACTCTTCATGATATTCAGCATCTATATTATACTGTGAGTAGTTCTTTAAAAATGAACTTCAAATCACCTTGAAACAATGGAAGATATCACCTCAAAGTTGTGAGATAGAAAATTAAAGTTAGAAGGAGTGAGTAAAAATATTGTGGAGATGTATAACTATATTGAATCGCTTGCTTTCTCAACAGATGGGAAGAGGGAAGAAGGGAGAGAATTTGGAACTCAAAGTTAAAAAAAGTGTTAAAATTTGTTTTTATATGTAACTGGGGAAAAATAAAATACTTTTTTAAAAAAGAAAAATAATAAAAATAAAGATTAATAAAACAAAAATGTTGTGGAGAAACATACTTAATTTTTAATAAGAAGAATGCCATAGAAAACTTATCAAGGGATAAGTGCAACCTTATAAAGCTGAGATAAAATAAGTAACAATGCCAGATTTTGCTCTTTCTCTGAATAAAGTTACAGCAAAAGATTTCATTTAACGTCTTACTGTTGTAACAATAAAAGTATATCTTGAGTTAGTGTTTGGGGATTTTTTTTTAATTTTCTATGTATTAAATGCATCTATACTTTTAAATAGCACCCTCAGATCTGCTGATCAGCAAAGTGCCATATCCTTTCATGGCAGGAGAATGAATGCAAACATTCCTTTTCTGGACAAATCACAGACATATTTGCAAAAGCAGAATTAGGGATACACACACATATCTATGGGGTGTTGCTTAGACTGATTGTTTTATGTATTGACTAGATAAATAACATTGGAAGCCTTTTTCAGCTTCAGTTGGGTACCAAGTAAGGAGCATGGATCTCTGCTGCAAGGATGTCAGATCCTCATTCATGGTGTTCCAATTGGATTCTCTTTGAACATATGCCCTTTCAAGTGAAATTAATCAATCTCTTTATCACTCTCGCAGCATCTGGAGCCATAATCATTACCCAACTGCTGAGAAAGAAATGAAACCACTAATCGCACAGGGAGTAGAGCTTAGTGTTCAGAGTAGGAAAGTTTTTATTAAGTTCTAATTTGAAAAGTGATTTTTCATGACTAGCCACACAGGACATGCCATGCAAAGGAGACCGTACTTCAATAACCACTGGCTGCTTATTCACTAGCAAAGAATCAACATATTAAGAGTTATAGTCATTGGACTTTCTTTAAACCTTTAATGTTCTCCTCTTAAAACACACACACACAAATACACACACACACAACACAGTGTGTGCTTAAGTATATTTCAAGGAATACTTCCCTAAGTAGAAATAGCAAAACCTGCTTGAGAAAACATAGTCTGTCCAACATCCTATAAAGATATGAACATTAATGCTTTTCCCAGAAGGATTCAAAGATTTTCCAGAAGAAAAATTTCAAGGTCCATATGTCCTCATCTAGGGCAAAAACTCAATGAGATCTAAAAAGCACTGTAGTACACTGTTGAACAACAGATTTCAATCAGAGGGCCTGTTTCTGAGTCTAAGTTCTGGTACACACTAAAGAGACTGGGAAATTCCTTTGACCCCTCCAGTACTTGTTTTCCTCATTTGTAAAATGAAGATGATAGTCTTAATGGATTCTAAGTTCTGTTGTAGCTCTAAATCTATGTTTCTATAATCCCACAAGACATATATGTAAGTAGGGATAGAGAGACAAAGAAGGGAAGGTGAGATGGTAGGAGAGGCTGTGGAAAGGAGGTAGTATCTAAACTGATCACTAAATGAAGATAAAGATTATGAGAGATGGAAATGAGGAGAAGGTACAGTCAATATGAAGGAATATTAATCAATAAACAACTATTAAACACCTACTATGTGCTAGGGTCTATCCTAAGCACTGGGGATTTAAAAAAGACACCCCCTGTCCTCAAGAAGTCTGCAATCTAATGGGCAGAGATTCCATACAAAAAGAAACTGAAAAGAAAATGGCCAGGGAGTTGTCAGGAAAATTTCTGCTATGGGGACATAGTGGAACAGCTAGAGATGTCCCAAAGCAGTGCAGTAAGGCGAGAAATGAGATACACTAAGCTGAGGCCCCTCTTTAAATGGAGGCTTTAGTGCTCCTGGCTCTACCCTCCAATAAGAAAGAGGCTGGTTATGAGGTAGAGTCCCAAGGCAGGATGATGAAGTCTTTCCAATTATCAGCTTCCTGGGGCAGAGTAGAGAAGTCACGAGAAGTCACAAAGTAGCACAGTCAAGTAAGAAATGCCTAGATACTCTGAGATCCCTTCTTAAATGGTGTTGAGGGATCCACCCTCTAATCAGTGTCAAGTTTTGTGTAAAGTACCCCAGCTATTTTTCACCAAACAAAACAGGTACATTCCCAAAGAGTTACTTACAAAATAAATATATTCAAATGACAGAATTTTTGAGTGAGACGAGAGTTCTGGGTCTAATTAAATCTCTGTTTAACAAACGAGTCCCAAAGTGATAAAGTGATTTGTCCTAGTTCATCAATATAAGAAAAGCAGAGTTGCAAATTAAAAAAAAATTCCAAAGTTGCAGTTCTGGGCCCTTTCCAGCATATCAAAAAAGAAGGTCTATGCCAGAAGTTCATTCCTATGAGGGAGGGTAACCACATAACAAGAAATGTGCTTCCAAGTGCTGCCTTTAACTAATCTCTTGGGAGAGAATCAATGTATTTCCTTACTGCTCCAGGTCAGTCCTCCTTTTAAAACCTCAACTTAATAAGGTAAAAACCAGTTCCTTCTGCTGTATCTTAATTAGTTGTATATTTAAATAAAGGTTTTTAGCAAGGACTATTAGTAACTTTAAAGGGCATTTGCTTTATTGATTAGTCTAAAAAAAACTTCATTTTTTTCCATCCTATAACAGAACAATAGAGTACTTCTACATGTTGGAATAGTAACGATTATTCAGAGTATGTTTCCTAATTTATTACTACCCAAGTGTGCATTTACATATAGTGGATACATTTATAATAAGTTTATTTGGACAGTTTCTAGTATCATAAAATATCACAGCTGAAAGGGAGCTCAGATGCATTTAGTCCATTCCCTACCTGAACGAGGATCCCCTGTACAATATATGGGTAAAGTGATCATCTAGCATTTGCTTAGAAATCTTCAGTCAGGGAGAACTTAACTGATTCCAAAGGCAGTCAGTCACACTTTTCAATAGCTCTAATTGTTAAAAATTTCTCTTTATATTGACTATTAGCCTCTGTAATAACCGTGCATCACTCCTAGTTCGATCTTCTGGGACTTAGCATAAAATCATGGTCAATTCAATCACATCCAACTCTTTGTGACCCCATGGATTTCATGGCCCTTCAGTCTTCCACTATCCTTCAAAGTCCTCCCAAGTTCATGTTCATTGCTTCCATGACACTATTTGTTTAATCCTCTGCCTTTTGCCTTTGATTTTTCCCAAAATCAGGATCTTTTCCAATGAGTCCTATCTTCTTCTTATGTGGCCAAAGTATTTGAGCTTCAGTTTCAGTACTTGATCTTCCAGTGAATAGCTTGAATTAATTTCAGTAAGCATTTACTGATTGGATCTCCTTGCTGTGCAAAGGGCTCTCACAAGTCTTCTCCAGCACCACAAATTGAAAGAATATATTCTATGGCACTCAGCTTTCCTTATAGTCCAAAGCAATACGTTGATACTGGACAAAACATAGCTTTGACTATACAGACCTTTCTCTCCAAGGTGATGTCTCTGCTTTTTAGAACGCTGTCCAAATTTATCATACTTTCTTTCCAAGAAGCAAGAGTCTTTTAATTTTATGTCTGCAGTCATTGTCCACAATGATCTTTGAGTTCAAGAATATAAAATCTGACATTGCCTCCTTTCTTCTCCCTCTATTTTGTGATAGGACCAGGGGTCAAGATCTTAGGTTTGTTTTTTGTTTGTTTGTTTTTTATGTTAAACTTCAAACTAGCTCTTATACACTCTTTTACCCTCATCAAGAGGCTTGACAATCATTTAATACTTTAAGAGAACTGTCATGTCTCACCGTGTCATTAGGATCAAATGAGATAATATTTGAAAAAGCACTTAGCACAGTGCCTGGCACATAGTAGGTGATTAATAAATGTTTATTGACTGAACTATTGACCTACCATTAAGTCTTCCCCCTCTTGCCCCACCCCTGCCTCTGAAGGCTAAACAGGGGAAGAAAAAGGGATAAGCATTTATAGAGTGCCTAATACCAGCCAGTCACTGTGCTAAGAGGTTAAGTGACTTCCCCTGGTTCCCATAGCTAGTAAGTGTCTTAAGTAATACTTGAACTTGGATCTTCCAGACTGTATGTACTATGCTCTATCCATGCATCATTAAATGACTCTAAACATTTCTAGTTTCTTCAACCTGTTCTCAGGGGAAATGACCTCAATAACTGCCACCATCCTAGTCACCTTCCTCTAGATGCTCCCCAGTTTAATAATATCCTTCAAAAGTTGTGATATCAACAACTGAAAAAACACTTCAGATATGATCGGACCATGTCAGGTAATAGCAGATCTATAATCTCACTTGTCATGCAAACTATGGCTCTCTTACATTAACTTTCTTGGTTGTCATAAGGTGATCTTGACATGTATTAAAACATTCAAATCATTCTTAAAGAAACTTGTTAAGTTATTCAGTTTCCTTTGGCTTGAAAGAGTCAGTAATTCAATTTAGCAAGCATTTAGTAAGGTTATATAATTCTTAATGGTCATCATCAGCTATAAAGGAAGAGTTTCAATAGTGGGATTGATGATGATAAAGATAGTTGACATCTCTAAGTCATTTTTAAGATTTGAAAACTGCTTGATGTGTACATATTATGCCATTTTAGCCTTGCAAAATTCCTGTGAAATAGTTACTGCAATAGGATAATTATTTTGACCTTATTTCAATAATTAGCAAGATTTATAAAAAGCAAAGCCATATTGTGATGGAAAGAGCACTGAACTCACATTTGAAATATATGAATCCTGACTCACCAGTTTTCTAGCTCTTTGTGACCCTACTCAAGTTACTTCAATTTTCTATGCCTCACTTTTCCCATCTGTGAAAGAGAGATAAAAATCCTTGCACCGCTTATTTCAAAGGACTGTTATGAGAAAAGTGTTTTATAAACCTTAAGTACTATAGACATCTGGGCTACCACATCCTTTAGAAAGTTGCTGCGAGGAAAGCACGTTGCAAAATGAAAAGTGGTATACACATTTGAGTTATTATTACTATTTCTTTACTTGTACTTGTAGGTCTGCACAAAAAAATTACTCCAACCTGAAAGAAGTTGGGGAATATATTAAAGATGTAATTTATGTCCTAAAGCAAACTCCATGGAAAACTCCATTTTCATAAATAATAGCAGGTTCATAACACCCAAAAGAAAATCTCTGAGACTTTTCTTATAAGGAACATCTAAGTAGACATATATATAGGATCTTCTCTTGCATCATTATCTTTTCCAACTTCAATTTTTTAGGAGAAGGCAGGTCATTCTCAGGTATCAGAATGGACTTGTCCAAACAGTCTAAAAACTGTTGTCAAATAAACAATTACATTTTTTGAATGTTGAGATTCTATTAATATCTCTGGTAGAATGAGCTGCTTTTGTCCAATTCTATAGCTGTATTGTTCCTATAACTTGGAAAACTGTCTGATTTTCCTTAGTAGAAACTATAGAAATCAATAGATTTCTGAGACCCAACATCAGAAACTGCTGTGATCTAGGAGTTAATGAAAGATACATGTATATCTTTATCTGTCCATCCATTCATTCATCCATCCATCCATTCATCTATCTATCTATCTATCTATCTGGCTTACTATGTGTCAGGCAGTGCCAAGCACCTTAAAAATATTATCTTGTTTTATCCTCACAGCAACCCTGCAAGATGGGTGCTACTATTATCCCTATTTTACAGTTGTGGAAACTGAGGCACAGAAGTTAAATGAATTACCCAGGGTGACACAGCTAATAAGTATCTGAAGCCAGATTTGAACTCACCCATATTCCTGAATGCAAGCCAAGCATTGTGTCTCCTGCACTACTTAGCTATCTCAGATAATAACCAGCTGTACAAATGGCCAGAGACATGCCAATAGAAAAATGACTGCTACCATAGTTAAAATTAATGTGCATATCCAAGTGTCTTTGGAAGAGGGGAAGGGAATAAGCACTTATTGAATACCTATTACATGCCAATTACATGTACACATTACAAATATTTCATTTGCACAACTTTGAGAGGTAGGTATGGTTAATATCTCCACTTTACAGTTGAGGAAACTGAGGCAAACAGAGGTTAAATGACTTGTCCAGGTTCACACAGCTGGTAAGCATCTGAGGCTGGATTTTGAACACAGGTCTTCCTGACTTCAGGACTAGTGTTCTATTCACTGTGCATTTATATAGCGATAAATATTATCGCAAATAGATTTATATATGTATATAGATATATGCATGTGTATGTGTACATGTAGATATGTGTACATATACATCTCTAGTATAGCTATCACATATATCATATACACACATACACAGTGAATCAAAATTTGCTCTGATAGCTCGTATCCATTGAAGGAAACCAGATTTTTTCCCCCAATTTGCATGTATTGGAGTCTAAGGTAATTTGTGTTCTAAATGCTGAAGAGAGGGGAAAAGAGCAACCCTCTCAAAACAAAGAATTGCCCACCATGTAGAAACAAAATGTGAGACAGCTTATTATTTTCCAGCATAATTATTTTTAAATGTGGTGAAGTTCTTTACAAATTCAGTAAAGTAATTAAGCCCCAAATACAGTTTTCTGAAACATATTAAGAATACAACTATCCCTTTTCAATGTTGTACTCATATATAGCAACAGGAATCTCTCCAACAGCTGCATTCAATTAAAAAATTATTAACCCTAAGGAAAAACTACCCAAAAAACTTCCCATCTGTTATGTTTTTATCATTCATTTTGCTACTTTGTATAAGCGGAATGTGTATTGTGAATGAAATCCAACATTAGGTGAAAAAAAGTATTATCTCAGTAGTAGATTACTTTTTTAAAAGCAAAAAAATAGTGATAAATTTAAAGGGGAAAATACTTTCACAAATTTCCTGTATGACCCACAGTTCTGTTCCCCTAGTAACCCTAAAGAGAGAAGGAAAGGAGAAGGTGGTTAAAGCACATGATTACTTTTGGCAAGAAAAACAAAGCTTGGTCAGAACATACTGTCATCAGAGAGATAAAACAACCATAATAGTGAAAGTAAAAGATTATTTTATGGTGTAAATCCCTGGTCTAGTTCACACTCACAATTTTTTCTCAACGGCTAAAATTTGTTCAAATATTCAGAGTTTTTTTTTCCCATATTACTAAAATAACTGTGCATGCAAAGTCAACAAACATATAGGGTATGACTTTCGATTTACATTCAAGTTGTATCAATATCCTCCTAGGTTGAGATGTCTTAAAAGTCAAATTTTAAAACATTGAAGGCCGTTTTAAGACTGTAAACATTGTTTTTAAATCTTTAATCTATTCTCTAATCCTATTTTGTTGGATTAAACTCATTTTTTCTATTCTTCTTGTTCTTGGATTCCTTTTAAAAGGAATTCTTCCTTGGAAGAAAAAGGCAGGAGTTGGAGACTGAAGAACTGTCCCTGGTTGTTCCAAGGAAATTTCACCATCAATGTGCCATTTCTCAAGCAGATGTATAATTTACATGGAAAAAAAAATCTGAGTTGGGATCATGGTCCTCATACTCACTTTTTTAATCATACCCATGACAGGGAAGTTCTGTTCAAATTCCTAGACTGTTTGGTCTTTAACTTTTCAAAAAAATGACCTCTCTGTAATGTCCCAAAATTTTTCACTCTACCCCCCCTACACAATAGTAGCCATTATTTGGAAAAATACATAACAACACATACAAAAGAAGTTCCACTACAATGGATTAAGGTTTTTATTTCATGTATATGCATATGGGAAAATTCAAACACATACCTATAAAAATGTTATTTATTCAAGTCTACAGAGGATAAGTTTCATTTATAGAAACACACATGTAACCTGTCCAACCCTACCCATGGATCTTTGGCCCACAGATTGGGAACCACCAGTTTAGTGTTGATTTTTAATACAGATATTTATGTACATGGCTTATCAAGGCGTCATGTCAATAAGCATTTTAAAGTTCCTCCTATGTATTAACCTGGGAGTTCAAAGAAAGGCGAAAAATAGGTTTTGCTATCAAGGATAAGTGATGTTTGTGTGTGTGTGTGTGTGTGTGTGTGTGTGTGTGTGTGCGTGTGTGTGTAAAATTATAGATAAACACAGAGAGAAGGCCCTAATATTCAGGAGAACTGGAGAACTCACAGCCCTACTAGATTATAAACTCCCTGAACTCAGAATTTTTTTTTTCTAAGTGATTCCCAGCAGCATTAGCACAGACCCTTGTATGCAGTAGTTAATAATAGTTTCCCAAATTGAGTGTATAGAATTTCTTCATTGCCCCCTATGAATTCGAGTAGAATTCTCTGTACCATGGCTCCTCCATAAATCCTTGTTGGATGAAAAATAAATATATACTAACAGGCTATTAACTGGGAAAGCAGAGTAGATGAAATAACTTTAGGATTTTAATCGAATACATGTTTTTTCATGATTTGGGGTATTTTAAAATTGAGGTTACACATGTATCGGTCCTGATGTTATACAATAGAATAATACAAAATCAACTTACATATATATGTTTATGTATATTTATATGTGTGTATGTACATATGTTTACAAATTTCAAACCCATTTTACATATATATGATATAATATGCATATTTTAGTCATTGAGCTGTTCAGTCATGTCCAGCTCTTCGTGACCCATGGACCATAGATAGCATGCCAATACTATCAATGGGATTTTCCTGGCAAAGATACTTGAATAGTTTGTCATTTCCTTTCCCAGTGCTAAATGATTTTCCCAGGGTGACACAGCTCGTAAGTGTGTGAGGCCAGATTTGACCTCAGGTCTTCCTGACTCCAAGCCCAATGCTTTATCCACTGTGCCACCTAGCTGTCATATGTGCATGTATGTATGTATGTATGTTTGTGCATGCATATTGTATGCACATGTATCTATAGAATGTACAAGTGCATTGCACATAGGCATACATGTAGAGATATGTGTATATACATATATACATATTTATGTACAATCTTTACAATAACCCTGGTAGGATATCAGGACAGGTATTCTCATCCCCATTTGATGAGAGTCAATTCTACTTAAAGTAACTACATTAACCACATGAGAACTCACTTGAGACAATCAATGAATCAATCAAAAGCATTAAACTAGATCTGGGAAGTCCTTAATCAGTCTGAGAAGAAGGAAAACCATTAGATAATATGAAATACCCCTACATAGGAAATATATTGGGATTGGTGGAAAAGACTCAGTTATGCCTTTGCTATAAGACACCAACCCAGTTTGGAGCCCAAGCACTCAAAATTGCTGCCAACCCCCTAAAACGAAATCACTTGGGGGGGAGGAAAATGGGAAGAAAAGTCTCTGTGTATAACCTTGTGAACTTTGCAGGGTCTAAAGATGTTTTGCCACTCCACAGGTATTTCTGAGATAGCAAGGGCTGATGGCAGCCCCTGCAACTGGAGCCTAAAGCCATCTTAACAAACTGAGGAAAGACAGCTGGAGAACACTACAAAGAGCCAGAATAAAGTTGTGTCATGCCTAAAGGAAACATCATGAGAATGTCATGGAAGAAAAAAAGGCCTTTCATTCAGTCACTGTTAATTACTCTGTGGCCACACATACTTTGAGTTCATTAGTCTCTATGTACTTGTAGAAGAGTATTCCCAGACTCTTGAAGAGAGGGAGGGGGAAAAGAATGTTTATATAAACTATTCTTATTATAATATATTAGTAATTACTTGTTTCAACCTCACCACCACCACCACCAGCTAGCATTTATATAGTTGAGAGCAGCTAGGTGGATAGAGTGCCAGGCCTGAAGTTAGGAAGACATCTTCCTGAATTCAAATCTGGCCTCAGACACTTACTAGCAGTGTGACCCTGGGCAAGGCACTCAACCCTGTTTGCCTCAGTTTCCTCATTGGTAAAATGAGATGGGGTAGAAAATGACAAAACACTCCTGTACTTTTGCCAAGAAATCACTAGTAGAGTCAGATGGAGTTGGAGGCAACTGAAAATGACTAAACAACAGCAATTTGTATAGTGCTTTGAGATTTGCAAATATTGTCTTATTTGATCCTAAAATAACAACCCTTGTAGTTAGATACTATTATTATCCTCATTTTACATGTGAGGAAACTTAGGCATAAAGAAGTCAAGTGACTTGCCCAGGGTCACACAAGTGTCTGAGGCTAGATTTGTACTTAGGTGTTCCTGACTCCAAGCCTGAAATTATCTGCTTAACCTCAACTAACTAACCTCAAACTAATTAAATCTGGCTCTCTCTTCATAGCAGCTGATAATCAATGGGAGAAGCACATTTGAGTGAATGGGTGGGAGTTCATTAGATAAAACCTTGGGGTTCTCCTTAGTACACTGAGGAGAGATGTAGGCAACCACCCTTTGGGGCCCCAACCTGCTAGTACAATGGAGGTTTAGGATAGTCCCAGAGTCTGTGTTACTTGAATAGTGATGTTGTGAGACTAACATAGGTAACATAGATAACATAGGCCAAGAACTCTACAAACCTCAGAACCCTAGATGAATATCTGTTATTGTTATTGTTAATTTTATTATTATCCTAAAGTTACTAAGCCTCCAGCCTGATGAGAACTTCATTCCTGGAAACTTGTATTGCACCCATATTGAATTCAAGCAAAGTCTATAGAATAATACAGAATAGGCTAGTAAATGCCTAACAACTGGACACTCAAAGGGAGAAAATATAGTATACACATAAACATTGTATATATGTAAATGTATACATGAACATATATGCATATATATGTAAACACTTTTATCATTAATACTTTCTTAAATCTAGACAATGAACCAAACAACACATCAAGGTTTTTGTAGCAATTGCCTATTCCAAATGCTCACACAGAAATTTTAATTATAGGTTTGGTTAGAGTTCACACAAGCACAATCCTGTCTTAGATTAGGTGAATATGACTCGGAGAGTTTACAGGACTTTTTAAAGTTCACATGAAAAGTAAGTGGTAGAACCAGAACTAGAAACAGATATTCTGTCAGTCCATTATTTTTGATAATATTGTATAAAGTATTGTGTTTTGTAATATTGTTGTATAAAAGCTTTAGAAGGACTTGATCTCTTTACAGTTTTCATATTGCTTCAATGCTACTTGTGCTGTGTGTGTGTGACCAAGAGCTTTTCCTCCCCCAAGATACAGAGATATCTGCTATTTATTAAAGCTATTTATTTTTAATTAAATGCCTAGGTGAATAATTTTATGAATTTATATTATACTTATAACAATTAGCTGCCTCTTGAATTCCTCCTCCCTCCTAATTTATTAAATGTTAGATTACCTGCACATTTCAAAAAGGGTTTCCAGTGCAAAGGGAAGGGTAGGAGGGAAGAATGGATGATTCAAGCTTTAATAAAATGTTAACTGATTGAGATGCGGAAGAAGCTTCTCATGCCATGCCATTTAAATATCTCTTCCATTAAAAAAAAAGAGATTAATTTTAACTTACTTTACCCTCAGAACTTAAATCTTTCTTTTCACCTGAGTCATTATTTATTGACTGAGCAGGATTTAATGAATTTACAAGTTACAGTGTAAGCAGCTTTTCAAAGGTCTGTTCTATAGAGGGATATCTTCAGCACCTAGATAACATTCAGTGTAATTATTTAGGCCCACTTATGAATACAGGCAAACCCTCTTCCAACCCACCTCTTTTTTCTCTTCTCCTTTAGAAAAGTGCACAACATCCCAATGCATAAGCAATCTGAAAATGTGAGGCCAAATTTAAAGTCATATTTTTAATTTTGTCATTTTCAATCCTACCCCTAAAAAATCTGAACTGAATGTGTTAATGTATTACCAGAATGTGCTAGTATGTGGCAATGCATTACTAGAACATGCTTAATATTTACATTATTTAAGAAACTCCCTTGTGTGACCTGAAAACTCATTCCTCTCCCTAATCTAATGTACTTTATTTTTTCCTAAAATATATTAAATAATTTTCGTCCTTTAAAGCTATTCCTCTTATGAATCTTTAGATAATGACCTACACAAAATTTGAATTCCAGACTTTATCCATTCCACCTAAAAAAAAAATACTTACTACTTGTCCATCATAGGTCTGTAAGGAATATGGTAGGATTTGAAAAAGTTAACATGGAGCAAGTATCAGATGGTATAGGTGTCACCAGGTGCATCCAGGAACAGGTAAGCAAGGTTAGGCATTCTCTAATTTACTGTTAATGAGCTGCTCTCCAGTTCTACCTCATTCCACTCAGTGAACTTGATTCATAGCATCTCCTCAAGTCTGCCTACCTCCAGTCTTCAGTGTTCTTGGATTTTTGTGACTCCTTTCTCCTAATGTGTCCCAACTCTGATTCCTGAATCTTCCATTGTCTGAAAATTTAGTACGGGTATTTTAGGCCAAGGACAAACCCTGAATCAAAGAATTGGAAACTGAGAGGATGTCCATCAATTAGGGAATGGCTGAACAAGTTGTGGTATATGATTGTTATGGAATACTATTGTGCTATAAGAAATGATGAAGAGAATGGTTTCAGAAAAGCCTGGAAAGACTCACATGAACTGATGCAAAGGGAAATGAGCAGAACCAGGAGAATGTTGTACACATCAGCAGCAATATTGTAATGATGATCAACTGAAAGACTTAGCTTCTCTTATCAGTACAATGATCCAAGCTAATTCTGAATGACTCATAATAAAAAAAATGCCATTCACCACCAGAAAACAAAACTGCTGAACTCTGAGTAAAAATTGAAGTGTAATTTTTTCACTTTATTTTTCTTGCTTTTTCTTTGCAACATGGCTAATATGGAATTATGTTTTGCATGATTTCACATGTATAATTGATATATTTTTTGTTTTCTCAGTGATTGGGGGAGGGGCTAAAGGGAGAGAGAGATTTGGAGCTCAGTTATTTTTAAATTTAAATAAATATCTGTGTATATATATATATATATGTATATATATATATATATATATATAATATGTATGTATTTTTTAAGCAATTGGGGTTAAGTAACTTGCTCAAAGTTACATGGCCAATTATTTTGTGTGAGTGCTAAGTATCTGAGGCCAGAACCGATCCCGGGTCCCCTGACTCCGGGGCCGGCGCTCTTACTCACTGCGCCACCTGGCCACCTGATACGTATGTTTTTTTGTATGTATGTATTAGAGAGTAATAAGGTCCAAGTATAAGGGTGTAATGTAATGCCAAGGAAAGGCAACTTCCCAGGTTCAAAATACCAGCATAGGTGCTCTCTATTTTATTCAGTAACAAACCCAGAACAGAGAAGATCAAAACATGACATCATTCAAAATACAGCATTTACTAAGTGTGATTAAATCATCTCCAAGGCCTACCCCACCCCAGGACTTTCCAATCATTCAATCAATTACAAAGTCTCTGTTCCAAATACTTCTCCACCCCTAGGCTATACCTTAATTAAGTCCACCACAAAGCCCCTCTTCTCAAATGGAGATTAGTTTCCAAACATAAGTAAAATACATTCATTTGCTCAACCATAGAACACAAAAAGGTCAAAAGTTCCCCACCCCTGGATCACAATTGAATCTACCCCAGAGTTACATCAAGTTTAAACACAGCACTTAATACCCAAATGGAGGTCTTTTCTTCATCTTGACACGAGGCAAGTTCTCAGCAATCTTAGTTCCTGGGGAGACAAGGCTTAGCAAGGCCATAAGATACATTGCCAGTCCCTTCATGAATTTATCCTCTGTCTGTAGAACAGTCCTAGAACCCCTGAACACATTAGCAAAGCCCTCTCCCAGGATTTCTGTAAACATACAACAAGAAAATCCTTCTTCAGGGCTTCCGAACCAACAGAAAGGCTCCCAGACCCCTGCAACAACAGCACTGTCCTTCACCAGTGGACAGTATTCATTCTGTCTGCCGGACAGTCTCCAGACCCCTGCAACAACAGTACTGTCCCTCACCAGTGGACAGTATTCACTCTCTGTCTGCAGGACAGTCTCAGGCCTTCTTAACCAAATGCCAGGTTCCAGGACTTCTTCAACAGGACAGTCTTTCACCAGTGGACAAATCTGGCAAAATAACATCAAAACAGACAGACAAAGTACCAGCAAAACAGCCATGTCTCCTCAGTCCTTGGCGGCTCAGGGGGCAGGTCTCAAAAGTCCAGGGCAATTCAAAGCGGCCACCAGCAATCTCTTAGTCTCTCCTCTCCACGAGGTGCTGCTTCCCAAAAAGAACTTCCGCCTCTCCCTCGTGTCTCTCCAAATCTACGTCACCAGCTCCTCCCAGTCAGGACTTTCTTTTCACATCAAAAAGTCCATCCCACAGGTGGGATTAACAAGCTCTGGGTTTTAATACAATCAATTTGAAAACCAAGCCCAATACAGGGGAATCTCCACATTCCATTACTATCACAAAGGGGGCCCAAAAGAAAGACCTGAGTCCCTTGCTCTGATACTGACTGACTGATACCTCACAGATACTCAAGAAACACTCTCAGATGACTTCCTCTTGCTATCCTTTGGCCATACTCAAACATTACAAACTAATTTTTAAAACAATTCTGAGAAAAACAAAAAGCAAAGCTGACCTGCCATGAACTAAAAGCCTCACAACACATTCCACAGTCTAATAAAAAGGCCTCAGGATCCTCATTGCCTGAGTCCACTTCCTCATTTTCATTAAGTTAGAATGGAAAGGGCTGACTGTATATTACAGTGATCCTTACTATTTAGACTGGACTCTCTCACTCTTCTTGACCTGGTTATGTTTCTCCTATACAGATGACAATTTGACCAAGAGCCTTCCTACGACTATCTTTATCTTGAGTACTCTCTGAATGTAGGCGTACTCTCCAAAGTCAGTTGGTAAATTCCCTAACTTTCCCTCTCCATCCAACATTAGTAATTCATATCCAATGGTTAATGGGCTAATAGGGGTTTTCTACCTATAGGGTTAGCCCAGTATTATTTAAAAATACATATAAACTAATATTTCTTCCTCCCCAAGACATATCAGTAGTCTTACTACTTCCACAAAAATAATGAAGCTAGTTTTTTCTTGATTATTCTGGGCCTCCAACATTTAAGGTCTTTTTCCATAAGAGGACAACTTCCTAAAGTAGTAGAGAGACAGTGGGATATAATAGAATGCTTGCCAAACTTAGAGTCAGATGACCTAGGTTCATAACCAGATCATAACATTATCCAAGCTGATGACACAAGACAAGTCACCTCACTTTTCTGAAAGGGAAAGGAACAGGGACTTGACTTGCTATTTTGTTGGTATAGGGATCCCCTAGTAGGAAGCTTCTCTACTGATTCAAGTTAGTGCCTTTTCTGTAGTTTGTCAGCTTTGAGGGTTGATTAGAGCAATGAGAGGTTAAGTGAATTTCCTTGGGTGCCAATATGTATAAGACAGAAGATTTAAACCCAAGTCTTCCTGGCTTTGAATTCAAGTCTTGGTCTAGTATACCATACTGTCTCTCTAGAAAATGGGTATAATAATGCTCGTGTTACTGTGTGCCACAGAGTTACTGTCGGAAGTTATATGGCTATAACTTACTTTAGAGTAGAAGTGAATTCCCCTTCCTAGAACACAGGAATGACTGCTAACATTTTCATAATATTTTAAGTTTTACAGTCTTCTGTAATAATTATGCTTGGAAAAAGATTTAAAGATATTAGTGATCCCTGAAGCCCTATGAAGACATCTTCTGCTCATCCCTCTTGTGCAGTGGAATATGATTAGATTTACTCAAAACAAGAAGCCATATCACTTCTTATTCAAGACTCTTGCTGACCTGGTTCTGTTTCCTCTGCCTAGATGACAGATTGCCTGACACTGCATATAGCTCACAGGAACTCATCACAATGTTGACAGGTATTCAACAGTCTTGCTAGATCAATGACCCCCATATTATCCTATGGCTAAACACAAATTTTCCATCAACAGGGATTGCTTTAACTATATGGTCTTTCACTCACTCATTACTCATCTATTCACTGTTTGGTTTTTTTTTTTCTGATGTTAAGACATACCTAGGAATGTTTCCAAGTAAGTTGAATTTTGCTAAGATCTAACCTTTAGATTGAAGGGAATAGGAGGAAATGAACAAATATTTTAAGTGATTTACAATACAATCTGAACCCAGAAAATTTCTAAATAAGAGTTTATCAGTTATTCATTAGAAGTCAACCCAGCTTTTAGATTGAGTCCTTGGATTTGATAACAAAATCCCAAAGTGCCAATAATAATATTCACTGAATGATATTAAATGAAATTTCAGGTTTAAATGGAATGAGCATCATCAGAAATAAGGAATATCTCACCGCAATGTCACTGTCACTTAGTCTAAGATGTCAAGATAGCGAATGAGAGTGATGACCAAGAATTGAAATATAGGAGTCAGCTTTCTACATTTAAGTCAAAGATGTTTTTACCACCTCTGACTTCATGGGAGAGATGAAAACATACATCTACTGTCATTAGGATGCCAGTATGAGAGGAATAAATTAATACCTGTATCTCATGGGGTTGCTGCAAGCCTCAACATACACACAAACACAGGTAGTCCTACCTAGAGTACTTTATAAACTTTAAAGAATTATACATATATCCTTTGATATATGGTCATCATCACCATCATCATCTGTGCTTTAGCAGTTTGCCCAAAGACAATCTGCAAGCTCTCTCTGTGGAAGGGACAGCGGGATCACAAACTTGCATCTGGGACAGACCATAGAGATAACCTAATTCAACCCTCTCATTTTTCAAATGAGGAAAAAATGAGTTTTAAGGAGATAAAGCCCACTGATCATAGTCACACAGAGGGACATGAAATAGTTCTAGGCTGCAAACCCAGATACTTTGACTTGAAAACCAGACTTTTCCTACTAATTCATTCCATCCAGACAAATGCAACTGTAGCTATGTCAAAACTTAAACCCAGAACTTTTAGTGCTCAAATTGTCTAGATCAGATTTCTGTTAAACCACAGAAGCAGTGTCTGTGACCAACCAGGTTACCTCTTAAGGCTGTAATCAAACTTTATGGAGATAAGCTTTTCTTAACTTACCTAAGCTAGCCCAGAACTGACAAGTGACCTTTGCCTTTCCAGAATAGGGGGACCTACCAGAGCTTGGGCTTCATTGGTAGACCTTTGAGTTACACAACCACCATAGACAATTTTAGTAGAGGAAAAAAACAGCATAGTGTCAGGCCATTTTTACACAGACATGCACATGTTTATAATTTTATATTTAATAAGATGTTCAGTCTGCTATAATTTAAACAAAACAGCAGCATTCACAGTCAGGCAATACTCTACTTTTAGAACTCTTTGCAAAGCTGTGGAAACTACTGTGAAAGAATATGCAAATCACTAATTAGATATCAGAGTCGACAATTAAATTAATTTATAAGGGCTTAAATGCAATTAAATTTCCTCCAGATTGTATCTTTAATGGTGCTTGGTTAGCAGTTAATATACTTTAAAGCATAATTCAGTCTTTTATTTTTGCAAAGTCATTTAAATGTTACAAATATTACTTTCATGAATATTTCCATGGTGACAAAATAAGTTTACAATCTATTTAATTTATGGCCTATGACATAAAGACCAAAGCTCAAGAACCACAAACCTACTAGATAGCACACTTTTAGTTTCTAAGCTATCTTTTGTAAATAGGTAGTCTTCAAAAGGGGATAAATATATATGACTGAGACACTTGAAACAAATGAAATCTAGAACAAAGGAAGTTTAAGAAGTTCAAATAACTAAGTTTGGGTTTTCTCAACCACACTAACAAGCCAGTAAAATGTTAATAATTCTTTTACATTGACAAATTAAACTTTATTCCAGAACACAATCATGGGTATCTTTCCATGTATTCAAGATAGTTTAAAAAAAAAACCTTCACTCATATGGACAAAATAAAAACTATATAAATGTTGAAACTAATCATCTCAAAACACATTAGTGTTATATTTCAACTCTCAGAGAGATAACTAACAAGAAATGTTGAAAGAGCAATTATTCAGTGTGCAAAACCTGGTAATATGGAGTGTCTCTTGGGAAGCATTTAATAATAAATATCTAACTAGAGTATCCTCTAAAAGAAATCTGCACGACTGGTCCAAATAATTTTTAGCAAGAGGCTGTCAGCTAAATTCAGATGTCATTTTTGCAATAAATGGTTGGTTCTGTGCAGAGAAATATGGAAAACCTTGACAAAGAAGGAGATGTAGCTATGAAAATCATAACTTTACTTGACAGCAATATGAAAATCTGAAACTGGCATCACTTCTGGATTGGGGTTTGCCAGAGGAAACAGGGAACGATAAATGAATCTTTTTGTGATGATCACAACAATTATATTCAAAGATCAACCCCACACTTTACAAAAAAGGATGTTCAGAATGACCCCAGTATATTTTTCTCCTCTGGAGACATTATACCATTGCCAAATTAAAGCTAGAAACTAACATTTTTTTTTGCCTTATGAATAAAAGTGAGGGGGATAAAAGAAATGTGAAAAAAAGAATAGCACAAGCATTCCTACCTGGTTTCCAGATGAATTGAGTATCCTTTTTGCCTTCCAAATGAGTTGTTAGGAGCAATACAAGACAAAGTAAGAGACAGGGCTTTCTCATGCTTTTCCATAACCAGTGTGTGACAGCCAGATTGACTCTTGGAAACATTCTTCAGATTTTTTTTGCTTCTTGTTTTCCCTATTCCTATAATAAAGAAAGAAAATTTGTAATGATCAAGAAAACATGTAGTTAGATATAGATATACATATATATGCAAACTAGAGAAAACCTCTATCTCATCACTTTGCAAATTAAGCAGTAGAACTTCAGAAATAACTTTTTCAATGTTTTTTTTTTCCACTTACATGCCCATTTAATTGCAAAAATTTAGGTTTAATTGCAAAAAATATAGGCATAGAGACTATCCTTGTGATTTCATTGGTGAAGAGAGCTCCCGATAAGGAAATTACTTTAACAAAGTAGGTAGACACTTTTTCGGCAATTTATCATCTTAGAGAATTTCCTTGAGTACGGAGAAAGGGACTGTCTTGCCCAAGATCCCATAGGCAGTATTAGAAGTGATACTAAAAACCAAATCTTTTTGCATCTGAAGCCAGCTCTCTACACACTATATAACATTAACTTTGTGTGTGTGAGTGAGTGAATGTAAATCTCTAACTGTATTATAGACATCTCAAACTCAACATGTCTGAAACTGAGCTCATTATCTTTCTAAAAAAAAAACCCAAAACAAAAAACCAACAACAACAAAAAAAAAACCTTCCCTAAGGGCGGCTAGGTGGCACAGTGAATAGAGCACCAGCCCTGGAGTTAGGAGGACCTGAGTTCAAATCTGGCCTCAGACACAACACAAAAACTAGCTGTGGGACCTTGGGCAAGTCAGTTAAGCACAATTTCCCTCCCCAAAGCAAAAAACAAACAAACAAAACCTTCCCTCTTCCAAACTTCCTTATTACTGCTAAGGGGATCCTCATCATCCCAGTCACTCAGGCTCACCACCTAGCTGGCATCCTCAGTTCCTCACTCCCTCTCACTCCCCATATCTAACTTATTGCCAAGGCCTGTGGATTTTACCTTTTGTAACATTTCCCATCTACTCCTCTTTCTCTCCTCTACTGCCATCACCCTCATATAAGCCCTTACTATTTCATGCCTAGTCTACTGTTATAGGCTCCTGGCTTGTCTCCCTGCTTCAGTCTCAAGTCACTCCCACTCCAATCCATCTTCTAATCAGCAGTCAAATTAATCTTCCTAAGCCTCAGATCTGAAATGTCACTACCCTGTTCCTATTCAATGAACTCCAGTGGCTCCCTATGACATCCAGGATCAAATAAAAAATCCTCTGTTTGGCGTGCAAAAACCCTTCACAACATGGCTCCCTCCCACCTTTCTAGTCTTATACTTTACTCTCTACCATGTAATCTACAATCCAGGGACATTATCGTCATTAAAGTCTCTTGCACCTTCACCAAACTCTGCGCATTTTTGCTGGTTGTTTCCTATCGAACTAGTGTGCCAGGAATTTTCTCTCCTCCTTTCTCTACCTCCTAGCTTCCCTTACTTCCTTCAAGTCACAGTTAAAAATTTCATCTTCTGTGAGAAAATTTCCTGATCCCCCTTAATACTAGTGTCTTCTCTTTATTGATTAGCTTCAATTTTATATACATGTATGTATATTTTCAGATATATTTAAATTTTAGTATTAAATTTATTTAAATTAAATATAAATTAAACTTGTTAAATATATAGGTATATGCATATATGTGTGTATACACACATGCACATGTATGGACATATACATATGTGTATGTGTTTGCATGTTGTGTCCCCTAGGCTATAAGCCCCTTGAGAGCAGAGATTATTGTTTCCCTTTTTTCTATCTCTAGCACATAGCATAGTACCTGATATATATTAGAATTTAATAAATGTTTTCTAACTGATATGTATATATATATGTTTACATTTTAATAAATTTTGATACTTGATAGATCATATGAAATTTTAAATTCTTGGAATAATCATTGTTTTCCCAGGACTATTTCCATTTCAGGAGACTGACTGATACATTTGTTCATCAAAGTCACACTATTTTCACAGAATATAGGTTTCTTTTGTTGAGGGTACCACAACACAATCAATGCCTTTGAAGGAACTTATTTTAATACAACATAGAAAGTGTGATTTTGTTGTCCCTTCACTAGTGTAACCCTGCTATAACTTAGCAAAGGGTCTCCAAGAATGTCTTTGGACAAAAATTTATCATACTTAGGCAACCTAGTGATGAATATTTTTCCATCATGTAGTGAGTGAGGCTGGACCTCAGAGAGAACACAGGCCATCACTGGACCTATAGTTACAGCCTTTTCAACTTAGTAAGACTTGACACAGTTTAGAGTTCCCTAACATAGACTGAGCATCCTAATGAAGCCACAGAGGTGGATTTCAGTGGTAAGTTTATAATCTTCAAAATTTTAGTAGTTTAATTGATATTAAAATATTAAATATTTTTAAATGTTATACATATTTAAATAGTTTAATTAATTAATGTTAAAAATATTAATAGTTTGCATTTACAGAGGGTGTGAAAAGAGCAGAGTACCTTCCTCACAACAAATCTGTGAATCTGAAGGTCATCAAAGAATTATCTCTATATAACCCATGAGGCAATGGAGGCTCAGAGAAGTTAGTTGATTTACATGCTCCCCCACTTAGCAAGTGATTGAGTGGGATCAGTTCTCCATAATCTACAAGACAAGCATCAAAAAGTATTGCTTTCAAATACTCCACCTGCCATGCTTAATCACTCATCAGAACCTCCTCACTTTTTAAAAAATTCAAAGTATAGATTTTCAAGCACTAAAATGGATGTAATATAGTTCTTCTTCAACCCCCACCTTTTAAACTAAAATGTTCAATCATTGTCTCATCCATATTTGAAGCCATGAAGGTGTGAGTCAGTGCTACAACACATCTGAGAACAGAGAGAGCAGAGGGGATGTTGGTCGTTACCAAAATGGTGTGGAAATCAGGGAACAGTTGGTAGGAAGACTTTTTTTTAGCTCTTCTTAAATCAGTCTCATATTAAGGTTGTTATAATATCTCACTTGGAGTGTCTTCTCAGAACATTAAATTTTGCAAAAGATATTATATGCATTTCATGTATATGCACGCTCATATACAGAATTCAGTAAATAATTATCAAATACCCACTTTGTAGAAAAAACACATCTGTAATAATGTGAGGTTTGGAAAGTATTTTTTTCCTCCTAATAAACCTAAGAAATAGCAGAAAGATCAGGAAACTGAAGTTGTGAGGGGTTAAATTACTGTGACTACCCAGATAGTGTTTAAAGTAATATTGAAACTGGATCTGTTGGCTATATGTCCAATGTTCTGTTGCACATTGAATCATCCTGCCTTGCCTAGCTTATAAAGCAAGAATAAGTGCAAAAATATGTCCATAGCCAAAGGAAAATGACACAAGGGTGATACTCCTTTCTCCTGGGACACATAATCAAGTTAATTTTGCTCGATAAAGTAAAAGACTCCTTTGGATATTTGATCAATGACCAGTGTTTTCAGTGACTATTTCAAAGTTGGGGTCACACAAAAACTTTATTTAAACAAATTCCCATCATTTTCCAAAGCTGCCAGTTATTGTTGGCCAGTATGCCTCTGCTAAGTGAGATTTCTTGAAGTAGAATTTCCATATTTGCATGGTGTGATTTTTCTGTCTACCCTACTTGCACACTTCTTCATCTTACCATATGTCAATTGAGAAAATTCTACCCCATGTCCTCTGCATATATTTAGTTCAGGGAATTGTAGAAAGCATTGCTTTTGGGAAGAAGTAGGGGCTGATAATGGACTATACTCAAGGATATTATTGGTGATAACTCTCTCCTGCCTCTTAAGTATAAGTAATTCCTTTAATTGAGGTAAAGTGCCTGAGGAGTGGAAAGAAAGCTGGCTTTGGAGTACAAGAACCTGGGTTCAAATTCCGGCTTTTCTAAACATTTACTAGTGTAGCCCTGTATCTGTTTAATATTAATTTCTCATATTTAACTTAGAAAGTTGGACACTACTACTTCTCTACAGACTTTCAATCTAGGACTGATGCCTCTTTGGTTCCTACTGATGTTTCCCAGTCTCTCAGAGGTACTTAAGAATGCAATTTTTAGCTTATTTCCCTATCAACCTATTTATTAATTAATTCAACAGATTTTTGACTAACTTTTATAGGCCCTTAAGGGATTCTCTTTGCTGTTTGAGGAAGCAGAAGAAAAAAGTCTATGACTTTAAGAAACTTACAATCAAATCAGGGAAATGATTCAAGTAAATATTTTAAAGTAAGGCCTTACAAAAGAATTAAACAACACAACACAAATGATAACAAATGAGTAGTACAGACAGCAATGCTATGAATTCAGAGAAATTGATCACTGGCCAGAGAGATCAGAGACTTCATGTGTATAGTTTGCCTTTCCAACTAGATTGGAAGTTTAGAAAGGAAAATACTGTCATTTTAAAAATTTGAATTAGTTAATCAATACAAGAGCAAGGCAGTTTTTTTTTTTTACCTTAAAGAGCTTACGTTCTACTGATGGTGGGGCTTGGGCAGGGGATGGCAGTTAACCATGTCTACAGATAAATAAATATAGTATACATGTACAGAAAGTGCATTCAGGGGTAGGAGCTAACAAGTGTGGGGATAAGGAAAGACCTATTAAAGGTGGTAGCATTTGAGCCAAGCTAGGTACTCCAAGAATTAAGAACGAGAAAAAGAGAACATTCCAGTAAATGCAGGACAGATAGCCTGTGTCAAGACAGAGAAGAAGGAAAGAGAAGGTCTTGTACGGAGTGCAGCAAGCAGGCAGATTCAGCCAGAGCACAGAGTGCAAGAAGAGAATGAGGAGTATTTAGGCTAGAAAGGTCGGCTGGAGAAATACTGGGAGAAGCTTTAATGAAGGCATTTGGATTTGATTCTAAAAGCAATAGGGAGCCACTAGAGCTTCTCAAGCAGGTCTCAGTTAGACACCAACCTTACAGAGCTTAGTGTTTCCCTCCTATAGGCTAATGTAGGAAGTCAGTCCCCTTTGGATGCTGCTGTCTAGTCGTTTGGTTGTGTTTGACTCTTCACGATCCCATTTGGGGCTTTCTTGGCAAAGATACTGGAGACTTTTGCCATTTCCCTCTCCAGCTCATTTTACAGATGAAGAAATTGAGGCAAACAGAGTAAAGTAACTTGCCCAGGGACACACAGCTAGCAAGTGTCTAAGGCCTCAGGTCTTCCCGACTCTAGGCCAGGGGCTCTATCCGCTGAACCACCTAGCTGCCGGTGATGAAGATGGGATCATTTGCAGCAATAATTCTGCAAAGGGGATCACAACCTTGTATGTCTTCATTTTCTATGTCAACAGTGGTGACACCAGCATTCAGTAGCCATATGTCAATCAGCATGATGTGTCAATTGAATAGCATCAAAACTATTAAACATGTAGATAATGCTATTATACTCACAGGTTGCCTACTTTGCTTGGGATTGTCACTGTGTCTCAGTGACCCCTACTTTACTTCTACCAGGAAGTCCTACAGCAAAAATTCTCCTCGTACGTGATTTTAAAGATTTATATATGGAGTGTTACAGGAAGCAAGCAGAAAGCATCAAAACAAGAAGCTACGACACACACACACACACACACACATACATACATACATATATATATATACAGAAAACTAAAAGAACTCCAACCTAATCTGTCTAAATAAGAATAAATGGCTATATTAAAAGATTATTAATATTTCCTACTGAAATTTAACTGATATAATGCAGTTACCACAACAAAGAGGCCAAGGCAACCTAGAAACTCACTTTTGACAGATGACATTTCATCTCCGTGAAAAGAAAAAGAAACGGCCACTAAGAGAAAAACTGATTTAGAATATAAAAACCTTTTTGAATCTTATAAAACAGTGTAAGTAGTACTGCCTACTCCCAAAATGAGGGGAGAAAAATGTTTGGCAAGAGATCAAGTTATTAAAATCACCCCAAGAGCATATTAAGGTTAACAGTAGACAAATGAATACAAACAGATTAAAAATGTAAACCATCTGTAAATATATTTATAACAAACATTTTCCCCTGTCAATTATAGTGATTCACAAATCTATGAACAGCATAAAAAGATTTGGCTTTACTGAAAATAGAGCCGTACCAGATCCAGTATTCACATAAAAAGTCCAATGCTATACATAATGAAATTTAAGAGCACCAAAGGGTCAACTTCCAAGAAAACTAAAGGAGAAATTATTGAATTATTGGAAGGAAATCACATATTATTACTAGCACAGAAAGATAATTGAGAGGGTAGTAAATAACTATTGAACTATGTATCCCTACCTTTCTATACTGAACTATATGCTTACTTTTATACATCTTTGAAGGAATTTTTCATATGGAAGCTAATAGTTTGTAATTCTTCCTTAGAAAATTGATTGTGTGTGCATGTGTGTGTGTGTGTGTGTGTGTGTGTGTGTGTGTACACATACATCCTGTAACCATTTATCCATTGGGGTATGGATCTTGGTCATATATTTCTATTTGTAAGCTAAATGTCTTAAATATCAGACCTTTAAAGCTGTTTGCTGAAAATATTTTATTCTCAACAAACTACCTTCCTTGTCATGCTAGGAGCATTAATTCTGTTCATACAAAAACTTTTCAATTTCTTTGATTCAAAATTGTCTGTTTTCTCTTTTGTAATCACTTCTATCTTTTGTTTGGTTAGGAATTGTCCCTCAGGGTTAAAGGAAAACAGATACACTAATGCATCATTGGTGGAACTGTGAATTAGTCCAGTCATTCTAGAAAACAATTGGGACTGTGACAAAATGTTCATTAAACTGTGTATAATCTTTGACTTAACCTTAATACTGGTAGACCTACACCCTAAACAGAACAAAGAAAGAAAAAAAGGACATGTGTATCAAAATATTTATAACTTGGGGCGACTAGGTGGCATAATGAATGGAGCACTGGACCTGGAATCAGGAGGACCTGAGTTGAAATACGACTTCAGATACTTAACACAAAACTAGTCATGTGACCTTGGGCAAGTCATTTAACCCCAATTGCCCTACCGTCCCCTCTCCAAAAAGCAAAATAATTTTTTTAATTAAAAATATTTATAACTTCTTTTTATAGTAACTACTATACTCTCTAAATATTTGTGTATAAATATAGAAACTAAAAGGTATTCATTTACTGAAAAATAGGTAAATTGTGCTGTATGAAAATAGTATATTATTATACATAAGAAATGACAAAATAGTTTGAAAGCAAACTAAGAAGATCCCTATGATCTTGCATGTAATTAAACAAGAAGAATTGGGGAAAGAATTTTCATAATGAAACAAATATCCACTTCTCATCTGTTGCTCTCTCTGGTCTTAACTGCTGCCTCTCTCAGGTCAAGGTATTCACTTCTAATATAATCACCATGCTGCAAACTCAAACCTGATTGATACCACCTCCCTCAGCCTCTTATCCCCTCAGACTAGGAGGCTGGAGGGTAGAGTACCAAACTCCTCTCAGTGCTTTCCTTTACAGAAAGCAGATACGAGATTCTCAGATCATTCCACTCTGCATCTGCTGCTCATCCTGATTTCAACTCCACTGAACAAGATGCACTCGAGCTGGCACCCCCTGGTGTCCTCCATACTCCTTCCCTCTCCTATTCTCTTAACTCCTTTTGTGTGTTGTCTCCCTCCATCAGATTATAATCTCTTGAGGGCCTGCACTGTCTTTTTATTAATTGCATCCCTGGTGATTAGCACAGTGCTTGGCACAAAGTAGATACCTAATAAACGTTTATTGGATTACATTAGAGAAAAAAAAAACTATGAAAGACTTTTAAATTCTGAAGAATGCAAAAATAAAACCTATTAAGGACTGAAGATGAATCACACCACCTCCTTTCAGTCCAAGAAGGGATGGACTTCAAATCTAGTATTAGACAGGAATATTTGTACATGGTCAATGTGGGGATTTCTTTTCTGGACTATATTCATGTATTGTTAGAGTTTACAGCTTTTCTGTTATTTGTTTTGTTTTCATTTTTCTGATGAGTGAAGGCTGTGGAGAGATAATAAATATTTGTAAAATTTTTTAAAAAAGAACTGTCCTTTAACTATAGCTGCAAAAGGTAGTTGATTATTCATATATGTATATATGTGTGTATGTACATATATACATCCAGATATATACACACATGTGATATATTTTTGCATATGTATGTATATGTACATATGCATATACATGTAAATGTTGTGAACTTTAATTCAGGTCACATATCCATTTTAACTTACTGGGTTACATGGTATAAGATGCTGGAATAAACCTAATTTCTACCAAATGACTTTCCAGTTTTCCCAGAAGTTTTTGGAAAGAAGGGTCTTCTTCCCAAACTAATTTATGTCATTGGATTTATTAAACAGCATTGTTGAATGTTATTTTTTGATTTGGGGAAGATATACTTCTCTGCTTTTTAATAATACCAAACTGTTTTTTAGGATTATGACATCATAATATATTTAGGGCTATATGTGCTATTAGATCTTCATGCCTATTTTTCCATTTTTCTTCCTTATGATTCAATAATTCTAAGCCCTTTTTTTTCTAAATCAGGGGTTCCTAATCTAGAGGTCTGTGAAGAGGTTTCAGGTGGTCCATAGATTTAGAACTTTTAATATTTTGATAATTCTATTTCAATATAATTAATTTCTTTTGCTATCCTATGTATTTTATTTTTATTAAAACCTCCTTAGAAGGGTTCCATAAGCTTCTCCATACTGCCATGTAGGATGATGAAATTTTAAAAAATGGTTCGGAGCCCCTACTCTCAAATGAATGCTATTATGTTGTTTAGCTCTATAAAGTATCATCTCATTAATGTGATTAGCATAACACTAAATCTCCAAATTTAGTTTCTGTTATTTTAACCCAGCCTAAATATGAACCACAAATATGCCTACAGTTATCTGCCTATGTTTCTTTAAATATTTCCCCTAATTCTATGTTTGTTTCTTTATTAAAATAATCTACACATTTATTAAGAAGATGCTTGACAAAAATAAAAGAGAACAGGCAGGATTCTGTTAACAATATTCCTCAGCAGACCACCTCTTTAATTATACCATTGATTGAAGGGTGCAGAGAATGCAATATCCTACAATACATATTATTTATAAGTTATTAAAAATACTTGATAGAGTGGAACAAATTGCAGTCTTACAAGCTCTCCTCCAACATGGAACTTTTTATGCTATTTTAAAATTATATAAGATTCTTTGAAATAAGTAATAGCCAAGGTAATCTTATTCAATAATCCTCTGATTATAAATATAAATAAATGCCTAAAATCCATGCTTGCCCAAAAGGTATTTGCCACTTTCATTAATATGATTGAGGATATCTAAGGCGGTCTACATTCCCAATATATATAAAAAAAAGTCCTCTAGAAATCTGTTTACAGATGATATGAACCTGGTTTCATTAAACCCCAGAATATGATAGAGCCTTCTAAAACTCATTCAGAAACATTGTGTCTAGAATTCTACGCAAGAAAATCCAAGTGGATGAAAAATGCCTGTTACCCAATTTTATCTAGGATCATATAAAAAGCCCTTTGAGCTGGTCCATCAATGTGCATGTTTTGCACAGACAAAACAAAGGGACAATGAGCTGGACCTAGAATTGAACAGGACAGGAAAAAAGAGAGTGGATTATATTCTGTAAATAAATTAATATTTTCAACAATCACAAATTTCTCCCTGAAATACATTTTTGTAATCTTTGTAATACCAATATCCTAAAAGTGATATGGAAGAAGACAACCTCCGAAAAAATCAAATTTGCAAGTCCCACAAAAGGCAATGGAGAGATACACTGTAGTAAAAGGGGGAACAAAGCCTGTAGTATATTCAAAATGACAAATTGGACACAAGAAGCAGTGTAAAATCACAAATATATGTAGGATTCAAAAAGGAGAGAGGAGGGTCATGCAGCAAGAATCAGAGATAACAGCCCATGTTCTACAGCTCAAAATATGAAGGGAACTAGAGAATGGATCCCCAGAGGAGGATTTCCTGGAGGACTCAAAGAAGAATGGCATATGATGAGATTGGTACCCCAGAGACAATATCCACATACAAGAGACAGCAGAACTAGTGAAATATTTAAGTACGGCTAAGTGCTACAAGAAAAAGTAATTTTAAATAATAAAGCATGTTAATTAGTTTACAAGAATCCTAATAAAGCTTCATTCTACATATAATTATAGAGGGAACTAGGCCTTCATCTTTCTTAGACACTCTTCTACCTAACTGAACCTCATCTGGGCTATCTAACAGAAAACTAATTGGAAATGTCAATGAACAGTGTGAACCTGATTCTGAGAAAGACAAAAATCTGAAGCAGATATCTTCTAATTTGAAACAAGTTACCTCAAATTACACCTGCAAAGAAACTTCACACTCTGCCATATTTTTAGTGTCTTGATTCCCTCTCCATTTCCCTCCTCATTATCCTTTTCCCCAAAAGCTTGCACTGACTAAACAGGTTCTCTGAAAAGATTGATAGTCATTCCCATCTTCATTATCTGAGAAGTTGTGCAAGGGTTTACTATAAATAAAATGACAGAAAACAAGAAAAATTGGAGATACCACATCTCTGTTTGCATAACACAAATGGGAACACTGAGTGAGCTAACAATAAAAAATATTACACAGACAACATGTGCCATCCACAGTGGCAATGAATAATTTATATAACGAAGACCGCCAAGTTTTCAAATCAACTTGGATATTGTAAATCTAGCTTCCAAAATGCATTAGCAAGCTTATCTGTAAACTGATGAACACAGAAAAGACTCAAAGCTACATTTTGTCCTTTTAGCCTCTGTTTCACCATCATTTAAGGGGTATTTGAACTATGAAAAATATGCCAAATGTTTTATATGCATTTCATTTCTCCTTAAATATATCCCTAGAATCGAGGCCCTTGAATATTTAAATGAAACCGAAAAAAAAAAATACTACCACTAGATTTCTTTCAGTCTGGAGAAATGGCCTCCAATGAATGGGTAGGAAAAGGTAATCATGTATATCTCTGTAGTGCCATCTCATGGTAATTGTGCATAAAAGATGACTAAATCAAGATGGCTGATTTACACACTCCTCCACTTACTATACACATCATACATTCAGACTTTAATTGTTGATACAACAAAAACCTGTAGCATATTGATCATACAATCATAAATTTGGAACTACCAACTTAGAAGTTCAACTTCTTCATTTTTACAGGTGAGAAAACTGAGAAAGAGATAGAGAGGTTAAGTTACTTTCCCAGGGTAACACAGCTGGTAAGTATCAGAGACAGGACTTGAATTACGTGTCGCTGAAAAGACCAGAGCTCTATCTGGTACACCATGATCCCTTTTCTATTAGAAGGTGTCTATTACTTGAATAGATTGTCCCCAAAATGTGGAAGATGTTCCTAATTTCCCCTATGCAAGCTTATTTCCCAAATAAGATTGCCCAAGTTTCACTATAAAAACATAAATTACTTGATCAAAAAATGACACTGAGATGGTCTGTCTCTGAAACAAGAGACATTAAAGTACATACATGAAAAAGCATTTTACTAAGTACTTCTGCTTGCTAAATACTGGGGATGCCAAGAAAGGTAAAAACAGTCCTTGCCTCAAGTAGCTTATGGTCTAATGGAAAAGAGGGCATGTGAAGTAATGTATACATAGAAGATATCTACATGCAAATATAAAAAAATCTCAGATGAAGGAATTTCTTGGGTGGAGAGGGGAGAGATTATGAAATGTTTCCTGAAGAAGGTGGGATTTAAGGTAAGATCATAAAGAAGCCAGGGAAACTGTGAGGTGGAGGTAAGGGGAGAGCATTCCAAGAATGAGGCACTGTGAGTGCAAAGGCATGAGGACCAGAATATGGGATGTCATATGCAAGAACCAGTAAGTAGTCCTGTGTAACTGGAAGGTGGAATGTATAGAAGGGAGTCAAGTACATAAGAAGACTGGAAAGGTGGGAAGAGGGCAGTTTATGAATAGCTTTAAAATCCTAACAGAGGAATTGAAATAGTTTATCCTGAAGGCAAGAAGGAATCACTTAAGTTTACTAAGGATAAGGATGATATGGGCAGACCATTGCTTTAGGAATATTACTTTGGAAGTTGAGCACAGGACAAACTGGAGTAGGGAAAGACTTAAGGCATGGAATAAATACAATACAATACAATACATTACAATACAATACAATGCAACTCAACGCAATGCAACGCAACGCAGTGCAATACATTAAAGCCAGAGGTTATAAGGGTCTGAACTAAGATTGTGTGGATCTGTGACTTGAGAGAAGGAAATGCATATTACAGATGTTGAGATTTTTAAAAACAAGGTTTAGCAATGCATTTGATAGATACAGGGTGAGAGTGAGGAGTTGAAGAAAACTCGAATGATGTGAGCTTGGACGACTGAGAGGATGTTAGTGCCCTCAACAGTAAAAGCCAAATTCAAAAGAGAAGGTTTTGGGGTAGGGGTAAGGGCAGCAGACAATGAGTGAGCTGTTACCACAAAAAAAAGTGTTGTTTCCTCCTCTACCATTAAAACAAATTAATTAATGAATGATTGCCCCAGATATTTTTAAGGGATAGTCAGAGTGCAGGACTGCCCCACAGTAGAGTCCTTTGCAGTTTGGTGGCTATGCCTTTATTCCAAAGGACAGAAAGTACTCTGGCACTAGAAAACCATTAATGATTCACACATCAAGGCTTCAAAGCAAAGTAAAAGGCAGGTTATTATTATCTATATTTTATAAGTGAGGAACCTCAAAGTATAGCAATGACACCCAGGTTAAAAAACTGGTCCAAGATTCCATGTGATAAATAGGCCCCAAGGTCTCCTGGCTGCTGGCCCCAAACTTTATCCATGAGACTGTGCTGACTCCACCATGACATCATCTGAAAGCAATTTATTTCCTGAATCCATTAAACTTCAGCAAATTGGTAAATGTTAAGAGGCACAAGAAACGTAGTCACAAGTTGATCTATATCTTTGTTTCAATGCTGTATTGAGCTTGCATGATGCACTGATTAAGAGAATTTTGAAGGATGGAAAGGTACACATTCCTGATATGACAACCTACCTCAGCACAGTATATTTTGAATATGAAATAGTCCTCAGTTGATACTGTTTCTCTCCCTGCACTAGGTGCTCTGTGTCTGTGTGACCTCTTGTGCGAAATGAGCAAATTATTTCATGGGCATTCTTTCCACTGGCAGATCTCCACCCCACCATGCTTTGTAGATGGCATTAATGGCATGGACAGAAAACACGATGATGAACTTCTTGGTGATGAACTTTGGGGCATTTATCTAGGCTGATCCTGGACTGCCATTGTCATTTGAACTGCAAAATGTAGGAAATAAAATACCTTGTCGGACAGACATACCAAAACCACACTAAGAAATCAGCTCCAAACTGGACAGGAGGAAGAAAACAGACTATGTCACATTTGGACAAGAGTACAGGATTTTCAACAATCCTAAGTCTCTCTGAAAAACAAAAACTCATGCTTTTAGTTTGGTTTTGTTTTAAATCAATTCTATTCCAGTGATGCTCTATTGCTGCAAATCATGAAATTATACAGCCTTTTAAGAACTAAATTTCAGATGACCTAAACAGCAATAGAGAAATGTAAGGGAATCTATATAGTCTAAACACATACTAATAATGACCAAGGAGAAAGATTATATGTATAAATTCATATTGTACATATATATGCTCATATGTATATATACACATATACATGCACATATGCATGTATGAAATGTATGACTGGAAAAGAAAGTGAGACAGCTTATAGCGGGAAGGAGGGGTTAGCACAGTACCTGTCACATAGTAGGTGCTTAATAATTTTTTTGATTAACAATAACAGATGGGCAAAGTGTTTCTGTGTTAGTATAGTCATTACAATGCCTAGAGTAAGTCCCCCAGCATAGTGGGCAGATACTGTAGACAAGAGGCCCACAGGATGTGGTAAGGAGGCTCTACAATAGGCACCATTGGAATGAGTGCCTACCTCGTGGAAATCATGGCTCCTCGGGAGCACTGACTCATGGTAAACTATAGTCAGATGACCCAAAGGTACACATTCCTCTCACAAGAGAAAGTGTATTTTATTTGTAATGTCATTTTTTTTTCATTTGGAGGTTATCATTGTCATCGTCATCATCATGCCCCCCTCCCCTGAGGATAAGCTCATTACCAAGAAATTCATCATCATGCACACTACTTCAGCACCCTCGGTTGTTCTGACTTCTCAGATTGGAGGGCTAGAGTGCAAGAGAAGAAAATTTTTTTTAAATCCTCCTCCCATAGTGTCCCTTAATGGAGGGTTCAAATCCCCAACCATCTTTTCATTTGCCACCAGCGGCTCTGTTTGTGCATAACTCCACCACAATCATCATGCTCTCCACTCCGTGTGATATCTGGAGCCTCCTCCGCCTTCTCAGATTATGTTTGTATCTTGTCTTCCCCCATTAGACTGTTAGCTCCTCGAAGGCAAGGACTAACTTGCTTTTTCTCTTATCCGTATCCCAGCAGTTAAACAGTGTCTGGTACATAATAGCTGCTTAATAAATATTTATTGTATTTTTTACAAAAATAGCTCAATTAGATTTCATATACATGATCCAGTATTTTATTCCTCAGCAAATACAGTTATATTCAATAAAGAATCAACACATACTGTTTTTCTCAAAATTAAAATATATTGAAGACACCTTACAAAGAATAAAATCTTTCAAACATATAATCAATTATGCTGGAAAAGGAAGAAATAAAAGACATTCCAAATATCAGAATGAATATTTATGACATAGCCACACCTCTTCCCCCCCCTAAAAAAAGTAGAGCTTACTAATTCCCTAAGAAAAGGAAAAAAATAATAAAAAATAAAAATTTACAAAAATGAATAGGGAAATATCCATCATTTGCATTGATTCTAAGGTTTACTGATTCTCATTTCTTATCTTTCTGACTTTTCTGCCCTTATGGTACTTTACCTAACACTCAGTACTACTAAAGGATGCCCTAATTTGGTGAAAAGGTATCCTCAGGAAATTAATCCTTTCATTTCATTGGGGGAGGGGAGGATTTTCAAAATAACTTCCACTGTTTGTTGGAATAACATTATACAACTTTTAGAAGACATAAAACCAATTATTTCTATTGTCATTCACATGAATTGGGTTTCACAATAAAACACATTTGTTAAAATATTAAAAAGTGCTATTTCTTGGGGTCTGGACGTTTCTTAATAGTGTTCAGCATAGCATGAGGAAGAAGAGAAGGAAGATTACCAATGTGGGAGGGCCTTGGTAACCAGGGTATTAAGGAGATTAAATGGGTTGTAACATCCCATTATTTCACAGCTAATCCCACACATTAAATCCATTAAGTATCCCAAAAGATGAGATCAAAAGAGAAGGCCAGATTATGACCAAATAAGAAATAGAGAGCATTACAGGATGTAAAATAAATAATTTTGATTACATTAAATTGAAAGGATTTTGCACAAACAAAATCAATATAGCTAATTTTAAAAAGAAAGCAGAAAATGGAATTTTACAGCAAATTAATCTGATAAATGCCTTATTTTTCAAATATACCAAGAAATGAATTAAATGTATACAAATATGAGTCATTCCCCAATTGATAAATGCTTAAAGGATATGAACTGGCAGTACACTGTTGAAGAAATCAAAGCATATAAAAATAGTCATTCACTACTGATTAGAGAAATGCAAATTAAAACAGCTTTGAGGTAGCACCTCATATCTGTCAGATTGGCTAATATGACAGAAAACAAAAATGATAAATGTTGGAAGGGATGTGGGAAAATTTAGACACTAATGCACTGTTAGGGGAGTTGTAAATTGATCCAGCCATTCTGGAGAGTAATTTGGAACTCTGCTTAAAGGGTCATAAAAGTATGCATACCCTTTGACCAGCAATTACCACTACTAGATCTGTATCCCAAGGAGATTTTTCTTTAAAAAAGAAAATAACCTATATGTATAAAAATATTTATAGTAGCTCTTTTCGTAGTAGCAAAGAACTGAACATTGAGAGGATGCCCATCAATTGGGGAATGACTAAGTTGTGGCATATGATTTTGATGAAATACTATACTATTGCACGATAAGATTGTATAGTAGAGTATAGTATGTGCTCTCAGAAAAACCTGGAAAGACTTATACAAACTGATGTAACATAAAATAAGCAGAACCAGGAGAACACTGTACAGTAATAGAAATGTTGTACAATAATCAACTGTGAATGATTTAGCTATTCTCAGTGATATAATGATCCAAGAGAATTCTGAAGGACTGACTAATGATGAAAAATGCTAGCCACCTCCATAGGAAGAACTGATGGAGTCTGAATGTAGACTGAAGCATACTATTTTTACTTTCTTTATTTTGCTTGGGGTTTTTTATCTTTTTTTCCCCACAACATGATTAATATGGAAATATGTTTTGCATGACTGCATGTATATAACACATATCAAATTGGTTGCAATCTCAAGGAGGTAGGGAGGGAAAATTAGAACTCATTTTTAAATGAATATTTAAAATAGTTTTATATGAAATTGGAAAAAGTAAAATATCAATTTTTAAAAAGAGAGGTCAGAACAAAAATCAAACAGATTTGAAAGTGTGTGTACTCTATACTACAATAACTGACTGATGGCAGGATCTTATTTCCCTCCTTATTCTATGAAGGTAGTCAGCAAACATGTTTTAATGATCACTGAATTCAAATAGCTTCAAATATCTCTACTAGGATTAGAATAGGAGGAAAAGGGGATTTTTCCAAAGTTTGAGAGGATGAAAGTTACTTACAAAGAAGAATTCAAAATGTTTGCCCATTGAAAATGGTAACTAAGGTGAAGAGGGCAGGGTAGAGTGCAGGATTGCAAGCTGTACTTAAAGTTAGAAAGACCTGGGTTCATTTTCCACCTCATATACATAGTGACCTTGGGAAGATCTTTTAATCTCTTAGGGTCTCAGTTTCCTTATGTAAAATGAAGGTGTAACATTTAATGCCCTCTCAGGTTCTTTGGAACTCTAACTCTCTGACCTTATGACACCATGATTCCTCACTGTCAGAGATGACAATATTTAGTTTTACTATTAGTAGGAAGCTAGGTGGCACAGTGCAAGCTGGACTTTGAATCAGGACAGATCTGATTTCAAATTCAGCCTCAAACATTTACTAGTGATATGAATTAGGATGAGCCACTTAACCTCTATCTGCCTCAGTTCTTTCATCAGTAAAAAGGAGTTAATAATATCATAAGACTTTTGTGAAGATAAAATGAGACAAACATTTATAAGGTACCTTGAAAACCTTAAAATGTTCTATAAATGCTAGCTATCCTCTCCTTTTTCTCTTCCTCCCCCCTAATTATTAGAAGTAGCTATTATTCTACTTGAAGGCAGAACTTGATTACCCTACAATATCTTTTGTGAAGTTTTATGAACTATTCGTTAAAAAAAAACTATATGGGTATGATGTAAACCATATGGAACTTTAAAAATTCAAGATAACTAGTGTTAGAATGTGACAGCAACATCTTCTCAGACACTGTTGACCTTTGAAATTAAAAATACTTAATTACTCATTAATATTTTTGTGCATCTTAGGATTCTAAATATTTAATGTCAGGAGAATTATCCAGTTAAACTTTAAATATAGGTTTGAGTTCTCTTGATTAATTATGCATCTACTGTAGCAAAGAAACTTATTGAAAATGCATTCACTGTTGACATATAAATAACATCATGCTTATATGCTTGTAATATTTTCTAACAATTCTCTCTAGTCTTTTAAAAAAATATATTTGTTGCCCTTTATCACTGTCTTCCAGCATTTGGACATCAGCTAAAGATTAGTTTGTCAATTTTGAGTAACTTATTCCAATACATTGTTGTTAGATATTACCAGTATAACAAAATAATATCTCAATTAATAAATGAGATAGAGAAGATTCACTAATTACACTTTATATGACAAATAAGCCTCAAGAAAATTTGTTAATACCTCATGGACTTGTGGAAAACAAGTTGCAATATAGCACCTTTAAAGTGTTTTTCATTGCTTGTTCCTCTATGTTTAAACACACCTTGGGAAGTCCCAAGGCCTGGTATCTTGAAATATATTCTACTTGTTTGCTTTCCTGAATTTTTAATTTTGCATAATGTGCATCTAAGCAATACTATCTCCTTTTTCATAGAAACAATTACAAAAAGAGAAAAACACAAAAGAACAAATCTATGCAAGCCTATCAAATATTCTTAACTAATATTGTTCAAACTAGACAAATTATTAAATCAGATTTTTTTAAATTAACTTTTTTTGAGAAAGAAAAATTTTAATATGTACATTGGAAATTTACCATTAGAAATTTTACATTTAGAAGTTTAATTATAAACTTAGATAAGTGGATTATATTGAAAGATATCTCTAGCAAGGGACCCCAAACAGATGCATTATGAATGCATTAAAGAAAACACCAGAGAGGGAACTTGCCATCAGCAGAAAGATTTTAATTAAACAGCAATAGAATAGATCTCTTCTGTAAAATGATATTACTATTACACACAGTTCATTAAAACTATTTACTATATAATGTATTCTGTGAAACTCTTCTGTACTTGAAATCACATTTCTAAACTTTCCAATCTCTCAGAAGGCAAAATAAGATAAAAGGTCAGTTCAAAAAATGCAATTGAAGAAAAATTCACTTTATTTGTTTACCGACAGGCTATGTACAAATCAATCTTAACTCAGATGAGAAATCTCAAATATTATAAATTTGGCTCAATGATTTCCTTTCAAGATCAGGAGCTCGGTCACCTTAAACCTTCTATACACTTCTCCATCCTGTCTATATTGGGCCTGAAAGAAGATAACAATCACTGCAGACAGATAGAAATGTACACGTTCATACAGTAGCTAATGGGTCACATAGACCCAGATCTAGTGATAGGATCCACAAAGTTCCTCTAGGTGCTCTTCTTGAATTGACATTTTTTAATATGACACATTTATGTTTTTGTTTATGTCCTGAAATGTGGCCTTTTAAAAACTACCTTGTCTAACAGGTGTCTCATTAAAAAAAAAAAAACAGTAGCTGTCTCCCCATTCATTTGGGTGAGGTAATTTTTGTTGTTGTTAGCTTTTTTTCCCCCAGTTTCAAGCAAAGGACTGTGAATTATTTGAATCTTTATGCAGGTGAAGACTTCCATAAACAAAACAGTGGGCTAGGGAACACTGAAAATTAATATCAAACAGATGATTATAAGAAATCCCATTTATACCCCCAGAAGTGAAAACCTGAAGAATTATGAAACCCACATACATTTATGTACTGATTAGATACCTTGTGTACTCTCTTCATTTGCTTAGTCACATGCCTCATTAGTAATACTTTCCAAAAAGCTTTTATTTTATAGATGAAGACAACTCTAGTTTTGTTGTTATTAGTTGTTGTTTGTCTGTTCTCAAATAGGACCATGACATCAGGGAGGTCATGCCATGACATGCAAATGAATTGAGGGAGAGCTGTGCAAAGGCACCAGTCTCACTTCCTCCTCCAGAGCCATCTGGGTCCAGTGGACAGATATAAATCAGGACAACTGGAGATGGCCTAGGATATGATGGGGGTCCTTGGCCTTTTTAAACTAAGATCTTTAACACATCTTAGTTTGACTGAGGCAAAGGCCCATCCAGTGATTAAGGCTAGGTAAATAAAACCTTATTAAAGGATAAGTAAGCCACTGAAGAAGAACAAATTCCTAAGGTGGGGAGGATGGGGGGGGGAGGGAGTGACATGAATTAGATTTCACTAAGTAACATTTCCAATTAAGTAGGCATAGGAATTAGACATAGGAATTAGATTTTGGTATAGGGAACTCACGAGCTGTGAAAACAACCTTTACCATGCAGATCAGCACCTTTTCTGGTGGTAATTGTCCTAGAGAATTGCCTAAAACTCTGGTGGGTTCAATGATTTTCACAGGGTCCCACAACCAGAGCTCAAACCCAGGTTTTCCTGGTTCTGAAGTCTATCCACTACTCCATGCTGCCTTTCTTCAGATCAAGTAAGAAGTATTAATTGATACCTTGAAAAATTCTGAAAAATAAAGAAAAAAATTAACTATTCATGTAAATCAGGGAAAATCTGATTCCTCCAAGCATTTGGCAGTGATTCATCACCTCTGTACAGTTAAAAAATCACTTGCAGAACCATTCCGGAGAACAATCTGGGATTGTCCAAAGAGCTATAAAACTATGCATACCCTTTGACCACTACCAGGTCTGTATCCCAAAGAGATTAAAGGAAAAGGAAAAGGACCTATATGCATGAAAATATTTATAGTAGCTCTTTTGAGGTGGCAAAGAATTGAAAATTGAAGAGATTCTCAACTCCAGAATGGCTAAGCAAGTCATGGATTATGATGGAGTACTATTGAGCTATAAGAAAGGATGGGAGTGAGGGTCAGAAAAATGTGGCAAGAACTATATGAACTTGTGCAAAGTGAAGGGATAAGAACCAGGATAACACTGTGTACAGTTAGAACAAAGTTGCAATGATGATCAGCTGTGAAAGACTTGGTTACTCCGATCGATATAACGATCCAAGACAATTTCAAAGTACTCATGATGAAAAAAATGTTATTCATCTCCAGAGATAGAACCTATGAATTATAATTGTATAAGCATAATTTTTTTCACTTTTTTTGCAATATGGCTAACATGGAAATATATTTTGAATGATTTCACATGCAAAAAAAAAGTCACTTGCAGAAAGCCATTTGAGATCCTAATATAATTAGGAAAAATTACACTTTAAATCAAATATTTCAAAATAAGCCTACTCTCTGAAAACCTAAAATTTGTTTCCTTTTACTTGGAAGTCTACTGGAGCCCTTTCATATGATACAAGCTCTTTCTTTCCACTGGCTAAAGGGAAGTGATTTCATTGTGTAATAGAATGAATAGCAGACAAGAAGTCAGATTGGGTCCTCATTCTGACTTTATTCCTCCATAGCTTTATAACGTGGTTAACTCATTATGCCTATCTTGGACTCAGTTTCCTCCTCTGAAAAATAAGGAGGTTAGATTAGATCAGCAGTTCTAAAATGTTTTGGCCTCAGAAACCCTTTTAGCATTCTTAGAACTATTGAGGACCCAAAGAGCTTTACTTTATATAGGCTATATTTATCAATATTTTCCATATAAGAAATGAAAGCAGATAATTTTTAAAAAATATTTATTCATTCATTTAACATAAATAACATATTTTATGAAAAAGAACTATGTTTTCAAAAACAAAAGTAATTTAGTGAGAAGTATGGGATAATTATTTTACATATTTTTTCCAAATCTCTCTAATGTTAGACTGAATAGAAGACAGCTGGATTCTCAAATCAGCTTTTGCATTCAATCTGTCGTGATATGTAGTTTTGATTTTAGTATATAAAAAAAAACAACCTCATACAGATATATTGTTCAAAAAGGGAGTCATATTTTATTGGACTTGGTATTATTATGAAAATAATTTTTTACCTTTCATACCCCCAGAAAAAAGTCTCAGGAAGCCTTAGAGGTCTACAGGTCACACTTTGAGAGTTGCTAGACTACATGATCTCTAAGGATCTTTCCAATTTGAATAGTCTATGATTTTGTGTCTAATACTCAAAATTATGGGCAGTTAAGTGGTTCAGTGCATAGAGCAGTCCAGAGTCAGGAAGACTCATCTCCATGAGTTCAAATCCAGCCTCAGACACTTACTAGCTATGTGACCTTGGGCAAGTCATTTAACCCTGTTTGTCTCATTTTCCTCATCTGTAAAATGAACTGGAGAAGGAAATGACAAACCACTCTAGTACCTTTGCAAAGAAAATCCTAAATAGGCTCAGAAAGAGTCAGACAAGACTAAGATGACTGAACAACAAAAATACTCAGAAATAAGAAGACATGGACTGTTTTCTAAGAGAACTGTACATATACATACATACATGTATATATACTTACATATACATACATATAAGACATTTATAAATAGTACATATAATAAAAATAATTTCCCGTAAATACGCTAATGTGTTTAATGCATATATATATTTTGGGTAGATTTTTCTAACTTATAAGAATGAAATTAAAATTGGACCTCATGAAATTATGTATAAGTTGTCATTTAACATTTATGTACATTATTAAAAAGAGTAAACAACAGTTATTACATTTATTATCATGCACAATGTGTCTTGAGAAGTAAAACAGTATATATCATCTTTTCTCCATGCTGGTCAATTTAAATTGATATTTTTGACAGAATATGGTGGCATGGAATAGGATTCTAAAGAAGTCAAGGTTATGAATTGTGTCCTTACATGTCCTATGAGGCTTTAATCTGTTATCATGGAAATACCTGCTAATGGTCATGAGTGTCTGGATGATAAAGCAGTGAGGGATAAATACAAAGGTAACAACTTATTTTTTTAAAAAGACAAGGTTAGTACCCTAATGATAACTGATTATTTTTAAATGTATTAAAAGATGATTAAATGATCAAGTTCATATTTTCAATTGAAATTGTTCCTCAAAAAAAGAGAAGAAAGGGGCAGCTAGGCAGTGCAGTGAATAGAGCACCGGCCTTGGAGTCAGGAGGACCTGAGTTCAAATCCATACTCAGATAATTGATACACTTGATAGCCGTGTGACTTTGGGCAAGTCACTTAACCCCAATTGTCCTCCAAAAAGCAAAAAAAAAAAAAAGAGAGAGAAGAAAATGTTTGCAGTACTTACCATTTTATTTCTAAATCAGCTCCTGCCTATAAATCATAACAGCTTCTGAACTTTCTTCACCTTGGCACAGACCCCCTCCCCCACACATACTCACACAAATACAGGCAATAAAGAATCAATAATAAACATTGTGATGCTTTAGGCTATTTTTGCACACAAAAGAACAAGGATATACATTACATCAAACTTCCATGATCAAGAAATTTAATGAATTTTGTAATTGGAAGGCATCTCAGAGGTTTAAAGAGTTAAACTTTTTAATAGAGCAATCTATTGTACAAAATTCATTATATATGATTATCCAGCCTCTGCTCAGACCCTTCCAGTAATAATACACATTACCTCACAACCACTCAAGTAATCAGCAAGCACTTATTAAGTACTTATTGTGCCTACCAGGCTCTTTGCCACACAGTGGGGATATAAAGACAGAAAAGAAACAGACTGTGTCCTCAGGGTACTTACTTGCTGTTGGGGGTTACAACATGCACACATAAAAATAAATGCAAAATATAGAGATAGGTACTGGACTGGTGATTTAACTGCTATTGGGAATATCCAGATAAGAAAATTCTCTTCCCATTCAGCTTAACACTTTCTCTGCAAGCTAACATCTTAGGAGTTTCCTAGAGCATTGAGCATATGATTTACTGAGGGCCCCATAGCCAGTAAAATATCAAAGGGAAAATTGGAATCCTGACTCCAAGGCCAATTTGCTATACTAGGCACCATATTGCCTCTTGTACAAAAATATGAAGGCTAATTTTTAGGGGGGCAGGGGGAAGAAGGATATTAACAACTAAAGAGATCAGGAAAAGGCCCCAGGTAGGAAGGTAAATTTGAGGTAAACTTTGCAGGAAAGTAGATATTCTAAAAAGCAGAGGTAGGGAGAGAATATTCTAGGCTTGGAGAAAACCCTGTACAAAGGCATGGAGATAAGAGATAGACTGTTTTACGTGAAGAATATAAAGGTGGCCAGTTTGGCTGGACCATAGAGTGAATAAAGGGGAATAATGGATAGTAGGGTTACAATAAAATAGATTGGAACCAGTTTGCTAATGACTTTAAATGACAAATAAAAGAGTTTGTGTTTGGTCCTACAGGAAATAGAAAGTCACTGGAGTTTGCTGAACAGGGAAGAACATGGTGAGACCTAGGCATTAGGCAAAGCATTTTGGAAACTGAATTGAGGAAGATTAGAAGGGCACAACCGGAAGCAGGGAGATTAATTGGAAAGCTATTACAAGAATTTAAATGAGTGCCTAGAAGGGAGTGAAGTAAAGTGGTATCCCAACTGGAAGAGAGAAGAGGATAAATGTAAAATATCCTTCAGTCACGAGTCAACCTATTCTTAGAAATCTCTAATTACTAGAATGTTCTTTATATAAAACCAAAATTTTAACCTTGCTACTACCACCCCCCAGACACTGCCCCCACCCCCCATAGGTTTTATCTATTTGTTCTAGTTCCACCTACTGGAATTTCAGAGAATAAATTGAATCCTTCTTCTTACAAATACATGAAAGCAAATTTTTAAAAAACAATAACCTACCAGTCCTTTATTATTCTTCATATGGTATGATATAATTTATAGACTTCTCAAAATCCTGTCTACCACCCTTTAGATGGCCTCCAGTTTGGCAATAATTCTATTAAATTGTGGTGCCTAAAATTAAACATAATAATGTAGATGTTTTCTGACCACAGCAAAGTAAATTGGGAATTTCACCTCTCATTTTGGATACTATTCTATTAAAATTAAACCTATCATTGCATTAGCTTTTTAATAATCACAGTTCACTGCTGGCTCATTTTGAGGCCCTAAGTCTCTTTTCAACATAAAATACTCACAGATTAAGTTTCCCCCAGTCTATACCTTTACATTAGACTTTTTTGAACCTCACTGCAGAAATTGACATTCACTCCTAGACATTTCAAAGTTGCTAGTTTCAGTCCATCATTCTAAGCCTGAGCTCTTTTTGAATCCTCCCTGTCATCTAACCCTTGCTATCCTTCACAGTTTGGTGTCACCTGCACATTTGATCAGCCTGCTTTCTATATCATTGTCCTTGTCCTTTTTGTTTTGCATTTTTTTTTCATCTTGAACAAAAAGGGTCGTGTGCAAAAGCCAGAAACATGCCAACAGGGATCTCCTGCCAGATTGACATTGATCCATTAATCAACATACATTGGGCAAAGTTGCTCAGCCAGCTAAGAATCCATCTAACCATATTATCATTCAACCCATATTTCTCCATCTTGTCTTTAAGAAAATCATGAGAGGCTTAGTCAAATGCCTGACTGCAATCAAAATCTATCTTTGGCATTCCCTTGAGCTACTAGCAGCCATGTTAAGAAGAGAGATAAAGTTAGCTTAACAAAGACATTGCTCTGAATCCATGATGATTCCTAGCGACCACTGCTTCCTTCTCTGAGCACTCAATGTATTTATTAATCCATTTTAGAATTTTGCCAAGAATCAATGTTAATTATGGTTCCAAACTTAAATTAGACTCCAAGAGCATTAAATGAAACAGTAACAGATGGAAGGAACCTTAGAAGTCATCTGGTTCAAGGCCCTCGTTTTATAAATGTGTTAATTGAAGTTGGGGAGGGGGACAGCAGAGTCTAATGTCAGAGGTAGCAAGTAGCATAGCAAACATTAAAATGCAGGTTTTCTGTAAGCACCTTCTGGATCTCCAGATCTAAATAATCATGCCTTGGAACACAACCCTTCAGCTCTGGAAATTTCTAGGGTTCACATTGACCTGATTAGTGGGTAACTTATACATGTAACTTATTTTAAGGAAACAGATCCCAGCCATGCTTTATATTCCACCCTATCAATCTTTTTGCTATCTGCTGTTGCAGCCTTTGGATGACTGTACCTTGCTATCGGTCCTGGTAGACCACTTTATCTTGATATTCTCGCCTCTCCACTGACCCAGTTCTACTTTGCTGTCCTTAAACCATAATCAACACTGTCTTTGCAACTAGAAAGGGTGTATCAACTCTCCTATGGTTATATTCACCACTTCTGTGACTTCCAAAAATAAAACACCATCCATCATTTGTGCTATCTCCCCTATTTAAATGGTAACTCCTTGAGGACCAAGGATTCTCTCTATTTTTCCATATGTAACCCTAGTACTTAGAACAGTGTTCGGCACTTAATTAATACTTCATACATTCACATATCCCTTTCAGAGAAATTGAAAAAGTAGAGGATCAATGACCATCCAAAAGAACCAAGTGGTTAATACCAATCAAAAGAATGACCTAGAGACTTGTCTGGCTTCTGAGTTCATATCTAATCTGAATGAGTCAAAGAAACTCTCAAACTAGACACTGACTCAAACCCTCACTCCACTTTGCTTCTGTTGCTATGCCCAGTTTCAATGCTGTGGAACAAGAAGCACCTTCCAGGATAAGCTCATCACTTCTAAACTCATCACCATGCTGTTAACTCAAGTCTTCACTGACATCACCTCCCTCTCTTTCTTCTCCCCTTTGATTGGAGGTGAGAAGAGTAGAATGTTAAACTCCTCCCAATGCCTTCCTTTATAAAAGGAGAAAATTGGCCTCTCTTGCTCACTCTAATTTGCTGCTTTGCCTGGTTTTAAATTCATGAAACAAAATACTCTCTGATGTCACACACACATATATACTTTCCTGCCTCCTTTTGTGTGTTGTCTACTCCTTTAGAGTATAAGTTCTTTGAGGGCAAGGACTCTCTTTTTATTAATTGCATCCCCAGCATGGCAGAGTGCATGGCACATAAGTCTTTAATAAATGTTTATTAGATTGAATTATATTCAGCTCTCAGGTCACCCCTAGAACAAGTTTGGCTTTCAAGTGATCCTTTTTATTTCCATCAGTTTGAAACAAAGATGATTCACCATACCAGTTTCAATATGACTCAAACCCTAGTTTGAAGTCATGAATGGGTCAGAATTGAACTTTACAAGCTGGAAATTTTGGATAATAGGAGAGCATAAAAAATTAGAATCATCAGAAAATTATGGGAGATGACTCCAGTTCCCCTTGGGTGGGCTCTAGGACTCTCTCTTGATCGAGCTGAGTTAGCTCAGCCCCAATGGTAGAACTACTTAACTACATATTGCCTGGTATATATTCCACATGTATACTTTCTCTGAATTCTATTTTGCTATTGAATCGGATAAATGTGGAACTTGTATTTGGTGGGAAAGGCTCTTTGCCATGAATTCAAACCTTAGGGTAGCTTCTTGCTTCCAATTAATGAAAGAGTAATCAGAAGTTAAATTGAAATTAAAAATCATATTCCCCAGACAATCAATCAATATTTATTAGGCACTGTGCTATGTTCTAGAGAGACAAAAAAGGCAAAAGACAGTCCCTGACTTAAAGGAGCCTATAGTCTAATGGACAGACAAATGATATTTAAGAATGTAGATAGGTAAAATTCTAGCCTGGTATGCCCTCTCTCCAAGGAGAGAAGAAGGGATATAGCCTCTGGCCTCAACTTTCTGTTCCCCACCCTGGAGGATTCAAAGACTCTCTTGGAGAATGATAGAGGAAGAAGAGGCTAAAAATGTCTCTTCTGCCCACCTTTCAGTCATACAATGACACTCCCCATGCTATTTGTGGGGATAGCCCTTGTCACACAATACACACACACACACTATGCTCATTAGTAGTTCCTATCTCAGAGGACGTTGGGTATTGTTTATTCTTCATTACTCCCTTCCTTCCTTCTTTCCTTCCTTTCTTCCTTCCATCCTTCCTTCCTTCCTCCATCCCTCATGCCCTCCCTGCCTCCCTTCCTTTCTTCTCTCCTCTGTCCACATGGGGAATCATGCTCTTACATGTGGGTGCTCTGCTCAAAGTAATATAAATTTTAATTGCTTAAACCTCAAAAAATATCTTGGGATTTAGGAGTCAGATTTTTTTCTCTTTTCCCTACTTATTTATTGTATCATTTTCCCCCAAAAAACTAGGAAAATTAACTCTTTTGCCCCATTTAGTTTCATTTATGATCTCTTAAAATAGCTCTCTGGAAAACCAGACTTTGATAAATCCCACTGGGATTCAAATGGAACTACTTGACTATGCCTTAATCCCAAATAACTCTGTTTCTTATTGATTGGTCAATAATAGGTCCAAGCCTAAGTCTCACTTGGACATTGTTTGGGTTTTGATGGCTCAGAGTAGGTGTAAATAGAAATAGTTTCTGTTCTAGCCAGAAACTCTGAGGGTCTTCCCCTCCCAGTTTGATTTTTTCTTGAGTAGGCAAACTAGGACATTTTGCCTCATTTCTTACCTATCCTTCAATCACTGAATGGGTGTTACCTCAGACAAACCTCCACCTGGGAAAGAACTTAATTTAAAAGGCCAATGTCTGCCCACTGCATCTGAGGTCATCTCCAGTTGTGCTGACTTATGTCTTGCCACTGGCCTCAGATGACTCTGAAGGAGAGAGGGAGGCTGATAACTTTACATAGCCCTGCCTCACTTAAAACCAATTCACCTACAAGTCAAGACATTACCCTCCTGATGTCACTGGTCCTCTTCTAAAAGGAAGGACAAACAACAACAAACAATTACCTACCACTACCACCCCCCAACACACACACAAATCCTTCCTTCTTTCCTCTACCTATTTAGCCCTACTCCATTCAAGGAACCAGTGAAGTGCTCCTCAAGAGGATACCTAGCTCCTAACCTCTTCCATCTCTGAATTCTCATTGACTGTACAATATCTTATCTATGCTATTCATTTAATAAATGTCCATTGTATTGAATCATAGTCAATAATACACAGTTTTTATACTTAAACCTGTCCTAATTGCTACATGTGTTTTAGTTAGGTCTGGGTTTTTTTTTCTATTGTCATTTGTTTGTTTATTAGATTTGCTTTTCAGCCCTAGAAATCAATGTTTATTCAAACCTATTCAGACTACCATTCATGGAAAACCAGTCAATCAGAGCTGAAGGCAAACAGACAGACCTGCATTGTTTCAGGTGTGTTCATTTGGCTTTAGAGGCAAGGACTATCAGTTATATGTTTGTTTGTTTTTTTTAATCCAACACAAAATCTAGTATAGTTCTAGGTATATAGTAGAGCTTTAGTAAATATTAAATTGTTAATAACTGGATGGTTGATTTAGGAAATTGTCACTGGGTAACTTCTCTATTTTGTGATAGCTGAAAATTGCTGAGTGAAACAGTTTTTTCCCCTTTGAAGAAATATAATCTGTTAAAAAAGAAAGTTCATCTACTACCTTAAAATGGTATTATTTCCTCCTATACTCATTCTTCTTGAAGTCATAAAGGAGGGACTTGTGTTCTTCTTCCTCTGTGCAGCACAGAGCTCATCTAAACACAAGAGTTGCCATCAACTTTTAATGGAAATGCCTGGAGCAAGACAGGAAACAGACCCTTGGGTTTCCAAGCCCTGAGTAAGTAATCAAGGCTTGTCATGGCTTCCTTTTATCCCTTTTATCACAGGAATATTAGAATGAATGTAAACGATTTCCTTCTTGCCGGAGGGGGACGTTCAATCTGATTTATGTTGGCATATGCTGCTCCTGATTTTTGAAGATGGAAACCAAAGTCAAATAAAGAGCAGCACCTTTGATCATCTCCACTAGCTTTCCTCTTTGCTACCCTGCAGCCCTCAGAATCTCTTCTCTCACCAGCATCCTGGCTCCTCCATCTGCCTGCCCATTCGAGACTACAGGCCAAATCACATCACAGATTCCATGCAAACAAAGGATTTCTAAGATCCAGTCAACTATTCAATAATTGTGTGACTAAAGGAGACTATAGCACATGTTCAGGAGCCAATATACCAATTCTCACTGGCCCAGATGAGTCAGATTCCCAGAGATGGGCTACTACATCCCATTAGGGCTCTAAAGGTAACCCTGAAGAGTGGGCAGGTTGTCTTTCTAGTATTACGTAACTCAAAATCCCTTACCTACCTGCTCTACCCCAGTCCCACCAAGATTATCAGTTAAGAAGCAATTCAGTTGGCCAATCTTAAATAGTTTTTAGCAAAGGTTACTTACTGAGGTGGTACAGAAGAGTTGGTACACCACATCACTCCAGAGTTCTAAGATACTCTAATCCATGAGTACATACAGAGTTCAGGGAAAAGTAAGTTGAAGTTTAGGGAGCACATGTGACAAAAGGGTGAATTTCAATTCTTGTTTATTTCAAATCCTTTACTTCTCTTTGGAAGATGATCAAGAAGTTCCTTTAAGCATAGGATAACTTCTTTGAAGGGCTCATTATGGAATGATTGATCTATGTCCAATCTGTTCTTCTTCTCACTATAGACACTGCCATCAGCTGCCCTGGAGACACCTCTAGGATGCTCATGATGAGAACATGGCAAGTTGAAAATGCTTTGGATTCCTTTCACCTCCTAGGGTCCTTATTTGATCAAAAGAGGGTAGGGAGAAGAATAAAGAGGCCCAAGCTGTTCTTCTTTCTCAGCCAGGTATTCCTCCTTGAGGATTTTACTGAAACACTGAATCCACTCCAATCTCTGGAATAATATTGATTCCAAACTATTTTGATAATTTACAGCCAATTCCTAATTTATGACCAAGTTTCCTCAGTCAATCTGATTGTGATTCTGGTGCAACATTACTCCAATTTTGTGGACTTTTCTGTACTTTGTCTCTATGACTGACTGATTTATGGAAACTAAAGCCTATGATGGAGATTGATCAATAGATTTAAACCTATACTCTCCTTAAGGTATCAGGCCATCTTATCACTTACTTTTAGTGAGGTAGGTAATTTGATTGATTTCTCAATTTGTATCACTATCCTTAAAAAAACAACACAAAAGATTCTGGGGCACTTCACAGTGACTAGATTTGACTTGTACCTGGATGTTTGTGACTTACCATCTTGCTTATCCTTTACTTTAATCCTTAGATCAATAGGGTTCAGTATCCCTGGAAAATACTGCCCAGTGTGATTCTTGTACTACCCTTAATATACAATTCCAAATCAGGGATAACAATCATCAACTACATGTCAACTTTCTACTTTGTATAGGGTTAAAGAGAGGAAGAAATAATGGCATAAAACAAGATGTCAAACTTCATTGGTGTTCTAGTCTTGCTGAGGGAAGACTATATATGCAAAAGGATAATAGAAAGTTAGCAAACAATAAATGCCAAATGAATGGTTACAGATCATAAATGTTTCTAGAGTTTGGAGTAATGACCTCACTGAGAATGAGGATGATCAGCAACGAATTTGTGGAAGAGGCAAGAGGAGCTGAGTATTCAAAGTATGTTTAGAAAACTGGCAAAGAGGGTTTGTTTTCAGAAATGGGCATTGACATAAACAAAGATTCAGAGCATCCCACCTAGCAACAATCCATCAGGAAACCAGAGTTTAGCTAGGTATCTTCTCAATGACCTGTCACCTGTCTCCCTTTTCCCTTCCTGAAACAGCTATCCTATGGGCTTGACCTGTAGAAGTCATTATCTACTGCCAACCCCCTGGGTTACAATCTACTTAACTTTGTAAACCTGATCTGGAGCTGAGCTGTTCTGATTAGTGAATGACTGAAGACAAACTGTCCTAATCAACAATATCTAGCTGGCCCCAGGTTCTTCATATCCTATTTAACTGTAACTTTCCAAGAAACCAGGTCTTACCCAGTTCTCTTGCCATTTGCCGTGTTCCAATGAAACACAATGAATACATTTCCCATCCTCCACACACATATTTCTACCTCTTCCTTTGGAAAGAGTAACCAACTCAATACTAACTAGCATTGTTACTGTAAAGGGTATGACGACTGACCTTCCTATCACTCCCCTAATAATCATTATAACTCCTCACATCCACACTTAATTCCTAAGCTACCACACACCCTTGGTTGTCTCCCTCAACAGATTGAAAGCTTCTGGAGGGTAAGAGGTGTCTCATTTTTATGTATATCCCTAGTGCCTAGCACAGTGCCTGGTACAGAGTAGTAAGTAGTAAAATAATTTCATTTTCATTCATTCATTAAAGGAAGGAACAAACTATTTGAGCTAACTTCAAGGCTTCACGCAGAGAAGAAAATGGGAGATGTGATTGCAAAGAGAGGGTACAGGTTGCAGTGTGTTTTTAAAGGAATTTGAATTTGGTATGTAGTAGGAAGACAAGAACAGGAAATAAAATAGGCACTTCTCAACTAGAGAATGACTAAATAAAGTGTGATACATGCACAGAGTAGCATATCATTGCTATGTAAGAAACACTTAAAAAAGTGAGGAATTCAGAGAAATATGGAAGTCATTTATAAACTGAAGCAGAACCAGGAGAAAATATGTAATAATGTAAATGAAAAATAAAACAAAGCTATATAATGTAATTAAAGTGACATTTTTTTTCTCCAAAGAAGAGATGAATAAATGTACTCCCTTGCTTTCATAAGTGGAGGAGGACACTGAGCATGGAATGGTACATATGGGGGCTAGATATGGCCATTGGGTCAGAAAGTTTTGCTTAATTACTTTTCTTTTTCATAAGGGAAGGCTAAAGGAAGGTGATAGGGAAGAGAAATTTCTCTGGAAATGACTATGATGCAGAAACAAAAGATATCAATGAAATTGGTTGTCTTTTTATTTTTTTAAAGAAGTAGTTTGGTCAGGAAAGACAACTTACTGACTGCTTCCAGTGGAGACTTTTTATTATTCTTTAAATTAGGATCAAATTATTTTTATAGGCAGGAGAAAAAGACTAGAAATGGATACATTTACACATATATAAATATATACATACATATATCTATGTTCAATGAATGTAAAGTTCTTGAGGAAGAAAGGTATTAGGAGAAAAATGGAAGGTAGGAACACCTGCTTTTCCCATGAGATAGAAAAGGAGGATCAGATGAAGGAAGGAAGGTAAAGAGAAGTTTTGAGATGTAGTAGGAGAAACAAAAGTACTTGCATCAGATAGCCTTCATTTAAATTGCCAGATTTGAAGATTTAGGCACCACCCACTCACACACACACACACCCCCAGCTGGGAAATATGGTAACATGGGTTAGAATCGCACTTTATTTTGTTTGTTTTGTTTTAGGGAGAGAACTTGCTGCCCAGAGAATTGTATTAGCACTCAAGGAACCTATATGGCAATCTAGTCTCTACCACGAGCTCTAGGTAAATTACTTAAAGAGGATTAAGTAACCATCAATCTCTATATGGAGTGGTTCTAAGTGTCAGATAAGGTAAAAGACAGGAAAGTACTTGGTAAAAAAAAATTCTAATTAACTTAAAATACATTATCATCCCCAGAAAGCAGACTCACTTCATCATGGGCATTCCATCTCAGGCCAAGGTCAATTTTACCTCATCCCCACCTTACCACAATTCTCTCTACTACTACTATTATTATATTTACTACTATTCCTCTCTTACTCATATATTCTACCACCTCCACTCTTTCCCTATTCTGCTCCAAATAAAGTATTTCTTTCTGTCTATATTCTGACCTATCATGGTTAATTCTAGAAACTCAATGCCACATAGACACAAGCACTACATATCAAACCACTTTTTCTTTTAATTTTTCCTGACAAATTTTCTCTCATATTCAATCTATATCCAATCATGGCCAATATCTTGGCCAGTCTTGGCCAATCACACAATTAGCTGCACCTATCAAAATCAATTCAAATTAAATATACAATCTATTTTTTTTTCATTTCTAAAGAAAAAATTAATTCAAACAGATTCAGAATGAATTATATGATAACATATATTTTCCCAGTCTACATATTATATATGTAAGTATTAGGTGATATTTATAAAACTTCTCAAACCAGACTTTGTAGCTAATTCACATCCTCCAGGGATAAGCAGAGATGAGGATTCGAATGTACACCATTGTATTATTGAAAGAGCAAAACAGACTAACTGACTTTAGCATAACCCACAGTGTGAATTGTGGCTTGATGTTGGATACCAGAACATCTGTTGACCAACAGGCACAGCGCTTCCATATAAGCTGCTTTTTCCCCAATGTTAGAGGAAGCATCCTTTCTCACTAGGCATACACCTTCTCAAAAAGATAGATATATAGAATGATTGAATGATAAATAGAAGGTATGCCAACATACATATGTGTGTATATATATATATATATATACACACACACATGTATGTGTATGTGAGTATTTACCTGTGATTTAATTGGCAAAGGAAATTTTGAGTTAGGAAATTACTGCTACAAATGCAAATGAGGAAATTTTCTGAAACAAAGTCTTAGGGAATTATGTAGGGCACTGAGAGGAAGCAGCATCATATTGTATCAAATCACCCTAGCTCTCAAGTCAGAGGTTCTATGTTTAAATTCAGCTCTGACAACTATTATTTGTATGATTTGGGGCTTGCCACTTTTATGTCAGAGGCAATATTTAGGACAGATAATGCAATTAAAAGGCCAATTTTACAGATAGGGAAAACTAAAATAAAGTGAATTCACTTGCCAAAAGTCATAGTGTTCATTTATACTAATTCAACATTCTTTCCAATACAGCATGCTGAAATAACTAACATAATGATAATAGTAATACATAGCATTTATATAATACTCTAAAGTTTATAAAGTGCTTTACACATGATTTCTCATTCAATCACTACAAAAAATCTGGGAGATAGGTGCTATAATTATCCTCATTTTACAGATGAGGAAACTGAAGAAAAGAGAAATTAAATTACTTGCCCAGAATCACACAGCTTTTAAGTGTCTGAGGCAGGAACTTAACTCAGGTCTTCTTGACTCCAAGCCCAATACTTTATGCATTGTTTCACCAAGCAGGTATAATTTTTTGGCCATTTTCATTGATCTTCAAAAAATTGCAAGAACTAGAGCTGTTCCATTAGCTGGACACAGGCAAATGTCTGGTTTTTTAAAGAAAAGATAATAGAATTATATTTCCAAGCTATAGATCAGTGAGTCTGTCCAATTACTGACAAAATTCTAGAAGGGATGATTTTTTAGCATATAGAAAACAAACAGTGATCACTAAGATATAATATGGCTTCCTCTAGTATTGAACATGCTAGACAAAGTGTGTTACCTTTGGATAGCCTTACTAGACAGTTAAAGCAGGCGAATAGATTATGTACATGATATGTTGGTTTCAACAAAATTTTTTCCAAAGTCCTTCATGCTATCCTTGTGGATGAATAGAAAGATGTGGACTGGATAATAGAAGTCATATCTATTCAGAACTGCTTGAATATTTGGACCCAAAGATAGTAAAGTGCCAAATTGGAAAGAAGGCTGCAAGGGAATATCCCAAAGATGTGTCCTTGGCACTGTGTATTTCTATATATTTATCAATTAGATGGATGAAAGCACAGATGGTTTATCAAATTTGCAGATGAGAAAAAGCTGAGAAGGAAAGCTGCAACACTCATTGATAGGTCATGATAGGCTATTACATTGGATCAAATTAGATAAAATGAAATGGATTTGTGATAAACTGACATATAGGTGTGGCATGGTTAGACAGTTGTTACTAATCTCAGAAGTGCAAAGTTTGAGAGTTGGAAGGGACCTCAGCAGTCATAGCTGAAATGAATCCCCACTGAACCACAGGTAACAAATAGACATGCAACCTCCGGGCAGCCTAGTCTATTTTTGGACAGGTGTTCATTGTTGGAAAGTTTCTCTTGATGGCAATCCTAATTTTGTACCTGTGTAGCTTCCACTTGTTGCTCCTGGTTCTTTCCCTTAAAGTCAAACAGAATAAATCTAAGTTCTCTTTCATGTCAGCCCTAGAGATACCTCAACACAACTATCACAATCTCTGAATCTTCTCTTCTCTAGGTTAAACATCCTTCATACCATAAATGCAGTCAGGCATCAAGGCCTTTAACCACGGTGGTTGCCCTCCCAGAGGAGTATATAGGCTATACAGATATACTCAGATACTCTCCAACTTCCTAGATCTTTCTTCAACTGCAGTTTAAACTGCCCCAAAATGAAAAAAAAATACTGTTGATGAAGTCATATAAGAGGAGAGTGCAGAGGGACTATAATCTTACCCCTGGAAGTTATGTCTCTCTTAATTCAGCCTTGGCAAGATTTAATTTTATCTAGTTCTTGGCTGCCACATTGCTCAGCTGATTCATATTGAATTTGCAGTCTACTAAAACTTATAGAACTTTTTCATACAGGCTGTTATCTGATGAAGACTGTTAATCATCTTGTTCTTAAAAAGTTGTCTTTGGAATCCAAGTATATACTTTACCTTTATTTCTATTGGAATCCATTTTAATTTATGCCTATTGATTTTTTTTTCATTGTGAAGCTAAATGAGATAATGAAAATACATTGAAAACTTTAAAGTGTTAACTATTAACTATTATGTTCTGTATACCTAAATTCTACCAACAATCAACAAATTAGAAATATGTATTGACTGAAACTTCTTTTCTCAATCTTACTTTTTATATAAAAGACAGCTGTAATCTTCCAATAAGCACCATAATCAAGTCAAAATGATGTTCAGCTGACAAAGAGGCAAATTAAGCTTATTTTGTATTCCATGTTTTGCTAACTCTAACCATTGTAATGGGTTTATAAAATATGCTAAGAGTCTGCAATGAGGACAGTTAAATAAATAATTAAGTGGATATCAGGGGTCTAGAGCCACAGTAGCAAATCTACAATTCAGTAGATATTAGAGGACTGAATTGTAACCAACACATTTCCATACCCACCCCCAACACAAATGCACAAATATATGCTATGAAAAGGACTAGGAATTGTATGTCTTTAGGATAGTAAAGTTATTTTGAGAAGGTTATAGAAAACACAAAGTTCAAATTACAACACTTTCCTATCATTTGTCCTTCCCTGCTGTCATTCCTATTATAGTTCAATTAACAGTGGAAGCTGGTGGTTACTTAATGAACATCTGCTGTATCCACCTGGAAATAATTCAATGAGGATACACCATAGGAAGAAATAATGGGACGACGGCCTAGTTTTTTCTAGTTTTACTTTGGGGGGACAGGGTAATTCAGATAACAGGTATGAGGGAGCCTGATCACCTATAATACTGGGCTAATTTTTCAATGTAAAATTCCAACCTATTCTTGAAGGAAAGGAGGGAAAAAAGCAAATGGGTTTATGTTGCAGAGCTTTGTAATCACAGTGGACCAAAGTTTTAGCTAAGCTAAACATAGCATATGTTGCTAGAAGAATTTGAAATCACATAATCTATCATTATCAAAGTAATGTGGAATGTGGAAAAGTTCATATGTTTTATATAGAAACTAACTATTACACTGAAGGCTTAAGGATGATTCAGAAATCTACACAATAGACAGAGAATTTTGTCTTGAGAAGAAGAGTATTGTATTAAATGAGAAGAGTTGGGTTCAAGTTCTGAACCTACCACTTACTAGCTCAGTCGCCTAGAGAGAGTATCTTCTTCTGGCAAATGGGATAATGAGTGACTGACCCTACCTAACTCAGAATTACTATAAGGTCTGAATGAGATAGTATAAGAAAAAATGTTTCATGACTTTAAAAAATTGCATGCTATAATAACAATAATGATGACAATGGATAACATTATTACTATTACATACTGAATAGGCAACAGCAAAACTAGGGAAAATATGAAATAAAGACATTTCTGCTATTTTTTTAAAGCAATTGGGGTTAAGTAACTTGCTCAAGGTTACACCACCAGGTGTTTCTGAGTAGGTGCTAAGTGTCTGAGCCCAGATTTGATCCCCAGGTCGTCTCGACACTGGAGCCAGTGCTCTTACTCGCTGTGCTATCTGCTATGTTTTTAATTATCATGTTTTAAAGTCATTCTAAAGAATTCAAGAATTTTCAGCTTTGAATCTTTCAAAGGAATGGTGACAGACAATATGAGATAAAGAGTTCTAAAAATATTGATATAGAAAAACAATACCAATAAGTCAGTAGGCAATAATTGATTTAGAAATTTAATAATCACTCTCTTAAAACAAAAATTATGGTTTAATTATATTTCAGAGGTGAGATGGAGATGAAGATTTACATCATCTGCAGTTTTTTAAAAAAAATTTTAGCCTTTCTTGATAATTCTATTCCAACAATAATTGCAAGGGTATAAAAACAAGGTCTATGAGTAATAAAGAAATTACAACTATTTCATCCAGAGAAAGAACTACCAAGTCTAAATGCAGATGGAAAAGCAGATTATTTTCTGTTTTGTTTTGTTTTTTCTTTCTCGTGGTTCCTTTTATTAATTCTAATTCTTCTATACAACATGATTAATGTGAAAATATGTTTAATAGGAATGTATATATGAGCCTATATCAGATTACATGCCATCTTGGGAACAGGAAAAGGGAGGGAGAGGGAGAAAATTTAAAACTTATGGAAATGAATGTTGAAAGCTAAAAATAAATAAACTTAAGAAATCAACAAGAACAAAAGAAATTATAACTATTTCATCTGAAGAATAGAAATTAAATTGCTCTTCAACATGGAGGATAGTATATCATTTGCTATCTTCTTCTAAGGGAAGAGCAGAAATTAATTAACAAGCCTTGGACAGTTGTAAATGAAGAATCCTATTTCCAAGAATGCTTTAAATGCAGAATAGTTTGTTGTTGGTGCTGTTGGTGGTGGTGGTGTTATTTTAATTTGTGTGAGATTGTGTTTGTGTAGGTGAGGTGTGAAATTAGAAAAACTGACTAGGTAGCATTTTAAGAACTTTTCCAGAAGTCTGGGGTCCTTGTTGTTGTTGGGTTTCTGTTTTTTTTTGGGGGGGGGTTATTTTTATTTTTGGTAGTGTTGTTTTTGAGAAAATAATATGGTATCCATAAATAAACTTGTGTAATTATTTTTCCTTATGATATATTTTTATTTATTAAATGAAATAAGAAAATTCAAGCATAAAAGTCAATAGAGAAAATGATTTTGAAAACACATGTCCATACTGATGCCATTCATAAGAAATGAATCATCGAGTTTAGTGGGGAAAATGAAAACTGTTCTTCTATTGTTATGCCCATATGACACACTGGACAGCAGACTGAGTATACTAACTATTCATTGGGGGAAAATGTATAAAGTTGTTATATAGCACTTTCACTATGTTCCAAGGCCTCATGTGGATATTCCATGCTTCATGGAGACTAAACCTTTGGACCTGTCATTTTGGTCCTTGTTAGCTATTTAAACTTGGGTACATTGCTTCACAAATTCACATTTCTAAATTGTAGGCAATTTAAAATCAATATACCCAATTTAAATTTTAATTTAATGCTTCTGCTTTAAATGATTTTTCATGAAAGAGGGACTACATTTTTGGTGACAGTGGCAATGAATCAGTTCAAAGCAGAGTAACATGACAAGAAACCTATCCAGCCTTCTGGCCCAAAGTAGAGAAAATAAGGCATGTCAGAAAATCAGTTTCTGAATCCACTAACTTTCCCACTGACTAAACAGAAAGTATTAAAATGGAACATTCATGGGAAACAATTAACAGGAATTCCAGATACCATTCAAATATGCACTTCTTCATAATTGAGCAATCCATCTCTTCAAGTGCTAAGTAAATTGAACTAAGTTCAAGAGGGGATTTAGTACAGGCAATGAAATTTCATTTTAAAGGTAATTTGGAAAAGAACTGTGACAATGAATACAAGAACAGGAGAATGATAGGAAAATGTTATGAGCAGAGCTTGGCCTTCTGCAAAATTGTGAAGTTCAAGAGGTTGCTCCTTCTCCAACCTTTGCCTACTGCACATGCTCAGTCTCTCGTTTAAAACCCAAACTCCATCTCTAAGAAGCAGCTATTGTCCCCATGGTGCATACCCAAAGCCGATGTGGAAACCAAGACAATGTGGAAACCAAAAAGAGAGTTGGACATCATTGAAACAACTGAACAAAAGGAAAAGCGAGGAGCACTACAACATAGCTGTCCTCACATATTTAAAGGGCTGTCATTTACAAACACTAATAATAACAATATCAATAAGAATAGTGATAATTCACATTTAAGAAGAGCCAGCAATAAAGACTGAAATTTATGTAACACCTTAAGTGTTAGAAAGCATATAATATACATTATCTCATTTGAGCTGCACAACAATCCAGTGAAGTATTATCCCTAGTTTACAGATGAGAAAACTGAGAGTCAGAGAGGTGAAATGATTTGTCCATGGTCACCCTGCTAGTTAATGTTGAAAGTAGGATTCAAATTCAGATCTCTGTTGAATCCAAGTCTAGGATTTAAATTCAGGTCTCTGTTGAATCCAAGTCTAGGATTTAAGTTCAGGTCTCTGTTGAATCCAAATCTAGTGCTATTAACATGACTGTGATCTAGAAAACTCTTTCCTCAAAACTTTATTAACCCTATTTTATACATGAAGAAACTGAATCTCAGATAAGTCAACAGGCATTTATATTAAGTACTTAGTATGTGCCAGACACTATGCAAATGCTGAGGATACAAAAAGAAGCAAACAGTAAGATAGTGCCTGCCCTCAAGAAGCTTACCGTCTAATGAGGAAAGATAAATCATAAAAGAAAGCTGGGGGGAGGAGGGGAGAGAAGCAGTTATGAAGTGGGATGGGGAACATGCTGGAAAAAGAAAGAAATTTGAAAGGTCAGGATCCTGGCTTAGAGAGGTGTGAAGGAGTGAGTGAACATAATTAGCCTGGAAGCCTTTCCTTAAAATAAGGTTTCAGGAGGAAAAGACAGTGAGAGGAAAGGGAAAAGAGGGATTTCTCAGATGACAAAGTTACTAGAAGATGTTGGCAAAGGAAACGTCCAGAGTGAAAAGACTGTTGGAGCCTGAAAGAGAAAGAACTCCAGCGAGTTAGAAATGGAGGCAGAGAGGAGACTGAGAGAATCGAGTAAAGTGACCTGCCAATTGTTAAATAACTAATTAGTGTTAGAATACCCAGGTCACTTGATTCTAAGTTTATGATTCTTTGCATTACACGAGTATGTCTCCCCCAAAAGAGGAGGACTGTTACCAAGTTGCTATATTAGAGATAGGTCATTGCAAACAAATCACTACATAAATTATCGTTATCATCATTCGTAATCATCATCGTTCACACATATACACTATTTGCTTCAGAAGTGCCCTTGGTAAGCACTTAGTACTACAAAGTAAGCAAGACAAATGATATTATTCCCATCTTTCTAACGGAGAAACTGAAGCCCACAGTCACGAAACTAATATGACAAAATGATTACTCAGGTGATGTTTCATTTTCATTGGCCAGAATTAGAGGGAAAAAAGGTGTAAGGGATAGAGGGGTAAATTTTACCATAGTGTAGGGAAAACATAGATCTGTTCAGTGCCAGAAAAGTTTGCCTTATGAAGTAGTGATCTCCTTGTCACTCGAAGTATTCAAATGAAAGCTGAATTCCCATATCTTAAAGATGTTGAAGGTCCCTTGGAATTATGGTGGCTATAGCAGAGAATCTTGGAATACATAGTTATCATATTAAATGGATATATGGACAAGTGAAATTACAGAAAACCAGTAAGTATGCAGACTTAAAAAAAAGTATGCTTCAGTTGTATCTCTCCAGTTAGTAAGACCTATAACTACAGAGAGAATTCCTAAATACTTTCTAAAAAGAAAGAAGGACACAAAAATAATCACCAAAATGATTTTTTGATGGTATTTTTGCTTAGGTTTGAAAGACATTCATCAGGCAGACCAGTCTGTGAAGGGAGCAGCCCTTAGAAAGTGGTTTTTCATCTCTTAGGAAGTAATGTTCTGAACTCTGTCAAACAAAAGGATTATGTCACCACGTTGTTCCAACTTCCTAGACAGACACATCACATTAAAACTTTGATATACACATGCAGACAAATTCTCCTTTTCTGAACTCACCCTATATCTGGACATCTTTCTCATCTTTTTTTAACTTGACCTCTGAATAGGATCAAAGTGGAAGAGGAAGTGAAAGAGATCTTAGAAGGCTTTCAGTACAACCCCCTTATTTTAAAGATGGAGAAACTAAACCTGAGAGATATTGAATGATTTGTCCAGGGTCACACAGCAGATGTCTAAGGAAAGACTTGAACCCAGGTTTTCTGGATTCTATGCCCCTATACTATATTCACTATAATCAGAGTCTTAACCAGAGCTATGAACTTCTTAAACTTAAAAAAAATTTATAAACTCTTAAAAATCATTTTATTTCAATATAATTAGTTTTCTTTGTAATCCTGCATATTTTATTTTATCCATTTAAAAAGATTATTCTGAAAAAGGTTCCCCAGGCATCATCAAACAGCCAAAGGGTTGATTACACAAACAAGGATTGAAACCCTGCTTTATATGACAAAGCTCCATTTCACAGTCTTCACATCTGTGTTCTAGTCAAGTTTTAAGCCCCTGTCCTTTCCATCCGAGGTACACCTTCTTCCTGACTTTGAGGACTGGTTTTCAGGCAGCAGCCCTAGACATAACTAAAATCAACACTTTCAACAATCTTCATTGCTGTCCAGGAAGCTCCTTTCCCAGAAGCCTTGACTCAATCTAACATTCCCATTCTACATTCCCCTACCATATTAGCATAGTGACACCTTGACTACCTGTCTCCAGAGTCTTTCTTAAATAGGCAGCGAACTTGCTTCCCAAAAGGTTTATTTCAAGTAAAAATCACTCTCATGGGCTAAAGCATGTCTCTACTGAAACTCCCAAACAACATTACTTTCTTTTTTACACAGTAATAAAAGTCATCTCCATAATAAATCACTGAAAGTGGGCTTAATGTTGAAACTCTTGTCTAATTTTTCTCATGTGGAGAAAGCTACAGCTTTACATAAAGTCTAAATATCACCTTTTACTAAGTGTAAGCCCAGGAGGAAATAAAAAAGATGAACTCTCTGCTTTTCAATTATTATTATTTTTTATTATTGACATTTATTATTCACCAATAGTGTCTCAAGAAAGTTGCCGGTGAATTTTATGCAGTCTTAAAGTTACTATAGACATAGGAATATCATAAAATTTATCAAGTCCTTGGCATCTATAATAAACCTCTTAAGAGATATATCTCTGGTCATACCCTCCCTAGATAATTCTACATCATATGAATAAAACAAATTATACAGTAGCAGGGCAATTTTCATTGTATAAATATGATCATGCGGGTGCCACATGGATTCCACAACATTCCTAAGTAAGGTTGAAATGGAAATCACAAAGTGCTTTTTTAATAAAATAAGGGCATCTATAAATGATTTTTGTGTTGATTATTTGGCATTAGCCTCCATGAGTAAAGAAAATCAGGCAGGTGCTATGGAGTTGTTTCTATTTCTTGCAGCACAACACAGAAACCCCATTATCAAATTACAGTAGTAGAAATTGTTTTCATTTGTTTAATGAGCAAAATGATTGCATTTCCTAGCTGCGGCTCCTTTCCAACACTCTACAATATGCCCCTCACACCTCCACACCCATATACATCCACCCAGAAGAAATGCTTGAGAGTGGTTTTCAGACATCAAATTAGATCTTCTTCCTCAATGTCTTGTATAACTACCTGATCATCATTTTCCCTGGTCTACTAGAATAGATAATAACCTAGGAAGCTGACTCTCCCATGTACAAATCACTATTGATGTCACTAACAATGGCCATGAAGGACAGAGCTGAATTAAAACCAAGTGAGCTGTACACAGAGAATAAATACCAAAGGGAACTCGAACATGCCCTCTGCATTTGATTTGGAATAACTTTCATTGCTTTCACCAGGAGGTTTTTCTTGACAGATCCTAAAAGCAAAGAAAGCAAAGACCTTCTAACTTCAAGGGGAAACAAAGCATGCCAAAAAAATTTTAGTTCAACAGAGCAAACAATCAACAATTATTCATTAAATACTCATTGTGATCCCTTAGGCATAGTGCCAAGCTAAATGCAGGCCCTACAAAAACAAAGACAAAACAGTCCTTGCCCTCAAATAGCTTACATCGGAATGGGAGGGACAACATGTACCTATAGATCTGTAAAAAGACACATACATAGGGAGACCACAATTTTGAATGGGAAGACTTTAATAGCCAGGAGGACACCAGAAAATCCATCCTGTAGATGGTACATGGGCTGAATCTTGAAGGAAACCAGGGACTACAAAATTATTCTTTTAATTTTTTAAAGGATAAACACCTTAGAATGGTGACTAGATCCTTCAGCATTAAAGAGTATAACACAAACTATCCCATGAGTTTTACCTTTATTCCACTTGGGTCATACGTAGATGTTTATACCTTTGACACTGCCATTATCCATGTTATTTTCCTTTCACTATCCATATTCCTCTGTTTCACCATACCTATCCTTCCATCTCTCCCTATTTCTCACCTTCTGTAAATTCCCCCATCTTCCTCAGAACCTAACAGCACTTCTATGTTCCCTGTATTTCCAGGCCATTACTCCTATTTGTTCTTACTTTCATCCCTTCAAAATAATAAACTGATAGGTAAACAGTTCAACTTGACACTGGTCTCTACCCTTAAGGGAAGCGTTGAAGTTGATTCTGAGGTTCCATGCCTGAATGAATAAAAGGATGGTTGTGTATTTGTGTTTCTTTGTTCTAACACACAACCTCTTCTGAACCCCAATCTCGATTCCTCCTATCATTACATCCTACATCCATGCTACTGAACTCAGATGTAAGAACTCTTCTGCCTGGATACATAACAAATACACGGTATGTCATCTCAAGATGGCTCTCCTGGTTGCACAACAATGTTTTATATTTCTTTGATGGGCTCTCTCCCTTAGCATTTGTTTCAAACTTTCTCTTTGAGCCATCTATAACATTATTCTCCTTCATCCTCAGCAGAGGATCTTGCCAAATACTTTATGCATCAGAAATTGAGATCCTATGTTATGAGCTCCATCTTTTCCACAGCTCTACATTCCAGATCACTTCTACATCCTCCCTTGTTCTGTTCATCTTTTGTTCTAATCTGTGAGACAGAGTTCATGTCCCCTGCAAAAGCCAACCCTTCTGTTTGAGCCTTTGATCACTTCCCCTCCTAACTCATCCATTCCCACCCCCTAACTTTTAATCTCTCTTTATCCACTGACTCCTTCCATATTGCTTATAAACAAATCCAGAGCTTCTTTTATCCTTGAAAAGTCTTCATTTACCTTGCTATCTAGTTACCATTCTAATATCTCGTTCCTTGGAATCTAGTTTCTAAACTTGTGACTCATATGAAACATTTCTTTAATTTATCAGTGATCTCTTAATTTCCAAATAGGATGAGCCTTTCTCAGTCCTTATCCTTCTTGATCTTTAAGCAGCATTTGACACTTCTGATCACTCTCTCCTAAATACCCACTCCTCTCTGGGTTGTCATGACACTGATATCTCCTTACTCTCCTCTTACGTGTATGATCACTACTCAGGCTCCTTCTTAGGGTCATCTCTCTTGTCCTATCACTGTCTGGGTATACCTCAGGGTTCTGTGCTAGGCCCTCTACTCTCCCTCATTGCTCTCACCAACTTCCATGGGCTCAACTATTATCTCCATTAAGACAGCTCCTAAACTGATGGATTGAGCCTCAGAGATGCTTGAACTCCAGCACTGCATTACCAACTGCCTGCCTATTAGACATTTCAAATTCAAAGTCCTGCTAATGTGTCAAACTCAACACGTCCAAAACACAATGCCTTTTCCTTCCCCTTTTCCTAGCCTCTTAATTTCCTTCCTTCCTGAACACCTTCCTTCCTAACTTCCTTTCTTCTTTCCTTCCTTCCTTCCTTCTTTTCTTTTGCAATCAGGGTTAAGTGGCTTGCCTAGCATCACACAACTAGAAATTGTCTGAGGCCAAATATGAACTCATAGCCTCCTGATTCCAGGATCAGTGCTCTATTCACTATACCACCTAGGTACCCCAATGTCTTAGTTTCTATTGAATACACAATGATCTTTTCAATCATCTAGGTGTGGAACCTCAGAATCATCTTCAACTATTCCCTTCCTATATTCCTCATATCCAGTCAACTAACAACAACTGAAGTTGGTTCTGCCTTCACAATCTATCTCCCATATGCCCTTCTCTATTTACATGTTCATATTCTTAATTCAGGCCCTCATCATCTCTCATCTTAACATCTGCAATACACTCCTAAATGTTTTCCCTGCCTCCAGCCTCTCCAATCTGTTATCCATATACCTGACTGTAAAGCCAAGCACAAGCAGCTTTCCAGAGGATGACGCCTGTGAACAGCTTTCAAGGTTCTAATTACATAGTAGAGTGAACACTCTATTCAATAACAAATCAAAGCAAAACATTCACAGAAAATCAAGGTACAGCACTCACAATGTTACAACTTAACACAGAAAAACAAAATACAGCATTCACAATGACTTATCACTAAAATGGCCACATAGTTTTCACCAAAGTGGTCATAATAGTTTTCAACAAAGTACACAATCATTTAGTAACTCAATCATTCAATCATCATTAAGGAGGCTTGCCTCCTTAAGGGACACAAAATACAAAAGTCAAAGTATTCCACTCCTGGATAGTGCATTCATTTAGTCAATCACAGAGTCCTTAATTCAATCACAAAGTACAATCACAAATAAATTGCAATTCCATCAGTTACTACTCAAGTGAAAATAACACAACTTAACAAACAGGGCTTCCAGCTGTCTGACCATTACATCCATACCTAGTCAGTTACCAGAGAGGGAAACACCAACATCTGGGTTT
>NW_027187336.1:13038388-13127547 GCF_028583685.1 Petaurus breviceps papuanus | reverse complement strand
AAGGGGGTGGCGGTTCAACAGCTTTCCAGAGTCTCATCTGGACAAATCACACAGCTCTTCCCAAAGTGAGTCCCAAAGCAAAACCTATTGAAACTATAACCAAACGGGTCAGATCTATGGAGAAGGAAACAATTTACATCAGGGTCAGTCACTACACAGTATTCATAGAGAGGTCTTTTCATCTTGACTTGGGGCAGGCTTTCAGCTTTCATGGTTTCCCTTCCATGGACTCATCTCTTACCTGAATTCACCAAATTGCACCTGGGTTCGAAGACAGAAGGCTCCCAGCTCCTTGTCCAGCTCTCCATGCAGTTCCTGTTCCACACTGACCTTAAATCCTACACAGTCTCTATTCCTGGGAAGTCAAGGCTTAACAAAGCCACAAACAGACAAAGTATTAACACAGTCATGCCTCCTCTGGCAGCTCTGGCTGGCCCTCAAAAGTCTTCAGCAGCTTGATTGGCCCTCGGAAGTCCTCAGCAGCTCCAGCTGGCACTCAGGAAATCCTCAGCAGCCTCAGCAGCCCTCAGAAGAAGCTCCACCACTACAAGTTCCCAGGAAATTCTGACTTTCCCAGCTGGAATTTTTCCTTATGTACAGTATTGCTCCTCCCTGTTCAGCCACTTCCTGTTATGTCAGCAATAGGGGTTCATACCTTCTGTTTCTTTAACAGAGGCTTAATTTGAAACTATGTGCTTAGTATCTCTCAGCTTAGCAATACAAAAGGATCTTCAACTTTCATTACTATTATACTGACAAAAATTTATGTTCATAAAGCACAAGTAAGATAAAATTCAAACTCACCTATTTAGCTTTTAAAACCCTTCACAATCTGACTCCAATCTACCTTTCTCTGCTTAATGCATGTGCCTTCTCTCCAAGATTACTTTTCATCTACTTGATATATCATGCTTATACATAATTATTTATATGTGTCTCTCCCATTAGAAGGTGAGCTCCCTAAGGACAGAGAAAGTGCCTTTGCTTCTTTGAGTATTCCCAAAGCTTAGCATGGTGCCTGGCACAGGGTAGATACTTAAAAAATGCTTGTTTAGAACTACTTGGTACTGGCTGAGGAACAAAGTAGTGGATCATTGAAACAGGTTAGGTATACAAAACACAATAGTCAATAACTATAGTAATCTACTGTTTGATAAACCCCAAAACTCCATCTTCTGGGACAAGAACCCATTATTTGACAAAAAATGCTGGGAAAACTGGAAAACAATATGACACAAATTAGGCATAGACCAACATCTTATACCATATACCAAGAAAAAGTCAAAATGGGTACACAATTTAGACATAAAGGGTGAAACTATAACCAAACTGGGAGAGTAAGGCATAGTTTACCTGTCAGATCTATGGAGAAGGAAACAATTTATTACCAAACAAGAGATAGAGAACATAATGAAATGTAAAATGGGTAATTTTAATTGGATTAAATTTAAAAGGTTTTGTGCAAACAAAGCCAATGCAACTAAGATTAGAAGGGAAGCAAAAAGCTGGGAAACAATTTTTTCAGTCAGTGTCTCCAGTAAAGATCTCATTTCTAAAATACAGAAAAAACCAAGTCAAATCTATAAGAATACAAGTCATTCCCCAATTGATAAATGGTCAAAGGATATGAACAGGCAGTTTTCAGATGAAGAAATTAAAGCTACCTATAGTCATATTTACAATGTTCTAAGTCACTATTGATTAGAGAAACACAAATTAAAACAACTCTGAGGTAACACACCATACCTATCAGATTGGCTAACATCACAAAACAAGACAATTATAAATGTTGGAGAAGATGTGGGAAAATTGGAACACTAATGCCCTGTTGGTGGAGTTGTGAACTGATTCAGACATTCTATAGCACAATTTGGAACTGTAACCAAAGGGCAATCAAACTGTGCATACCTATTGATCCAGCAATAACACTACTAGTTCTGTATCCCAAGGAGATCATAAAAAAGGGAAAAGGACCCACATGGACAAAAATATTTATAGCAGCTCTTTTTGTGGTGGGGTAAAGAATTGGAAATTGAGGGGATGTCCATCAATTGGGGAATGGCTGAACAAGTTGTGTTATATGAATGCAATGGAATACTAGTTTTCCATAAAAAATGGTAAACAGGTGGACTTCAGAAAAACCTGGAAAGTCTTTCATGAACTTATTACTGACTGAAGTGAGCAGAACCAAGAGAACACTGTACACAGTAAAAGCAACATTGTAAAATGACTTCTTTCGACTTAACTGTTCTAAGCAAAGCAATGATCCAAGACACTTCCAAAAAACTCACATGGAAAATGCTATCCACATCCAGAGAAAGGACAGAGTTTGAATGCAGATAGGTGTTATTGTTTGTGTTTTATTTGTGTTTTTCCCTTTGACTGATTCATCTTTACAATATGACTAATGTGGAAATATATTTAATATGATCATACATGTATAGTTTATATAAGATTGTATGCTGTCATGGGGAAAGGGAAGTGGAGGGAGGGGGAAAATTTTGGAACTCAAAATCTTATAAAAGTGAAAGTTGAAAACTAAAAATAGGTAAGTTTTTTTTTTAAATGCTTGTTAACTGACTTTTTCACACACTCTAATTTCCAGGCAGGCAGCTAGGTGGCAGGATGGATAAAGTGAAGGCCCTGTAGTCAGGAAGACTCATCTTCATGAATTCAAATCCAATCTCAGACACTGTGCCCCTGGGCAAGTCACTTAACCTTGTTTGCCTCTGTTACTCATCTATAAAATGATCTGGAGAAGGAAATGGAGAACCAATCCAGTGTCTTTGCAAAGAAAACCCCAAATGGGTTTACAAAGAGTTGGGCATGACTGAAAAATGATTGAACAACAATTTCCAACCAAACTGGTCTGTATACATTTCCCTATACACAAAATTGAATCACATTTGTGCCTTCTCACAAGTTCTGCTCATTCCTAGAACAAACTGCCTCTTCACTTCTTATCCTTGGTTTTCAAAGCCAAGTAAAGTACTGCATTTTGCAGGAAGCATAGTCTGATTCTCCCATTTGCTAACGCTCCAACAAAATATTTTCAATATAGTTTGTATTTAATTTACTAAGTGCATGTTATTGCCACCAAATATAAGATAAGCACTTTGAGAGCAGGGGGTGTTTTGTTTTTGTCTTTGTAACCTAAGTGCTTAGCCTTGTACCAGTATTGACACATAGTAAGCCCATAATAAATTCCTGTTAAACTGGAGTACTTTCTATCCTTTTCATTCTCCACCTTACTTCATTCACTCTGCACTTTAAGGTCTGTGTGCCATTAGTAGTTACCTGTAATGTCCTTCATCCTTGTTTGTCTGCTAAATTCCTACCCACTTTTTAAACAATTCCAATGCCGTCTCCTCCTTGAAGGATTCCTTAATTCCCATCACTTGGTAACAAATTTCTCACTCAGACCTCACATAGAACTTTATTTTGTAACTATTCAATTCACATCCCATGAAGTGTTGTACATTAGGATTATCTGTGTTATCTTCCCTGAATAGTAGACTTTAAAGTTCAATGAGAACAAGGATCCTATTTTTGTCTAAATTTATGGTACTTGCCTGTTAATTTTTTTTGGTTGTTGTTGCTGTTGTATATATTACTTCAATACTTCAAAGATTTGTAGTTTCTAATAGGTTCTCTCCCCTCCTGTGAAGATTGTAATTGTGGTGCATTGGAAAGAATGATAGATTTTGATGTTGAGAACATGGGCAAGTCACAATCAAATGAGGAAAATGGTTTAGGTGATCTTTAATGTCCGGACATTCTGGGTAGCTAAGTGACACAGAAAATAGAGTGCTAGATGTGAAGCCAGCAAGACTCATCTTCCTAAGTTCAAATCTGGCCTCAGACACTTATTAGTTGTGAGAGCCCGGGAAAGTCACTTTAACCCCATTTGTCTCAGTTTTCTGGAGAAGGAAATGGTAAACTGCTCCAAAATCTTTGCCAAGAAAACCCCAAATAGGTTCATGAAGAGTCAGATGCAAGTGAAAATGACTGAACAAATGTATATTCTGGCTCTAAACATATTATTTTAGGAACCTTTATGACTTAAATGGTCTTCAAAGGTTGTTGTGGTTTTTTAAAAAATTGCACCTCATGATTAATCTAAACATGAACCTCTCTGATTTTAGCTAGGTTGAGTTCATGGATGGCAGACGTTGGATCAATTACCAGTCTTATACTCAGAAGGTTGATAGGACTTGGGATAACTCTCGTGCCCTGAACACTTCAAGACTGTGCTATTCTAGAGAACAAGAACATGTTGTTGTTGTTGTTATAATTCTATCAATAATATTGACAATTTTGTCACATTGAGTCAACACGCATTTAAGTTACTACTATGTGCCAAGCCCTGGGCTAAGTGCTCAGAACACACAGAAAAGCAAAAACAGTTCCTTCCACCAAGAAGTTTATGATGTAATGGAAATTCATGTGCTTGAAATGTGAGGAAATAAAGAAATAAGGAAAATATAAATTTTTTTATATTAAAGAGACAGATGATTCTATCCCAAAGACTGAATTCAACCTTAAGAGGGAATAGAATGATTCAAGTTCTACTTCCATACTGGGGTCTACATTTTGATCCAGACCGGTGATTTCATTGGTGTAAGGAGTTCATAGTGAGGAAACTCACTCTACCAGTGAAGATCAGCATCCATTTCTCAACTTACTGTCTCAAAGAGTTGCCTGAGAGCACTTACAGGAAAAATTACTTAACCAGCCAGGATTTGTCTAAAGCTAGAGTTAAATCCTTTGTCCAACACGTCAGGCTGCCTGCCTGTTTGACAGCCCATATTTAACTGAAAAAGTTCAGAGATTTTTATCTTAATTTCTCCAGCTACAAGAACTTAAAACTTGGGTATACTTACAATAAAAATCACTACAGTCTTAAAGAGGATGCATGTGTATACATATCTGAACAAATGGAAGTAAAAAAAAAACTTTTAAGTATATAAAAATGATAATAATAATAATAAACAATAGCTTTATATTGTACTTTAATGTTGGCAAAATACAAATTGTCTCATTCTGTCTTCACAACAACCCTATAAAGCAGTTTTTATTATTTCCTCCATTTAACAAATAAGGAAACTGACACTAACAGATGTGACTTGCCCAGGGTTTCACAGCTGTTAAGTATCTAAGGCAAGATTTAAACTCAGGCCTACCAAATTTCAAATCTAACACTTTCCAGTAATACCACCTAGGAACCTACAATGCTTTCCCAGACTGGTAGCATATTTTCAGGTGGTAAATGTTAACACTTTTGGAAGCAAACTTTCACAGCGAGAAGGTGAGATGCCATGCTTACAGTGATATATTTAACTCTACAAGATCAATCTATCAATAAACATTTATTAAGCAACTACTATATGCCAGGCACTGTGCTGAGAATACAGATGACATTAGTGTTGGTGTGTCCATCTGTTTATGTGTATCTGATTCTAAGTACCTCTCTATAGGAACTGGGGAGATTTAACATTTCTACAAATGGCAAAGTCAACTCAGCCTGGGGTCATGTTTTTCATTCGGCTACACCCTTCATCAAATTTACTTTTCTTAGCACGGACATGACAGGTAATGGAGGGAATGATAGACTTCAAGATGGTAGAAATGGTAGAAGTCAAGACACCAAAGGTTAAATCCCCGTCTGACACTTATTATGTAACCCATAAAATAGGGGTGATCAATACTTGCACCACTTGCTTCAAAGGGTTGTTGTAGAGAATGTACTTTGCAAACATTAAAGTACTCTATGAATATGAACTAAAATCATTGTAAAACTGGTACTCAAAAATGTTGCTGACTGACATACAAAGGACTCTTGACCTTCCTCTAAACCATCCATCCTTCTTTCAGAGTGAACCAAAATGAATCCAAAGCTCACAACAGCTCAGTTATCACAAACACTAAATTCAGGCTTTATCTGTTAAGATACACATTTGTATGCACAAATTGCTCTAAAACAAATGTTCATCAAGTACTGGGGTGTGCTATAAACTCAAAGAAATCAGTGGAAATGATCCATTTGAGTCTCAAAAATGTTCCATTACCACTTTATTTGTCAGTTTTTGTTGGGGGTAAAAATTATCAGAAAATTAGTTGTCATTCTAAGCATAGTTATTTCCACCTTACTTCAATGCACTGCTAAAGTAAGAAAAATCCATTCTCACATACAAATCAAGGCTCATCTAAGAGCTGAAACCAGAAAGAAAAGTTTTCTTTTACATATATTTGTTGTCTTATTAAATCAACCTCATGACAGTTTAACATGTCATGTCCTTTTAGTGACCACAACACTGCCTTCCTGTTTTTCTTTTTTTCTATGAACTGAAAACCCAAAGGAGTGGTGGTAGATTTTATATTAAACAATAGTTGTTTTATTTTTAAACAATTGGGATTAAGTAACTTGCCCAAGGTTACTCGGCCAGTTTTTTTTGTGTGGGTGTTAAGTATCTAAGGCCTGAACTGATCCCTAGTCCTCCAGACTCTGGGGCCGGAGCTTTTACTCACTGTGCCACCTAGCTGCCCCAACAATAGCTGTTTTAAACCCCACTAAGCTCAATTATGCCTTCAGGATTAAATACCTATACTGCATGAAAACTAAGTGACTCTACAAAACTTTGTTAGGAAATATTGAGTGATTATTGTTCACACTCTGGGGAATTCATTTTTCCAAATTTAAAGAGAAAATTGTCTTCCTACCCCATTATAGAGCTCAGCTGAGATCTGGTGGATTTTTGGAAGGAATCTTAAAGATCATACCCAATGATTCTTAGCTTTTTTTTTTTTTGGTATGCTATACCCTTTTGGCAGTCTGGTAAAAGTTATGGACACTATCTCAGAATAAAGTTTAAAAATATACAAAATAAAACATAAGATTATAAAGAAATTCAATTATAATTGAATTCAATATAATTCAATTATATTAGAATTAAGCCATATTTTTTCTATCCAAGTTCACAGACCCCCTAAGGGAACCATCATTTCTAAATAAAGAACCCTTAAAAGTTCAGATTTTTATTGCACAGTCAAGAAAAGTGTGGACCAGGTTAACTAAAGTCATACAGATTATAAAAAGGAAGAAGCAGCATTTGAACATAATATTTCTGACTCCAAATCTAGTGCCGCCTGGAAAAAGAATTCTTCTCTATTGAAGCTATTCTCCATCATACCCTGAAAACACTACCCTCATTATTATAATTGCTTGACTGTTTCATTTATCCATTTAAATCATATTTACTGAGCATCTGTTATGTTCAAAACATTATATTATGCACTGTATCAAAAACACAATGCTAAAGATGGGGCCCCATTCCTCAAGAAGCTTAAAATATAGTAGAACTCTTTCTACTCTATAGAATTCTGCTCCATTCCTGTCTTCTGCTATCTTGCCCATCCTTGGTCAAATGCCTTTTCCTCTGTAACACCTTCCTTGACAACTTCAGCTCTCCCTTGCAAAAATTCATATTTCCTTTTTGACCATGTTAATCTGTAGAATTCTATAATAATGAGCTATGCAATGAGGGGAAAAAATCTCTTATGAATAATCTTTTGTGTTGCTTAACATATTTAAGCAGTATCTGGATATGACTGAATTTATCTGCAAACCAAAAGAAAGACTTTTCTTCATGGATAATTATTATAAGAGGTATCATCTTTGAATGGACACATATTTTATGAATATGCTACAATGAGGAAGAATAATCATTAAATGCATTAATATGGATTCTATTCACTCTTGTGTTGTGAAAGATGATCAGGTGTAAACTCATGGACTACTGTGGGCTTGATTACAGTTTTTGTTATATAAAAGTTGACTAAGCCTAGGATCCTGCTTGAAGCAAAAGGCATAAAGTTAAAATACATATGGAGAGAAAAAGAAACACTTTCTTTTTATTCATAGGGACTAATAATTTTAATGGAAGTGCACCATCTTTAAAACAAATTTTTAGCCTTGGCAGTAAGAGTGTAAATAGAACTCTGGTTAATAAGCGTACTTAAACTTCTTCCTTATTTCTGACATATACCCCCAATAAAAAAGCAAGAAAAATATAAGTATTTTGTGTAATATCATTTAATTTATGTTAGAAATCAATAATAACCTATCTTAGAAGGAGAGATTTAATAGTGGAAACATAGTCCACACTAGCCGGAAGGGAATTTCAATCAGATAATCATAGATTTAGAATTAGAAGGGAAGTTGGAAGCCATTTTCGTCAACTTCCTCATTTTACAGATGAGTAAACTGAGTCACAAAGAAATGAAAGTAAGCTAGAATTTCAATCCCAAGCTTTTCACCCCAAATCCAACAGTCTTATTATTGTTCTAGTCTGATTCCTTTAGATACTACCAAGTTGAACCCCTTCCCTTTACAGATAAGGATAAGACCTCCTGTCACAGATTTTATAGAGATAATTTCAACTCAAAGCGTCAATTAGTCAATATTCAACAACTTGGTGAAATGTTGATGTGCATGAATAGCAACCATTCATTACTAGTACTACTACTACTGCTGCTGCTGCTGCTACTACTACTACTAATGCTGCTGCTACTATTACTGCTAATACTACTACTACTATTACTACTGCTACTACTACAACTACTACCACCACCATCACCACCAATAATAAGCCCAAAGAGGTCGTGTAATTTATGAAAGATCAAAGTGTGAGTTAATGGAAGAGCTAGAACAAGAATCTAGAGAGAGCTCCTAAGTCTCAGAGCAATAATCTTTCCATTACATCACATTGATCCCTATTTTAAATGTTACTTGATGAGTTCACTATAAATGGCTGTGGGGTTCAGGTGTTAAAGCATTTCCCCTAAAAGGTTTCAATGAGGAAATATGTAAATATTCTTTATATGAAGAGGATAGATGTTTACATTATGCTCCATGACCCAATTTCCCCCTTGATATAGAGAAAACATAATGGACAAATGTCTTTAAATGTTTGAAGGGATGTCAGGTAAAAGGAATTAGACATGTTTACTTGTTCCCAAAGGAAAGAATGAAGAATAATGGATGGCAGTGACAGAGAAAAAGATTTTATCTCAATCTAAAGAAATAAGATTTTATCTCAAAATGAAAAGAAACTAGCAATTCAAGGTGTCTGAAAATGGAAAGGTAGTAAATTCCCTACCCCAGAAGGTCATTGAGCAGAAGCTAGATGATGTGTCAGGGATGTTGTTAAGAGAATTCTTGCTCAGATACAGGCTGAACTACACAATCTCTGGGTTCCCTTCCTAGTCTGAGATTCTATGAAAAAAGAATTTTTTTTAACAATGAAAGCTGTCTGAATGTGAAATAGTATGCCTTGCTAAGTAATGAGCTTCTCATTACTGAAAGAGACTATGCTTTAGCTGGAAAGACCACCTGTCACAGATTTTATAGAGATAATTTTGACTCAAAGAGTGAATAAGTCATTATTCAACAACTCAGTGAACTGTTGATATGCATGAATAGCAACCAGTGGTTACTACTACTACTGATGCTGCTACTACTACTACTACTATTACTGCTACTACTACTATTACTACTGCTACTACTACAACTACTACCAACACAATCATCACCAATAATAAATACTAGCAGCTAATATTTATAGGGCACTAAGTCTTGCAAAGAATTTAACATATATTATCTAATTTGTTACCCACAATAACTCTTCAAGGGAGGTGCTAATATTATCTCCACTTTACAGTTAAGGAAACTGAGATTGAGTGGACAAATTATTTGCCAGGGTCACAAAACTAGTATCTGACAAAAGATTTGACCTCAGATCTTCCTGACTCCTCTATCCACTCCATCATCTAGTTGCTCCCAACACATCGATAGTTGATATAGCACTTTAAGGTTCACAAAGCATCTTACATTGTAAGGTTTCTCCCTTCACCTCACAACAGTCCTGTGACAAAGTTATTACAAGAATTATTACACCCATTTTGTTGATAAGGAAACATTCTCAAAAAAGTTAAGTGATTTGCCTGTGGTCACATAACTGGTAGGTTTCTGAGCCTAGGTATCTCTTGAATTGAATTCTGTCATGATATGCTGCTTTTTCATATTGTTAAAATATTAGAATTCATGCATTTCAATGGAGTTTTTACCTTGAAAACATACTTTATTTGAAAGTGTTAATTTATTATTGATTTCATGCTAAGACAATATGTCAAATGCATACCTCTCTGTAAACCAACACATATCTATTTATTAGAATTAACCTGTATTTAACCCACATAATGGGACCAGATTGATATGGGTAAGATTAATGAGTCAATTATTTTTGAACAAGGTACAAGGCACACAAACTGAAGCTGTGTTACTACCTACTGATCTCTTTGCTCCCTCTATGGTATTTGACATCTATAAAGTAATCCAGTATGAATTTTTCTAATACAACAATGATGGATATTATTTTCTTCCTGAAAACACAGAAATCATTCAGATGATAAAGAGATGATGTTATAGTGCTGGCTATTCTTTAAGAACAATTGTCCTTAAAGCCTTTTCTTTGACAAATTTATGTTCTCACAGTCTTCACCATTCCATGATATCTTTTTTTATGGTTTACTTAGCTAGCTTGGAGGGGACAGGTCCAGAACTTGATAAAATATGAAGCAGTGACAAATTAACAAATTCATGTGAGAAATACAACAAAACAACAGAATAGTTACAATAACATCTTTGAAGCTGAGCATTAAGTTTTGGATTCCTGAGATCTATAGTGCAATAAGTTGACCCTGTCATTTCTTTAGCAAAAAAGTTGAAATGAGCAGTTTCTATCTGTAGAAGGTAAGTCTAGGACAGGAAGTATGAATTTTGTGTATGTCAATCAATAAAAATTTATTAAGCACCTACTATGTCCTAGGCATTGTGCTAAATGTTGGGGATACAAAGAAAGGTTAAAAGATTACCTCTGATATCAGAGTTCAGATTCTGATAGGGGATACAACATGCAAGCAACTACAAAGAAATCTATGGACTCCTCAAAATAATGTTTTAAATAAAATAAAATACATAAAATTACAAGGGAAACTATTTATTTCATAGTTTAAATATTGCTTTAAATAAGTTCACAGGCCAGAAACCATGGTCAAAAAAAAACAAAAGAGAAAGGGAAATTACTTCAGAAATATTTTTAAAACTTAGAGAACTTAGAGACATGAAGATGGCAGAGTAGAAACAGGACTTCCTCAGGAATCCGGCTTCCATTTCCTCCAATTCATGGAAAAATGACTAGAAAACTTTGGGGCCACAGAACCCACAAAATGACACAGAGAAGCTAACCTCCCACTGAAGAAAGCCAAGCAGGCCAGCAGGAAGGGGCAAGCTCAGCACTCTGGGAGCCTAGCCTACTCCTGCTGGAGCCAGAGGTTTTAGCCTCAGGATGGCCTGACCAGCCACTGGCTGGAGGGACTTCATATCACCAACAGCTGTGGTGGTTTCCAGAACTATCAACCCATATATGCCAAGGACAAAGTGAGATGTCAGTGTAGACTTTGCAGGAACAGGGAATTTGGGAGTGAAGTCCAGCCTTTGCGCCCAGGGCGAGAAGCAGTTGAGGCTCCATGGGCTGTGCAGACACCCAATACGTGGCTGCTTCAGAGCCCCAGGCCTGCAGATCATAGGAGGACCAACCGAACAGTCTCAGGGGTAATCACTCGTGCTTTAACCTGCTTGGATAAGGATTATTGTCCTGGGTGGAGGTCCTGGGGTGCATGAACAGTTTGCCAGAGAGTGTGTGGAGGCTTCAAAGAGGGCACCCAACTAATAGCTCCAGCAGCTACGAAAACTCTAGCTATTGGGATAAAGCTCCACTTCCTAGTAGCAGAGTTCTACTGTGGCAAAAGGCTCAAAAGTCAAGATATTGAGTGGCAACATAAGCAAGCAAAGGAAGCAAATCAAACAGAGCAATCAATATCAGACTCCTATTTTGGGGAGAAAAAGGATCAAAGCATGGAACAGGAGGAAGACAATGAAGTCAGAACTCCTGCACCAAAAGCTTCCAAGAAAAATACAAGCTGGTTACACACCATAGAGGACATCAAGAAGGATTTTGAAAACCAAATAAGAGAAATGGAGGAAAAATTGGGAAGAGAAATGAGGACGATGCAAGAAAATTATGAAATGAGAGTCAACAACCAGACTGAAGAAAATGACACCTTAAAAAATAGACTAACCCAGATGGCAAAAGAGGCTCAAAAAGGCATTGAGGAGAAGAATGCCTTAAAAACCCAAATTTTCCAGATGGAAAAAGAATCTCAAAAGCTCACTGAATAGAATCATACTTCAGAATTAGATTGGAGCAAATGGAAGGTAGTGACTTTATGAGAAATCAATTGAATTGAATTTAACTTAGGGAAGGAATGACATACACACCAAATAGGGTATCTCACTCTACAGGAGAGTAGGGGAGAGGGGGATAAGAGTGGGGATAATGGAAGGGAGGGAAGGCTAGGGGAGAAGAAAGTTGGAAGCACCCACTTTTGTAAAGGGACAGGATCAAAGCAGAGAATAGAAAAAGTAGGGGGTGGAATAGGATGGAGGGAAATATAGTCAGTCTTTCACAATATATCCACAATGGAAATGTTTTGCATAGCTACACATATACAACCTATATAGAAATGCTTATCTTTCCAGTGAGGGTGGGTGATGATATATATGTATTTATATATATATATATATATATATATATATATATATATATATATATAATTATTTTACATGTAACTGGGAAATGAGATACAAGCACTGGGGCATAGAGATCCACCGTGCCCTACTAGAAAGTCATAGAAAGTCGGAGGGGGGGGGGAGATATGGGAAAGAGCAGATTGGGGGAGCGGATATTCAGTGGGATAGCTGTTTTGGGGTGGTGAGTAGGAAAAATGGGGAGAAAATTTGTAACTCAAAATCTTTTGGAAATGAATGATGTAAAGTAAAAAATTAAAAAGACAGAAAATTTTTAAAAAGTAAGCAAACTAAAAAAAAAATTTAGAGACACTTCTTACGCATGCTCCACAAGGGCCAACACTCAACTTCATCAAAAATAACATGTTCTACATTGTCTTGGAGGAGCTGGAACAGATAGGAAGCATTGAAAGCATATTGCAGAACAAATTTCAGCTGAGGAATCATTAGACCTGCATTCAAACCTAACTTCTTATATTTAGTAAGAGAATACATACATACATATATATATATATATATATATATATATATATTCTTATATTTACCTTGGGAAAATTACTTCCCTTTTTCTGTTGAGGTTACTACTATCCTTCTAGTAACCTTAGGGATATCCTCAGATCTTCACTCTCCCTTACTCCATGGTCAAACTGTTGTTGCTAATTGTTACTTATTCAATCTTCACAATATTACTTTTTAACTGCCCCCTCTCTCTACTGACTCAGAAACTCTCTCCTAGTCTCCTCATTTATTAAAAAAAAAAAAGGAAAATGATAGCATGTACCTCCATGTCTCTCATAAGAATCAAATTAAATAATGGACTTAATCTTTTCAAAGTTTGCCTATTACCATCTTTAATATGATCAATTCAGGCTTTCATCATCTCTCACCAAAATCATTTCAAGAGATTTTGAAATTGTCAGCCTGCTTCCAGTATTTAATCTAGCCTCTGTAAAGCTGCCAAAATAAATCTTCATAAAGCAGAAGTCTAACCATGTAACTCTTCTGCTTAAGAATCTTCACTAGATCCCTATTACCTCAAAGATAACAGAAACTCCACAGCTTGGCATTCAAAACCCTTAACAATCTGCTCCCACTTACCTTTGCATATTATATATATAGTTCATGTTGCTAACCTTCATAAACTCAAAATTCCATTCAAACTGGCTCATAAGTTTCCTGTACTCAGCATTTCATCTTCCATAGGCTATCTCTGTTCCTGGAATGCACTCCCTCCTTACCTTCGCTAAAAGTATGGGAGGTTCCACCAGTACCTCAAGCAGTGTGATCAGAGAAAGCCCAGAAGATTCAGCTTGAATCAATCAACCCACAGAATAACATAGGCATTAAGGAATTTTTCTAGAATTCAATGTTTGAACTAGCCATTAATCAGTCTGAGAGGATGGTAGGCTTTTTGGCCTTTGGATTAAGGGAAACAATACACAGGAAACTTTCTGTGAGTGGCTAAAAGAATAATTCACACAGCCCTGGGCCTATGTATAAAAATAGCAATGGTGGAGGACTTCTAGTTTTGGAGTTGATGATTCCAGAGTTGGAACCAGACCCCTGAGACTACTACAAAATAGGACAATTATTCATTCAACAGTTATGTATTAATTACCAATCATGCCTGATGCCACCTTTATTAACAGAAGGTATTTCATACCTATTTCTAAAAGATTAGAACAAGACCATTCAAATATAGTCCAAGTACACATCTATATACTGAAAGAAACCATTCATTTCTTGTATCAACTCCCCTACCCCCAAATCTATAAACAGCTACAAAAGAAAAAAATATTTGGGTTGAAGAGCAAAGAGATGTACCAGAAAGTCCCAGGGAATTAAGAAACATTATCAATGTAGTAATTAGTAAAGAAGCTGCAAGCACTATAACAAACTTCTGATTATTTTGAAACCTGTGACTCAGTTCTACACTCATGGCATATTCACTACTATAAATATAAGAAAAGACCAAAAAGTATGACAACACTAAAGCATTTAATATTCACATGGAAAACTGATTCCTGTTTAAAATATGCTACTAACAAAATATTGTCATTTAAAATGTGACATATTTTGGGAGGAGATAGATTAAGGTCATTATGTTTCAGCCTAAGCTTAAATCACTTGCCATCTCTCCTAAAAAGAACTAAGCATGGCTTATAAATTATAGGAGTACAACTAAAATATCTTATTAATCACTTTATGTCTATGGGTGACAATAAATTATATGGATCCACCAAAAACACATTAAGTGGCTCTATCAGTTCATAGAATCTTTATCCAATGTCATCAAAAAATCTTTTGGACTCATTAAGGGTAAAATTCTGAATACATACTAAGTCAAGTCAGAGACTGAAGGTGTTAAGACTAAATCTAAAGATCACATTGAGCCAGTGGAGGCAATACCTACAAATGCCTCAGTCTACTCTAGACAAGACAAATTAACATAAATTTATCAAAAAGAAGGCCACATTTGAATACTTTAAGAGACTTACGGACATACAGAAATCAGAATTGAAGGAGAAAAACTTGTTTAAAGTGATTAATACCTGGCCTGTACTAGTATTAATGTTTACCTTCAAAATTACAAAATGAATCATAACAGATTTGGAAAATACCCCAAAAATCTGAAGGCACTATATTTTCATTTGAAAGGTGGTATTCTAGAATAGAAGTGGGGAAAAAAAAAAAACCACTCAGCTTACTTTTAATGTCTTTATTCTCTCTAGTACTAATGCAAATAGGATTTGGGGGAATAGCTACACATCATGCACTATCCTATAGACCCCTAAGTGCCTCAACCTTCTTGGTGCCTCAACCAACAAACTGTAGTGGAACACAATCACTTTTGTTGCCGACAATTGTTCAGGTCTTATATTGATTCATAAAAACTTCAAAACAAGGGGCAGCCAGGTGGCTCAGCGAGTAAGAGCACCAGCCCCCAGTGTCAGGATGACCTGGGGGATCGAAACTGGGCTTAGATACTTAGCACCACACCCAGAAATAACTGGCCATGTAACCTTGAGCAAGTTACTTAACCCCGATTGCTTTAAAAAAAAAAAAACTTTAAAACATTTCAAATAGATGTTGCCATTTCAAATGCAAATAACCTTCTAGATACATGAGGAAAAAAACAACCTTTTAAAATACAAAGACTTGAACACAATAGTCAATGACAATAGTAATCTATTGTTTGATAAACCCAAAGATTCCAGCTTCTGAGATAAGAATTCACTATTTGACAAAAACTGCTGGGAAAACTGGAAGATAAAGTATGGCAGAAACTAGGCATAAATCATTTCACACCTTATACCAAGATAAAGTTGAAATGGGTGCATGATTTAGATATGATACCAAAAACAATTTAGGAGAGCAAAGAATAGTTCACCTGTCAGATCTATGGAGAAGGGAAGAATTTATGGTCAAACAAGAGCTAGAGAACATTACAAAATGCAAAATAGATAATTCTCACTACATTAAATTTTAAAGATTTTGCAAAAACAAAACCAATGCCACCAAGATTAGAAGGAAAACAGAAAGCCGGGAAACATTTTTATAGCAGTGTTTCTAATAAAGCCTTCATTTCTAAAATATAGAGAACTAAATCTAATTTGTAAGAATACAAATTATCCCCTAACTGATAAATTGTCAAGAGATATAAACAGGCATTTTCAGATAAAGAAATTTAAAATATCTATAATCATATGAAAAAATTATCAAAATCACTATTCATTAGAGAGATGCAAATCAAAACAACTCTAAGGTACCACCTCACACCTATCTTATTGCTTAATATGACAGAAAAGGAAAATGATAAATGCTGAAGAAGATGTGGGAAATTTGGAGCATTAATGTCTTGTTGGTGGAGTTGTGAACTGATCCAACCATTGTGAAGAACATTTTGGAACTCTGCACAAAGGGCAACCAAACTTCTCACAGCCTTTGAGTTACCATTACCACTACTAGGTCTGTATCCCAAAAAACTCAGAAAAAAGGAAAAGGATCCACATGTACAAAAATATTTATAGCAGCTCTTTTTTGTGGTGGCCAAGAATTGGAAATTGAGGGGATGTGCACCCATTGGGAATGGCTAAAAAAGTTGTGGTATATGAATGTAATGGAATACTGTTGTACTATAAGAAACGATGAGCAGGCAGATTTAGGAAAAATCTGTACTTACATAAACTGTTAGTGAGTGAAGTGAGTAGAATCAGGAGAACATTGTACACAGAAATAGCAACATTGTGCAATGATAAACTATATCAGACTTCGCTCTTCTCACCAATATAATCATCCAAGACAATTCCGAAAGATTGATGATAGAAAATGCTAAATATATCCAGCAAAAAAAATATGGAGTCTGAATGCAAATCAGAGCATACTATTTTTACTTTTTAGTTCTGTTTTTTTTTCATGGTTTATCCCTTTTGTTCTGATTTTTCTTTTATAATATGACCAATTTGGAAACATGTATAACATGATTGTACTTGTGTAACCTATATCAGATTGCATGCTGTCTTGGGTGGGGGGGTTGAGAAGGGAAGGAGAGAAATTTGGAACTCAAAATTTTACAAAATTCTTTATACGTAATTGAAAAAAGATAAAATACTATTAAGGGGAAAAAAGTACAAAGACTTGACCAAATCCTAATATGTGGGAATAGGATGAAATAGATGTCATCCCTATTGTCAAGTCTGTCAGTCATGCTCTCTATGAGCCTATAGAAAATGAGTTTCCGGGGTGGCTAGGTGACATAGTGAATAGAGCACTGGCCCTGGAGTCAGGTGGACCTGAGTTCAAATGTGGCCTTAGACACTTAACACACACACACACACACACACACACACACAACCTAGCCATGTGACCTTGGGCAAGTCACTTAACCCCAATTGCCCTGCCTTCCCTCAAAAAAAAAAAAAAAGAAAATGAGTTTCTCTCTTACTATTTTATTTAGCTACAAAAAGCAGGTCTTTGATGTATCTAGGTAAATAGCTCATGGAACAAGGAATATAAAGGTATAAGAGCAGTGTAGCAACTTGTTCCGGCATTGTTTCTATCTGAAAAGTATCAAAAAGATGAGAATGATGTAAGCATAATGATGAGATTTATACATCTCCTCACCCTTTCAAAGTCCTTTGCAAAAGCCAGGTGAAATAGTTAGTACAGGTATTTGTATTCAGATACAGAGAAGCAAATGCCTTTCCCAAGCTTGCATAGCTAACAAGTTGCAGGGGCAGGATTAGAAGCTCGGTCTCCTCATTCTGAATCCAGTGCTCACTATAGGTTAACTCTGACACGACTGTGAAGATGAAGATAAGAATTAAAGAGTAGAAATCAATATTGATGAGGAAAAAATAAAGGAATTCGACATAATTATAACAAGTCTTGAGAGAGACAGAGCGTATACTGAATTTTCATCACCATTTTGAAAGAATAAGAAGATAAAATTTAAAATGATAGGCTTGGCATTTTCAATAAAGGGGAAAACATCCTAACCATGGGGATTTTCAGACTCTGTAATGTGATACTGAAGGAAGTAATAGAATCTACTTCACAGGTCTTTTAAAATGGGGCTGATTCTCCATCTGTCTGGAAAGAGTTGAATGTGGTCCAATTGGCAAGGTAGGCCCCAATTATCCTCTCAAGATCCCTCTATCCAGTTTCTAGACTAGAGATCAGTAGTTGCTTTTTGGTCTAAAGTTCTCTTTGTAAAACATTTGTGCAATCATCCCCCACATCTTCACATAAATATATTTTAAAGAATTGAATAACATTTTCAAAATGACAGCACTGTTTTGACTACTAGCTTTTTGTGATCTGAAATTAACTTCAAATTCTATAATTCAGTATTTGAAAACAGACACCAGATGAATGTTCTTCCCACATCTTTTTTTTAATAACAGCCGTCTGCTATTCCCTAAAATGAAAATTAAAATGTACAGTCAAAAATCTTCTTAATGATTCTCTATCACCTTTTCTGTCTCAACTCAAATCTCTATTTAACTCTACCAATATCAAGAATGGCCTCAGACCTTTATCTAATCATCTCAGATATGTAGAATATTCTCTTCTTGGAACATGGAATGGAATTTCACAAAAACATAATACACTTTTAAGAAAGAATAGTACATTTTTTTTTTAGAATTTTGCTCCCAAAATAATGAGGAAATGCTAACCAAACAAAATTGTAAGAACAAACATTTGTAAGGAAAAGCCTAAACAGGCAGGTGTCAAAATGGAATTTTATATTAGAAATAATTCCAAACTATTTCAATAAATTTAAATATTATACCACAATAACTCTCCTTTTATACAAATAAGCGACTTCTTAATATAAAAATGAAACTCTCAGGGGCGGCCAGGTAGCACAGCGAGTAAGAGTACCGGACGACCTGGGGATCGAATCCAGACTCCAACACTTAGCACCCACCCCTGGCCATGTAACCTTGAGCAAGTTACTTAACCCCGATTGCTTTAAAAAAAAAATGAAACTTTCCATCTTTAAAAAAGAAGGATGATGCTTAGGGAGATCACAAAACAATTCTATCTGGGTTCAGATACAAAACTTGAAATGCCGTCCTAACATATATTAGGGAAAAATAGTGGACCTTACAAATATATTCTTTTCTTTCTCCATTTCAAATGTAAATGTCTCTAAGAATACTCTAGATGGTACTAATGACTTTGAACAAAAAACATAATGGGACTTTTTTTTTTGCTTTTTTTGGAGGGGGAGGGGAGGGCAATTGGGGTTAAGTGACTTGCCCAAGGTCACATGGCTAGTTTTGTGTTAAGTGTCTGAGGCCAGATTTGAACTCAGGTCCTCCTGACTCCAGGGCCAGTGCTCTATTCACTGCACCACCTAGCTGCCCCCATAATGGGACTTTTAAGGATATATAACATTGATAGCCATTGAAGGGGCATGTAATCTTTATGTCATGAATTTCTTTGGTGGTCTTGTGAAGCATATGGATCCTTCTCAAAAATGTGTTTAAATGAATAAAATAAAATAAATAGGATTACAGAGGAAACTAATAATGTTGGAAATAAGGATGTCATTTTTCTCATCCTCATTCAAAAATTCACTGAAATCTGTCCATGGACACATTAGGGGTCTTTGGACCCCAGGTTAAGAAGCTCTGGTTTTTTTTGTTTCCGTGAGAAACCAGCATCACAATTCACACAATTTCAATTAATTCACCAACTAGAATTAAGACATCAGAAATGCAAAGATAAAAATGAAACAGCTCGTGCCTCAAGGTGGTTATGCTCTATGGTGATGACATCAATTTAATATTTACAATATATACAAAATGGAGATTACATGGCAAATTTGGGGAGAAGGAGGGAACTAGAAGCAAATCCCCCAAGTCTAAGAAAGCCTTATGTTGAAGGTATTTCTCTGACTGCATTTCTCTCTGTGCTTTTCTATGTGAGCAAGAGATATTTACACCAGGCAAAATTCAAAAATGCATGGTTCAATCTCAAGGTTATGAGTATTTAGAAAAAGAACTGGTTATCATTAACAGTCGGCATGGTTTACTCTAAAAGAGGTCATGACAGACTAACCTCATTTCCTTTTTAAATGATGTCACTAAATTAGTAGATTGAGGGAAAGCTACAGAAATAGCACACCTAGATTTCAATAAAGAATTTCACATAATCTATCATTACTCTTTCAGGCAAAATGGAGAGAAGTGAACTAGACAATTCAATCAGTTAGGTAGATTCAGGAACTGGTTGAATGACCAGACCCCAAAAGAAATCATAATGAGTTAGAATTAATTAGGAAGGTGACCTCCCACAGAATAGCTTAGAATCTGTGCTTGGACCAGGGCTGTTCAAAAATTTTTTATCAGGGGCTGCTAGGTGGTACAGTGAATAAGAGTACCAGCCCTGGAGTGAGGAGGACCTGAGTTCAAATTCAGCCTCAGAAACTTGACACTTAACTAGCTGTGTGACTTTGGGCAAGTCACTTAACCCCAATTGTCCTGCCTTCCCCCCTCCAAAAAAAATTTATCAGGGATTTGGATCAAGTCAAAGATGACATGCTTATCAAGTGTGTGGACTATACAAAATTGGAAAAGATAGCTAATGTGATAGATGACGATCATAATCCAAGAATGTCTCGACATACTTGAATAAGTAGGTTGAATCTAATTAAATTAAACTTAATTGCTAAATATGAATTGTAGAGGCAGGTAGGTGGCACAATGAATAGAGAGCAGTGGCTGTGGAGTCAGGAGGACCCAAGTTCAAATCCGGACTCCAACACTTAACACTTACCAGCTTTGTAACCTTGGGCAAGTTACTTAACCCCAATTGCCCTCCAAAAGGCAAATAAAATAAAATAAAATAAAACTAGGGCTGAAAATGACTGTCATATAAGAAAGAAGTTAGACTTTTTCTGCCTGGCCCCACAGAACAGTTCTAGGAGAAAGGTAAAAGTCCTGGAGGTGTTTATTTTTTTTTCCCCTCAATGTGAGGAAAATATAGTAACAGTTAAGTTTTCCCGAAGAAAAAGTGAGATGTTTGAGAGGTAGTAAGCTTACTCTTAGGAAAGATCTTCCAGCAACAACTGGATGACTATATTTGGAGGAGGACAGCACACAGTATAGACAAGGATTCAGAAAACTTATGCCCATGAAACAAACACCACCTTCTATCTGTTTTTGTACTTCCTCTTGTTGTCATTTGTCCTTTGTTCACGAAGAGGACCATGACATCAGGAAGATGATGCCATGACTTACAAATGAATTGGATTTCAGTGAGGCAGACTGGAACCATCTGGGTCCATTGGCAAGATATAGATTAGGACAATTAAAGATGGCTCCAGAGGCAGGGGGTAACTTTGGCCTTTTTAAGCTAAGGTCTTTCCCAGTTCTCACTTTGACTGAGGCAATGCCCATTCATTGATTAAGGCTGCCTAAGAAGCGAGCCAAGGAATGGCCCCTTTAATAAAGGTTTCCATTTCCTGTGGTATATTTTAAACCAAGTTTTATTATATTTAAAAATATAAAAACTATCCTAAGCTAGCTGACAATAGACAAACAAAATTTGTCTCTCTGGTCCATAGTTTGCCACAGTTTGCCCTGTTCTAGTGGAATTCCTGTAGAGTATGGTATTGAACTAAGGAGTCTTGAGGTCCCATTAAACATGGAGATTCTATGAGGATTCACATAATTTTCCAATCTAACAGGAAAAATCCTAGAGTCTAGTCATGGAAATGCAGTTATCTCCACTTACATTTACCAGTTTTAGCCCCTAACCTTTTCCACACTTGAATATTGTATCACTTGGTAACACAAATGTTTCCTCATAGTTAACATAATCAGATTTCCAAATGTATTTGTGTGGCTGATGATATTAACAAGAAAGCTATAGAAAGGACAGGCAGAAAAAGTATTCAATTTATTTTGGGTCTATATATCTTTGTTCTAATGGCTCTAAGCTGATGGTAAGTAACTTATGTTAGTGCCTTTAAGGGCATTTCAGGGCAGTAAGGTGATGCAATGGATAGAGTGCTGGGCCTAGAGTTAGGAAGACTCATTTTCCAGAGTTCAAATCTGGACTGAGACAGTAACTAGCTGTAGGAACCTGGGTAAGTCACTTAACCCTTAACTTAAACTTCAGTTTTCTCATCTATAAAATGAGCTGGAGAAGAAAATAGCAATCTATTCCAATATCTTTGCCAAGAAAACTTCAGATAGAGTGGCAAAAAGTCAGATGACACTAAAAATGACTCAACGACAACAAAACCAAAATTAAAACTGGGGAAAAATACAATTTAAACTAGGGGGAAAAATATCTATAGAATATCCAACCAGATATTCCACCACAATCCAAAGAGAAGCAAGGCAACTGAACTAGACTTCTCTGAACAATTTGTAGAGTCTCAAACTTCTTTTTTTTTTTTTTAAAGCAATTGGGGTTAAGTAACTTTGCTCAAGGTTACACGGACAGTTATTTCTGGGTGTTGTACTAAGTATCTGAGCCTGGATTTGATCCCCAGGTCAGCCCGACACTGGAGCCCATGCTCTTTACTCACTGTGCTACCTGGCCGCCCGAGTCTCAAACTTCTTGAGTACCAGCGCATTCAGTGTGAGAGAAAAAAAGCAAAATTGTGGCTGCTAGAGGAATGCTACAGCCAACCTCTACCTCTCAAGATCCAAGTAGAAACCAGCAGGGAAATTTTCAGTGTTTTTAAGGCTGAGGTTCTTTTTCTTTCCATTTATAATATATATATTTTTAATTTTGAGTTCCAAATTTTCTCTCTCCTTCCAGCCCCTTGTAATAGTATTGGAATTTAAAAATCCCCCTGTATTGGCTTGGTTTTGGGGTTGAGTGTTAAAACCCAGAGCTTGTGAATCCGACTTGTGGGATGGACTTGTTGATGTGAAAAGAAAAGGCTGAACTGGGAGGAGCTGGTGCCATGGATTTAAAGAGAGGCCCAAGCAGAGAGAAGCCCTGAGCAAAGAGAGGCAGAATAATTTTGGGGAGCAGCATTGTGGAGGATTTCTGAGGGCCAGTTCGAATCGCCCAGGACTTTTGAGAGCTGCCACATGGAGCTGTCAAGGACCGAGAAGACATTGCTGCGATGGCGGTATTTTGTCTGTCTGTTTTGATGTCGTTTTGCCAGATTCCTCCGCTGGTGAAGGACAGACAGTGCTACTGCTGTAGCAGAGGTCCTGGAATATTGCTGTTGGTTCAGAAGCCCTGAAGGATTTTCTTGTTGTATGTTTACAGAAATCCTGGAAGAGGGTCTTGCTGATGTTTTCAGGGGTTGAGACTGTTCTGCAGGCAGAAAATGAATTGATGAGGACACACAATGTATCTTGTGGCCTTGTTAAGCTTTGTTTCCCCAGAAACAGAGATTGCTGAGAACTTGCCTCTGGTCAAGATGAAGAAAAGACCTCTCTTTGGGTATTAAATGCTGTGTTGATATCTTAACCTTGTTGTAACTCAGGGGTACATGGCCTTTTTGCTCTCTACTGCCCCTTCTGAGAAGGTGATTGGTATTAACTGATGATAATTGTAATTTAGTTGTGATCCAGGGGTGGGAAACTTGACTTTTTTGTGCTCTGTGACTGACCAAATTAATGTACTTTGTTTATTATTGGAAACTAATCTCCATTTGAGAAGAGGGACTTTGTGATTGAGTAAATGAATTTACTGCTCAGGGGTGGAGTAGTACTTGGAAATTATTGAATTACACTTGGTGAATGCTGTATTTTTATTTTCTCTGTTCTGTGAATGTTTTGCTTTAATTTGTCACTGAATAAAATGGAGAGTTGCTATGCTGGTATTCTGAACCTTGGAAGTTGCCTTTGCTTGGCATTACACCCCTCTCAAACCAATTGAGAAGTCAAGTAATATGACATCAATTATACATGTGAAAAAATGGAAAACATATTTCTATATTACGTTGCAAAAAAAGCAAGAAAAAAAGTGAAAAATTTCAATTTGCACTCAGTTCATCAGTTCTCTCTCTGGATGTGGATAGTATTTTTCATCATGAATCCTTGGGAATTATCTTGGATCACTGTATTGATCACAGTAACTAAGTCTTTCACAGTTGATCATTTTTACAATTTTGCTGTTATGGTATACAGAGATATTCTGGTTCTGTTCACTATACTCTGCATCAATTCATATAGGTCTTTCCAAATTTTTCTGAAACCATTCTCTTCTTCCTTTCTTATAGCACAGAAGTATTCCATCTCAATTGTATGTCACAACTTGTTCGTCCATTACCCTATTGTTGGGCCTGCCCTGAATTTCCAGTTCTTTACCACCACAAAAAGTTGTTAAGGCCGAGTTCTATCTTTTTTTTTTAAGCAATTGGGGTTAAGTAACTTGCCCAAGGTTATGGGGCCAGTTATTTTGTGTGGATGTTAAATTCTGAGGCCAGAACCAATTTCGGGTCCTCCTGAATCCAGGGTCAGCGCTCTACTCACTGTGCCACCTAGCCACCCCAAATTCTACCTTTTTTGAGAAAGGAATTAAAATAGAAGTTTGGGGTTTTTTTGGCATTAACCACAGTTTTTGCAGATTAAATCGCATCTTGGTATTTCTCATAGGCTAATATTAGACCTTTGCTTTCACCTTAATGTAGATACCTCCCTTTCAATAACTTGACCAAAGGTTAAGGGAACTGGCCTTTTGCATGAAAGAAAAAGGTTTTTAATGACTATCTAAATTATTCTACTTGGCCTTCTGAACCTTACCTGAGTTCAATATACATGGAGTCCTTTTCTATAAACTAAGCATTAAATCAGCAGTTTTTAAAATGTGATTGAATACACAAGAGCAAAATCGCAAAGTAGAGTATTTCTAACAATGTTCATTACACCAACCCCTTTAAGCTACCTGACCCAAACTTGAACCTCCATAGCTCATAGGACCACAGTGATCCCTGATTATTCTCTTAATCTAAATAAAGGGAAAGGATGGATCATAAAAAAACAACCAAAAAAAAGAGAAGTTTCTAGAGGAAAAAAAGCTACCCAAACTATTATCCTTTGCATTCAAAGGTTATACTATTATCAATACTATACTCCTAATAGCCTAAAGTTTTCTTCTTTAGGAGAAAACTAACTCAGGTTAAGATTAAGCATTGATAAAAGGTACTTAAAGTTTCAAAGAAGACAGCACTTACTATATTCCATTGGGGAAGTCAGAGTGGTATCATGGAAGGAGGAGAGGACTTGAAATCAGGAAACAATTAAGTTAGAATTATTTTATCCATACTCCTAACCAGCTTTAGGCAAGTCACTTAACCTCCCTGAATCTCAGTCTCCTCACCTATAAAATGGGGGTAATATTATCTCTAGAAAAGTTCCTACCTCATAGGTGGCTATGAAGAGCAAATAAAATTACTTTGTAAAGTTTAAAGCATTATGCAAATGTTTAATATTGTGAAAGGGGTTGATAAACCAATGTACTATGACTTGGAGAAACACCTGCTCCCAGGTAAAGTCGTCTTTTAGTACAAGGAAACAGAACTGTGAGATTTACTTTTTCATTTCCCCAAACTAATGGCAACAACAGGATGAATAAATATGATTCTATTTTTTAAAAGGCCTCCACCATTTCAGAGATTTCCTCCCACTACAGGAAATACTGACTGATAAGACTAAACCCAGAGAAAGGCATGTCACACAGCAACAAACTTGACCATTAGCAATTTCTGTGACCCTAAGGCTTGTACATATACCCCATTTCCACAGATGGCCCCTGATTGGCTGTGTGCTCCAAGTGGGTCTAAAAAGCTATAAAAATCCAAACTAAACCCTAAGAAAGCTAACACAGCTCCCACAGCAAGCAATCTTCCTTAGCACAGTAATGAATGTATTTCCCTTTCAGTCAGGCTACTCACTTTTTAAACCTCCAGTCTTGTATACCTCATGGTGGATGAATTTTTCCATAGTATTGAATGGAACCAAGGCTGGCAAACTCCCCACAAAATATTATATTCTATTTCATGGAGGGGACTACAAGGCTTTCAAGATGAGTCTTGACTGAGGACACACTAGTAGTAAAGTGGCAGAGCTGGGATCTGAACCCAGATTTTATGAAGTCAAATCAGAGATATTCCCACTACACACAGTCCATTCTTCCTTGAATGATAGGATTTAGCAATAATTAAGGGAATCTGGAGAGAACTAAAATGTCAATCATCTCTTCTGAAACTATTCTTTCTAAGGTCTGCAATGGCTTTCTACCTGTCAAATCATGTTGCCTTTTTTTCTGTGTCCATCCATCCTCCTTGGTATTTTTTGACCTTTTAAAAGTTTTATTGATATGTTTTGTTCTTACATTACACTTAATGGATTACCACCTCATGAGAAGTCTATCATAACAAAGTAAAACAATGACTAATAATGCAGTGACCTCATCTTAAAGTACATGTCACATTTCATATCTATACCTACCCATTCCCCAACATTTTGACTGTCTTTACTAAAATAGGCACTCTCCTCCATGACTTTTTAGCTATGTAGCCATAGGCAAGCCCTTTAAGCTCTCTGAAACTCAGTTTCTTCCTCTGTCATGGGGATAATAACACCCATAATACATGCTGCAAAGAGTTGTTGGGGGATCAAATGAGAATAGATAAATTGTTTTGTAAACCTTAATAGGCTATTAAAATGTTTTCTAGGAGTAAGAAAACATGAGAATAAAAAAATTGAAATTGAAGGAAAATAAAAACCACTGAGAATCTTTATAGTATCTAATGAATCCTTTATATTTCTAAACACTTTATGGAAAGTAGAGGGTTAAACCAATTTTTAAAAGGCAGGTGGGGATAGACTTGCTATCTTAGGATACCAGATCATGAAGGCAGGAGTAAAACAAAAACCCCAAGAGGAAATAAAAATGAAATCTGAGTACCTGAAAAACAAATATTCAGGGAGCCACTGGGGGCTTGGCTTGTTTGCTTGGTTAAATTCTCTTTCTAATTTCTTTTCAATGAGAAAGAAATTTTCATTATACAATGCAGCTAATTTTCCATCTTTTAACTAAATACACTAAAACAGCTTAACATACAAATTTTAATTTGTCAAATACCAAACATCTGCACTCTAGATTACAACCCTGGATTGAGTCTCAGTCTTTTCAGGCACCATATGTCATACTTTCTCCTTGTTTATGTAGTAAGATACAGGTATGCACACACACACACACAGACACACACACACACACTCATACAAGTGTATATAGATGAAAACAGAGAATCACATATGGTACCCAGAAAAACAAATTGACTAGAATGGCTGCTACAAAAAAGAAACAGAGAGAATAGCATATGAACACAAACTTGCACACATTCACTCAGTAAAAGATTATGGCACCCTGATGATTCACAATTTATATCTGAAATTAAAAAATAATAATAAAAGATAAAAAGATATAAGGAGTGAAGCAAGGAAAAAATCAGGTTTTTTTCCTCCAGATATAATGATTGTGTAAATTAAATGAAATAGCAGGACATAAATAGGAGGAGAGGTATTATGTGGACTCCAAAAACTAGCATAAAGTAATACATCTGTCCAATTATGTCATCTGTCACTCTTTGATCAGTTTTCACCCATTATGTGACATTTCCCACCAGTATTTACACATTCCTTCACTCTCTTCCTAACTAATTTCTAGTTCCCTTTATCTTCAGCATAAATATCATAGTCTCCTTAGTTTTTCATGCGCAAAACATCATTGAACTAGGAGGTTAGAGTTCTAGTTCTGGTAGGAAGCAGCTACATGCATGAATTTAGTCAAGTCACAACCATTCTGGCCTTCAATATACTGGAATTTAATTCATTTATTTCATTCTGTGCTTCACTGGGAATTCAATTCATTAAATAAACCGAGTGGGTTATACTTGATTTGAGATCATCAGATTTTAAGCTGGAGGGAGGGACTCCATTTATTTACAGAAGAGTAAATTAAAGACTATATAAATGAAGTGACCCACTAAGGTTATAGAGTTAATAAGATGTAGATTCAAGATTTGAACCCAGATCTTTTAAAGTACAAATCTAGTGACGATTTCTTCCATAATTTAGTTGGATATGCTATGTGTGCCAGGCACTGCATTACACACTGGAAATATAAGGACAAAAAATGGAAACAGTCTCTGTCATCAAGGAATTTATATTTTACTGGTAGGTGCTAGACAACATCCACACAAAAGATTATACAAAGTAATTGAGAGACATTATTTATGCATTATACTTATATCTATATGGGTATATATGTTACTTAGGAAGTAAAATTTGAAGTGTGAGCCCTAAGTGGAGATAGGTATTGCAAGAGGCAGAGATGAGGAGTGAAGACACTGAAGGAGTGAAAAACAATTGACACAAGGAATAAAGTTACATGATATAATTATGGGAAACATTAAGTCAGTCAGTTTGGTTGGAATGTAGACTCCATTAGGAGTCACATGAAACCAATCTGGAAAGTGAGGTGGGAATAAATTGTGAAGATTGACAGATGTCAAGAAGAGAAGATGGCATTTTATTCTGGAAGCACTGAAGCTTCTTGAGTGAAGAGACCATTATGATCTTTCCTGTATTTTAAGAATATCATTGGGGAAGGGGAGGAAGAATTTCATTTGGTCAGTGTGGGAAAGATTTATTAGCGAAGAAGAAACTGAAAGGTAGAAGACTAATGAATAGCTTATTACAATTGTACAGGCAGAGGGAGCTAAGAATTTAAAAACATGTCTACATGATGAAGAAAAAGGGAGAGATATGAGTGTGAAGGTAGACTTGGCCACTGATTGGATAAGGGTAATGAAGGAGAGTAAAGAGTCAAAGACACCGCCTAAACTGTAAAACTGAGTAATAGGAAGGCCATTGGTGTCCTCAGAATAAATAGGGAATTTGTGAAGAAGAGTAGGCTTTAGGGAAAAGACAAGTTTTAACATACTGAGCTTAAGATGCTGAGTTAGTTGGTGTTACCTAGGACTACAGATAAAAAGATAAGGGTTGGATATGGAGATCTGGAAGTTGGTTCATAGAGATGATAATTGAATCCAGGGGAGTAAATGAGAGCTGAGAATGTAAAAAAGAGAGCTTGGGACAGACCAATGAGGTGCAACCAGGGTTAGGGAGTGGTACATAGAGGATGATACAGCACAGCAGGCTGAGAAGTATAAATTCAATTCAGTAAACATTATTAAGTGCTTACTATATGCCAGACATTGTGCTAAACTAGCTGGGGATACAAATAAGAGTAATAAAAACAGTCCCTGCCCTCAAGGAGCTTACAATAGAATGATGGAAGTCAACACACAAAAGGAAGTGAGAAGTAGGGCACCTCCAAGAGCACCCAGGATGGGGTGGTATACTACTCTATATAGTCAAAATTGATTAAGAGTTACAGATGGAAAATGGAGATAGAATTGGAAATTCCAGATCTTGTCCTCTCTAAAGGAGAACTTTGGGAAGAGTTTAGTGCTCCTTCCTCCAGCCCTCTGATCACAATGGAGAGGAGGCTGAAGGAATTGGGAAGGTGTTCAATATCCAAGGATGAGTCAGCAGCAGAGTGAAGAGCTTTTGAGTGATCAGCTTAGAAGTGATCAGCTTTTTTAGGGGCATCTTGTCCAGTGGAGTTGAAGGAAGCAGATTCAGGATAGAGAGTGAGCTGGAAGTTCCAAATCTTGCCCTCTTTATGCATCATTCTGACAGAGGGAGAGAGTCTCCATGAGGGATGGTTAACAGTGCCAGATACTGCTGAGAAGTAGAGAAAAATGATAAATGAAAAAAATGTCAGGGTATTTGGTAACTAAGACATCATTGTTAATCTTGAAGAGAACAATTTCAGTTGAACGATAAAACTGTAAGCCAAACTGAAAGGAGTTAAGAAGTGAAGTAGAAGGTGAGAAAGTAAAAAAGCAGGAAAACAGCTTTCTAGTTTGGCTGTGTGAGTAGAATGAGAACATGGCAGGGTCAAAAAGAATTCTGTAGGAATGAAGACTGAGGAGGGTATTCTGGGAAGATGGTGGAGTATGTCAGAAAACTTTCAGCTCTCCAAATTTCTTCCACCAAAAAAAAAAAAAAAAGACAGAACATTGCCTCAGAGCACCAGAAGTAAACAAGAACTAAAGTTCTCCTAGACAATGTGAAAAGATCCCAGGGAAGACTGGACTTCCAGGGGTGGAGGTAAAGTGTAAACACTTCCAGGTCAACTCTGCAGAATCAACATCAACAAACAACAAGCCCTGAGGGCAGCTAGGTGTAGAGGCAGCCTAAGAAATTTTCATCTTGCACACAGTGTGGGGGTCTGATGGCTGAGTATAAGATTGAAGGAGTTTCCACTGTTGAAGGATGCACAGTGCAGCTGTGCTGACCAGATGCATACCAGGCTGTTGCCATAGGGAGAAGTAGCTAGCATACACTGAGTGTGTGAGTGTAGTAGTAGTAGCAGGGACCCTGTTGGTTGTGGGCTCTTGCAGGAAAGAAAACTCCCTGGTTTCATTTCCAGGGCAGAGAGGACAGCTATAGTTTTCAGCCACCCAAGGTATTATTATAGGGAGTGAGATCATTTGTGGGACAGTGTGGCTGGGGTCCCTACCTGTGGCTTAGGAGAGCCCAATGTGGGACCCTAAGACAGACCTCAGAAATAACAGCAAGAAGAACCTGAGGCTTGGGGTATCATTTCCCATACCTTGAGACTACAACTTGATTACACTGCTGCCAAAAAAGAAAAAGAAAACAAAAAAAAAAATCAATAAGATAAATATGAGTAAGCAAAGGAAAAACCCAGCCATAAATAGTTACTATGGTGTAAAAGAAGATCTGGGTTCATATTCAGAGGAAGATAATGGAGCTTAAAAAAAAAAAAAGAACAAAAACAAACAAAAACTCCTCCTTTTTCAATGAAAAATGCCAAATGGTCCCAACAACAAAAAGAGTTCTTGGAAGAACTTAAAAAGGACTTTAAAAATCAAATAACAAAAAGTGAGAAAAAATTAGAAAAAAGTAAGAGCAATCCAAGAAAATCAAGAAAATTATGAATAGAAAGTCAAACAACTAGAAACAGAGGATCAAGAATTAAGGAAGAAAGTAATTCCTTGAAAACTAGAATTAGGCAAGGCAGAGCTAATAATGTTCTAAGACACCAAGAAATCATAAAACAAAATTAAAATGATTAAAAAAATAGAAGAGAAAATAAAACATCTCATCAGAAAGCAACTGATCAAGAGAAAAGATCAAGGACGAACTCTTAGAGGGATATATTGGTTAAGGAATAGGAGGGTAAGGTAGAGGGTAGAAATAAAGCAGAAGAGTAAAAAGGGATTGGGTAAATAAGATAAGAAGGAGAATGAGGAACAATAGAAAGGAGGAAAATACACAAGTAAATCGTAGTTTAGAATGTGAATGGAATGAATTTGCCTATAAAACAGAAATGGATAGAAGATTAAAAATTTGAATTCAACAATATGTTGCTTTTGGGAAACATTATAATAATGAGAGATACAAAGATAAAATAAAGGGCAAGAATAAAATTTAGAATGTAAAATAAACAGGAATAGTAACCATGATCTCAGATAAAGACAAAATAAAAATAGATTTAATCAAAAGTGAAAGACTTTGAGAAACTACATTATGTGTCAGCAATATTATTCAACCTTGTTTTATACTATTTAAAATACCTAGACAGTATAAAATACCTGAACATACCTATCAAAACAGATACAGGAACTATATGAACTTAAATATAAAACACTTTTTATACAAATAAACTCAGATCTAAATAATTAAAGCAAAATTTATTGTTCATGAGTAGGTAAAGCCAATATAATTTTTTTTAAAGCAATAGGGGTTAAGTAACTTGCTCAAGGTTACACAGCCAGTTATTTCTGGGTGTGGTGCTGAGTATCTGAGCCCAAATTTGATCCCCAGGTCATCCCGACACTGGAGCCCTCTGCTCTTACTAGCTGAGCCACCTGGCCGCCCCAATATAATTTATAAATGACAATTTTACCCAACTAATCTATTTATTCAATGTCATCTCAATTAAATTATTAAAAAATATTTTACTGAGTTAGGAAAAATAACTAAGATCATATGGAAGAACAAAAGGTCAGGAAATTAAAAAAAAAACAGAGGAAAGAAAGATGAAACAGAAGTAGATTCAGCAGTATCAGACTTTAAACTATATTATAAAGTAAGAACATTGTTGAAGGATAAAAATGATAATTTCTCTTATTTTAAAGTAAAATTTTCTTGTATAAATAAAATTTATATAGCTAAGAATAGAAGGAATGCAGAAAATTAGAAAAAACTTTCATAGACAATCTCTAAAATAGTATATGATTAGTTTGGAATATTGCTGTGGTATAGAAATGATGAACTGGTTTAGATTGATTTTGGAATGGTTTAGAAAAATATGGAAAGACTTGGACTTATGAAGGAAGATGCTATCCACTTTCAGAGAAACAGATGATAGGAGGAAATAAGCATAGTATGGTCTTGAATACATATGTATATATATATATATATGTATATGTGTAAGTGTGTGTGTATATTTGTAGATATCTATGTATATATATATATATGTATGTGTGTATATGTATGTGAATATTCATGTATACATATTCATGCTTAATTATAGACTTCTTTAGAGTTCTGGGGATGGGAAGGAAAAAAATGAAGTATAAAGTGCAGAGCAGAGATCAAAAGAAAATCAACAAGGAAGCAAAGAAAGGCATTTGTTACATAGGTTTTCTTGAAATGGAAATTTATTGTTTTATATTGAATCCTTTCTTTTTTTTTCTTTTCTCAATTTGTAGTTAAGATTAAATTATTTTTTAAATTGCCAAAAAAAATGAAGGCCATCTGAGTATGTTTTTAGACAGCAAAGAAGGAATCAATTGAGACAGGAAAAGTTGGGGTAAGTTTGGGGGCAGTAATTAAAGGGACAAGCTCCCAGTGGAGATGGGATGGGATGGGATCAAAGAAAAAGTTGAGGGATTGGCCTGGTCAAGAAGAGCTGCTTCTTCAGAGGCTGAAACAAAAAGGTTGGGGGGGGGGGCAGAGGGAGAATAGTGGGTAATGTTCATAGAATTTAAGACACTGAATTTGAGGAGAATAGATACTAGAATGCATTTTTGCTAAGTAGGTGCTAAGCTCTATAATTTTTTTTTTAATTTTAGACTCAAATGCCAGAACACAAATACAGATTAGAGAAAATAAACAAAAATATATCATCAACTTAAATATTGGAACATAAATACAAAATTAAAAGGGGGGGAAGCATGTTGTGTACGTAGCAGAACATGAGAGGATTCAAAATATGTAACAATAAATTTTTATTTCAAGAAAGTCTGTATGATAAATCATACACATTGTGTTGAGAATTGACCAACTTTGCTTCCTTGTGAGTTTGCTTTTGTTCTCTGCTGTGAGCTGTTTTACTTTGTTCTTCCTGCCCCCCCCAGAAGGCTACAATAAAGTTTAGATATGTTTCTCTATAGCTAAAATATATACATATATAGATATATAGCTTCCCTCTACCTACTACCTTGCCCTCCTATTGCTTGCCTAACCTCTCCAAGGATCGCTCTCCTATCCTCCAATTCCCATAAATCTAAACCACCCTTTTACCTATTCCCTCACCCTCCCATCTAAAGATCCCTCCCTTGTCTTCTTCCCCTTCCCTTATAACCCTACCATTTTATTTCTTCTGAATTTAGAAGACTTTTATATTCTTCTAAGTGTGTGTGTGTGTGTGTGTGTGTGTGTGTGTGTGTGTGTGTGTATAAATTCCCACATAAACCCATTCTGGATGAAATAGATTACCAGAACTGCCAGCCCTCCTCCCCCATCTAATTCCTCTGTATTGATTCTTCCTCTTGCACCTCATTTGTATAAAATAATTAGTCTTTCTAGCTATCCCTAAATGGTTTTACTTTTTCAATTCGTATCATACTCAAGTTTATCCCAATCTTTTTTATGAGCTACCCAATTATTAAGAATCGTAGGCATACATTTTATGTATACATACACATACATGCATATATATACACACACAGTCTGTCCTTATGAATCCCTTATAACCATCTTTGATATATACCTTATATTTCTCTTGGTTCTTGTATGTCAAATCTTCTATTGAGTTCAGGAATTTTTTTAACCAAGTCTTGAAAATTGGAGAGTTTATCAAACATCCATTTTTTTTTCCTTCAGGATAATAATTAACTTTGCAGGGTAAGATATTTGTGGCCAGAGCCCCAGTTTTTTTGCTCTTTTATATGTTGTGTTCCAAGACCTTCAGTCCTTTAATGTCTCTGCTGCTAGGCCTTGTGTGAATCTAATTGTGGCAGCACCTTATTTAAATTGTTTTAATCTTGATGCTTTTAATATTTTATCCTTAAGCTAAGAGTTTTGGAATTTGACTATGATATTCCTATGAATTTCCCTCATAGGATCTCTTTAAGTGGTGAGCAATAGATTTTTTTTTCCATTTCTACTTTTCCCCCTTGCTCTAATACTTCAGGACAATTTTCTTTAATTATTTCTTATATTATTGTATAAAAATTCTTTTTTTTATCATAACTTCAATTATTTTTATATTTTTTCTTCTTGATCTTTTCTCCTGTTCCACTTTTTCTTCTATTTTTTCAATATTCATATTTTGTTTAGTTATTTCTCAATCTCTTATAATATCAGTGACTTCACTTTGCCCAATTCTAATTTTCAAGGTATCATTTTCTTCCTTAAGATTCTAAATTTCCTTTTCTAATTGTCTGACTTTCCTTTCATACTCTTCTTGTTTTTCTTGGATTATTCTTTTTTTTTTTTCTTCCATCTCTGTCATTTGATTTTTAAAGTCTTTTCAAATATCTTCTATGAATACTTTTTGGGAAAGTGACCATTTGATGTTACTCTTTGGGAGTTTCTTTACTTCAATATCCTCCTCTGAAGATGAACCCTGGTCATCTCTATTCCCATAATAGTTTTGTATAGTTGGATTATTTCTCCTATGTCTATGCATATTTTTTTGTGGTAATAGCTTAATCATTATAATCGCCTCTAGCCATAGAATATGAAAAATGGTACCTCTTGCCCCAGACCTTCACTTCTTTCCTCTAGCCTAGAACCAAAGCCAAACCTCCAATTTCCTGTAAGTGCCCACAGTCAGGGGCTTTCTGTCCCACAGCTTCTGCACTCACCAGGCCTGTGCTGGTTACTTTTTGCCCCAATGCTCTTTCAGCACAGCTGAGTCTGGTGTTCCTTGTCAGGAGAGGTTCCCTTGATCTTCCTGGGTTCAAATGCCCAACTCCCCTCACTATACTGGGGGTAAAAGTTCCTGTGCCTGGGGCCAAGGCAGCCTCTCAAACCAACCGACCCCAGGGCTTGCAGCTTGTTGTTAAGACAGAATCTAGCCTGGAGGTGTTTATTCTTCATTGGACTAAATCTTGTCCTAGGATTTTTCTTCAGATCTTCTCAAACTGTCCCAGAAAGATGCTGGTTGTGCTCCGGTTCTTATTTATCTCCACTCACACTTTGTTCACCCTAAAAGGAGCTATTTAAACGCTTTTATGGGGGAACATATTGAGAGCTCCAAATTTTCTGACCTACCCCACCATCTTCCCAGAATCCTCACTCATAATTTAGTCAGCTCTATAATTTCTATGTGATGATTTTAAGTAATATTAGTCCACTTTAAATTCAACACCCTCAGACAAATTGTTCTTTTCCCTTTCCTAGTTATGGCTCTGCCATGATCTCATCTCCTTCACAGCTTCTACTCCAAAAATCATTTCAGTACAAATGAATGTTTCAAGTTGCAAACCAATTTTCTTATAAGGAAGTCTATTAAAGCATGTTATTTTACCATTAAAAACACCAAACTAGCAGTTAGTAATAACTTTTTTCCAATTTTGATTTCATAATTTCAGACAACTCATTTTTTTTCCATTTTTTTCTTCTATAAAATGAAGACAATCATTCTTATAATCTCTTTGTGAAGGTGTTACCTGAATCAATAAATTAGTTTTGAGTATTTTAAAATAAAGACTTGGGTGGGTAAAAACATCATTTAAAATAAAAAGAAAACTTTCAATTTGTCCTTTTCTAAATTTTATCAAATTCAATCAATCAAAAAATAAATTGCAAGTCTAATATATCTGAACAGTTTCATGGACTCCTCAGTTAATCAGAAGCAATCTTTCATATTGATCATAATGTAAAACTAGCTGAGTTATAGAGACACATATCTTGTCAGAGCTTTGGCAAATGCAAGCTGCCTTTAGAAAAATACAGTAATGAAATATTTTCAAAGTCAGTATGCAGATCTCCCTCTGCATGGCAAGTTAATGAGATGCATAGCTAGAGAGTTAGCATGCATCTCAAGTACCGGTTCTGCATAAGAAACATAGCTGATTCTGATCTCATCACCTTGGCCGTTTTTTTTTTTTTTTTTTTTTACAGAGACATCTATCAGGAAAGAGAAGACACTCAATGTATTAAAACTTTCCACATCCACCCTTAGCTATCAGAAGCAGGACAGGAGACCATGTATTAGAGTTTGAGATACTAATAAAATATTTTGCAAGTAACGTATTTAATCAGTCAAACACTGATTATATTTGGTATAACCAAAATTCTGAAGCCTCACCACACAGAGTGCTTTGTCAACACTGTGGGAATTGTACTGAGACATAGCTAACTTTTTGGTTTATGGATTATGTGATCCTAAAATGAGAATTTTCAACTTCACAGTAAATCAGCCTTGAACAAATACAAGCATGGAGAAAAGTACATCATATATCAAGAAAGTAATATGTACATGCCCCAAGGTTTGGGTACTGTAAAAAAAAAAAGCAGCAAGATGGAAATGATCTTGCTTGAAGCAAAAGGGTTAAAACACAAGGGCAGTAGGGAGCCATTAAATATTTACCAACTATGAGAAGGTAAATGAGGCTGTCTTTGGTCAACTTCCCTAAGCAATTTTAGATCAGTGTCTGGCTATATTGAAGGGGATTTAGAGTACCCAAATATTTGGCTAGAAAAACCATTCACAAACTGCAGTATATAAAAACAATTTCCTCATAGAGAAGATGAAGGAATCAATGAAGACAGATGTTCTTCTTAATTCAGTTACTAAACAGGGAGGAATTAGTTGAGGCTATAAATGTGGTTTCAAGCAACCAATGATAGCAGCATTTTGGACCCTAAGGAAAGGAAGGATAGAAATGAAGAAGATAATGAAAATGAACTTTAGAGAAAACAAATTTCATCTGTAACAAGACTGGTTAAATCCAGAATGATAGAGGATTTTTTTAAAGTGATGAATGAGAACGTTATAGGAAGTGGAAAAGTGGCTAGACATATGGATAAATAGAAGTAACAGAGAATCTCTGAGTTTGAACAAAGCCTCAATCTCTGTGGCCTTCTCACCCTGGAAGATCCCTCTACCCCTGTAGCCTTTTCCCATTGGTGAGATTCTTCCATGGGTGAGTTCCTTCTGGAGTATGCATTTTGAGGAAGGGCCCTGGCCAGCCACCCTTCATTCCTTTTCTGGCTCTCCTGACGCTATATACTTTACCATCATGACCCCACCACCCAATAGGTTCCTTCTCCATCTCTTGCTTCTCAGCTCCTTTTAAGGATTGTCTTCCCTCCAATAGAATGTAAATTCCTCAGGAGGAAGAGCTATCTTTTTTTTTTTTTTGCTATATCTATATCCCCAATACTTAGCATAATGTTTGGCACATGGCAATTAATTAATAAATGACTGTTGACTTGAACAAAAGCCCTCATTATAACATACCTGAAAATGGGTCATCCAACCTTTGCTTTAAGACCTCTTGGGAGGTGAGAAGAACTACTTACAGAGGCAAAGAATTTCTATTTTGGATAACTTCTTCAAAAAAAGAGCTTTGAATAATATTTGGGGGAAGGGAGAAGAGTAGGAAGCTTTTTTTCCAAACTTCAAATCTAAATGTTCAATTTTGCAGCTTTTTTCCATGAATCCTCATCCTGTCCTCTAGAGTCACACACAGCAAGTATTCTTAGCCATCAACATAACAGTCTTTCAAATACCTGATGTCACACATCCTGTCCTCTTCCTTCACTTCTTCACATTAAATGTCCCCCATTCTTTCAACCAATTCTTATCCAGTATAATGTCACCTTTCACTGTCCTGGTTGCTTTCCTCAGGACTGTCTCCAGTTTATCAATGTCCTTCCTAAAATGTGATTTCCAGAACAGGAGCTTAATAATGCTGGTTGTGGTCCGTCCAGACAGAGAACAATGGAACTATGCCTCCATGGTCCTTGCCACAGAACCTATTTTAGCAAAACTTATTGAGCAGTATTGGGCCTGTACTACACTAAAACCCCTGGATTTTTTTTTTCAGATAATTCACTGTCATGCCCTTTTCCCCTTCCCCTCCCCCATCTTGCCCTTCTATAGATGAAAAACAGCAGAGGCACAAAATGTAGCCAAAGCAATTGTATAGCTTCCAAAAGACATGAAAGTTAAGAGAAAAACAAATTCCTGAATTTAAAAGGAGAGAAGCATCACACTGGGAAATAAAGGTGATAACAGATTATTGTGAAAAAAAGAAAAGCTTAACTGTTTTTGCCTGGGTGTTTGCAAAAGGCATAAAATATTTTCACTTAACCTTGGCAAGTACTATCTGGGATGGGAATAGAGAAAACAGCTAGAATAAGGAAGAAAATGGTCAAGGTGCACTTGAACAGCTGGATGTATTTAAAGCATCAATGCTTAATGACACCCACTTGGGAGGATTAGGTATTTCCAGATATGCTTATAAATGTTTCCTTCATTCACTGCAGTCTACTTATCTAACTGTCCTTTGTCTTTGAAGAATCACCTTGTTCTGGTACCACCTACAGGTTAATATTCCTTTTCCCCAAAGTATATGTCAGCAGCCCATTAATCAAAAGAGCTGCCTTGTGGCCTAGTGGAAAGAATGCTAGCCTTAGAATCTGGGGACCTCAGAGTCGATCCAGTCTCTGCCTCTTTCTTACTGGCTGCCGCGTGGCCATGGGCAAGTATTTAGCTTCTCCAAATCTTAGCTTCCCCATCTGTGGAGAATACTACCTGCACTATCTGCTTCACAATACTATTCTGAGGAATTTTTTTAATTAAGTAAAAATAAATGTAAGTTTACTTTTGTAAGTATACTTTGTGCACAGAAACACACTAGATGCTAAGTGGGATGCAAGACATGCCCTTGGTTAAAATACTGCCTTGTAATTACACTGGAAGCTTTTAAGGGGGCTAAGAACCACTTCCTCTACCTCTTTTGGCTAGCACCTGCCTTGTGCAGATAATGAACTTTTAATAAACATATATTACATTAATAAGTTAAGTACTCTGCACTAACTCCAGTCAAATCCCTGGGATTTTAGGCAGTGGTCTTTCCCAGAGGAAGCCTCTCTTCCTTTCTAAAATATAACTCTAGGGATTCAGGGAAGATAATTCTCTTTCTAATGACCCCTTATAACACAGCTTCTTTCTCATCCCTCCTCTTACTTAGCCATACAGGAAGGAAGTTTTGTTTTAAAGCACTGTGATGTGGGGTAGAGGAGACAGGTGAGAAGGATTCATATAATGCCTATTATGTGCCAGACATTATATAAAGTGCTTTTCATAAACACCTCATTTGGTCCTCACCATGTGCCTTTGAGATAGGTGCTTCTGTTCAGTCATGTCAGACTCTTGGTGACCCCATTTGGAGTTTCACTGATGAAGATATTGGAGTGATTTGCCTTCTCCAGCACATTTTACAAATGAGGAAATGAGGCAAACAGGATTAGGGACTTGCCCAGGATCACACAGCTAGTAATTGTCTGAGGACAGATCTGAACTCAGGGATGTGATTCTTCCTGAGTCCAGACCAAGGACTCCATCCACTGTACCAACCCCTGAGATAAATGTTATTTATCTCCGTTTTAGAGTTTGAATAAAATGAGGCAAATTGAGTTTAAGTGATTTGCCCAGGGTCACACAGCTAGTCGAAGGCTGGATTTGAACTCAGGTCTTCCTCACTCAAGACCCAGTGCTGTATCCACTGTGCCACCAGTTGCCTCATAAAAAGGGAAGGAAAGAAAACTTTGTTAAGGGCCTTTTATATGCCAGGCATTGTGGTTAAGTTCTTTATAAATATCTCATTTGTTCCTTACAACAACCCTCTGAGAGTTGATATAAATCAGGCTTCTTTAAAGTAGCATAAGGTCAGATCACCGATATAATTCCTCAGGAGCAGCTATGTGGCACAGTGAATAGAGGACCAACCCTGAAGTCAGGAGGACCTGAGCTCAAATCTGGCCTCAGACATTTGACACTTAACTAGCTGTGTGACCTTCAGCGAATCAGTTAACCCCAATTGTCCTGTCTCCCCCCTTCCAAAAAATGTTTATATATGTGTATATATATAAAATTTCTCAGAACATGGGGATTTCTATGATTTTGGGGGGGAGGTGGGAGGATGGGACCTCCCTATCTCCCCCAATCTTTTAGTACAGTGGCCACTTTTAGGACCAACCCCAACTCTGATTGGCATAAAAGCTTTGATTAGCTTTTTTTTTCTGACCTGGGCCAGTTTGCCCTTCCTTAGATAGCCTGGTAGCTCCTTCTATTCCCAGGGGCTTACTACATTAGTGCCCGAATTAGTAAGGACCCCTGATTAACCATAGTCCACTGCAGCTCAGAATTCCCAAACTCAAGCAATCTACCAACCTTAGCAGCCTCAGTAGTAGAGATTATAAACCCTTGCCACCATGTGGCAATTGCCTGTGGCATTTGTCATTTGCCTTTTCACCCCGGGTCATTAAAAATTTAGCCAATTTGGCACATTGTTATTGATGATCTCACCTCCTAGAAGTTTATTTTCATTATTATTTTTTCATTTTTTTCTTTCTCATAGTGTTCAGAAATAAGGCTGGCTCAAGGCTCAAACAGACTTCAATTCTCTTTCTAGTTCTCTAGCCACTCATCAATGAAAAAATCAGACAGCAAAAACTAGTATCCACTGTTTGTTGTATCACCAAGAGCAATACAGAACATTATTGTAGAACTCACCTTGACATTTCCTAGCAAAATCCTGTTTCTTTTGGTACTGCGTTGTTTAGACATGGATTTTTCTATTAACTACAGACCTCCACTACTCTTATATACTAACCACACACACACAAATACACACATGTATCTTATCACGCATTCATGTTCTTGTTTAAATTCTTTTCTGCATAAACATGGAAACAGAGATCAGAAGATACATATTTCTATCTATACTCTCCTTAGCCTTAGCTCTGAACCTAAACATAAACTTTAAAAAGGCTTGTTGTAGATTATAAATATCTATCCTGAAATTTTTTTTCCAAAATAGAGCATTTACATGGTTATGCCTTCCTTTCTTTAAAGAAAAAAACCTATTCACTGACTTTTGAAGTTGATATCATACACATATTTTTCTTAGTTTTTCTCCTATTACTATTTTTCAAGGACCACCTGACTCTGCTGGGTTTGTTTCCAGTTTTTACACTGTAATATTAAGAAGAAATACACAAATTGGTAACAAAGCTTCTCAGTGGTACTTATGTGAAAATATGAAAGTTTTGAAAGAGTAAAGGAATTTTTCTATTTATTAAATCTATCTTCTATGTATAAAAACTTTATTCTGTTAAATTATTGAAGCTTGGATCCAGTTCTTTAAATAATTTTTAAAAACCTGACAACACTTCAGATCACTGTTCTTCTTTATGACAATAACATTGTTAATATGATAATATTAATATATAACATAACATATTAATAATATGATAAGCAAAAAGTATCACTAGCAATATAAAAACAAATCTAGAGGTGTACTCAGCTGTGTAGATGACTAAACAAGAAACTCAGGAATTGTCTAATAAGCCACCTTTGGCATTCATGTTAAGGATTTTTCCTATAAGCTGAAATTTTAATTAAAATAAGCACAAATTCTATTTTAAACAAAAGGTTAAAAGGGAAAATAGTTATTTCCTACATTTTAAATTTACATGATACCAACCAACATTTAAATCTTTCCTCTAAAAAATCTTTTCTGTTTCCAACAAGAATGAAGAATAATTTTGCACAAAACCCTAAAATATTAATATTTTTATAACCAAAGGAAGCAACCTAAGTTGCATATCAATGTTATTTATGCAATCTAATTTTCCTTTCAAAAAATATCAACAATTTATCATTTATTAGTGACATGTTTTGCGCTCAGATATGTCAGAACCTACAAGAATAGATACTTTTAACTTGACATAATAAAAACAAGCAACACATTTCTTTATACTGTAAGATTTCCAAAGGGCTATGAGGAGTGAAGAAAAAGTTGAGAATTCAAGTTGAATTTTGTCTCTAAATAACTAGAACTGGCCCTAGTTGTCCATTTGATATTAGCACATAGAGACAAGAAACTATCATCTTCCCATTACAAAACATTTCACTACAGAATTTATGGAATTTTTCTGCTAAAAATGTTTGACAACTTATAAAAATTACCTATAATACTTTTAAACTTTCCCTTTTAGAATGTTGCTTAATAATTCTGAACTATAAGTCCTTGCTCCTAAGACAAGTCCTTCAAAAAAAAATGAATCTTGTCTAAACCATCAACATCTCTGTCTACATTTAGAATATAGTAAATCTTTAAACAGAAAATTTTCCAATTTGCTGGGGTATAAGTAATAATACTTCAATGCATGCATTTATCAACTGATATATAATTACCTATGGCCTTCTATTGATTTTCAGACATGGAGTCATATTTCCTAAAAGCATGCATACCCCCTATACTCATTAAATTGGATGGTTGATTGCCCTCTTGGGGGGTGGTTCCCTTTCACTACTGCTACTTTAAAACATACACGTGCTTCCCTTGTTGACAAACTGAACTGGAATATTCCTTACTGTGTCTTTCATTGGGAGGCAGATATGCAGGTTTTTATTTTTATTTTATTTTTTAAACATTTTTACATTTTTAAGATGATGATGATAACGTTCATATAGTACTCTAAGATTTACAAAACACTTTGCACATACTCTCATTTAATCCTTACAACAATCCTGGCAGGTAAGTGATATTATCTTTCCCATGTTACAAAAGAGGAAACTAAGCCTGAAGGAAATTAAGTGATTTGCCCAGGGTCGCACAGCTAAGTCAGTATCTGAGGCTGAATTTGAAATCAGGTCTTCTTGATCCCAAGACCAAAGTTTTATCCATTTGTAGTTTGCTTGCTGAAGCTAGAGAGCTTTCAATCAACTATAGTTTTGGAGTAAGGATAAATCATGGGCTTTCATCATTTTATCGAACATTTAAAATCGAGTTATTCTTTAGTGGGAAAGGCTTAGAGGTTGTACCAGTACAGAATTTCCATCAGTTATTATTAACCTGCTATATGATAGACATAAATAATTTCCAAAGCAAACATACTTGTTTTGTTCACATGCATGGTATTCAGTCCCAAGATATCTGTCAAGAACAAATAAAAATCAGGGAATACTTATTGAATGCATTTGCAGGGTGCTAGAGATAAGGGGGATACAAAGGCATAAGGGATAGCTGCTTCATCAAAAAGCTTATAAACTCCTTGAAGAGCCAGGATATATACATGTTTAAAATAAACTAAAAATTCTCTGCATTATATAATTCTTGCCAGATTAGTGCTACATATAATTATTGCTTGAGGAGAAAACTTCCTACGGAAGGTAAGATTTTAGCTGGGACTTGAAAGGAAGCCAGGGAAGTCACTAGGTAGAGATGAGAAGGCAGAGCATTGTAGGCATGGGGGCTGTAGGTGAAAATTCCCAGAGGAAAGAGATGGAGTGTCTTGTTCAAGTAATAGCAAAATTGTCAGGGTCGCTAGATCTAATAGTAGTACATAAGGGGTGGGGGATGTAAGAAGACTAGAAAGATGGTGGGGGTAGGTAATGAAGATCTTTAAACACCGGAGAACTGTATATGTGATCTGGCTTGACAGAGCACCACTGGAGTTTATTGAGTAGGGCACTGGCATGACTGGACCAGTGCTTCTGGAAAATCACTTTGACAACTGTAGTGGCAAGCACCCTGACATACCCAGGGTGGCTACCAACACAGGTTCTTAGATCTGCTTTTCTAAAGGAAAGCAACTCAAAATGGGTTAAAAATTTACTTTAATCAATCAAATGTATCGTTTACCTTATTCAGGGGAAAAGTCAGTACCCCAAAACTTCAGAGTACATAGACAAAAGTTACAAGAAAACAGAAAAACAAACAGATAAGGCAGACAGGCCTCCATTATATCTATACCTAGTCAGTTATCAGAGAGGGAAGCATCAACATCTAGGTTTTTCAAAGGCAGGGGCGGGGGGGGGCTCTCAATGGCTACCCAGAGTCTCATCTGGTCAAATCACACAACACTTCTCAAAGTGAGCTTCAAAACAAAGTCTCACAACAGGGTTTATATAGCCTTCTCCTGGCTCAGAGAATGTAACAACCCTCTTGACCCACAGTCCTATGTCTCCTGAAAAACAAGCCTCCCACCACAGGCTCCAGGTGCACTTAACCTAGGGGCAGGGAAAATCTTAAAAATTTACATTCCTATAACAGCAACTGAATGGAGGATGTTCTGGAGTTGGGAGAGATTTGTGCTAGAACAAAAAGGAAGCTATTGTAATAGTTCAGAGATAAGACCCTGGACTACAGCTGCATTAGCATCCGAAAAGAGAAAGAAATGTATTTGAGAGATGCTGCAAAGATAAAATCAATAGGCCTTGGCAACAGATTGGATATGATAGGTGAGGGAGAGTGAAGAGTCAAGGATGGCTACTAAGTTGCAAACCTAGGGGACATAGGGGAAGGTGGTGACCTTTACAGCAATAGGAAAGTTTGGAGAGTTTCAGAGAGGGTTTGGGGGAAAAGAAAATGAGTTCAGTTTTTAAAATGTTGAGTTTAAAATGTCTATAGGACATCTAGTTTGAGCTGTCTGAAGGCAGTAGGAGATATGAGACTGGAGGTAAGCAGATCATGGTTTGAAAAATAAATTTTAAAAACACTGATAAAGATGATAATTGAATCCATGGGACTGGATGAAATTACAATGTAAAACCATGTAGAGGGAGAACCTAGGAGGGCCTGGGACAGACCTCAGGATAGTAGGCATGGCCTGGATGAAGACTCAGAAAAGAATTCAGATAATGACTAGGAAGTTAATATGCTACCGATTTCCCAGCCATTATATCTATTTGTATACTAACTGGACTCTTCGAGGAAGTCGAGTCCTGGTTGGTTAGTTAGTTGGTTGATTGTTGTCCTTCATTATCTCAAAGAGGATCAAAATTATATCATTATGTTGGAGTTGAGGTAGAGTGTATCTTACGTAGCTCCTCGACCAATATAAGCTCTGCCACAGGTCAGGCACAAAGAGTCCACATGAACATCTGGAATGGAGATGTCTCTAAATTTGTGTTATCTCATGTTTCTTTAAAACTACTTCAATTCTGCTTTGCTCACAGAGCACAGTAGTTTCTTTTATGCAGGCATACCATGCTGGGCAGTGCTTTATCAATGTCTCCCATGTCATGCAATTGATTCTAAAGTTGAGACAGACCTTGAAAGTGTCCTTGGATCACTTCTTCTGACCTCCATGTGAGTACGTGCCTTGTGTGAGTTCTTCATAACATAGTCTTCTATACTATTTGGCATTTGAACATACATTTGGCATTTAAACAACATGGCCAGTCCATTGCAATTGTGCTCTCTGTAGTAGAGTTTAAATGTTTGGCAGTTTAGTTAAAGAAAGGACCTCAGATTCCTGTTATCTTATCTTGCCAGGTGATCTTCAGAATCTTCCTAAGACAATTCAAATGGAAGCAATTCAGTTTCCTGGCATGTCACTAGTATACTGTCCAGGTCTCACCCAGGTCTCATACAACAATGAGGTCAGCACAACAGTTGTGTGGACTTTCAGTTGGGGTCTCTCTCTTGGTCACTGCCAGCAAAGAATCCTCCTTAATAAGTCAATCCTTCACTTAGAATATGATTATGTATATGAGAGCCAGTGTGGCTTCAGAAAGGGCCAAGGAATGATTGATGTGGTGTTTGCTGCCTGACAACTCCAGGAGAAATGCCAGGAGCAAAACAGAGGTCCACAGACCATGTTTGTCGATCTGACCAGGGCCTTTAATAATGTCTGTCATGAAGGCTTGTGGAAAATTTGGTTGCAGGGAGAAGTCCATCAGCATTATACATCAGTTTCATGACGGCATGTTTGCATGGGTTCTGAGCAATGGTCAATGCTCTCGCCCATTCCCAGTCACCAGTGAAACGAAGCAGCGCTCTCATGCTTTTTAGCATGATCTTTTCAGCAATGTTGTCAGACACCTTCACTGAGGATGAAAACAGCATCAGCTACTGCACTGACAGCAAATTATTTAATTTGAAAAGGCTACAAGCCAAGACTAAGGTGGAGGGAGAGTTGGTGCATGATTTTTTGTTTGCAGATGATTATGCACTCAACGAAGCCTCTGAAACTAAGAAGCAATAAAGTATGAATCTATTCTTCACTGATTGTACAAATTTTGACCTAAAAATTAATACCAAGAAAAGATAGGTGGTCCACCCGCAATCACCACACTATCTATATGTGGAGCCACTGGTTAAAGCAAATGGAGAAATATTGAATACCATAGTTAAGTTCATTTACCATGGCAGTACACTTTCCAAGGATGTACAAATAGATGATGAGGTTGACCCACACATTGTCAGATCTAGCTCATCATATGGGAAGTTCCAAAGGAAAGTGTAGGAGACAACAGTATCATATAAACCTATATGAAAGCATGCTTTTGTTCTTTCAAAAACCCAGAACAATTTACCAAGCAATATCAGAACAAGAATCTTCATCCTATAACATTTTAAAAAGGAAATGCAAAAGTCTCAAAGAAATATCTTTATCCACATTACACATATATAATTGCTAATAAGCTTGTTCAGAGACTAATTTGTGCCAGAGGTGTGCTGATATTGGGGCTTTAACTTTTCCATTTCAACTCATTAAAGACTTCTTTTTTGGCTAATACAGAAATTTACAAATCTTTGTCCGAGAACAAAGCAATTTATGCAACTCCTCAGTCATTATTCAACAGTTACCCCCTTAGAGATTACATTTTGAGGTCAAAGATCAAGGGAAAAGTAGAGCCAGATTTGTAGATGAGAACTGTAAGAGAAATAAAAAGCCAGACAAAACTGAGTAAGGCGAAAAAGAAAAAGGTAATGAAAAAATTTGGTAGGAAAGGAAAGGGAAAAATAGCTTAAATATGTATCTTCTATTAAATAAAATGACAAGCAGAATCTTTTGAAGGATGTGACTAGCAGTCAGAACCAAATTTCTAGAAACTACAGCAATCATCTTAAACAATATTGATTAAAGGTATCACCAGAACCTCACAAAAATAATGACAGATTTAAGAGAAAACTTAATCATGGGATTAATATCTTCATTTTAATTCTGTAGCTGTAGTTTTTATGTGGCCTCAAACTTGAAATCAGTAGTTGCAAACCTTCAGAGAGTAGGATACCAGTATCAAATTAGATATAATCAAGACATTTATCAATGCCACATGTGCAGTTAAAGTAGCCTTAAAGAGCAATCTTTCTATTTTTTTCCTGTCTCTTGGGAAATGAGATGTGTCCATCATTAACCTTCCAACCAACAAGAGTTCTATGTTCATACTGTGGGGCTAATCCAAAGGGCTGGAAATCACAGCAGGTCTATAGTAAGACACAGCAGGTTTATAGTCAGGTTAAATTGCTTTAATTAAGAACTTTTTAAAATGAAAAACTGTTCAACACTTGGACCAATATTTTTCTTTATCCCAAATGTGGACACATAAGGAAAAGTCACTGCAAATTCATAAGAAAGTAAGGCAAAAAAAAAGAAGCTTCAAGAAGGGCATGGTTAATTAAACAGAAGTGGACACCTGGTAAATGGACCATGTTTTATACTTATCCCATAGTGCAATTATTTTTATCTTCTAATCCAATTTATTTAAACGGTATAACATGATGTGCTTTTGGTATGCTGCCAACTGTCACGATTCATTTTTTTTTCTGGCTGAATTATATGAACAGGTACAGAACCATCCACTAAAAACTTTGAGGCTCTATGTTCAGAATTAATGTTCCTTTTAGGGAATTTGTTTTAGCGCGTAACTTAGACTTTGTTTTAGTGAGTAACTATGCATCAAATCCAAGGTCACATTGCACCATCAATTGTATTTTCTTTTGCCTGTCACACTAAAAGCTAGTGACCATGCCTGGAGAGGAAAAAGTTCCTAGACAACAAAACAGATTTCTATTCCAGTAAGATATAAGATCATGGAGGCAGGGACTGTTCCATTTATATCTCAGTATCACTAGCACCTAAAGTGCCTCACATATAGGAGATGCTTACTAAATATTTGGCAAATTAAACTGAATAGACCATCTTGAATGACTAATAAACAAGAAAAATACCCTTTTGTAGTACCAATATGGTGAAATTCAACTGATCTGGTAACTAGCAGTGGCCCAGAGCTTAGTCTCTAGTACAAAATACAAGGGCTATGTTTTTGTTTCTCTTATGAACTAGTAGCTTTCTTATATGATATAACACATCACTTCAAAAAAACTTTCAACCAATCATTGTTATCCTGACCTCATTTATATGAAGCTCAAAGGGCCCTTGAGATAATCTCCTCTAACTCCTATTTGTACCATTAATTCCCATAAAGTTTTCTGGGACCAGGTGTAGTTAGGGTAATCTGGGGTTTAATTCACCAATGTTATCTGCAAACCGAAAAATTTAAGAATCCATAAACTAAAAAAATGATTTTAGTGCCTAGAACCAAAAGATCTTAACCTGGGGTGTGTGGAATTGGTATGTAGGTAGACAGATAGGTAGATATGTAGGTAGCTAGGTAGGTAGATAGAGATAGATAGATAGACGATAGATAGATGATAGATAGATGGATAGATAGATATAGAGATAGATAGACTGATAGATATAGAGATAGAGATAGACAGACAGACATGATTATATTTCAATAAAATTGATATCTATTGTAATCCTATATATTTTATTTTATGAATTTAGGAAAATTATTTGAAGGGGTCCATAGACTTTGCTGTACTATAAAAGGGGTCTATGATTCAAAAAAGTTTAAGAACCCCTATTTTACACCAATAATTCCCCCATTTTAGTTCTTCCAATCTAAGATCTCTCTGACCATTTCAAGAAGCATCATGAAACAAAATTAAAACTTTAATTTAGAATAGAAAAAAAATCACATAGAATTTCATAGAAAGATGTTGCAAACCTAGAAGAATGAGGGGATAGTGGCAAGTTTTGCAATAACAGGAAAGTTTGGAGAGGTTAAAAGAGTGTTTGGGGGGAAAGAGAAAGAATTCAGTTTTGAACATGTTGAGTGTAAGATGTCTACAGGATATCTAGTTTGAGTCAAAAGTTTAATATTAGAGTGTGCTTACTTAATGCTTCTTGAGAAAGATAATTTAGTGTTATAATCTGGTGTCATCATCTACTTCTCAAGACCCTGAATGTTTCTGGCATTATTTTATGCACTTTTTTTTTTTTTGCTTTTTTTAGAAAAATCTGGGGGCGGCGAGGTGGCACAGTGAGTAAAGCGTTGGCCCCGGAGTCAGGAGGACCTGAGTTCGGTTCCAGCCCCAGACACTTAACACCCACACAAAAAAAAAACTAGCCGTGTAACCTTGGGCAAGTTACTTAACCCCAACTGCCCTCCAAAAGGCAAAAAAAAAAAATCTGTCTTCAAAAAACTTCACTAAAATAGATAACATTGACACAGACTAACAAAAAGGACATACAAACCTAAACTGCAGTATACCCAGTGTGAAAGCTTTAGGAGTTAAAGTGTGATTCCCATGGAACTTCCAGAGACCGTCACTTTGGGAGATGTAGCAGTTATTCATTAGGTGAACCAACATACAGCAGTAAAAAATAAGAAGCTTGATTAAGATATTCTCAAATAAACCACAATAGTTTCTCCAGCTGCAGAACAAATGAACTATCTACCCACAGTTTTACGTCTTGGCCAAGACTTATCTTCAGATGACTTTTATGGCACAGGAAGAAAAATGAACTCTCAGGGGTAGCTTAGAAACTGGCACAGGTATCACTGGTACTCTCCGGTTATATTCAGTAACCACTTTTATGGTCCTACAGAGACATTTTAAAAGAGATTTCACTTCCTTTAGCAGATGGGAGAAAAGCCTGAAACAAATGATTTGGGTCTATTTCCCATCTCTTTTGGCAGGAACAATTTCTTTGAAAGACTATTCTACTGAAAATTCAAGGTTCAACTTTGCTGCTCTGCTTTTCAGCAAAAGTGTTCATGGACCATGAACTCAGGTGTTAATATCACAACAGAAGGAAAACTGAAAAAGAAAGGCTTTTGCCTCATACTCCTCTTAGTTTATTGCCTTCAGAATATATGGATGGAACTATCTAAAAACATTTCTGAAATCAGAGACCCTAAAGCTTAGGAATGAAACCAACTTTGTTTCTACCACACTTAGAAAAAGGGATCTTAAACTAAACTTTTACCTCAGAGAAGAGAAGTTAGAGGAGGAGAATCTTTTTTTTTTCTCAGTTGATCCAACAATACAAGGCTACATTAAAGTTTAAAGTAGGATATTGGAGCCAGAAGGGGCCTTAGAGATAATTCATTAAATGACTTTCTTTTATAAATGTGGGGACTAAGGCCCAGAGAGGTAAATTAAGTCACCTGAAGTCACATAGGTATTAAGAGTCAGAGCCAGGATTCAATTCCATGCTCTAAATCCATGCTCTTTCTCTGTTCACTGCACCCATCTCAAAGTATCTGGGGAGCATTAATAATCATAATTTTCATTATGGGCAGTAATGATACAATAATTTAAAAACCGATGAAACAAGACTCTATTTCTCTCCTTTAAATTACTTCTATCTCTAATCTTCATCCTAAGAAGAATTAAATGTATTTTTAAGGATACTCATAAACATGTACATTGAATCACATATCCAGCTTAATAAGACTCCTATATCCTTTCTACATGATATATACTTTACAAGGCCCTCCTTCCCAAAAGAAAAATACTAATGGACTTCCCAAAATACTTATGGGGCTCATAAGGATGAAAGAGCAGTTAACCAATCCTTGCACCTCTATCAGTCCCTAGTCGAGTGAGTTGTCAATCATCGTCAGGCCAGCCAGTGAATGTTTTAACTGGTTCTTTTCCATTGCTTCTTGCTCCAATGTTGAATAACAGATCAGCTTGCTAAAACTGGAGATCTAAGATTTAACATAAGAAAGGCATGCCAGGATACAAAATGCCTACTATTGACATGAAAATACCAGAACAATAATGAACATTACCAAATCCTAAGTTAACCTATCATCTTCAATTCAATTAAATTATTTATCATGTCTAAAAAGGGAAAAGTTGTGCTCAGGACTGCCAATGGTTTAGGCAAGACATGATCATCTTTGCCCTCTTGGAACTCACAGTTTGGTAGAAATACATGATACACTCACAAAAAATTATAAGACAACATAACATGTTAAGTACCACCAATAATAGTAAATAGGCAATAGACATGTATTAAGTACCTACTAGGTGCCACAGCAATATGCTAAGAATTGGGGATACAAAACAAAACAAAAGTTTTAAAAAGACAGTCTTTACCCTCAAGGAGCTTATAATCTAATGGGAGAAGACAAAACACAAAGGGAATCTAAAAAGAAAGGGGGATAGTATTGAACCAGGGGCATGATCAGTCAGAAGGAAAAGAAAATAGTGCATTCCAGTGAAAAATGTCTGAGTGAGCTTTCTCTTTAAATGGAAGCCACACCTTATGACCCCATGTTCAATCAGAGTGACTGGGGGTAGCAATGAGGTAAGTTAAGGCAGAATGGTATATTAAGAACATTGAACTTAGAATGAGAGGACCTGAATTTAGATCTTGTCTCCATTAGGACTAGGTAACTCTAGGCCATAGTTCCCTCATCTACAAAATGAAGAGCCTGAACTAGTCTTCTAAAGTCTTTTTAGGTCTATCTATGATCCCATGAACTAGTAGTTAGGGTTTATATTTACCCAAATGAAATAATATACTCAAAAACTGTGGAGTGATTATGGTCTAACTCCAAAGTACTCTACCAAATGAACTGCATAAAACCATGACCATGAACAAATTATATACAAGTTATCACCTGCAAGAAAATCAGATCCAACTTCTGTAACTTCTTAGCCAAGATGCATTTGGCAATAGAAATAAGGGACTCACTACATGTGCTTCAGCAGCCAGTGTTCTTTGGTTCTCCCTCGAAATTTCTCTCTAAGAAGCACAGTAATGAAACAGCAGCAAAGGGATCAGTCAGTGCAAGGTCATATACACTAGCAAAAACACCCAGGGAAAGTTCAAGCACTTGTCCCCATGAAACTTAGCATCAGATAATGCTGGTCACTTCTTAGATCTCCATTTTAACCGCAACTGATTTATGGCTATATGAAGCTTCCAATGAAATAAGAAAAACAAAGACCTACTACTCTCTAAACCAAGTTATTCCTTTTCCCTTTAAAACAGGGAACTGTTTAACTGTTCAAACTCCCATTTGACTTCAGTCAAAATTTCCATTAGTGTCACCATGATTCACCTAGTCTCATAAGTTTTGAAACCTTGGTGAATCTTTGACTCTCCCCTCTTCTTTCCTATTCAGTCATAAGTCCTGTCATTTTTTCTTCCATTCTATTTTGTTATGGGAGAAGTATTTCCTTTCTCAGATTGTGTGGTAGGTAACTGCTACCAAAATTGATCTACCACAACGCAAAAATTATGAAATTTAAAACTTAGATTTTATTATGCTTACAGATAGGTTCAGAGGTCAGAAAAAAATTAAATGTGAATGAAGATTAAGATTCTAAAACAGCTCTTATAGACAAAATTATATCAAAGTGACAGAGAAATAATTCTTTCACATATTGCAGTCTTGTACATTCCTCTTAGGACATAAAAGTTAAAGAAAAGACAGATTCATAATCTCATGCTTCCTTCAATGTCATAAAAGCTGAACAAACTTAGTTAATCAAAGTTATAATTTTATACATTCCCTAAGGAAATAGACCTTGTTATATAGACTCTAGACAAACTAAGTCAGGTTATAGATTAAACGAAATTTAATAGGCTGCACAATAGGCTGAATGAATAGGAAAATTTACATGTCACCAAGATAACTAAGAAAACCAGTATCGAAGAAGTTCTTCCTTATATAGTTGACTAGGAGAGCTAACAAATAATTAAATCACTTTGGAGAGCTCAAACTCCCCTTTGGCTTTTATTAAAGGCATGTCAGTCTCCTTAATATTATTATTCTAAGAGTCAGGTTTGGTTAGGTAAGGTTAATATTAACAGAAGAGAGACTTTTAGTTAACAAAAAGTTTCAGGAGGAATAGCCCTGAGCCCTAAATAATAAAAATTAATAAAAGGAAAGCAAAGATGAAAAAAGTACTATTACAGTCTCTTTATTCCAGATCTTTCAGCATTTTATCCTGAAAAAGCACTGGATTTGGAACTAGAGGATGTGGTTTTAACTCCAATTTTGTTATTACTGCACTACTTTTGTGACCCTTCAACAAATCACTTCTTTGTTTTGAGTTTATTTTTTTCATAAATATGACTATCTTTAACATCTCTCCCAGTTCTAAATTCACAAATTCATTCAGCAAGCATTTGTTATACAGGCAATATAGGGTAGGTAACCATGGTAGAGACTTGAGAAACAAAATCAAAATAGCTTCTGCCCTCAAATATCTTACATAAACACTATTAATATCCCTTTTCTCATTCCTACTAACCTAGTATTTATCTTCACTACAAAAAAAAGGAAAGAAAGCTAGTCCCTGCCCTCAAGGAGCTCACAATCTAATGGGGGAAGATAAAACACAAAAGGAAGCTGAAAAGCAGAAGGGGGGGAGGGGTGTGCACAGGAAGGTATCTGAATCCAAGGTATAATGGAGAAAGCAATTAGAGGAGGCCCAAAGCAGTGTGGCCAGGTGAGAAAAGAGATGTTTGAGCTGATGTCTGGATTATTGTAATAGACTGTTAATAGACCTTTCTACCTCTGTTTTATCTCTGCTTTCAATTTATCCACTACCAGAATGGTCTTCCTTATGATTTGGTCATGTCAATTTCTCTGTTCAAAATTATTCAGTGGTTTCCTATTGCCTAGACAGAGGTCAGATTCATTTCTATAATATAAAAGGTTCTCTACACTCTGGTGCCATGCTCAGTTCACTCAGACTGCATTACCATGCTTGCACACTGCAGTCTGGCTATCTCGGAAGTGCCCACTGAATGCTGCCTAGGCTGTTACACTTCTGTCCTTCTGTTCTTATGGTTTCTTACCTCTGTAATGGCCATTCTACTCCTCTTTGCCTATTGAATTCCTGCTAATCCTTTAAGGTGCAACACAAGTATTACCTCCTCCATGAAGCCTTCACTGATTTCCCCCAATTAAACAGCACGCAATTTTACTCTTCTTTAACATATATTAAGTATTACTGGGTCCCGCTGTTATCTATATGTGTGTTTTTAAGATCCATTAGGGAAGGGACTATTTTGTATACAGCTTTTATTTTCCCCAACACCAACCAAAGTAAGAATTTAATTAATGTTTATTAAGCAAACAAATGAGCTCATATGGCATTCTTATCTGTCACACTTTTATGAACATGAGACTATATCTTTAACTGTTTTTTTTTTCTAATTCTGGTACAAAACATATCTAAAACCCCTCTTGTCTGATAATTAGTCTGTTTGGTAATAACATTGGCAGGAATCTAGGCAGTCAGATGAAGGTCAGGCAGTGGGAAGACAGTTGATGAAATATAGTAATTGTTAATTAATTGATTGATTTCCCCCATAGGGAATGAAGTAAAATTATAATAGGGTTCTATACTTGTGCTTTTCCAGCAGGAGAGAGAAAAGAGTGGGGGTAGCCAGTGGCCTTAGAAATGCTGCTCAGTGATCTGGCTTCATGAATTTCCCAGCTAACTTTGTGGACATTACTCAGGGCTGCCTTAGACTCTTCATTAAGTTACCCTCCCACCCCCACTCCAAGGAATACAAACTCCTAGGTCCTTCCCAGTTGCACCTCCATCAGTCTCAATTACCAAAGCAAGTCCGAAAGGAAAGACAGTCGATTTTCAAAGTAAGCAGAAAATAAGTCACCAAGGGATTCCACGCAGCAAAGGTGACAACATGAAGAGGGACAGACAGCCAACTATAAATGACTCAAGAGTTACATGCTCCCTGTAGGAAAAGTCTCTGTGCACATGATTCATCCTCCCATTTTGCGCTACAGTCTGGAGCTTTTGAAAGGGTTTCAAATAATTTATATCTGTGCCTGTGCAGGCACAGGCAAAGGTAGGTACGTACACACACACACACACACACACACAGTACTATTATCTCTTCAGCATCTAGCTGGCTGAATTGAGACATATTTAAACATTCCTGAACCAGCCCAAAGCCAAACTTGAGGAGAAGGTACTTATTGATCCTTGTTAACTTAAACAGAATACAAACCATGCTCTTTTTGTTTCTGTCCCAATATTCTCTGGCACAGAGTCCAAATGACTAAGATGTAAAGTGCACCTCTTCCAATGACATTAGAATTCTTTTGTCATGCTGTTGTTGGGGTAGGACAAACACCTGCTTTGTACACTTTATTTATATGGTTTTCCCTGTGTTGTTGGTTATAATTCAGGACATATGAGCAGGCCCAGGGTACAGCCAAAACTATGTCATATAACATATACATCATTTATTGTGTTAAAAATGACTATATATCATTTTATATTTTGACATTTTTGGTCATAGTAGATGAACACATTGTTGAAGAACTCTGGTGCTATCTGTTGCAGGAAAAGATATTCCTATCATACCCATTACTGGATGATAATAGAGGTCTAAATAATAATAAAGGTTTAAATAATTTATTTTGTTATATAGCCAGTGTCCCTCTAAGTGAAGAGTAAGGTTTCACATTTCTCAACTACTCTGTTGCAGTTCAAAAAATGAATTAAATATTTAATGTGATGTTTCTTAATATTTAATTATAGGCAAATCATATTAGTTTTTGCCCATTCTTTGTGTGCAAAACCAGTTGTCAAATACCACACAGAAACATTTAAAATTTCATCACAAGTCACTGAACCTATTAAAAAGGAAAGAAAATTGTTAGTGAGATGTAATAATCTTGATGAAAAATATTTTAATGCAACATAACATTATCAGATTATCATAAAAGACAAACATAGATTTTTGTATAGCAAGTAGTTTATAATACCCTTGCAAAATATAGCCTGTTGACAGGCAGCTTAGGTAAATTTTCTGGCTACTGAAGTCTAACGAGGTTAAACTGCCTATATCACACAGGTAGTTAAGGTTCACTCAAATCTTTTATCTCACATCCAACTCACTCCTGCTTATGTTTACCACAATATATTTTTAGAATCAATTTGGGAATTGAAAATGCAGGAATTTCAAAGGGATATGTAACTCAAGACCCCTAAATTAGGGTCCTCTTCAAGTCAGCATTGAATATCTCACATAATGGTTATTGGGAGCTTACTCCATTCATGGTTTCTTTTAATATTAAAATATTTTCCTCGCTGCAATTTAAATCTATTACTTCTTGCTCTATCCCCATTGATGGGAGAGAATAGTGTGTTTCTATCTAATCTATAGTTGTAGAATAAAAAGTTTTACTAGGAATTGCTAATTAAACCATTATTAACATAAACAAAACATAAACAAACTCATGCGAATCATGGTAAGGGTTACTCATTTCAATACAAAACACTTCATAAATATACACAAGCCATTTCTCCATAGTATACAGCTAAAATACCACATTTAGATTATGCAATTTAAATGAAATAACCCTCTAGTTTAAAATACTATCATTCTCTTCTCTGAAGTCTCTTTTTAGTACTAACCCTCTAGCTCACAGTATGCGCTGAAAATTACCTTCTAGAATTTCTCACTTTCAAAGCCATGCAATCACATCACAACCCTCAGACACAACTCCACTGTCTCCCCAATTGTATTACGATTCTCTTCAAAGCCATCATTCCCACTTTTAAAATGCTCTCTTAGGCTTTTTATAGTCTATTTTATGAGTCTTTTCTTTTTTCCCAAACTATTTTTCTTCTAATGCAGAAACTAACTAGAAAGTATGGGTTAGAAGACTGACCTGGCTCCAGAGACTGGTCCTAGTTTTTAGACCACATTAAACCTTTCCAAAAAAGTTTGAAATGAAACAGATACGCCTTATTCTGTACCATTATTAGGGTTGGCATAGTCTGGATCTAAGAAAAACATCAATGGTTTGAGAACCAACTCAATACGGCAAGATGGCAAGGTAATTCACTTATGTAAGTCCCAGTTTCCATAGCTGTAAAAATATAAAGGGTTGGATTAGGTAGTTTCTAAGGATGTGTCCAGCTCACTGTGTGCATTTCCCAACCCCTAAAATTTCTGAATGCCTCAGGTCACACAAAATAGAATTTCCAGGACAGAAATTCACTAGACCTTCAAAATGTCCCCCTGGAGGGATATTGAAATGACAGTTTGTGATGAACCCAATAGCTCATTTAGCTGGGGCAGAGTGTTAGTGATGCTGAAGTCACAGGTTCAATACCCATATGGGTCAATGCATTTTGCAGAGAGAACAACTGTTCCACATCCATGATGAGAAATTTCAAAGCCATTGCTATCAGTTTTAAGGAGATCCAGGAAAGACAGTGTGAGTGGCTCAGTATAAACTTACTACAACTTATCCTGGAAAACCATTCTATACTCTCCAGATTAAAAAAAATGTTCTTGAGGATGAAGGAAGAAAAGAAGGAAAAGGAAGAGGAGAGGAAGAACAAGAAATAATAGCTAGCATTTAATTTATAAAATGTTCTAAAGTTTACAAAGGGAATATATATTATATACATGTGTGTATGTATATATTATACATGCATGCATGTACATGTGTATATACATATATGTATTGTGTTTGTGTGTATATATATGTATATGAGAATTATTTCATTTAATCCTCTTTACTTCAAAGGGAGATGACTTGACCAGGGTCTCATGGCTAGTACATGTCTGAGGCAAGATTTAACCACAGATCTTCCTGACTCTAATCCAGAGTTCTATCTACTGCACCACTCAGAAGGTAAATAAGATTATTTTAATACTTATCCATCCTAGTCTTTGCTACTTGCTTTTAGTAATTCATGTTGAAATAAATGACATTATAAGAAAGAACCTAAAAATAATTTGAGGGATTATGATATCCTTGGCAAGAAACTGAAGATAGAAAGGGTTCAGGTGGTTTTTTTCATTCATATTTTCAATTTAAGACAGAGACTTCAAAAAAGAAAAGCTGAGGAAAGAAAAGAGCTGATTAAGAAGACTGTGTCAGAGAACAGGACTTCGATTTCTGTATCACCACTTAAAATGCAGAATTGACAGACTCCTGGTCAAGCTTGGATTTATATAACAAGAGCCAGTGGAGGGATAAAATACACACACATACACACATATATACACACATTCATGCATGTATATACACACAAACATATGTGTGTTTGTTCCTGTGAGTCTGAACAACAAGGTTTAAACTGAAAAAGGAGAAAGAAGGGGAAAATATTGCCCACATTGTCTTCCAAGCCAGATACCACAAACAATAGTAGGTATAACATTAAAAGAAAAACATGAGTAAAGATGAGCCATAATCAACAGAAGACAATTCAAGAAAAGCAATATTAAATTATATGTACATAAATGTGTCAGACATATAAGCAAGTGTATCACTGTGATAGTAATGGCAATTAAAGATTCCCCTGTATTGGCTTGGTTTTCAAATTGATTGTGTTAAAACCCAGAGCTTGTTAATCCCACCTGTGGGATGGACTAGTTGATGTGAAAAGAAAGTCCTGAACTGGGAAGAGCTGGTGACGTAGATTTGCAGAGACAAGAGAGAGGCAGAAGAAACTTTTTTTTTTGGAAGCAGCACCTCGTGGAGAGAGAGAGACTAAGAGAATTGCTGGTGGCCGCTTTGAATTGCCCTGGACTTTTGAGACCTGCCCCCTGAGCTGCCAAGGACTGAGGAGACATGGCTGTTTTGCTGGTACTTTGTCTGTTTGTTTTGATGTTGTTTTGCCAGATTTGTCCACTAGTGAAAGACAGTCCTTTTGTTGAAGAAGTCCTGGAACCTGGCTGTTCGCTAAGAAGCCCTGAGACTGTCCTGCAGACAGAGAGTGAATACTGTCCACTGGTGAGGGACAGTGCTGTTGTTGCAGGGGTCTGGAGACTGTCCTGCAGACAGAGTGAATACTGTCCACTAGCCTAGGGGTGGAGAAGTATTTAGAACAGGGACTTTGTAATTGATTGAATGATTGGAAGGTCCTGGGGTGGGGTAGTACTTGGAGATTATTTAATCACACTTAGTAAATGCTGTATTTGGAATGATGTCATGTTTTGATCTTCTCTGTTCTTGGTTTGTCACTGAATAAAATAGAGAGCACCTATGCTGGTATTTTGAACCTGGGAAGTTGCCTTTGCTTGGTATTACATTACAATCACAAATGTACTCATTCTCTAGCCCCAAATGTCCACTCTTTTATTTCCATTCTCCTCAACTGAATTTCCCACTGCAGTTCTCCCTGGCACTTCTGTTGTGCCCTTTGGAATGCCAGATCTATAACAATAAACATCCTTTCTTCTTAAACTTTTTTTTTTTCCTCTCTAACTCCTTCTACCTTCTGGCATGCTCTGAAACTTTCTTCCTTATTGATGACACTGCTTATTTTGCCACCATCTCCAGTGGTAGATGCAATTCTTCTTCTTTTTAAAATATATTATATTTATTTCCATTTGCATTTAGAATTCATCAGTTCTCTCTCTGGAGGTGGAGATCATTTTTCATCATGGGTCCTTGGATTTGTCTTGGATCATCATCTTGATTGGAGCTAAGTCTTTCACAGCTGATCATTTTTACAATAACGTTGTTACTATGTACAGTGTTCTCCTGGTTCTACTCACTTCACTTTGAAAGAGTTCAGATGAGTTTTCCCAGGTATTTTCTGAAACCATCCTGTTTATCAGTTCTTATAGCACAATAGTATTGCATAACAATCATATACCAAAACTTGTTCAGTCATTCCCCAATTGATGAGCCTCTCCTTGATTTCCAATTCTTCGTCACTACAAAAAAAAGCTTCTATAAATATTTTTTACATAAATAAATCACCTTCCCTTTTCTTTGATCTCTTTGTGACACAGACTTAGTAATGGCATTGCTGGGTCAAGGGTTTTTATAGCTCTTTGGGCATAGTTTCAAATTGTTCTCCAAAATGGATGGACTAGTTCACAAGTCTACCTAGAATAGTGTCCCAATTTTTCCACATCCACTCTAGTATCTGTCATTTTCCCTTTTTGTTATGTTAGCCAGTGTGATAGGTTTGAGGTGGTACCTCAGAATGGTTTTCATTTGCATTTCTCTAATCAATAGTGATTTGGAACATATTTTCATGTGACTATTGATAGCTTTGATTTCTTCTCCTAGAAACTGATTATTTATGTCTTTTTAACATTTGGATTGGCTCTTATTTTTATAAAATCGACTTAATTTCCATATATATTTGAGAAATGAGAAACTTGCCTTAAATTTTTTCAGTTTCCTATTTTCCTTCTAATGTTGACTTTCATTTAAGTTGTGCAAATTATTTATAATTTTGTGTAATCAATTTTTTTCTATTTTTACTTCCCATGAAGCTGTCTCTCTTATTTGGTCATAAACTCTTCTCTTATCAAGAGATCTGACATGTGATTTTTTTCCATGCCCACCCTATTTACTTATGCTATCATCATTGTTTCAGCTATTTTTAGTTGGTTATCTAGAATATCTAAATCATTTATCCATTTTGAAATTATCTTTGCATATGGTGTGAGTTGTTGGTCTCTACCTAGTTTCTATCAAACTACTTTCCAGTTTTCCCAGCAATTTTTGTCAACTGCTGAGCTCTTTCCCCCAAAGCTTGAATCTTTGAGTTTATCAAATACCAAATTACTATGGTAATTTGTTACTGTGCATTATGTATCTCATCAATTCCACTGATCTACCATTTTATTTCTTAGCCAGTACCAGATTGTTTTTATGATTACCACTTTGTAATATAATTTAAAACCTATTACTCCTAGGATACATTGTTCACATTTTTTTCATCAGTTCTCTTGATATTCTTACCACTTGTTCTTCCAGATAAATTTTGTTATTATTTTTTCTAACTCTACAAAATAATTCTTTAGAGGTTTAACTGATATGGCACTGAATAAGTAAACAAACAGGTAGAATTGTCATTTGTATTATATTGGCTCAGCCTATACATGAGTAATTAATATTTCTCCAGTTGCTTAAATATGTCTTTATTCATGTAAAAAGTGTTTTGTAATTATGTTTATATAATCCCTGGATTTGTCTTAACAGGTAAACTTTCAAATATTTTATTGTGTCTGCAGTTGTTGTTTTTTAAATGTAATTCCTCTGTCTATCTCTTATGGCTGGGTTTTGTTGCTAGCATACAGAAATGCTAATGATTTATGTAGGCTTATTTTATATCCTGCAACATTCAAGTTGTTCATTGTTTCAGCTATTTTTAGTTGATTATCTAGAATGTCTAAGTTTGTGATCTAAGTGTACCATGAGTGATAATTTTATTTCCTCATTGGCTATTTTAATTCCTTCAATGTTGTTTTCTTCTCTTATTGCTATAGCTAGGATTTCTAGAGCAATATTGAATAATAGTGGTAATAATGGACATCCTTGCTTTACCCCTGATCTTACTGGAGAGGCTTCAAGTTTAATCTCATTGTAGATAATGTTTGCTCTTGGTTTCAGATAGATACACTTAGTTTTAGAAAGTCACCATTTGGGGGGGTGGAGCCAAGATGGCAGAATAGAAGCAGGACCTCCCCATGGCTACAGGTTCCACCTTCACCAATCCATGTAAAAAGGAGACTCTAAACAAACTTTGGAGCTGCAGAACCCAGAAAATGACACAGAGAAGCTAATCTCCCACTGAAGACTGCCCGGGAGGCTGGCATGAATCGTCCAGCTCAGCCCTCTGGGAGCCCAGCCCAGCTCAATGCCAAGGCTTTAGCCCCAGGGTGGGCCTTACCAGCCGCTGGCTGGAGGGACTCCAGATCAGCTGCAGCTGTGGCCATTTCCAGATTTATCAACACATAGATGCAAAGGACAAAGTGAGGGGTCAGTGCAGTCTGGACTTTGGGACCCAATAAGTGGGAGTGCGTGGCTTTTGCCCCCAGGGTGAGAAGCTGCCAAGACACTGGCACAGCCAGCCAGCTCCACATGGCAGCTTTAGCTCCTGGCCTACAGACTAGGGGGACCAAGTTCCAGTCTGAGGGGTAATTGTTCTTGCTTTAACCTTCTTAGATCTGGACTGCAGTCTAGCGTGGAGGTCCTGGGGCATGTGTCCAGCTTGCCAGAGCATGTGGAGGCCTCAGAGAGGGCACCCATCTAATACCAGCGACATAACAAGGCAAAGGAAACAAAGAAGAAATAAGTTTCCAACATTACACTCCTATTTTGGGGACAAAAAGGAGCAAAGCATGGAACAGGAGGAAGACAGTGAAGTCAGAACTCCTGTACCAAAAGCTTCAAAGGAAAATACAAGCTGGTTACAGGCCATAGAGGACCTTAAGAAGCAGATAAGAGAAGTGGAGGAAAAATTAGGAAGAGAAATTAGAACAATGCAAGAAAATTATGAAATGAGAGTCAACAGCTTGACTGAGGAAAATCACAGCTTAAAAAACAGACTGACCCAATTGGCAAAGGAGGCTCAGAAAGGCAATGAGGAGAAGAATGCCTTAAAAAGCCAAATTTGCCATATGGATAAAGAATCTCAAAAGCTCACTGAGGAGAATCATTGCTTCAGAATTAGATTGGAGCAAATGGAAGCTACTGACTTTATGATAAATCAAGATGCTGTTAAACAGATCCAAACAAATGAAAGAATAGAAGGCAATGTGAAATATCTCATGGGAAAAACCACTGACCTGGAAAATAGATCCAGGAGATTTTTAATAATTTAAAAATTACTGGACTATCTGAAAGCCATGATCAAAGTAAGACCCTAGAAATCATCCTCCAGGAAGTTCTCAAAGAAAACTGCCCTGATGTTTTAGTACCAGAGGGCAAAACAGAGGTTGAAAGAATCCATCGATCACCTCCTGAAAAAGATCCCAAAAAGAAAACTCCTAGGACTATTATAGCCAGGTTCTGGAATTCCCAGATTAAGGAGAGAATATTACAAGCAGCCAGGAAGAAACAATTTGAATATTGTGGAAACACAATCAGGATAACCCAGGATCTGGCAGCTTCTACACTGAGGGATCGAAGGGCTTGGAATAGGATATTCCGGAGGGCAAAGGGGCTGGGATTAAGACCAAGAATCACCTACCCAGCAAAACTAAGTATTATGTTTAGGGGACAATATGGTCATTCAGTGGAATAGAGGATTTTCAACATTCTTGCTGAAAAAACCAGAGTTGAATAGAAAATTTGACATTCAGATACAAGAAGCAAGAGAAGCATAAGAAGGTAAACAGGGAAAAGAAATCATAAGGAACTTATCAAAGTTGTACTACTAACATTCCTACATGGAAAAACAATAATTGTAACTTATGAAACTTTTCTAAGTAGTTGAAGGGAATAGAAATTTATATATGTCTATATATGAGGGTATATGGGCATATGAATACAAAAAAAGTCAGCATTTGTTCCTATCTATTCTATTGTTTTAATAGGGATTGGAGTTATATATTGTCAAAGACTTTTTTCTGCTCGTAGTTATATAATCATATGAAAAGTTTTGTTATTGATATAGTTGTTGATAGTTTTCCTAATATTGAGCCAGCTCTTTGTTCCTGGTAAAAATCACAACTGGTTATAATCTCATGCTATCATCCTTCATGTCTAAATTATTTATTTTGAAATTATCTTGGTATATAGTGTGAGCTGTTGGTCTCTACCTAGTTTCTATCAAGCTAGTTTCCAGTTTTCCCAGCAATTTTTGTCAACTGGTGAGCTCCTTATTAGTACTTTATTTAAAATATTTGCATTGCTATTCATTAGGGAAATTGGTCTATTGCTTTCTTTCTCTGCTTTTGCTCTCCCTAGTTTAGGCATCAAAACCATATTTATTTCAAAAGAGGAATTTGGTAGGGCTTCCTGCTTAACTTTTTTTTCAAATAATTTATATAGTATTGCATTAATTGTTCCTTGAATGTTTGATAGAATTCACTGGTAAATCCATATGGTTATGGGAATTTTATGATTATCAGTGGAGGGCGTAACAGAACAAAATCAAAAATAAGGAAATGGGTGATAAGTTTTGGAAACAGATCACAAAACTTGACAAGAATATATCATGTAAGAGTGATGTGGCACTTAAAATATCTTGTCTTTTCCTGTGGACATAAAGAGAGCTCCAGTATAACATGAAACAGTTTCTTGATTTAGGGGAATAATTATTTTATTTTTCTAAAGATAGAAGAAACAAGAGGAAATAATATTCTGAATTTACTTCTGACTAAAGAAAGCTGTTTGCTGAGGAAGAAAAGCTAGAAATGTTGAGGCAAATTGACCAGGGGAACTTAAACTTTATGAGAGAGGAGAGGAAAACCAGACACAGTCTGCTACATGCCGTAGCCAGGAGTGGGAAACCCCAAGTCCATATGTGGCTCCTTAGGTCCTCAATTGTGGCCTTTGACTTCATGGGCCTCACCCCTGCCCTACACTTTGAGAGAAGGCATATCAAATAATTTTTAAAGGGAAAGAGCCCAAATTTTAAAATTCTACAGGGACAGACCAAGAAGGATAAAAACAACAATAATCAAATTATGATGATAAAAAACTAATTATTTTTATGAGGATGAGAGGGAGGAACTCTCTATAGAAAGAAATATAGAAGCATAGGGAATGCATTAACTAATTTAGATGATTTTAAAGTCATATATAGACAAATCCAAGAAACAAGGAGTAGGGAATATTTGGGGGAAGATCAATAGAAAAAGAAATATAATTTACATTGTCAGGAATATGCTGGAGATGACCTGGTCCTAAGGAAGAAATATAAAAGGAAATGATAAGAATTGTAAGTCTGACACAGAGACTTGACTTAGTAGTGATGAAGGACTTGAAATACATGCTGATGCTGTTAGACAAAAGCAGAACTACTATTAAGGAATTGGTTTGCCTTCTTTAGTATGAAGTTTGGTTATTACAATTTCACAAGTCAGTTTTCATTGTTTTATTATTATGGTTGTTATTGTTTCCATTTGCACTGTTGTAGGAATCATGTAAATTTTTGTCCTAATTTTGATTATTCACTTTGAATCAGATAATATGTCTTCCAATGGTTTTCTGTCTCCATCATATTCATCATTTCTTTGCAAGACAAAAATATCCTATTGCATCCATGTACCACAATTTGTTTAGCAATTCCCTAATCAGTGGTCATATAATTTGCTAACAGTTCTTTGCTATTACAAAAAGTGCCACAAAAGAGACCATTAAGTAGTTTGGCATATATGCCTAGCAGTTGCACACTGAGTCAAAAGGTTTGGATGTTTTAGTAGCTTCATACAAATTAATTTCAAATTGACTTTCAGAGTGATTGAATCAATGGGAACTCTACCAAAATTATATTTGTGTACTGATATTTCTAATAACAAGTATTCCATCTTCTATCATCTTTGACAGTCTGCGAGATATGGAGTGAAACTTAAAGGTAGTTTTGGTCATAGTTCTATTGTTCGTGACTTGAAGCATTCTTTCACGTGGTTGTGAAGAGTTTGCAATTCTTTTGAGAATTGTTCTTATCCTTTGGTCTCTGAGGGAATGATTTTTGGTCTATATATTTTTGTTGTGATTGTATATCTTGGATATCAGACCTTTTCCAGAGATGTTTGATATGAAGATATTTCCTACTCAAACTCTTTCCTTCTTATCCTTGTTGCATTAGTTTAGTTTGTGCAAAAGCTTTTCATTCCATGTAATTAAAATTGTCTATTTTATCTTTTGTAATCAAATATATCATTTGCTGGTTAAGGATTCATACCCTAATTATAATTACAAGGGATCTGCTCGTCTTATTATTATTATATTTAGTATTCATGTTACATGTATTTTGTAAATTTATTGTAAAAAATACAGTGTAAAACGTTAGTCTAAATCTAATTTCTAGTTTTCTATTTTCCCAGGATAATACTTTCAGTATCTTCTTCAATAGGACAAAATTTCTGCATCTCTCAAACTATGTGTTCTCTTAACTGATATCAGATTAAAAAATTAATTAGCCTTTAACCTAATGTGATATTACAACTATAATCATATATTCTTTGAAGCAATCTCAGTTTTGTGAAGGATACTTTAAAAATGAAGTAGAAACCATGACCAGTTCTACCCTCTTTAAAGTTGGTAGGATATGTTAACTCTTTAATATGTAAATGATTCATAGATCCATGTGAGTTCATATAATTATATAAATACATTGCCTTCAAAATAGTATTCCTAGAACTTTGTCTTCCATAAGATTTTTTTTTAATGGTGCAAAATATCTGTGGTTCCTTCCAGCTCTGAGTCTAATATGTTTAAGTGATTCAAAAAAACATACATAAAACTGAATATTATCTGTCTTTCATTTCCATTTCATTTGGTTTCATTGAAATCACTGTTTCTGTGTATCAGAGCTGTTAGCAGATACCTCTAGTAATATAGGAAGAAGTAGAGAATTGGGGATGGCTAGATAAGAAAAATAGTGGCATTCATGAATGTCAAAAGAACTAATACACATTTTATGGGCTGAATATAATCTTGGTGGGTCTGAATTTGAAAACCATTTTTAAACATTATGCTTCATACTATAAAAAAAGTAAGTATGAGCTAATTTGAGGACTAATTTAATGGTCTCAGATCCTACCACATTAGTATGATCTTGCTAAGCAAAACTCTAAAGGGGAATCAGTTGGTCTATAGATGCGTATGCATAAAATCATGTTTATTCCACCTAGTTAAAATATGCACATATTTGACATTTTTAAAGCTCAGGAACCATATAAAATACAGAGTTCTAGCCTTCTACAGCTCCACAGCCTTGGCCTGCCTCACCTCACCTCACCTCATGTCATCTACAACTGGCTGGAAGGAGGGAAGTTTCCTAGACTTCACAAACAGGCATTCTATCACACTCTAGGCACCCTCTCCAACCTCCTACAACTCCACAGCAAATGTCTTGCTCCTACTTTCCAGCTACATAGCTATCTGATACCTTGGTACAGCTCCATGGGAAAATTGAAAATGGATAGGCAATGATAACCTACCTGAATTCATTCCTTAATGTTTAATATACTCCTATTTCATCATCTCCTACCCCTCCCAGTGATTCTGATCAACTGGCTGCCATTGTTCAAACCCTGTTTTCTGTCCCCTACTGATCAGGCGCATTCCCATATGGCTCAGCCTAACCCTCCCTCCCCCATTATACTACTTTAAAGCTTTCTTCCTTTCCACGTGCACTTTGAAATGCCTGCTCCATAGATACATATATGCTTTCATCTTAAACTATTTCTTTTCTTAATCTCTCCATCTTCTTGCCATCACCAATACCTGGTTCCCTCCTGACACAGATTCCCTGGCTACCCTTTGCAGCACTAATTTCATATTTACCAGTAGCCTTCAACTCACTGGGCTGGTGAGGGAATTGTAATACTCCTCTCTCTCTGTTGCCATTCCCAGGCTCTCCCTCAACCACTATCATTCAGGAACCCTCTCTTTCTTTGAGGTTCATTCAATTCATGTTTATCATGAAATCAAAATTCTATTAACTGTTTTCTATTGATCCCCAAGATGCTCTCCTTCCTTCTTCTATGATTTCAGTGACTGACTGACAGTCTTCCTATCCTCTAAAAATCATGCTGTAATGCCAGGAGACTTCAACATACATAATGATATTTCCCTAAAACAAATTAAATTCCCAATTTCTCAACTTACTCACTTCCCCTAGCATACCTGTTCACTTCTCCTCAACTACACACAAAGATGGTCATAATCTTGATCTTACCTGTAACCATCAGTGTTCCCCTTCTAAGTTCAAGAACTCTGAAATTCCTTTATCTGATCACAATCTGTTGTTATTCTACGTCTCCTTTTGCTTTGAAACTCCAAACCCTGTTCTTCTTCCTTACTGTCACCTCCAATACCTCTCCCCTCCACTGTTCACCATCACACTACATTGGCAACATTCTCTGTCTTCTCCCATCTCGACCCCTTGTCAAACCATTTCAGCTCTATTCTGTTCTCACAATTTCCTTGCCCCAGTATCCTGTCAAAGATCATTCCCTGTAAAACCTCAGTCTAACATTACTCCTCTCATTACTGCTGTCTTCACTATTACTCATATATTGTTGAACAAAGCTGAGAAAAATCATAAAACAATGATGACTGGGTCTACTACAGATTTATATAGGTCACCTGCACTGGGCTTTCACTGAGACAAGGTTTTGACAATCCTTTTATACCTCCCTAATCATTTCATTATCCCACTCACTATAGTAGCTTTTAAAAACTTTTTCACCCCTCCTCAAGTCTCTCACAAATCCCTCTCTCCACCCTCCAAACTGAGGACCTTACCTCATATTTTACTGCAAAAAATGGGAGCAAATTTCTAAGAGTTCCTGCTGATTCTCTCCTCCTCATCTTACAGCATACAAATGCTTTCTGCTATGATTTCTTTCTTCACCCCTGTTCACATAATTAGGTGGCCCTTCCACTTTCTAAGAAAAACACCTCTCATATACATGCTCCTATTTCATCCCATCTCCTCCAACAGATTGACCCCTCTATCATCCCCATTCCTTTATTTACCTTCAATTGCTCCATGTCTACTGTCTATCTTTATTGTCTAACAAACATACCCAGGTGTCTGTCATAAAAAAAAACCCTGACTTGATTAGTCCATCTGCACTAGATATCATTCTATATCTCTACTCCATTTCCCAGTTAATCTTCTTGAGAAGGCCATCTACAATGGCTACCTCTATGTCCTTTCCTCTCATCCTCTTCTTAATGCTTTGTAGTCTGGCTTCAGGTTTTATCATTGAAATGAAAATGCTCCCTCCCAAGCTACCAATAACCTCTTCATTGCAAAAGTGAATGATTTTTTTCTCAGTCCTCATACTTTGTGCCTTCTCTGCAAACCCTGACAATATTTATCATACATCTTCTCCTTGATACTCTTTTCTCTCTGAGTTTTCTTGAAACTGTTCTTTGCTGGTTCTCCTGCCTATTGGGCAACCCTTTCTCATTTTCCTTTGCTGGATCTTCATCCAGGTCATGCCCATTAATCAAGGATGTCCCCCAAGGTTCTCTCCTGAGCCCTCTTTTCTTTTCCCTCTGTACTATTTTTTGTTGTTGTTGATCTCATTGGTTCCAGTTCAATTATCTCTTTGAAGAAGATCTCAGATATATTTCTCCAACCCTAACTTCTGTCCTAACATCATTTTGAATCTCAGATTGGATGTCTCATTCATGTATACCTTAAACTCAACATGACCAAAATTAAATCCCTAATTTCCCCTGTCTCTAATAGTATCTCTTCTCAATCCCTTTACTCTCCTTAACTTTTCAGACTTAAGTCTATACCTTTGTCTGCCTCAATATCCTCATGTAAAGCAAGAACAATGATAGCATCTACCTCCCAGAGTCGTTGTAAGGATAAAATGAAATAATATTTAGGAAGCACTATGTAAATACCAGCCTTTTACCCTGATGGACTATCAACATAAGCCTTCATCTCTCTAAGAGTCTCAAATACCATCACTACCAACCTGTCGCTGAATAGATTAACTCACATTACATTTGGCAGAGAAAATTGAGGCTATTCTATAAATAGTTCTCCCATCTAACAGATTCTAACCTCTCAAAATCCTTTAAAATCTTTACTCACCTACTCCTTATTTGTTCTGATCTCTTAGATAGAATGCTAGATTTGGAGTCAGGAGAAACACAGCTTCCCACTCCGTCTACAACAATTGTCTCTGTGACCATGGGAAATCACTGAACCACTCTAAGCCTCAGTTTTCTCATCTATAAAATGGAGATAATATCTATAGTTCTCTATCTCACATGGTTAATATATTAAAATACTATGAAAATCCTAAATCACTATGTAAATGTCAGTTATTATCATTATTAATAAGGTTAGTACCTTTCCTTGTGCTTTTGATGCTCTTTTTGTGCTTCCATAAAGAGCTCTAATTCATTGATCGTTTTCTCAATCTCTTCTTCTTCTTTCTTATATTAATTCTCCTTTTCTATTAGTTCCTTTCCAATGTCCTTCAAGCTGTTATCTAAAATCCGTCTTCTCATTCGCTGCCAAAATCTTAGAAAAAGCCTCTCCTCTTTCTGCTTTCATGTTTTCATCAATCACTCCCCCTCAACCCTTTGCATTCTAGTTTCCAAATCCACTGCTCTACTGAAATAAATATCACCAATGATTTAACTGCTAAAGCCAAAGGACTTTTTTCCACCCTCATTCTCCTTGAATTTTCTATTGTTTTTGATACCATAGACTAGCAGTTCACAAACTTCTTGTTCTTAGGATCTCTTTACACTTTTAAAAATTACTGAGGATCCCCCCCAAAAAAGCTTTTGTTTCTGTGGATTATGTCTACCAATATTGAAAATATCTAATATTAGATATTAAAATGTCTTAGTATTATGATGAAAATAGTTTTGACTTTATGGATACCCTTTTGAAGAGATCTTTGGGACCCTCCAGGGGTCCACAGATCATACTTTGAGAATCACTACCATAGATCACTCCCTCTCCTACTTGTCACCACCACCTCACCTAGTTCACATGTTCTCTCTTCCTTGACTGTGCTCAGGGACATCTTTCAAGCAGCCATGAAGAACTAGAGAAATATGGCTTTATTCCTTTATCTTGTCTCTTATCTACTACTTATTGAGTAAGTTGGAACTTTTTATCTCTACTTCTACTCTCTTTTCTCTTCTGGTTATAGTAAAAATTAGCTATCCTTGGCTGAGCCTTCCTTTGCTCTTTCATGGCCCAGCAGAATTCTACACATTCATCCCACCTGGTCTTGTTTACTACCTACAACCAAGTAGGTCTACTACCTGAGCCTAGCTTTCTAGCCTGTTTGCTTGGTCTGAGCTCACTAGCTCACTAGCTCTCTCTCTCTCTCTCTCTCTCTCTCTCTCTCTCTGTCTCTCTCTCTCTCTCTCTGTCTCTCTCTCTCTCTCCCCCTCCTCCTCCTCCTTTGCCCCTCCTCTTCTCTCCTTTAGAAGCTGAAAAGCCCATTCCCTCATACCCAGGAAGAAACTATTGGTCTATGGTAGATTCTAATTATAATCATTGTAATATTCAAAAGAATGCTTTTACAATTAAATCTTATTTATATTGATTTTTATATTATATAATTATATATAATATATTATATTTATATTGATTATATTTGTTTGTTTTACATAACACTCATTTCCAAACACACACACACACACACACACACACACACACACACCTATGGAGCAATCTATTGTTAAAAAAATGTTTTTAAAAGAAAGGAAAAAGGCCAAACCAACCAACACACTGACAAAGTCATTTCTGACTATGCCACAGTCCTTACCCATAGTCCCATCCTCTGAAATGATAGAAGAGAGGTGAATTTTCTCAATTCATTCTTTCTAGGTACAAGTTTGGTCATTATCATTTTACAGCATTCATTTGTAATATTTTTTGTGGGTGCTTTCTGTTCATATTGTTGTAGTCAGAATTATTTTTCTTGAATCACTCATGTACTTTTTAGGAATAATTATGTATTTTATATTTTTAGTGTTATTATTAAGGATTTTATTTTTATCATCTAGAAATCATTACTGATAAATTTCAGTGTTGTTGATCTAATTATTCCCCTGATCTATGAATCTGGTATTTCAGCTTATTATAGATTGGCATGTTAACTACTGAGCTAAGAATTTCTCAATATTCAGCACTCTGATGATCCCCATTAAGTATTTGTCTCAAATAAAAATCTGCAGCTATTTAGTGGAGTTCAGTTTTGCAGGTGCACTAAGAACAAGGCCAAAAGACCATAGGAGTCTTGAAATCCTAATAATTTGGGAATATAGGAGACAAAAATTGGAAGTTATAGCATTCCCCCTCCTATGAAAGTAGTGTTAACATTCTTTCTTCAAATTGCCCCATATTTACTGATAATCCCTGTACACATGTTGTATCTCACAAGTAGCATGTAATCCCTTCATGGTAGGGACTATATTTTTTTTCCTTTGTAGTCCAGATATTCAGCACAGTGTTATTTAAGTAATTAATTATAAGGACTGAACCCTTTTTAATGCCACCAAATACCTTCTTCAAGATTTTATTCAGCTGCCATTCAACCATTAAGTATTAATCTTTGAGTTTTGCCATTATCAACCTCCAAATCCACCTAACTAAGCAATCATCTAGTAATTCAACAGGCATTTTTTAAGTACCTACTAAGTTCCAGGTAGTGTTTTAAGTATTGAAAAGAAAAAGAAAAAAATGAAATTACCTCTGCCCATAAGGAGCTTGCATCCTATCAGAAGAAATATAATGCAAATACATAAATATATGTGTATGTATTTATATATATATATATGTATAAGTAAATACATACACACATACCAGATGCATACAAAGTTTTGAGGGAAAAGGTATAAGCTGTCAGGGTAAATCAGGAAAAACTTTATGTGGGAGGTGGCCCAAGGATTCTAAGAAGGAAAGCAGGAGCAGGCTTTAAAGGACTCTAAAGTGCAAACATTGCAGTTTGTATTTTATCCTAGAGGCCAAGGGGAACCACTTGATTAGTTCACAACTCTCCATATTATCTTCAACAATAATGTCAAAGATCTTTTCAAACACCTTGCTGTTATGTCAGATACAGAGGAGTAAATAAGTGGCAAAGTGGATAGAATGCTGAGTCTGGAATCAGGAAGATTTGAATTCAAATCCAGCCTCAGACACTTACTAGCTGTGTGACCATAGGCAAGTCACTTAATCCCTATTTGCTTCCGTTTTTCTCATCTGTAAACTGGTGATCATAACACCACCTACCTTCCAGGATTTCTGTGAGGATCAAATGAGATAAAAATTGTAAAACACTTAGCATAGCACCTGGTACATAGTAAACACTATGTAATTGTTAGCTGCTATCATCATCATCATCATCATCTGGAAACATAGGGATTCACTCTGGGTCTACAAGGGGAACACTGGAGGAACATTTTGCTGGGGCATATGGAATTTAAGCTGTCCCTACAATGTTCAATTTTCACAACTGTCAAGTTGAAATCTTAGAACATAGAACAGACTTCACATGTATAATGGGCATCATAGTGCTTGCTTTGTCAATGGATAGGAGAGGAGCTGGAGGGAGAACATTTGGACTGAATTTTTCAAAAATGAATATTAAATTTATTTAAAAATAAAGCCAAAAATAAGAATTAAAGAAACAAACAAAAAGAATATAGGAGAGATTTCAAAAGCCTTTTGTTCCAACTCTTTAATTTTCCAGTTTAGAGACTCTATGAAGGTAAAATCATTTGCTGAAGTCACTAAACAATGCTGGTACTGGACACGTAGTACCCAAATATTCTCATTGTTAGAGAAGTCAATGACTAATGAATATTATGTCAGAATTCTTTAGCAAAGAAAAAGTGACAGAAGACTGGAACAAAAAAGTCAGAGTAATCCTTGACAACTGACAAGGAAATAAAAATTTAAATAGTGTGTCTAAATTGACCCAGAATAAATGACAAACCTGCTTAGAGCACAGTGGCAAGTCAAGGAACCTAAATATAAAATTCAATCTCAATAAAATTTAGCTTATATAAATTTTCAATTAACATTTTGAAAGAGAGGACTGGTTCCTTTTCCTCCCTTTCAGCAATATTTTACATAAGTAACTAGCAGGCATTACTATGAAGAACCACTGGCTCAGGGGTGCTTCACCTACTTCCTTTTGAAGCTGACCTCAAAGGTCATACCTATCTCAGTCCACTAGGGTCACTTTCCATTTTGTCTCTACCTTTACTATCCTCCCCCCCATATTACTTTCCCCTTCCTCTCCTTTCCTTCTTTCTCTCTCCCCTCCCTTTCTTCCTCTCTCTCCCTCTAACAACTGCCTAGCCTTGAGCATATAGATCACTAACCTACAAACAAGGACTTGTCCAGAGACAAGATTGATAAGAAATCCTTTCTCTGCTCTTTTTGAGGAAATGTATAGGATTATTAATAAAATTCAGAGGAAAATGGGTTTACTATTCCCCCAGGTAGCACCTAATCGCCAAGCTGAAAAAGATATATCCTGTGCAGGTAAAACAACCAGAGACAATACAGCTATACTCCCTGTTTTCAATTAAAGACATCCATGCAGAACTACTGAGATTTGCCTCATCTTTTATGTGAAGAAACTTTAATTAAAATAGTATTGAAACAGTGAAGAGCCTAAAACAGAAACAGGACACTTTGGATTGAAATCCCCCTCCTATTGGATAAATGTATAGTTTAGTACAGAACAAGAGGTCCCTGGTTTATATCTGGATTCTCTTTCAAAATTTGACAAGCATCATGGTGTAAGGGACAGAGAGCACATTGAACTTGGAGTCAGTAAGACTTGGATTCAAATCCAACCTTCTACACACCTACTATGTGATCCTGAGCAAGTCATTTAATCTCCTTATGACTCAGTTTCCTCAAATATAAAAAGAGGAGGTTGCTCTTGATGACCTTCAATACCCTTTTTGGTTCTAAATCTATAATCTATGATCTTATAAGGGAAAGAAAAAGGAATAGCAAAAGTAAGTCTCTGTTATCCACCTGGATTTGTGCCTGTAGAACAAATTATAAAAATGTGTTTATCTCCCACTCTAGTTTCTGTAGCCCTATCTGCCTCTGGTAGAAGACAATGCTGGCTATACTGGTTAAGTATGTGTGAACTTGATATAATCCTCTGCCATCTTCAGCTCATTCTTGTGTCTCTTCTCCCCAACTATTCTTGCAGACTCCTGTTCAAAATTCTCCTGAGCTAAAGAAAGCTATAGACAAATTTCCCTAGTGAATATTGATGTAAATATTTTAGATAAAATACTGGCAAGGAGAGTATAGCAATTTATCACCTGGATAATACATTATTATCAGGAAGGAATTATACCAGGTATGTAGAACTGGTTCACTATTAGGAAAACTATCAACATAATTGACTACATCAATCACAAAACAAATAAAAATTACATGATTATTTCAATAGATGCAGCAAAAGCTTTTGACAAAATACAACACCCATTCCTATTTTTAAAACCACTGGAAATCATAGGAATAAATGGAGCTTTCCTTAAAATCTTAAGTAATATTTATCTAAAACCATCAGCAAGTATTATCTGTAATAGAAATAAGCTAGAAGCCTTCCCAGTAAGATTGGGATGAAGCAAGGGTGCCCATTATCACCACTATTATTCAATATTGTTCTAGAAATGCTAGATATAGTAATAAAAGAAGAAAAAGAAATTGAAGACATCAGAATAAGTAATAGGGAAATAAAACTATCACTCTTTGAAAATTATATGATGGTATACTTAGATAATTCTAGAGAATCAACTAAAAAAGTTAAGATTATTAAGACTTTCAGAAAAGTTACAGAATATAAAATAAGCCCACATAAACCATCAGCATTTCTACATATTACCAACAAATCCCAGCAGGAAGAGATTGAAAGAGAAATTTCATTTAAAATAACTGCAGATAATATAAAATACTTGGGAGTCTACCTGCCAAGGCAAACCCAGAAATTACATTAATAAAATTACAAAATATTTTTCATACAAATAAAGTCAAATGTAAACAATTGGAGAAATATTAATTGTTCATGGGTAGGCAGACCCAATATAATAACAATGATAATGCAGACATTTAATGAAATAAAGTACTTTTTAGTATTCCTGACGAAAAGAGCCTGGCTGAATATAAAATTTTACTTTCAAACACAAGACTCAAGAGAAGCTTTAAAAAGTAGACAGGAAAGAGAAATAAGGAATTCAGTAAGTTTAAACTGCATATTCCTACATGGGAAAAAGATACTTGTAACTCCTAAGAACTTAATCATTATTAGGGCATTTAGAAGGAAGGTATAGGTATGAGTTGACTATGATAGGATGATATACAAAAAAAAAATGAAAATAAAATTAAGGGGTGAGAAAGAGGGATGCACTGGGAGAAGGGAGAACAGAGGAGTGGAATGGGGTAAATTGTCTCACATACAAGAGATACAAAAGAATTCTTACAGTGGAGGGAAAGGTGGGGGCAGAGTGTAGTGGGCAACACTTGAACCTTACTCTCATTGGGAATTGACTTAAAGAGGGAATAAAATGTACACTCAGCTGGGGTATAGAAATCTATCTTACTCTACAGGGAAGTTAAGAAGGGAAAGGGAATAGAGAACGGAGGGGGTACTGAAAAAAGGGAGGTCATTTGGCAGATGTGGTGGTTAGAAGCAAAATACTTTTGAGGACAGACAAGGTGAAAGGAGAGAGAAGGATAAATGGGGCTGGGGGAAGAGAAAGGAGGATTGAAGGAAATATGCCGTCAGTAATAATAATTGTTAATGTGAATGAGATGAACTCACTCATAAAAAGGAAGTGGATAACAGAGTGGATTACATGATTACACATGAAGGGTGATACCATAAGTAAATTAGCAGAGCATAGAATAGTTAACCTGCCAGATCTATGGATAAGAAAAGAATTTATGACCAGACAAGAAATAGAGAACATTGTGGGGTGTAAAAATTGATAATTTTGATTACATCAAATTAAAAAGGATTTGGTCAAATAAAACCAATGTACCCAAGGTAGAAAGAAAGCAGAAAACTAGGGGAAAATTTTACAGCAAGTTTCTCTGATTAAAATATTCATAAAAATATAGAAAACCAAGTCAAATTCATAAAAATACAAGTCACTCCCCAATTGACAAATGGTCAAAGGATATGAACAGGCTGTTTCAGAAGAAGAAATCAAAGCTATCTATAATCAAATGAAAAGGTACTCTAAATAACTACTGAATAAATAAGTGCAAATTAAGACAACTTTGGAATTACCACCTCAAACCTATCAGATAGGATAATATAACAAGAAAGAAAAATAACAGATGTTACAGGGGATGTGGTAAAATTGGGATACTAATGTACTGTGGCTAGGGTTGTGAACCAATTCAACTATTCTGGAGAGCAATTTGGAACTATTCCCAAAAGGCTATAAAACTCTGCATACCCTTTGGCCCAGCAATAGTACTACTAGATCTATATCACAAAGAGATTTTTTTAAAGGACTTATATGTATAAAAAAATTATGGCATCTCTTTTTGTAATAGCAAAGAATTGGAAATTGAGGAGATGCCCATCAATTGGGGAATGACTAAACAAGTTGTGGTATATGATCGTAATGGAATACTATTGTGCTATAAGAAATGACAAACAGGATACTTTTAGAAAAACCTGGAAAGACTTGCATGAACTGATGCAAAGCTAAATAAGCAAAACCAACAGAACATTGTACACAGTAATAATATATTGCATGACGATCAGGTGTGAATGACTTAGCTATTGTGAGCAATCCAATGATTCAAGAAAATTCCAAAGAACTTATGATAAAAAAAAATGCTATCCACTTTCAGGGAAGGAAGTGATGGAGCCTAAATGCGGATTGAAGAATACTTTTTCACTTTCTTTACTTTTCTGGGGTTTTTTTGTCTGTGTTTTCTTTTGCAACATAGTAATATGGAAATGCTTTGCATCAAATTTCTTGCCTTTTTGAAGGAGGGGGGGTAAGGAAGGGAGGGAGAGAATTTTGAACTCATATTTTTTTAAAGATTGCTAAAAAATTCTAATTACATGTAACTGAGAAAAAATTAAATTTTAAAAAATTATCCAGAGCTAAGTCAATGTCACTCCTTTGACTCAACCAAGTAATGGATACATGAATATACTAAACTACATTTCTCAGGATGATTGGCTTATCTGGATGCCTCTACCTTTGCCTGCAAAGGGATTGGATCTTTTCAGAGGTATATTATACCTAAATACTGAAATTGTGGCTAACACCCTTAGGAAGAGTTCAAGAAGAAATGCTTAAAAATCTGTATGGCTTCCATGTAAATTGCTTTTTCAATCTTTCCAAAATAGTTGTAGGATATCTTTAGCACTCAGAAATTAGAGTGCTATAATGTGTTATGGGAATAAAGCTCAATAATGACCAAGAACACTCTTTGCACAGTAATTTGGAGAACATTGAAGGAGGGAGTAAGCCTGAGGGAAAGACAGTGGTAAATGTGAATTTGGTCAGTTGGGGTTTCTAAAGCTTACTTCAACATCAACATTTTGTACTACAGAAATATCTCAATCCCTATTCCCACTCCATAACACAAAACCAATAGGCACCAAAGGTAGGCCTGCTACTTTATCTTCCCATAAATAAACCAAAGCACAGCACACACACAAAGTTATCAAAGAACAGTTTTCAAGGGGCCAGAGGGACAGGCACAACCAATCTGCCTCCAAGTGAGAATCAGGCATATTGCTTGTATACAAGAAGGGTTGGAAACCTTTCTCAAATGAATTGCCAAATTGCTAACCCCTACTTTTCTGGAATGTAAGGGGTTAGGCTGGCATACAGGAGGGATTTCACTTTAGTGTGAATTACTTTAATCGATAATCAGATTGCTTTCTTTCCTAGAAATGAGATCAGCCAAACTGGTGAAAGAACTTTAATTGGGGGTGAGAGAGAAAAAAGAGGGGGTAATTATGGAGCATGGAGTCCTCTGAAGGAAGATAAGCCTTAAATAGAAGTTGCAGAGGGAGCTTTAGACACCTTGAAAGCATCCTTAAGGTACTAGGTTTCTGAGGGAATAGATGGATGGAAGGGTGCCAAAAGCATGGGAAGGTATGGGAAAAGCATATAGTACATGCCAAAAAAACCCCAACCCTTCCTGGGACAGTGAAATCTCATCTTTTAAACCTCCTTTATAATTTTGATGAGGAGTAATAGTGAAAACAACCATATTTAATGAGACTGGAAATTCTCTTCCATGCCAGCTTTGCCATCCATGCCAATGCACATGACTCCTTGTAAAAATACTACTTAAATGACAACACTTTCTGGAAGGCTAACTGGTACAAACAGGAGTTGTACCTTTTCTAAATTCCACTTAAAACTTTATTTTCAGTAAGTACAGCTGTGTATTTCACATATGATGGGGAATAACTTTCAAAAATCACTTAGTATTAGTAAATTTGTTAAATTAATAAATTTCTTAGTAGAAACTGCTGATACTAATAAACACAGTTACTTGCTCTACCAGGTTAAAAACAAGTTTTTTTTCATTTTGTCCTGAAAAGTGTCTCAGAAATCAAGAGAGACAGAAGAAGGAGCACATGAAGAAAGGTTCTGGATGTCCTCCTAAGGGACAGAAAAATCAAACTGGCCACACTCCATAAGTGATTTTAAATTGTTGTAAAATGGCACTATTTTCCATCTAAACAAGCACAAAAAGATCATGAACAAGTATTATTGGCAATTAATGGCCTAATCTACAACATGTGAACAAGCTCATTTTAACCAAGCCCTCTTACACAATGATCTTCATTGAAAATTTGAACTATTGAGAACACATGCTGGGCAGAGGACAACTCTAAACTTGTTCATTCCTGTAAACTTGCTTATGGAAATACCCATTACTTCTTTAGAAAAAAAAGGTGTTTATATGGACATGTATATATGTAATACATGCCCACATAAATATTCTACTCAGCAGCAATACATTATTTCAGAATACAGGTGACTAAGGAATTTATTCTTTTTTGTGAGTCAAATGTACAAAGGAAGGAAAGGAGGAGGGAAAATGAAAGGAAGAGGGGAAGGAAGGAAGGAGGAAGGAAAGAAGGAAGGAAGGAAGGAAGGAAGGAAGGAAGGAAGGAAGGAAGGAAGGAAGGAAGGAAGGAAGGAAGGAGGGAAGGAAGGAGGGAAGGAAGGAGGGAAGGAAGGAGGGAAGGAAGGAGGGAGGGAAGGAAGGAAGGAAGGAAGGAAGGAGAGGGAGGAAGGAAGGGAGGGAGGAAGGAAGGAAGGAAGAAAGGAAGGAAGGAAGGAAGGAAGGAAGGAAGGAAGGAAGGAAGGAAGAAAGGAAGGAAGGAAGGAAGGAAGGAAATGTTGAGGAATCATCTAATCCATTCCCCTGCCTTCAAAAAGGGCAGCTCATAAGTCACCCTCCCCAGATAGATGAGAATTTAATGATTCCCCATGAATAAGATTTCTCACCACTCCTCAGTAACCTCTTCTAGTGTTTGAAGGGTAGTGATTCACAAGAGTATCATTTTTCTGCTACTGAAAGTCTCCATGGTGAACACAATTTGGCTTACTTTTTAATCATTCCTGATCTCCTATTTGACTAAAACCAATGAGTCTTTAATTCCCTTTCCTGCAAATAATAAAATATGCTGCCCTTATTTCTTGGCCAGTAAATTTGATAGGATTGTGATTCTGTCCAAATCTTTCAAGTATTATATTAATGTTTACTTGTATCATATTTTTGTTTTGTTTTGTTTTGATAGAGGCATATTGCATGGTATCTATCAATTAAAAATTAAGGTATCAGTTAAGTGGAAGAATGGAAAACTTTTCCATATAAAAGAGTTAATGAACTTGGTTTTTCTAGCATTCTATTGTGACATGCCCAAATTTCCTACAGATTCTCTTTTAACACAAGAAAAATATTAAGCAAATATTGACTTCAGAAGAAGTAAAAAAAAAAGCTTAGAATTGACTAAAAGCACAGAGGTCAATATACTGAGGAAACATTTCATTTTTATGACAGTAATGAATCTCTAAAGGAGAATGAATTCAATCCTCCTATCATACATGGACACTGTTTTCTCTTACTCTATTATGAACATCCTGGGCTCTCATATTATTTTCTATTTTTCACAGAATTACAAACCTGGAAGGTACATCAACAGATAAAGGGTAGTTCTTTGCCTCTAATTTTTGTTTTGTTTTGTTTTGTTTTGATGTCAGAGAAACAATTTAAGAAAAGATTTGCTAATGCATTAATATTTTGGGAAAGTTCTTGAAATGAGTATGAAAGTCATAAAGACACACTGTTACAGGCTATAGAAAAATAAAAGGGGTTATATATAGCTAAAATATTAAAAGACCCTCTAGGATTTATGTGAATGACTAATAGATTCATAAAAGAAATTAAATTTGGAAGATTAGATCCAGTATTAGTACCTACAATATCATTGAAAGTAGAACTTTAAATTCTTCCATTCTTTTCTAGTAAATACCTTAACTCTTTCCAACGAACAGTACTCTCAAACCATAATTATTAACTTAATTTCAAGATCTTGAGAAACACAGTATAATACTACCACCAAAATCAGATATGTTGGTTGTTCTTATTTAATTAATTTATTGAGTTTTCAATATTAAGTTCCACAAGTTTTATGTTTTAAATTTTCTCCACCTCCTCACCCTCTCTCCTCCCCAAGATAGCATGTAATCTGAAATAGATTCTACATATACATTCATATTAAACATATTTTCACATTAGTCATGTTGTAAAGAAGAATGAGAACCAATGGGATGAACCACAATAAAGAAACAAAACAAAACAAAAAAGAGAAAGCAAATAGTATACTTTGATCTGCATTCAGACTCTGTAGTTCTTTTCTGAATGTGGATAGCATTTTCCATCATGAGCTTTTTGGAATTGTCTTAGATCTTTGCATTGATGAGAAGAGCTATGTCTATCAAAGTTGGTCATTGCACAATGTAGCTATAACTCTAACTGTACACAGTGTTCTCCTGGTTTCACTCCCCTCAGCATCAATTCATATGTCTTTCCATATTGGTTGTTTTTTTTTCAATATTAACATTCTATAACTTCAATTTCTGAAATGGTTAAATGATTTCTATCCATACATTGGCTGCTAGAAAAATAGAGATGACAAACATAAAAACAAAGATCAGGAGTAGAATTTGTTTGGGAAAGTGTACGTGTGTGTGTGTGTTGTGTGTGTGTGTGTGTAGCTGCAGAGAAATAAATGCATACTTAATTGTAGCCTTCTGGGGGTAGAGGGGAGGGAAAAAAGAAAGAGTAAAAAAACTACATAGCAGGGTTGGCTAGGTGGCATGGTGAATAGAGCACCAGCCCTGGAGTCAGGAGGACCTGAGTTCAAATCTGAACTCAGACACAACACAAAAACTAGCTGTGTGACCTTGGGCAAATCACTTAACCCCACTTGCCCTCCAAAAAAAAAGTACATAGCAGAGAACAAAAGAAAACTTATAAGGAAGCAAAGAAAAGACAGACAGCTCTCGACACAACAGGTAGTATTTATCATACAGGCTTTCTTGAAATGAAAAGTTACATATTTTGAATCCTCTCATGTTCTGCTATGCACATGACATGCTTTCCTCCCTTTCATACTTTGTATTTAAGTTCCAATATTTAAGTTTATGATATGTTTTTGTTTCTTATCTCTATTCTGTATTTGTGTTCCAGTATTTGAGTCTAAAATAATTTTTTTAAATAGAGATAGGAAAGACTTCAAGAACATAATTTAATGTAGTCTGTTGCATTTAGGCAAATGAGGTCTAAACTAGGTGCCTCCAAAGTTATATTGCCACACCTGATTCTATCTGGCAGGATTCTCACTCAGGTGGCTAGCTAGCTTGTCCCTTCACAACTCTGTTCAAGAATTCTTTCCTTCCCTTTCTTGTAGCTACTTTGCTACCAAATTCCCTAAATCTCACAGAATGACCTCAAGGCTTTGTAAAATTGAAAAGTAGATATTTTTCACCAAAAAAATAAATTGACTCCCAGACACACAGTTGTCTTTAAAATCAATAGAGGAAGGAACTCCAAATTAAGAATAAGAATTTACTTCTGAATAATACTTTCAAATGCCATATTTCACTTAATCCTCATAATCTATCCATGAGGCTTTCCTCAGTCCTCCTAACTGAATGCTTTCTCCTCTGCTTCTTTTTTTTTAATTTCTGCATCTCTACTTTGCTCTTATCATACTATACCTTGAAAGGCATTTTGATGCTAGAATCAATTTGATTCTAGACTGGAAGCCTAGAAGACCAGAATTTAAATCCTTCCTCTCATACATACTAGCTGTGTGGCTATGAGCAAGTTAATCTTTCTCAGGCTCAATTTCCTCATCTACAATATCAGGATAACACCTCTAGTGCCTCCATCACCTGGACCTTCAGAATTGTTGTGAGATTCAAATGAGATAATGTAGGTAAAGTGATTTGCAAACTTTAAAGCATGCTATAAAATTATTTTTAAATAATTTTTCTTAAACTTATTTGTGTGTATGTCTTATCTCGTGTGGTCATTGTAGAAGCAAGCACCCCAGCATACCCAGGGTTGCTGCTAGCAGAGGTTCTTAGATCTCCTTTTCTAAAGGAAAGCAACTCAAAAAGGGTTAACAATCTTACTTTAATCAATTACTTAGTTCAATTATCTAGTTCAACTAAATGATCAATTATCATTTGCCTAGTTCAGGGGGGAAAGGTCAGCACCCCAAACTTCAGAGAATATAAACAGAAGTTACAAGTAGACAGAGAAATAGATCAGCAGACAGGCTTCCAGCTGTCTGACCATTACATCCATACCTAGTCAGTTACCAGAGAGGGAAGCATCAACATCTGGGTTTTCAAAGCCGGGGGCTCAATGCCTGCCCAGAGTCTCATTTGATCAAATCACACAACTCTTCTCAAAGTGAGTTCCAAAGCAAAACCTCACATCATGGTATATATAGCCTTCTCCTGGGTCAGAGAATGTCACAACCCTCTTGACCCACTGCCCAATCACAAAGTAACAAGGTGTAGGCATTCCTGAAAACAAGCCTCCTGCCACAGGCTCCATGTGACTACATTCAGCCTATTAGGGAGCAGAGTATATTTTCAAATCTGGAAAGGTTCTCAGAGTCACTTAAGCCTATCAAGGGGCCAAGGGGCAGGGAAGATCTTCAGGTTCCCATTACAGTCATCAGAAACTCCGTGAATTGAAGAAACATAGTTTTCATCCTGAGAACTATGTATGTTGCTTTTTACCTATTTATTTACCTGTTACTTTTTAGTAGGTACTTAGAATGTTTGTCAGATCTAACCAATCACTTTATCAGCATCTTTGCATGTTATAAATGAATGCTTAAAGAGATTAAATAATTTGTCCATGTCACAGGGCTATGAAGTAATAGATCCAGGACCTGAACCCATGTCTTCTGATTCCATTTAGAGTGCTCTTCTATTAACTAGGTGCTTGCTCTCTCTGTCTCTGTCTGTCTGTCTGTCTGTCTGTCTGTCTGTCTCTCTCTCTCTCTCTCTCTCTCTCTCTCTCTTCCTCTTTCTCATTTGCCATTCCACTTTCTTAATTTCATTTTTACTTACATAGTAATAAATAAAATAAATAGTATTGTTACTTATATCCAACAAAAGTCTTTTCTGAATCAGAGATTTTTTTTTCATTCACAATATATTGGTTAGCATCTTTCACTACAAAAAATTTTGAAGTACACCTGAAGACAACAGTTGACTTTTTTATGTCAAATCCCAATTCCCTTTGACCATTCATTACTTATTAATCGTCCTTCCTAATACCTAAATTAAAATACATTTCTGGTTACCTTTTTCATTAAAATGAACAGTCATAATCCCCCAGAACTCAATTAAGACACATATTAACTTCCTCTTCTTCTAACTAAATACTCTAAACATCCTCAACCTTTCATCCCAGCTCCTACTTCCTCTTTTTAAAAATTTTATTTTTATCTTTAGGAGTTATCTAAAATTTCTTCCTGAACTGGGAATACTTTAAACTAGACACCAGATTTAAATTCTAGATAATGAACAGTGTAACAGATTAAATTCCAACCTCATATAACATTCTAATGCTAATAATTTGGCGTATCACTCTGATTTATCTTCTACATAGCTGCTAAAGTGATTTTCCTAAAGTGTACTCTAACCATGCCACTACTCCACTAAATGAACTCCAGTAGCTCCCATTGCTTTTTCGACAAAATACAAATTTTGCTTGGCTTTTAAAGCCATTTAAAAACTTGGCCCCAACCTATTTTTCTAAATGTGCAATCTAAAATCTATCCAGACTAGCCTTCTTACAAGTCCTTATGTATGACTCCATCTTCCACCTTTATTCCTTCACATAGTTCTCCCCCATGCTTGGCATGCACCACTTCTTCATCTCTCCCCTCCTAAACTAAAAACAAAAAAGACTCTACTAAAACGTTACCTTTTCTATGAAGCCTTTCCCGAATCTCCCAGTTACTAGTGCCCTCACTTCCCAAATTACCCCATATTAATTTTTGTACTTATTTCCCTAGACATATACATATATACTATATCCTCTGATTGTTACTTCCTTGAGAGCTAGGACAATTTCATTTTGTCCTAATATCACAGGTGCCTAGCACAGTACCTGACATATACTATGTGCTTAATAAATTCTTGTTGATCCATTGACTGATATTACATACCTAACTATGTGCCATGGTGGACAAAAGAGATTCACAAGACACAGACCTACAAGAAAAACTTTATAATCTTACTGATGAAACATAACTTACCCACAAAATGCATTAGAAAATATAAAGCAGCTCAAAATTAAATGTTATTTGATTACATAATTATATAATCAAATTGCTTTTATACCAGCCATTCCATTTGAATGGATTGTATTCCCTTTCTTTATCCTTGCTTTATACAACCCTCTCTTTTTTAAGACTCAGCTAAAATACATCTTCCACATGAAGCCTTCCCTGATTATCCCATATCTGGTGCCCTCCTCTCCAACTACCCTGTATTTGACTACTTTATATCTATAAATTACTTTGTATTGAGGCTGTATGTATTTTATATGCACTTGTTATCTCTCCCATTATATGCAAATTCCTTGTGAATTAATTTACTAATTATTTTGAAGTATTTATTATATTATTACATAACACATTGTTATGTATTATTTTATTATGTTTTATACATTATTAATAATTATATTATTTATTGTTAATTAATTAATTTATAATTGTAACTCCAGAGCCTAACACAGTCTTTGGCATATAGTAAGAGATTAATAAGTATTCATTGAACGATATTCATAATATGGACTATATGGAATATAGGGTTTCAGAAAAGAAAGCTATAATATTAATTAGAATACTTTAGGAAGTCTTCATGGAAGGAATAGGCTTTGATCAGGGACTTGAAGATCTAGATTTATCATAGAATTGTAGAGCTGAAAGAGGTCATAGAGGTCATCTAGCCCAACCCTTGCATGTTACACAGGAATGATGTAAGGACCCAGAGGGCTTAAGTAACCCATCCAAGATTCACTAGCCACTGGCAGATCGAGAACAAAGACATGCAGTCTTTATTTCATGGTTCAGTGTTCTTTCCCTTATACCATATTTCCTCCCTCGATACATGGAAGGAAGAGACTTCCTAAGAAACAAGAGAAAAAAATATGACAACGACATGAAACTATGAATAAGCAGGGCATATAGGAGAATAAATAAGGAACCTGAGGGTTCATGTTGGGGAGCAGAGGGTGAAAAATGGAAGAGGAAGGAAATAAAGCATTTATTAAATGCCAACCACGTGCCAGGCACTGTGCTAAGCACTTTACAAACACTATCCCAATTGATCCTCACAATAATCCTGCATGGGAGTTGTTTATAATTATCCCCATTTTATAATTGAAGAAACTAAAGCTGACAAAGGTTAAGTGTTGCCCATGGTCACACAGTAGCAAGTATCTGAGGCAGGATGTGGATCTGTCTTCCTGATTCCCAGGCCAAGGGCACTATCTGCTGCCCCTCCTAACCGCATCTAAAGAGTGAGGTGAATAGGCCATACGAGGCTTAGAATGATAGGCTGATGAGTTGGAACTCATTTGGTGGACAAAAGGGAGTCAGGTCAGGTTTCTGAACAGAAGAATAATGTAATAAACATCTGCCTATCATCAAAACTATTTTTCAAGGTCATTTTGAAGTATATGTGTTCCTTATTGGCTAATATTAAAAGTTAATTCAACTTTAGGCTTATCAAGTATTAAACAAAATCAGGCTACGTGTGAATAAATGATGACAATATAAATAGAATGAGATTCATTTTCCAGTGAAAATACAATATTCAGGGTCTTGTGCATGCACACCCACATACCTGAAAGAACTTAAAAACATGGATTTTATTGCTGGATCTCTAGGATTCATAATATACTTATAGAATTTTTAAAATTATGTCAATTTCTTTTAAAATTGCAGTTACTTACAGGGCTGTAAAGCTACCAAGGTGTACCTCCATCCATTTTCTTCCCCTCTTTCCTTAGACAGAAATGTGGCAGAAGGAAGAAAATGATTATTTATTCATAGGTAGATAAGGCAGATGGGCTCTTGGAATATTTTCTAACGTATATGGAGAAACAATGTGCTCTCTATGCTGGGCTGTCATTTCTGTATGAGTCGCTTCTGTTCTAAATAGGAAGCATCATTTTAGTCCAATAGTTGCCTATAACTCTGCCCACTAACACAACCATAGTGACATATATGATTTTACATACAGCTCCACTGAGAATCTCCCTTAATTTAGCATTCTGAGTAGAGGGAGGATATGTGTCTGAACGATAACAGAGGATGGTCGTGTCTAATGGTAGCTGTCTCTGGGGTGGGGGGCAGAGAAGAAAAAAAGGAAAAAAAAGAAATGTACATGGTAACTTTGTTGCATATTTGAAAAGAATAGCAAATTATACATGACAGATTTGCAGTTTAATATGCAATCTTCTTTTTATTTTACTATGTTCCCTGAATGGGAAAAAAATAAATTAAAAAATAAAACAAAATCCTTAAAAAAAAAAAAGAAAGAACATGCCACTGAGGTTATGATCCTTACATTTTCTTTTCTTTCCTATGGAGGAGAAAAAAAACCTAAGATAACTTCCTACACTTATAGTATATGTTACTAAAACTGAAAGGAGGAATTTTATACTTTATACTCCCGGCAGGAAATTGTTTGGTTATTTTCTACAAAATTTAAAATTAAGGAAGAGGAAGCACAGGCCCATTTGGAAACATGTGGACATCAGCTAGAAGTTCTCACCAGCTGACCACCTACCAAGTTACTTAGAAGGTGTGAAAAAAGGGAAATTAAGCAACAATCTGAGGGTTCTGCATTGTCCTCTATTTCTCCAGCATTTCCAGCAACACATTGCATCCTCAGACTATAACCCAAGACCTTCTTGGGTATGAATCAGTGGAGGAGAATGCATCCAAAATCCTGCAATTGAGTTAAAACCATTAATAGCTGGTCTGATGCTGGCTGGCAGCACAGCTAACCAGTGGTATTTGGTAGAAATAGGAGGAAAGGAGTTGTTTCCTTCTTTAAGGGGCTTTTATGTGCCCCATAAGTATAAAATTATTTATGAAAGAGAACTTTAAAAACAAAATTCAAGCTTGAATGTGAAGTGCTTCTTGGTAATGAACTTATTAATTCATATTAGTGTTGAAAATTTGCTCAATTGTCATTGACCCCTTTTCCTCACTCTCCTCTCTCTCTCTCTCTCTCTCTCTCTCTCTCTCTCTCTCTCTCTCTCTCTCTCTCTCTC
>NW_027187336.1:12939237-13038378 GCF_028583685.1 Petaurus breviceps papuanus | reverse complement strand
CTCTCTCTCTCTCTCTCTCTCTCTCTCTCTCTCTCTCTCTCTCTCTCACACACACACACACACACACACACACACGTACACACACACACACTCAAAAGATAGGAGGAAGAGCCAAAAATAATTTAAAAACTAAGAACTCAAAAACTATGCTAAGAATTTTAGATTCCCAAACTGACAAATGTTCCTTTAAATTAAAAAAAATATATATGTTCCCCAAATCTTCAGGAATGTGATTGTGCACTCAGAATGCAAATCCAGGGGTCCTTTTATTTACTAAAATACACCTTTTAATCAACTGCATACTAATGAAGTTAATCTGAAGGCTAAATTTCAATTATTATCCATAGAACCAAAACGGTGATTCTAGATTGCCTGAATAACCTGGATGATGCAGCTTCCAGACCAGAATAGGAAGGTCTCCCAAGTGGAAGGATCTTTGGAAGATCAACAACATTCAGCCTAGGTAAGGCAAAAAAGGACTTGTCCCTAATTCTTCCTCTTTTTCAATGTGTCTCCTCATGTAAAATAATGATTTATCACACTATGGTTAGCAAGTTGGCTAACTTAAGTTATGCTGCACAGGTCTCAATGATAAAATGGTGCCATAAAACTTGAGATCCCTGAGGTTTGTAATTAAGACACACACTTCACCAGGAGTATTTATCCTGCTTCAGTGTGAAAAATTAATTTGAATCTAAGAGAATGGCTCCCCTTCTCAATTCATAGCCCTCACAGTTTATTCTAAGCATGTTTTCTTCTGAGGGAAAAAAAAAAAACAAGCTATAGAGGAGAAAAAACATTTTTCTAAGCTGAATAAGACATATATCATCTGACATTTATACTTCAGTTGAAAATTAATTTGTGTGACTATAAAAGCAACAGATTGTGTTATTTCATAATGTGACACTGCAATTCAAATGAGCATTTCAAATAGTAACTCTAGGAGTAAAAATGTTTAAAACGCCGAGATCATTTGCAGCTAATCGTTCCTGTAGACCACAGTGTAACAAGTGCTAAAACCAAACCAAAAACTCATGAAGCCATTAAAAAAAATTCTAGAGACTAGTTCTGTGTTATGAGAATATGCATGATATCAACAGTTTGAGATGTAATCAAGGTTGTTGATGGAACAAGCTTAAACCATTTTGCAAGAGCCAAATGTTGGGATAGCTAAGTGGTACAGTGAATGGATTAGCAACCTTGGAATCATGAAGACTGGAGTTCTAATGAGGCCTCAGACACTTATTACTTGTCTGACCCTGGACAAGTCACTATACCCCAATTGCCTCCTAAAAAGGATCCAACTGTTAAATTTGTTAAATTATACCCCCAAAGGGGGCAGCTAGGTGACACGGTGAACACCAGCCCTGGAGTCAGGAGGACCTGAGTTCAAATCGGACCTCAGACACTTAATACTTAATAGCTGTGTGACCTTGGGCAAGTCACCTAACCCCAACTGCTCTGCCTTCCCTCCTAGAAAAAGGTAAAAAAAAAATTATACCCCCAAAATGGATAAAATGCAAAAAAAATAGGCCTTGCTTTATTATTTTGTTGATTATCTATTTAAGAGATAGAGAAAATGTTAGTAATGTAGACTAAACTTAAGAGAGGATCACTTGGTTTTTTTTTTCAGAGTCAGTTATTAAAGATTTACCAGCACACCTCTGAACATAATCTAAAAAAGGCTTAAGCTTACTCTGATTTAAGTGTCTAATTTCCTAAAATCAGAAAGATGGAATCCAAAAATCAACTAATCTACAATTCTGAGAAATCATGTAAAGTTGATGATTTACTTGCTGTATGTTTCACTTTGCCCAATATTTTTTGTAATATTTAATGCTTCATATTAATATTAATCATAGTATTTAAGTATCTCGTTTTTCTTTCATGAGTTATGAAAAGAGCCATGGACCTGAATTCAGAAGACCTGAGCTTAAAACCCAAAAGGTTAACTCCATTTATGAGGCCAACACATGCCTATTGCTTTGTAGCCTCAGACAAATAACATAAACTCTTTGGGTCAGAGTTTCATCCTATGTAAAATAAAAGATTAGATTTACTGATTGCCATGCTCCCAATCACCTCTAATTTTCATTTATCTTTATGAATTCCATTCTCTTCTCCCAATTCTCCAAGGATCTTTCTGTTTTTCACCCCTCATCTTATTTTCCATGAGAATACCCTCCCCAGACAACGTGATAACTTTTGTAAACTTGCAGTCTGGTATATTAGCTAATGGGATTCAGTGTGAGAGGACCTGGATTCAACTCTTTTTTCCCCATATGATACGGGTGTGATCTTACTGATATTTTCCATTTTTTACATCACCATAGTATCCAATGTTCCCCACCCGGAAAGCCATTCCATATAACATATGCACATTAACACCTATAGACCTCCTACTTCCATGAAGGGGCAGTTTGACAATAATATATTTTCACAACTCTTAAGTCCCATTTGATCTTTGTAATTTTGTTGTATATATACATATATATGTATATGTAGATATATATATATATATGTTGGTTTGTAGGTGTGCTTTCCATCTACATTGCTGTAGTTACTATGTATATCTGTTCTTGGCTATGCTTACTTCACTCTGCATCAGTTCATATAGATCTTTGCAATCTTCTCTGTATTCATTACAGATTATATTACAGATATTTCTTACAGCCCAATAATATTCCATTACATTTATGTACCACTATTTTTTTTAGCCATTAGCCAACTGATGGGCATCTACTTTATTTCCAATTTTCAACTATCACAAAAGTGCTACTTTATAAATATTTTCAGGTACTTAGAAACTTTTTCTTATCAATGACTTCCTTGGAAGTAAGTTTGGTTATGGAATCTCTGGTTCAAAGGGCATGGACATTTTAGTTACTTATTTATATAATTCCAAATTACTTTCCAAAATGGTTGTACCATTTCACAGCTCCACAAACAATATTCTATCTTTTCATAATGCTACCAACAATGACTGTTGCTATTTTTGTCATTTTTTGCCTATTTACAGGACATGAGGTGACACTTCAAAGCTATTTTGATTTCCATTTTTCTTATTATTAGTGATTTGGAATATTTTTCTTGTAGTTGTGAGTATGTTGTAATTATTTTGAGAACTATCTGTTCATATCTTTTGACTATTTATCCATTGGGGAATGGATATTAGTCTTATATATACTTAATTGTTTATATATCATGGATGTTAAATCATTATCTGAAAAATTTGGTACAAAGTTTTTTGTTTGTTTGTTTTTTTCCCATTTGACCACTTCTTCTTTTAGCCTGGATGCATTAATGTTTCTTGTGCAGAAGCTTTGCAGTTTCAAGTTCCCTTTACTGCTATAAACACAGCATTATGTTTCTTTGGTTATTGTAATTTTTTAGGGTGACCATGTTCTCATTCTTACTCAGGCCCCTCATCCATGATCCCCTCTTCTCTTTTGATGGATACTTTCCCTTTAGGGTTTTATTATTTCCTTTGTTTCTCCTATTTTTATCTGATTATATATTTCTTCCCCCTCCCTTTGTTCTCTCAGTCAAGTAAATTCCTCTTCTTTTCCTCCCCTTCAACTAACTATTCCTTAGTTTTAAGATTTCTTCCAAAAAAGTATTTCTCTCACTTATTTCATTATCCATCTTCTCCTTTGGTTTACTCTAGATCCTCATCCTGATTCATGATCTCTCTAGTTATCTGGTCTCTCTCTTTTCTCTGTATTCTTCATGCAACCAAAGCTTCCAAGCTATACATTCTAGACTCTCCCTTCTAGGAATTTTCTGCTACTGCCTCATAGGGCTCCTATGGGTTCCCCTTTTCCATTGTATCTTAATTCCAGAACATTGCAGAACTTCCAGAATTATTGCTAGTGTCAAAGAGGACACTGTGCCTTTGAAGTGCTCTTCCCCAACTAAGTCCCTGATTGTGAAGCCCACTATTGATTTATAATTTCGCTTGTTGACCTTTTTTCCTACATTTGCCTAGAAACTCCTCCCTTGTCCATATTTTCCAGGTGTCAAATGCCTCCAGGCTTCACCCAGTGTAAGGTCCTAATCATCCTTCTCTGACCATCTTAGAGCATTCAGCAGTGAACTCCTTCCCACTACCAAGGAAAGACCTCCTTCCTTTCCCCCACAACCTTTTCAGTCTTTCTCCCCTCCTTCTCACCTGTTCCCCTGTAGGCTCTTCTCTTTCTGAGAACACAAAAGTCACCTTCCCCTCATTGCTAGTCCTTGATTTGACCCCGATGTATCTCTCTATCCCTCTGCTACCCCCTTGCTCTTCTATGTACACTCCCAAGTTGTAATGTGGTCCCACAAAAGAAATATTCACCTGTAGGCAGGGTATTACCAGGTTCCATCTACAATATTTCCTGTCAGCCTCCCCGCTGTTACCTCTATCAGTTTTCCGCTTTCACTCCTGTCTCCTAGGGTACACTTAGAAAGAAATTTCTTACTGGTCTCTCTGTTGTCACACTGTTGTTGTTACTGCATTTATTCACTCCTCTTGCTGCATTTCTATTGTTTGGGGTATGCATGAGGCAAATAATATTGTCAGGTTTTTTTTTTTAATTTTCTTTCTAAAAATGTTCCAAACTCTTCTTTATTATTTAATTCCATATTTTTTCCTCTATAGTTAAGCTCTTTGTAGGATAGGTGACCCTGGGCTTCATCCTGAGCTGTATTGCTCTTCAGAACATATTATTCCATCCCTTCCTCCTTTTTCTTTTGGGTATAGAATAGTCTTGTATTCTTTTAATGGTCCTTCCTTTGTATTTGAAGGTATTTTGATGCCTTGCAGAACTTGTTGATTCTGAATTAAATGACTAAATTTAACATTATGTATCTTAGGGTTTGTAGCATTTCCCACCCCCATCCCCAAACCCAGAGATGATCTGTGAATTATTTCAATTAAAATTTCATTTTCTATGGTTAGAAGTTCTGGGCAGTTCTCTTTTTATTATTTCCTTCATTGTGGTAAGGTTAAGGACACTGTCACATTCTTGTGGGAGGCCTATGGGTTTTAGATTCGTTCTGTTAATCCTGATTTTGAGTTCAATATGTTTTGCTTACATAGTAAAAGCATATTTTCTTTTACCATCATTGCTTTTTGCTTCTCTTTTTTCTAGACTGCCCTTCACTTATGTGTGTTTGCATTCTCAGTCTATTGTTCACACTTTCGTTTCTTTGCTAAGACTTGCCATTAAAAATTTAAGTTTTTCTATTCTGTTCATTATTTTTGCATTTCAGAACATCAATTCTGCTCTATGATTCTAATTTCTCTTTTAAGCCATTCAGATAATGTGCTATGGTACTACATTCTTCTCAAAGTCCACAGGGTCCTCTATCTCATCACTTTCCTTCATTTTGCAATATTTATCGATAGATGCCTGAACTCATTTATTAGACCTTGAGGCCATATTTCCTCCTGCTGTTACTGTTTTTTTTTCTGCTGATTAATCTAAATATGCTCAAAGCCTTTGAGTTTTCTTCTTCCTGAAATCTTTCATACTTTCAGTCACCGCCCCCCCCCACTTCATTTTCCTTATCACTCACTTCCTCGCTCCTTCCCCTCTGATTGTGGTTTCCCTGGGGGTTGAAACTTAAAAGTATATCCTCCCACACTGGAGAATGCAGTTTACCATCCTAGGTTTTTGCCCCCAGCTAATTTTGCGCTGATCAGAATTGGTGCCATCCAGACGCTGTGCATTTTTCCTTGGGGGGGGAAGGGGGAAAGACAGAGAGGGAAAGAGAGAAAGAGTGAGAGAGAGAGAGAGGTTATATTTTAGTGACCTATTTCATTTCTTCTACTCCACAACTCTCTGGACTGGCACCAGAAGTTCAGAGAACTTTGTAGTACTGGTACTTGTAGGTCACAACCCCTTGGCAGGCTTTTTGTTCCTAAGAGCTATGACCAAAATGGCTGCGAAAGCCTGATCAAACTTCAAGAGTTGAAGTCTCCATGGCATTGGAATAAGAGAGGGTAAACAGGTGGGTATTGATGTAACACTGTTATGTCCTTGGGTCTGCTAGAACAACCTTACTACTGATGGAAAGAAGGGCAGGGGTGCTTGTGAGGTCAGGGTCAGTGAGAATCAATTCCTAGATTATGTTTTTCAACCTTCTTTTGGATTTTGGATGTCTTAGACCATGAACACAGATGAAGTTGCTTTATCTTTGGTTCACAACCTCTATTTTGGAGAGGTTTGAGAGGTCATAGGGATTGGATAAAATGTATCATCCACCATCTAGTTGGTTTTATGACCCAAAAGTGCCCTCTGTGTGACCTTATATAAGTCACTAGGACCCTGTACATCCTCACCTACAAAATTGGGGTGGGGGAAAGTGACTAATTGAGGTCTAAAGACACTTCTACTTCTGAATCTATGATCCTAAGGACTACTTACTCTGGAAACATTTTCCGTTGTCTCTTCCTAAGAACCAGACCTTGAAACTTTGGGAATGCAAAATGAACCGATTGTCCTAGCAGGACTAGAAAGAACTGTTCTGCAAAAGCAAAGAACAATTTAATTCACACCTGGAAAATTGAAATGAGAGGTCTGATAAAAAAAAAAAACCAAACGACTGTTTGAGCTCATAAAATTCTCACTTATTCATATAATAGATGTAAAGAAAATATAACCTAATCAAAACATTGTTGTTTTTAAAACATAAGAAACCCAACTCATGAAATCTCTAGAATTTTGTGCTGAGAATAAAGGGTGGGGGGAACCTACTCTATTATTCATTTGAACATGTCTCTTCTGCATCTGTATCATTTTCTAGGTTTTATCAAACTATTCCTTCCTCTGAGCCTTGACATAAGCTCTTATTGGCCTAGTGACAACGTTCTTATGTCCCAATTACCAAGTTATTTCATTCCTATTACATATCTAAGAATCTAACCTTGTACAGAAAGCTTTATCAAATTATTCAAAAGGAAGCTTAGTCTTACCCTTCTTGGGGTCACAAGTTGCAGTTACCTTTCCAACCCAAAACTGTATAAATATTTTTGTCTTATACTCAAAATAAACTAAACTGGTTTTGCATGCCATGTATAACCACCAGGCTTTTGCTATTTATTGATTTCATTTTGTCAGCTGCATATCCTTAATGCCTTTGTCCACCTTGTTAAGGGCAACTAGGTGGTACAATGGATAGGGTACTGGACCTTGAGTCAGGAAGACCTGGGTTCAAATCTGGCCTCAACCACTTACTAGCTGTGTGACCCTGGGCAAGTCACTTAACCCTGTTTGCCTTAGTTTCCTCCTCTGTAAAACAAATTAGATAGGGAAATGGCAAACCACTCCAACATCTTTGCCAAGAAAATTCCAAATGGGATCATGAAGAGTCAGACATGACTGAACAACAAATCACCCTGCTAACACATCTCTGAATCTAGAGTGCTAGAGAATAGAATAGTAACTGTGTCTATAAAAATTTATTCACATAATATCTGATTTTTCTTTTGTTTTTTGTTTTTATTAGACCTGTAATTTCTTGGGTAGAGGGAACTCTTTATGGGAACATTCCATCTATGAATATGGATCCAACATTTGCTTTTTGGAGGGCAATTGGGGTTAAGTGACTTGCTCAAGGTCACACAGCTAGTTTTTGTGTTAAGTGTCTGAGGTCAAGTGAACTCAGGTCCTCCTGACTCCAGGGCTGGTGCTCTATTCACTGTGCCACCTAGCCGTCCCCTGCCATTTATAATCTTAGTGATTTTTCTGGTATCCTAATAGTCAGTCAGTGCCAAGCACTAGGGATACAAATAGGAAAAAAGAAAGGAAATACCTTCCCTCAAGGAACTAACCATCAAATGAAGGAACACAACACTCCAAGCTGAAGGGAAGCATGATGTGGGGAAGAAGGTGCCCAACCATGGAGGCACAGTGTAGGGCAGCTAGTAAAAAATAAAGATTCTGTTTAAATGAAGTTTGGGAAGGAGTTCATTTTTCTGCCCTTTAGTCCTTCAGTTAGAGGGACAGAGGCTATTGAGGGTTCTGAAGCAGTGGGAGCACCAAATCTTATACAATCTCTCAGGACAAAGAAAGATTAAGTAACTTGTTTAGGGTTAACCAATCAATATGTGTCAGGGACAAGACTTTCTGACTGTAAGGTCAGCTTTCTTCACTATGCTATGCTGTCTCTCATAAATGCCTCAATCCATACCATATGCATGTGAAATGTCTTATGACACTTTTTCAGCATGAAAGCAGAGAGTTTCTCTTAAACAGTATCTTTAGATCACACATCTAAACATTGCAGGACAGCAAGAGGCCATCAGCATGATTTCTGAAATCTAGGACGCATTGATTAAGTAACTACAACACATTTCTGATTTCAAGAATCAGTCTTCCTTTAAGCAACCAATTAATAAACAATTTTATCATCATTAATTCAATTCCTTAGTCATGCACTCATAATTCTTACATGAATTTTACAAAGAATTCTTAAAATAATGCAACAACACTGCCTCTGAAGATTACTAGAGTGCTTTCTTCAAGAACTTGGGCCCTTAAAGACCAATACCAGAAACCTTAGGAAAGTAGCTATGACTTCTGTATGTAGCTGAGGTTATTCTAAAATAAAAGGCAACCCAAGTAGAAAGAATCTTCTCAGTCTGAGGGAGACACTGTACTCAAAATCATTATTTGTAAAAGCCCCATTTTGATTATTTTTGTTTTGCCCTGGAGAATTCTTTAATATTCAGCTGGAAAAATAATTTCTGGATGACAATATTGCCTATAAAACTGCTAGGAAAATGAGGCAGGGTAAAGGTGAGGAATACAGAATTGCTTTTGAGACTTGCAGCTACAGACTTCATTTTAAAAAATGTTTTGCATCATGACTTTCTAGGGCTAAAAGTCTAATTGTAACACACCTTATACCCCTATGGCTAACTACATCTGTGAAGACTACATATAACTACAAATAATCTGTTAAACAGAATATTCCCAGATGAGAATCCTAATTGGGGTACAAACTACTATACAATCCCCTTGCCAAGTTGATGAAGGAGAGCTCTCACAAGGTGATCCATAAGGCAGCATCAATACTATTCATCACTGTATCTGTTGAAAAGGAGAAAACATAACCATGGGACCAAATAGAGAATCAGTGGCAATGCCCCAAGGAAGAAGTCTGCTTTCCAATTCTGTTCCCTCACACACTTCAGTCCCTCCCTCAGCCTAACAACTGAAAAGCATTGGAGACAGAATCACTGGGGTTGAATTATGTTAGTTGAACTTTTGTCATTCTCTGACTTTTAAAATTGGAAGAGTAATATAGATTCTTAGACTATCCATCAAAAGCCAATGTAAATTATGTTTGGGTTTTTTTTTTTCAAATTTACTGGGAACTCACTAAACAGAATTAGGCTTAAAAATTATGTTATAAATAAGAGCAGCCATCCATTCATCCTGTGTTATGGAACCTCACCACACCATATCTGTTAAAACTACTTATTAACAAAGGTGACAAGGCCACCCTTACTACTGGATGCAGATGTGCCTGCATGGTACTAGGTGAAAGCCACCAAAAAACCCCAACCCCAGGATCCAAAAAGTCAAATTTCTCTCCATCAATTTGCCCTAGTACCAGAAATAACAATAGCAGCTTACAATAACAACAACTTGGATCTATATAACACTTCATAGCAACAAAGCATCTTTTACAGCTCTCTCCATCACATCTACAAAGCCCTTGGTAACTCTTTTGATTACACCAACAAAACCCTTACCAACTTTCCTCAACATTATACTGGGTTAAAACAACTTCTGTCAATATGTAAATACATTATTTGGGAAAGAAGGCAAAATTTGTCTTTGGTGTCCCACCTCCCATTTCCCCTAAGCAGCCTCTCATCAATCATTCAGTACCCATTACTGCTATAGGACCCTGTGAAAAACCTACATAGACGCTAATGAAGCAACGTCCCGGCAATCTCACATGGTCCAAATGCTCTCGGATGACTATGTCAGATACACCAAGGTGTTACCAGAGTGACCTACCACGATACCACTCCACTATTTTTGCCAGGAGAAGCTCAAATGTGGTCATAAAAAGTGAGACACAACTGAAGTGACTGATTAACAACAGCCAAGGCATCAATGGCTAATGAGGACAACCAGTTGCCTCTTTGCTGAATATTTCTATTTTAACTAAAGATTTATTGTTGTTGCTCAGTCATTTAAGTCATGTACAACTTTTCATGACCCTATTTGGGGTTTTCTTGGCATAGATACTGCAGCGTTTGCCATTTCCTTTTCCATGTCACTTTACAAATGAGGAACTGAGGAAAACAGAGCTAAGTGACTTGCCCAGGGTCACAAGTTAACATCAAGTGTCTGAGGCCAGATTTGAAGTGAAGATGCCTTCTGACTTCAGGGCTGGCATTCTATCCTCTGTACCACCTAGCTGCCCTAACTAAGGATTATTTGAGATATAAATACTCTACAAGTCAAATTTCAGGTACCGTGGAAGCCTGATCAGGAAGATACTTTAAAGAGGGTAATTTTCCTGGCAAAAATCACACAACACACATAATTGCTTAATCTGCCGGATGAAACTGTATATTACTGAATGAGTAGGCTGTTTCTTAAAAGACATTTAATGGCAACATCTATCAAAAATGTTGTTCTTAAGTTTTTGCAGATCAATTGTATACGCAGGAAACTGTGGAAAACAGTTTGATCTGTGATAATGGTCTAATTGTCCAATTCCAGTGCAATTTATTGGGCGAATTCTCCAGGATATTCTGAGGTATATAATTGCATTATAGGTATTTGTCATCTGTCAGTTTATGGAATATACTGAGGTTCTAAAGTTTTAAATTCTAGCTACCATGTCAACACTTACTAGGCACTCAGCAAGGTGTGTGTGTGTGTGTGTATGTGTAACCACTACACTAATTTTGAAGAGATTGTTCTCTCTTAGGACTCTCTCCCCTTTTGGCCAATGCCTTAAGACACAATTTCTTGACTCTTTTTTGTCATAAATCCCTTTGACATTCTGCTAAAGACTGTGGACCTCTTTTGAGGACAATGGTTTTAAATATATAAAATGAAATATATGAGGTTTCAAGGAAAACACTTATTTTGAAATACAGCCATCAAAATACATATTTTAAACATTTTATGAACCCTAATTTTAAGGACACCTGTAAGTTTAGGGGAAAACACTCCCTAAAGATGAAATCTACAATTCAGTCTTTCCAAAGTTGATTAGATTGCTATTTTCACTTACCATAGAGACCGTGAAAAACATGTTTATTAAAGAATTCAACTATCATGGTAGAGTGGGATGAGCCTTCATTTTTCCCTCGTTTCCCCTTAGACTTATGATGTTGAACATGGCCAAGGTTCCCCAAGGACAGTTCATTGTTCTAAGAAGAATAATTGTTGGGAGAACACTGCTTAGCCTCAAGGTAACAAAATGTAGAGGGTTGCTAATAGTGCTTTCACTCCCTTAAGCCCCACAGAAACAGCTTAACTCCATCCCTAAGCTACAAAAATAATTGATCAGAATAGGAAACTATGGCTTCTGAGCCTACTCCCCCTCCCAGCTACAGCCCAGGCGATCTCCTCATAGCCCACATCCACTGTCCTTCTGCCTGCACCTGGATGGCCACTTTCCCATCAGTGGCCTTGCAGGGTCCTTGGTTTCTACATCCAAAAGGTCCTGTATAAAATTCATCTTAAAAGGTTGCTTTGATTACATATTTCATACTGCTTGACCTGGATAGATTATATGAAACTTGACCTCTGAAAATTGCTAGTTACAGCTACATTTCTTCTTTAAATCAATTTTATTGATGTTTTTGGTATTTTTTATTGCTAAAATTTTCCCCAGTATCCTTCTCCCTTCCCCTCCCAGAGCCACTTTTTAGAACACATAATATTTTAAAGACAAAAAAGGGAAAAGAAAAAGAAAACAGCAAAACTGAACAATTCATTTGAAAGTCTGAAAATAAGTGCGATATTCCACACTCTCGGACCTGCCATCTACACAAAGGATTGAGATGGTGGCATTTCTCATAGCTCTTCTTTGAAGTGATGCTTGCCCCTTGTAATCTTGCAACATTCACTTCCAATTGTTTTGTGGCATTGTTCTTTCCATTTATATGTCACTATCCAATTCTATCTATCTGTGTGCCTACATACACACATATACACCATGGCTCTGCTTACTTTTCTCTCTATAAGCTCAAGTAGAACATTCTGTTCTTCTCTTTATTCATCATATTTATCATTTTTTTTACAGCACAGCAATATTCACGTGCCACGATTTGTTTAGCCAGTTCCCTACTTTGTTTCCAATTCTTTGCTTTCACAAACAGTGTTGGATAGCTGCATTTTTAATGTAAAAGATCAGCTCATTTTACCAGTGTATGAAGGACCATTTCAAATAATCTGGGGGAAAAAAAGCAGTGGGAAGATGTGGCAGTTTTGAAGGAGACTCCTTTGTTCCTCAATTCCTCTAAACAACTTATTCATACAAGGAATATAATGTGTACCCTGGTAATCTCATGCCATTTTTATGGCCTTCCTCAATTTCCCAATACACAACTAGTGACCTAGAACTATGAAAACTGCACCAAGTTGTTTACAATAATCTGTTCTTTCCACTCTTCCACCTTTAGACTCTGAGTTTTTATGGACCTAGAACATTTTTTCTCCTCTCTTCCATAAAATTTCAAGGGGGAACTCTTTCAAACATGACTTAAATCTCATCTCCACAAAGCTTTTCTAGATGGACAGAGGGCAATTTCTATGCAATACTAATCCTATTTCCATTATTAGTAAACCTGTTTACATGCATTGACTGGGTATATGTGTTCACCTGTACCTATGTGTAGAAATTTTCCATTGAAACAGAACCTAAGCTACCAGAAAAATACAAACACAATAACCAGATTTTCTATTTCTTATACAATAATTAATTTTCCTAGAGTACTACAAAGTCCTGATGTGTCTTGTGAATAATCAAAGCAACATTTAAATTTTCTTACAGTATAGGTTGCAGGTTATGTAGGCATGTATTTGTATAAGCTATATTCATTCATTCATTCAATTAATATTCACTATACACCTCCAATAAGAGTGCTGAGCCAGATATTATGGGGGTAAATGGTATCTGGTCTCAAAAGGCTAATGTTTTCATTGGGGAGGTGAGCCAAGCTCACATTATTTTTTTTTATACACAATATTTTACAAGACAACACACAAAATCTGTCAAAGGGCAGTATAAGAACCCTCATTTTCACTGCAATGTGTTCCAGAAAACCACATCATAAAGTAGAGCATCAAAAAATGGAACTTATTGTCTCATAGGAACAAAGCTATAATTGGGAGTTGTGTTCCTAACTAAGGAAGGACAGATAGTGAATAAATTATAGATTCATCCAGGGAAGTGTCACGTAAAAATGAAGATGTGACTATAAACTACTATAATCACTTCAAATAGTAAAATTATATCCCAACTGCTATAAATGACAATAAACAGAATACACATGTCAATTATTCAAGGAATGCCAATGAAGTATACATATAGCACATAAAAATACACATTTAATGTGCCAAATTTGATATAATATGAATATACTGGCCATAATAAGCATTAAATAATTAATAATATTTTCTTTCTTTAAAATTTGAAAGGGGTCGGGAGGCATGATTTTAGCCAGAAGCCTTTAAAAAATAAAGATCTATCTAGGAGGTTTGGGTAATTGTAAAGAAAGGAATCCCTTTGGTAAATTTTGGAGTTAACCTGTAGGCTGAACTTAATGATTATGATCTATCTCCCTTTTATTTCCATGTTTTTTTTTCCTTTAATAAGAGGGGAGTGGTGGCTAGGTGATTCAGTGAATAGAGAACCAGCCCTGGAGTCAGGAGGACCTGAGTTCAAATCCAGCCTCAGATATTTAACACTTACTGCTCATGTGACCTTGGGCAAGTCACTTAACCCCGATTGCCCTGCCTTCCCCCCTCCAAAAAGCAAAAACAAAAACCAAGAGGGGAAGGGAAAATTAGATAAGTAATATAAGGTGAGCTGATCAAGGGCACCCCCGCCAATCAGTTTGAGTTTCTCTATCTTCCTATAGAGTATGAGCAGGTAAACTGGGACCTGGTTAATAGGTCCATGGACAACTTCTGACTGATTTCCAAAGACTGGGGCTGACACCAAGATGGTTGACTGACTAGGACTCTAGAAGATATACTCTTATTGCAAAATCTATCACCCATCCATATGACCCCAGTACATGGAAGAGCAAGGGACCCATAACTTGAAGAAGCAAGAGACCTTTACCTCACCATCCCACTCCCACCCACCAAGACCTCCTATTATATAATATTACAGTGAATTATTTGGACAGTGAAAGTATGGTGGAAAGATCAGTCTCCAAATATGACTGCCAGCTGATGGGAGTTTATTGTCTATTTTATTGACTTATGTTTTCTATATTTGCTTATGGGATCAAGTAGGTCCTTTGCATTTTCTAAACTTTGAAATAAAAGCTATCCCATACCCAATCTCCATATTGTTACCATGACTTCTTATAAGAAATCTGGTGACAGTTTTTACCTATACCTTTGTAAACCTAAACATAAACTATGTCTAAACTAAATTTAGAAATTTCTGAGAGTCAACTCTTAAGAGGTAGCATAACAAGACAGAGAAAAAGAACTCTTTGGGTCAGCCTCCAGGATCTGACCTAATCCATGTGAGCCTAGAAGTTCTGGGGGCCTTGAATCATGGTTATAATGATTACAGAGTAATATGGGTACAGCATCATAAACTGTCAGGTCATTTTAGCAATACTGATTGGCTAAGATTTAATCTTAGATTAGAAGAATGGACCAATGAACACAATTTAAAGAAGAGCAGCTGGGTAATCCCAAGATTATGATGAGGGTTATTCTGAGAGTAAAGATGCTATTTATCTGGAGCACAGAGGATGATGAACCAGATTCTGTTGTTGGTCTCCTGGGACAGAAAGGACACTGAATCAGGGTAAGACTGAAGAACTTTAAGGATTAAGTTTAAAAGCTTGGTGATATTCAGTCTGAGACTGAATAGATTTATAAACTACCTTACACTAATACATAATAAACCCTAATTAAGCCCTAAAAATAATCTGAAATTTGTGCAGATACTGGGTAGAAGGCAAAGGCCAGGGGACCAGAGATAGAGGCAGCAGCAAAGAAAGAGTGCAGGTCATTAGAAATAGAGGATACTGAATTTGTGAACTAAGAGCCGTCAGTTCAGCAGCTAGGAAGGGCCAGGAGGCAAAGTATTTTCAGTTCCTGTTAAGTGATTGACCTTGGCCTTAAATGTCATGTCCCTCCAGCTCTGTCTGTATATTCATATTAGTCCTTTAGAATTCGCTTAAATGTCATCGAATACATTGAGTTTTCATTTCAACAAACATTTATGAAGCACTTACTTTAAATAAGGCCCTATGATAAGTATCAGAAATGCAAGTGTAAAAACAAAACAACCCATACCCACAAAAAGCTTACAGTCTAAAAGGAATAAGCAATGTATTCAAATTACTATAACACAAGTTAAGAATGACATATGATATAAAGCTAAAATCAAGCTATGTAAAGTAGAAATGCATATCTATATCCATATGAAAAACTGCTCAAATCCTAGGAATCAGAGAAAGGCAAATTCATAGCTAAAAATAGCTAACATTTTTATAATATGTTAATATTTTAAAAATACTTCACATAATTATTTCAATATATTTTCACAATAACCTTGTGAGGTAGGTGCTGTTATTATCCCCATTTTACAGATGAGAAAACTGAGGCTAAGGAATTAAGTGTCTTGTGTAAGATCATTCATTTTACTAGATCTTACTAGCATCTATGGTCATTTTTTAACTCAGGTCTTAATTCCACATCTGGCACCCTACCCACTATATCACCTAGCTGCCTGTACCACCATACATCCCTTAAGTTGACAAAGATTAATTAATAATAATAAAATTAGATATTGGAAGAGTTATGAAGAAATAGTCTTATACTACTGACTTATCTAAATACTTATCTTTATTACTACAAAGCTGATGATATCCCTCAATCCAGAATTCCACTTCCAAGATTATACCTTAAGAATATTAAAAGGAAGAGAAAAAGGTTCTATGCATAGGAAAATGTTCTTAACAGCTTTATTCATAATAGAGAAAAATGAAAACAACCCATATGTCCAATAATTGGGGAACTGCTAAATAAATCTTACTATATGTACATAAATGGAATGTTATAGTACCATAAGGAATGACAAATATAAGCAATATCAAAAAGGAAGGCATTTAAAGTGATAGAGCATAAAAAGCAGAATCAGAACAGTGTGCACACTCTCTTGACTATGTAAATGCACAATAACACCCATAATAAAATCAGCCAAGATTCGCTAAGAATACACAAAAGAAAAAGAGATCAAAGTGGGGCATGGATGCCAAGAGGTTGTAATTGTTTGACTTCCTTAAAATTAATATGTATCTTTAACAAATACATTTTAAATATCTTAGAATTTATGGTTTTGTGTGTGGTTATTTTTATGATGATTTCTCTTCTCATTTAATTATTTCTAAATTTGGAATACTTTTAAGAAGAGAAGAAAACACTTAAATGAACACTAGAGGTCAGAGATTCAAGGAGAGAAAGGGGAATCATGTAGGTGAGGAGGGGAATCATGTAGGTGAGGAAGGGAATCCTTTATCTTTTAAAGCCTAAGTGATTTTTGTACTACTCTGAGCATCTTTCTCAGCTTTCATTTCTTGAAGTAAAGTGACAAGTTTGTTATTCCTTTTTTTTTTCTTTTTTCGTCTCTCATTTTTAAAATTTTTTTTGGTCTTTATTAATATGTTTCTTTACTTTTAGTTTACAAGATTCAATTCCACAATTCCTTGAGTTTCAAATTTTCTCCCCCTTCCCCCCATGATGGCATACAATCAGGTACAGGATCTGCAAATACTTTCACATTAGACATTAGTGAAGTTGTAAAGAAGGATTGTATCGGATGGGAAGAACAATGGGAAAGAGGAAACAAAACCAAACAAGAACAAGACAGAGAGCAGGTAGTTTGCTTCAATCTGCATTCAAACTCTGTTCTTTCTAGTTCTTTCTCTGAATTGTAGACATCTCCCTCCATCATAAGTCTTTTGGAGTTTACTTATAACCCTGCATTGCTGAGAAGAGTCCAGTCTATCAAAGTTGGTCGTCACACATATGTTGTGTCTGTAATTGTGTACAGATTTCTCCTGGTTCTGCTTTTCTCACTCAGCATCAGTTTGTATAATTCTTTCCAGGTGAATATGAAGTCCATCTGCTCCTCATTTCTTATAGAACAATAGTATTCCATTATATTCATATACCGTAACTTGTTCAGCCATTCCCAAATTGATGAACATTCCCTTAATTTCCAATTCTTTGCCACCACAAAAAGAGCTGCTATAAATATTTTTGTACATATGGGTCTTCCTCCTGCTTCTATAATCTCTTTGGGATACAACACTAGAAGTGGTATTGCTGAGTCAAAGGATATGAAATTACTTATAGCCCTTTGGGCATAATTCCAGATTACTCTCCAGAATGGTTGGATCAGTTTATGACTCCACCAACAATGCATGAGTGTTCCAATTTGTCCACATCCTCTCCAGCATTTGTCATTTTCCTGTTTTCTCATTTTAGCCAATCTGACCAGTGAGATGTGGTACCTCAGAATTGTTTTGATCCTCTCCAGCACAAGTTTGCTATTCCTGAAGCCATTTTCTTTTTAAGTATTTAGAAAACCTCCATGCTTGCCAGACTTTCTAACCATTTACCAAATAAAGAAATTGATATCTCAAACCCATCTGCTAAGTCATTCTAATGCCAAGGTCTCCCCTCAACTACTAGATCTGAGGTATTATTCTAGCCTGAGACATGAGAGGGAAGGAAATAGAACAATCATTTATTAAATGCCATTGTCTCATTTGATCCTCACTAAAGCCCTGGGAGGGAGGTGCTATTATTTTCCCCCATGTTACAGTTGAGGAAACTGAAGTCCACAGAAGTTAAGAGGCTTGTCCAAGGTTGTACAGCTAATAAATGTCTGAGACCCTATTTGAACTCAGGTCTTCCTAACCCTAGGCCTCCTGCACTGAAAAAGAATTTTAGAATTAGTTACTAGTTTCCACATACAGAAATATGATATGGAATTCACATTTACATGGAAAACAATTCACATTTATAGAGTTCTTTATATTTTTTTTAAGCGATCAGGGTTAAGTAATTTGCTCAAGGTTACATGGCCAGTTATTTCTGGGTGTGGTGCTGAGTATCTGAGCCCAGGATTCGATCTCCAGGTCATCCCTACACTGGAGCCAGTGCTCTTACTCACTGGGCCACCTGGCCACCCCTAAGCAATTAGGGTTAAGTAACTTGCTCAAGGTTACATGGCCAGGTGTTTCTGGGTGGGTGCTAAGTGTCTGAGCCCGGGATTTGATCTCCAGGTCATCCCGACACTGGAACCGGTGCTCTTACTCGGGGTGCTACCTGGCTGCCCCTAGTTCTTTATATTTTATAAAGGTGGGAAGAGATCAGCCATCTCTGATTCCATCTAGCCATAAATCATAGATGGGAATGGGATCAGATCTGTGATGTCATGGGTTAGGGTACTCCTTGCAAGGTAACTAGCAATGATCTCCTTCTGGTCTATACTTCATAATCTTAGAGGCTTACCTGAGGTACGGAAGGATTAAGTGACCTACAGAACCACCCAGCCAGTATGTGTTCTCAGAGGGACTTGAATCCAGGTCTCCCTGGAATCAAATCAGTTCTTTATCCCTTACTTCATGCTATACTCTACCTCTCACTGCCATAGAGAGGTATGTATGTATCTAGCTACCTATCATTTAATATGTATACGCAATTAGTATATTATATAATATCACATGTATGTGTATATGTGCATCTCTTATATGTATATTATATATATATGGCTTACTCTCTTGTGTGCTTTTGAAATGGGATAATATATTTTTAAATACCTTTCTTTGTATACATTTAAGAATGAGAACATACTCATAGCTGAAAGATATCCTTCAAATACTCCCATGTTAATAACTCATTAACATGTGATGAGAAAATCCGACTTAGTAGGTACAGCAACAAAACCTAAGCTGCTCACAGTTCCATTTCTATCCCAATATTTTTTGTTTTGTTATTGTTGTTGTTGTTCACTGACGTTTCCTTTCCCCATTCCAATTCAAATCATAATCTCAGCAGAATAGATGACTTTTTCTTTTTTAGTGAGTTGTAACTCACTAAAAACCATAGGCACAATATGTTTCTTCTCTTCATATCTCTCCAACCCATCCATCTCCCCAATACTCATTATTTGGTAGTACAATGCTTTCATCTTTCCAAACATGTTTATAATCCCTGTGACATGGTTGTTTTCTGTGCTCTGGGCTCATCTGTCTTTCTTTTTCCACTGATTTTTCTCCTATAAACCTTCCTCAGGCATATCTCATTGCAGAGTCACCACCACTTTCCTATACATCTTTTTGGCTGTTGTTCATCTACCAAATTCCCATCACCGGTGAATTCACTGCCTGAGCCTTTCATAGTCTAAGTGATTTTGTACTATTCTGAGCACCTTTCTCTGCTTTCACTTCTTGGGGGAGAGTGACAATCATGCTATTTGGGATGCCATTATCTTTTTAGCTCTTACCAAACCCCCATATTTGCCAATACTGCTGCCAAATCTCCCAACAAGGGACCCAACATGCTCAAACCACAGGCTGGGCCATTCTAATACTCTAGCAAAAATCCATGACCATTCACTATTAAGGTTAATCTATGAGATCCATAATAGACAGAATTTTATAATTAGCCCTCACACATAGAAGTAAAATATGAAATAAAAATGTGTTTTAAGGTTTCCTAAGGGATTTCCTCCCAACAACCCACCGAAGTGTAAGTATTGATACCCCCAGTTTATGGGTGATGAATCTGAGTCTCAGGAAAGTTAAATGCCTTAGCTCATGATCACACAGCAAACAAGGGTATGTGACAGAATTCAAACCCAGGTCTCCTAATGCCAAGTCAAGCATCCTAGTTTCTCCCTATATTTTTAAATAAAAAGAAGCTTTATAAAGCTTTATGTGGGCCATATGCAAAAAAACATTCAGAATATATGGATATTGAGGGGGAATATAAGTAGCCAGCTAAAATGCTTCATGTGGCCATGCCATATTAAGTACAATCAGAAGTAATCTGAATAAAACCAAGTGGAAAAAAAGGTAAATTCCAAGTACAGATCCTTCCTCCTATTGTCTGAAATTCATTGTCTATATAATATACATCACATTTTTTTTTAAATGTGAGTGGAGACATTCTCTTTTTCTTTCTATTTCCACCCTCTACACTTAAATAGACAGCTAGGTGGCATTGTGGATAGAGCACTGGGCCTGTAATCAGGAAACTTAAGCTCAAATTCAGCCTCAGAATGCACTAGCTGTATGACCCTGGGTAAGTCACTTAACTGCTATTTGCCTCAGTTTCCTCAATTGCAAAATGGGACTAATTATAATGAGGATCAAATGAGATAGTATTTGTAAAGTGTCTAGCGAACAGTAGCTGCTATATAAGTGCTATCTATCTATCATCATCCTCATTCTATATAATCTCCTTGAAGACAGGAACCATTGCTTTTTCATCTTTACAGTGTCTTGGGCACAGCAGGCACTCAATAAATATCCATGAATGAATACATTTTCCTTGGGCTATATAGATTCTAAGTCCTCTTTACCACACTTGGTCTCAGAAGTGCAAAGAAATTCTTGCATGTAAAAAATATGAAAAGAAGGAAAGCCTGACTGATAACCTGACCAGCTCATTATTCATATCACCTTTACCATAGCCTGCACACATCACCAAAATTCAAATACAATATATTCCATGAACTTGATAGAATTTTTACTTAATATATGTCACCATAGTCAGCTACATTACTTCCATATCTTTATACATTATTAAAAATAATTTCTCATATAGAAAAATATGAACTGAACACTGCTATTTCCAAGGCCATATAATAAGCACTGGTAGATTACATCTATATACTTATAAAATTTGTCCTACTCCCCTGCCCCTTTAATTGGCTATTTGGTTTAGCTCCTGGCTCATTAACCTCTAGAAGAAAATTGCTTATTCACAAGTGTAACTCTGTCATATGCATCTTTCCTTCCCATTCAACTATAAGCTCCCAGAGGTCACAAACTAAGCCCTGTAGAAGCAAAGCCATTTCCCTTTCTTTTTTTTTTTTTGGAGGGGGGAAGGTAGGGCAATTGGGGATAAGTGACTTGCCCAAGGTCATAAGGCTAGTTTTTATGTTAAGTGTCTGAGGTCAGATTTGAACTCAGGTCCTCCTGACTCCAGGGCTGGTGCTCTATTCAAGCCATTTTCCTTTCTAAGATCTTGCTGCCCTGATTGCTAAGTGTTTATAGAGCCTACTATATCTACATGGTTCACTCACCATTCCCATGACTTCCTAGACCTTCCTCCACTAGCCACTTCTCCTCTAAATGTGTTGCTGTCTCTATGGGAATGAAAGCTCCAGAAGGGAAGGATTGTCTTTGTATTTCAGGGGTTAAATATAGTGCCTAACAAAAAGTGCATGCTTAATAAATGCTTTTTTCATTAATTTATTAATTCTATTTTTTCATATCATCCTAAATACCTAGCCCACTGTATAAATTCAAAAATTAAAATATCTAAATAAGAAAATTTTGCTTATAAATCTAAGCACATGGTGTAGTATAAGTTCGTTTCATTACTAAAGTGCAAATTTGGGGGCTCTGAGAGCACTGAAGGATAATGGGCTAAACCTGAACTACAGAATATCCATCAGTATTATCTTTTAATTCAGCTAACTCCATAATCCAAATGAAATATCCAATATTCATGTACATAAGGTTCTATGACATACCCTTTGAGTCTGTATTTCCATAAGAAAATTCATCCATATGACGTTTAGAGCTTTTTCATCTGTGACAGAAGCAATATTCTTAATATTCGTCTTTTTAATAAGCAACTAAAGTCTGAATCAAGTGACTAGTATAATATCAACTAGGAAAAAGACTCAACATTATTAAAATGTTTCAGAGTATCATGTACAGCTGAATAGTAGTTGCACGTACAAAGGAAACAGATTCTTTTTCTTTATATGTTCAGCAATGAAAAGCATGTCACATTCTCCTTTTTCAATTCAAACATACCACAGCCCAGAGGGTTGGTTCCTGTTGAAAATTCAACTTAAGATATGCCCTTCAGTTCACTGAATAGAATGCCACCTGCCAAAAAATGCTACATGCCTACCTGCAAATTGGTACAACTTGATCAAGAGTGCCACATTGCTGAGCTACATGTAAGTTTAGATTGAAATAATCACAGTAAGGAAACAACAAATGGACACAGAGAAATATATATTAATTGCAAATTAGAGAGACTGACCAAGTTCAATTTAATCTGATATTTTCTTTTTTATAAATGAATAAAATTTTCCTAGGGCAGGCACACTCAAACACACATACACACACACATACTCATGTACATGAGTGTATGTATATATGCAAATATACATATATGCATTATTATATGTATTTTGTATAAATTATGTATATGTATATATGTTATATTTTGTGTGTGTAAATAAAGTTTATGCATCTATATGTATATATAAATTTATATTTTATGCGTGTACATATAAATTTTAGATGTGTACATATATATTTTATATGTATATGTGTATATATAAATTTTATTTTATATATGTATTTTATAAATATTTATCAGCCAATATACACATGGTACATAGAAAATGAAAATCAAAAATTTCAGAAATTAAAAAAAAAGAGGGATAATTTAGCCAGTTCAGGAGAAGGTTAAGCTTATTTAATAATGGTCTCTACTAACCTAGTGAAAGGTTGAAAGAGTGCTAACCAATTGTTCTCTGTTTTTATTGACTAAAGAACAAGAGGAAATGAGCTTTGTAGCATGCAAGATTCAGGTTAGGCAAAAGGAAGAAACTACTAGTCATCCCGTAGTGAAGGGAACACTGGATTTGAATTTGGAGTTGAAAATCTTGGGTTTGAGTTCTGTCTCTGACACTAAGTTTTTTTTACATTGGCTAGTCACTCCCTGTCTGAGTTTTCTCTTCTTCATATTTAAAAAAGGAAATAATGACACTTACCCTGAGCTTCCTTACAGGGCTTTCGCAAGAAAATTATTTTTCTAAAATTACATTAGCATCGCATAGATTTTATTAGTAGTATATTATCATTACATAGATTTGGTTGTTATAATCATATTATTATTATTTTAGAAAAACTATTTTTTTCTCATCTTGTCAAATGGAATTCAGATGGAAACAGTCTAATAACAAGTTGCTATCCTGCCATTATTCTTACATATTTAATGCTCTGAGGACTACTGAAGAGGTGGATAAAATAATTGCTTTTGGTAGTTGAAAAAAAATATTAGTAGCTCTTCTACTGCACTCACTGCAAGCATTCTCAATCTAATATTAGCAGTATGAAAGTTGGGCAGTTAAGTGGTTCAATGTATTGATTTCTGGGTCTAGAGGCAGGAAGATTCATCTTTCTGAGTTCGAATCCAGCCCCAGACACTTACTAGCCATGTGACCCTAGACAAGTGTAGTGGCAACCACACCAGCATACCCAGTATGGCTGCTAGCACAGGTTCTTAGATCTGTTTTACTAGGAAAGATAGCTGTTCACAGGGTCAACAATCTATTTTAATTACATTCACTAGTTCAGGGGAAAAGTCAGCACCCTGAACTTCAGAGAAATTCCAAACAAAGGAAATACAGAATATAGAAGCAGAAAAATAAACACTAACAGATAGGGCTTCTGTCTGAGAAATTAGCACAGATCAACAGACAGATTCAACTGTCTGACCAAGGCAATACATACATAGTTATTAGAGAAAGAAGCACCAACATCTGGGTTTTTCAAAGCCGGGGGACTCCTCAACAACTATACCCAGAGCCTCATATGGTCATATTATATGAATACTCTTCCAACGAGTGAGCTCCAAAGCAAAATGCTAACCTAAGAGTATATATATATACCCTTCTTCAGAATCAGAGGGCATCACAACCCTCATGAACCACTACTCAATTACAAAGTAACAAAAGTTGTGGGCCTTCCTGAAAAGCAAGCCTCCCCTAATCAAGCTTCCCTTAATGGGCTCCATTCGAGGCCTATTAATGGATGCAAAGATCTTATATCCCATTAACATTACAGCAAGTCACTTGACTCTGTTTACCTCAGTTCTTCTTCTGTAAAATGAACTAAAGGAGGAAATGGGAAAACTCTCCAGTATCTTTGCCAAGAAAACCTCATATGGAGTTCCAAAAAGTCAGATATGATGAAAAGAAATGAACAAGCAATGAAGGTGATAAGAGACATATATACCTACAGGTCTCTATATTTTGAAAGTGTTTCCATTCCACCTAATTTAGACATTCTGAGTTTTTGACCTGTTCTTATTTAAAATGCCCTGAAATTTTAAATGAATCAATATTACATCTGGACAATTGTGAGCAACAGTTTGGTCTGTGAAGAATTCTAGTTCCAATGTAGTTTATTATTTGAGTTCTCAAGTTTTGAGATCTCCAATTTTAATGTGATTTGTTGGTCAGTCCATGTATGACAGACAGAACATTTATAATGTTTTATGCTATCTACCATGTCATATTTTTCTAGATATTCATAAAGTTTGTGCTAAATTTTTGCTGCTTTCAGTAGTACAGTTTCTACAAATTCCTTGCATAATCTATATTATATCCCAAGTAGAAGCTACTTAAAGATAGTCTGTCTGTAATTTCTGGTGGGTGAGCATCTGGTCTTGAATTGCCATCATGAATAACTTCATGTCTAGAAAAAAAACTTCATGACAGTCATCTGTTCAATGTTTTTGGAAAGGTTTTTTATTTTTATTTTTTGAGTAACATATTGCTGGCTAGGGCAGCTAGGTGGCGCAGTGAATAGAGCACCGGCCCTGGAGTCAGGAGAACCTGAGTTCAAATCCAGCCTCAGACTTAACACAAAAACTAGCCATGTGACCTTAGGCAAGTCACTTAATCCCAATTGCCCTCCAAAAAAAAAACATATTGTTGGCTGAGGCGGCTAGGTGGTACAGTGAAAAGCACACTGGTCCTAGAGTCAGGAGGACCTGAGTTTAAATCCGACTTCAGACACTTAACAATTACTAGCCATGTCAACTTGGGCAAGACACTTAACTCCAATTGCCCTGCCTTCCCCCCTCCAAAAAGAAAAAGCAAAACAAAACATATTGTTAGCTGAGGGCATGTAGATGTTGCTCATGGTAGATCTTTTGATGACATTCTTAGATATCAGCCACCATTCTTAGATATAAACTCCATTAAGAAGATACTTTTGGTCACAGACTACAAATCCAATTGCTTTTTATCAATTTTACTATATTTTGATATGATGTCCCCTCATAACCAAAAAATATTTCTGTGGGTTTTTATCTGTTTATCATATGCCAAATATGCATGAATTTTCCTTATACATTTTCATTAATAACTATTATTCTTTCTATAACTGCCAATGAGCCATTGTTAATCTTCTATGGTTTTCTATTAGGAGACTTTCCAAATCTATTATGGTCTATTTTACATGTGTGAAAGTGTACATTATGACTAATATCCTGCTGAGCTTGATTTTGAGATGTCAGTGTCTCCATATTCAGTCATATTTAATGATTATCATTATTGTTTTTGTTGTTATTGTCACTGAGGCAAATCATAGGATATTCTTCTCTGTTGAGCTTTAAAAATTTCTAGGGTCACTGATGATTAAGTTCTCATTAAATGAAAGTTCTGCAATATTTCAAATTTATAAAACAAGTCAAGGTTAATACAAGAGGCTAATCACTTTTCAACTCTCTAATTCCATTGAGAATATTAGCAATACTTATTTTAGAAACCTATATGACCATTCAGATGTGTGTGCCTGAATATACACTGTGCTATTACCCAAATGTGGTTTATATACAATTTGAGTTTAGCCTGTACCTGCATTCTTAGTATTCTAGTTGGCTTTGCCTAAGAGGGCATTCCAGCCTACCAATTAGAAAAATTAAGAAGCCATAAATGGACAAACTGTGTGCCTGAACTACAAAAAAAAAAAGGCTCTATCCATTCATGACTTCAAAATGGTTGTGAACAAAGCTTTAAAAAATTAAACTTTACAAAAGCTTGATTTTGCTCTTAGATATTGACATTTAGAGCAGGAAACAAAGATATATCCTCCCTAAAGTGGTTCAGAGATACCTCTCACCTCTCTGTCCTCTTCCCCCACAGCAGGTCTACCCTTCCTCCCATCAACTATGATATCCTCCTCCCAAGATCTGTCATCCCTCCCCCTTCATAACTCCCAAGGTACATGTTGAGTTTCTCTGGGGGAAATGTTATTCTCATCCAACATGACTGAACCCTAGATGGTATGTCTTCTGCATTACTATCTTCATTCTTTCTCACCTCCCTCACTCTATCATCTTGAGTCTCACTGTTTCCTATGATACCACAATTTATAACCCCTAAAATACTTATTTTTCTCTAAGGTTAAATAATTCTTGATTATCACCCTTGTTGTATAGAAAAAGATAAAATGGGGGGGGGGTAGAAAGTGACATTTTAAAGGGAATAATTTTTAAGGGAACATATTTAACAGAACACTCATGGTAGATATTTTTGTATTTTATTTCAAATTAGGGACTAGACTTTTTTTTTCTTTTCAAGGAGACATCATTGTAAGAGTCTATCTTATACTGGTCTAATAGCTTAAGTCAAAATATCTAACATTGAGTGATGTTTTTTTATTGCTGATGGGCCCACCTGCCTTATCTCTCCCCACTCTAATTCATCCTCCATTCAACCACTAAAGAAATTTTCCTAAAGCATTGGTACAGTCATGTCAACACCCCTACTCAGTAAATTCTAGGGGCTCCCTACTCTCTCCAGGATGAAATACAAAATGTTCTGTTTGACATTCAAAGTCCATCATAACCTAACCCCCTCTTACCTTCCTCTTCTTTTTACATCCTACTCTCCAGCAAGTATTCCTCCATTCAGTGATACTGGCCTCCTGGTTATTCCATGAACAAGATACTCCATTTCTCTGCTCTGGCAATTTTCTTTGGTTGTCCTTCATGCATGGAATGCTGTGCCTCCTCCATTCTACTTACTGACCTCCCTGGCTTCCTTAATTTAAGACCCAACTAAAATCCTGTCTTCTACTGGAAGTCTTCTCTAACCCCTCTTAACTCTAGTGCCTTCCCTCTGTTAATTATTTCCTATTTATCCTACATTTACCTTGCTTTGTATACATGTACTCCCATATTGTCTCCACCATTAGATTTTAATCTTGAGGGCAGGTTGACTTTTGATTCTTTTTGTATCTTTAGAGCTTAACACAAAACCTGGTACATAGTAGACACTTAAATGTTTACTGATTGATTGATTATTGTACAGGATGACCAGTAAGGTACTTTCCAACTTTTAGATTCAATCTGTGATTGACCTGCATAAAACAGATCTTTTAAAATAGAATTTAAGGACTGTTTTGGCACCTTAATTCCAATAGTGAATTGTGTGATATTTCATGAAAGAGTTTCTGCCTTGATTATAGATGATTAAAAAATATATTTAGATTTAATAATAATAACAGTAATTATTATAGTTTATATAGCACCTTAAGTTTTACAAAACACTAATTTGAACTTAGGTCTTCTTACCTTTATAAGTATGTTCAAGTAAGGTCATACATACATATATGCATACACATATATAATGAGAGAACAATTTTTAAACTTCAATGTTTTCAATAAATATTATCATCATAATTATTACATCATAAATCTTACATTTAACACCAAGAAGTCAACCACATTTAATATTTTTTATATATTAACACTTCCATTAGGATACAAGAATTTTACATAAAGAAATGATACTTTCCTTTCTAAACAAACACTTTATTGATCCATTCTCAATATCTTGTTTTCCCAGACATGCTATGTAGCTTTGCAGTGATTGAGTAATTTGCTCTTACCCAGACTGCCATTCAAAGGTATGCCTTTGCAATGAAGTCAGCATAGAAAAGAATGAAGTTAATTATCTCAAGTGGGGATGGAACCTATGATACAGACCTTGACAGAGACAGAGCTCACTATCCTCAGACAATGAAAGAAGCATTTATGACTCTGCTCAGTGTCATACATTAAGTATTTGACTTAGCAAGAGAGCTGGGCTTCAATATTTAGAAATAAACAGATGACTTTCTAAAGTTGCATAAAGTTCCATAGGAAGGAATATTGTTTCCCCCAGAAGATCAAATGAGAAGTCAAGAATCTTTAGATTGTTTCCTTACTATACCACTGACTAGTTGTATGTCTTTGGTTGTCACTTAAGTTCCTTGATATTCAGTCTCCTTAACCATAAAATGGGGGGAAATGCTTTTTTAAAACTTTCTTAGATGATTTTTTGTGAAGGTCAAATAAGATGATACATATAAAATGGTATGTAACCATAAATCATCTTATAAATGTATATTATTATTAATCCATCTGTAAAATGGAGATGCCTTCCCCTGATACTGTGATGAAATAAAGTTGTGTCCATAAATCATTCTAAAGTTTTCAGAAGAAAGGTATACGATAAAAAGTCAATTTCTAATTTTATAGCAAGACTATTACCAAGCTTTCCAAATAGCCATACCCCTTAGGATGTTGTTTCCTGGACTAATAATTCAAATTGACAATGAACTTTAAGATTTCCAGAACACTTTCCTCATAATGACTCTGTGAAGATACTGTACCGTAAACATTATTATCCCCAATGTACAGATGAGGAAACTGATTGAGAGGTTAAACGGCTACCTCACAGTTACTGTGTGTCAGAGCTTAGACTGGAACTCAGGGCACCTACCTCCAAGTGTAGCAACTTTTTCTATTACCTCATACTGCTCTTTTTGCTACCACTCTACCCCCAATGTGCCCCATGGTCAAAAGCTATCAAGCAATAACATTTCTAACTCCTCAAAATCACAGAGAATCTTAGAGTTGGAAAAGAATTTAGAGAATATCTAGTTCAACACATAAAACTCCCCTAATACAACATCTTCACCAATTTAAAATGGTCAGAGGATATAAAAAAGCATTTCTATGGGGAAGAAATTCAAACAAACAATAGTCTTATTTTTAAAAATATTTCAAATTGCTAATAATTAAAGAAATACAAATTATAGAAATTATGCAGGCCTACCTCTGACCCAACAGAATGTTAAAGCTGGGGAAAAAATCACAAAGGAAAATAGGGTCCATTAACATATTGTTGATGAAGTTGTGAACTGATCCAACCATTCTGAAAAAAGTTTGGAACTATCTCCCAATAGTTACTAAGCTATACATACCCTTTGTAAATGCTATTGTTAAGCCTATACCCCAAGGAGATCAAAGAAAGAGGAAAGGGACCTATATATACAAAAATATTTCTAGCAACTCTTTTGTGGCAGCAAAAAATGGAAATTAAGGAAGCATTCATCAATTAGGGCAATGATGATATGGGCTGCAAGGGTTTTGTCTTGTTTTTTTCTTTTTTTCACTGGGGGAGAAAAATATTTTTAATTGAAAACCAAATAAATTTAAAATAAGACTTCTACTGATAAAGAATCCATTATGGCTTTTAAAACAATACATAAACCTAAATCTGATATTTTTTAAATCATTTTAACCCACTGTTTCTAGTTTTCCCCTCTGAGGCCAAGCAGGATAAACATAAAACCTCTTCTAGAAGGCAGTCCTTCAAGAAGGCAATTATCATAGCCCCCACCCCAAATCAGTTGGTCAATAATTATTTATTAAGCACCTGATTTGTCCCAGGCACTAGGCTAGGTGTTGGAGATACAAAGAAAGGTAAAAGATAGTCCTTGCCATGAATGAGCTCAAAATCTAATGGAGGAGACACGAAGTAAGCAGTTATGTATAAACAAGATATCTACAAAAGAAAAAGGAAGCAATTAACAGAGAGGAGGCACTGGAATTAAGAGAGATTAAGAAAGACTTGCTGTTAAAAGTGGGATTTCAGTTGGTACTTGAAGGAAACCAACAAAGCCAGGAGACAGATGAGAAGGAAGAATGGAATGTTTTGTTCATTTAACAGCAAGGATTCCAATGTCATTAGACTGAAGAGGGGATCGAGGAATATAAGGTATGAGAAGACTGAAAAGGGAAGGTGAGGAGGTGTGACTAGGTAATGAAGAGCTTTGAACACCTTATGATTCTGCATTTGATTCTGGAGAAGGTAGGGAGCCCGTTGAGATTAAGTAGGGATGACAGGGTTCTTTGGGGAATTCACTTTGTTTTGTGACTGAGAAGAGGACAGACTGGAGTGGAGAGAGACTTGTGAAAAGTAGATCAAAGAGCAAACTATTATAGTAGTCTAAGCATGAAGTGATGAGGGCTTGTACAGGGTGCTGGCAGTATCAGAAGATAGAAGTGGGCATATCTAAGATGTTACAAAGGTGACATGGATAAGCCTTGGAAATGGATTGGATATGAAAGGTGGGAGATAGTGAGGAGTCAAGGAGTAGATTGTGAGCTTCAGGGACTGGGAGGATGGTGGTACCCTGCACAGGGATGCACAAGTTTGGAGGGGAAGGAGGAGGGTTTGGGGGGAAATATAATGAGTTCAGTTCTCAATATGCTGAGTTAAAATTGTAAATGGGACGTCTAGTTTCAGATGTCTAATAGGTAGTTGAAGATGTAAGGTCAACAGAGAGATTGGGGCTGAATACATAGATTTGAGAATCATCAAAATAGAGATGATAGTCAAAGTATTTGAAGCTGATGAGATCAAGTGAAATAATATAGATGGAAAAATAGAAGAAAGTCAGGAAAGAGTCCTCTTGGATTCCTATGGTTAGTGGCAGGACATGGATGAAGACTGAGCTAGGGAAACCAAAAATGAGCATTCAGATGAGTAGGAGGATAACCAGGAGGGAAAAAAAGCCTGGGAAGAAGAGGGTATGAAGAAGGTGATGAAGAATGCAGAGGCTGCAAGAAAGGTTGAGAGGAACGAGAACTGAGAAAAAGGTCATTGGATTTGCCAATTAGACCATTGGTAAATTTGAAGAGAACAGTTTCAGGGGATTGGTGAGGTTGGAAGCCAGATTGTAGGGGGTTAAGAAGAGAGTGAGAATAGAAGTGGAGGTGTCTATTGTAGATGGCCTTCTCAAGGAGTTTTGCCATAAGGGACATAAGAGATAGAGGATGATAGCAAGGATAGAAGGATCAAGTGTGATTTTTTTGAGAATGGGGAAGACATGGGCATGATCGTAGGCAGTAGGGAAGAAGCTGAGAGAGAGAGAGAGAGAGAGAGAGAGAGAGAGAGAGAGAGAGAAAGAGAGAGAGAGAGAGGACAAATGACAGAGTAAGGATGACCAAGGGTGCAATCTGTTGGAGGAGAAAGGATAGAATTGGATTGCCTGTGCAGAGAGAAAAGTTTGTCTTGACAAGGAGTTAGGGTTATCTCTTTATGTAAGACTGGGCTGGAAGAGGAGATAGTGGCAGAAGGCATCTGAGTTATATAAAATAATGAAGAAGGAAGAAGAGGAACCACTCAATTATCAACAGGACATATTCCTAGTCCTAATATGTATTCTATGACAGAAACTCTATCACTATAGGGATAAGGAAAAGCAAAGGAGAACCAGATAAGCTTTAGTGCCCTAGACATATTAAGAAGCATTGGTTTGAGCAGAGTTCATGGAACACTCATAGTTCCTGAAGCATTGGTTGATAGATTTCTAAGCCAGTTGTCACTATCCAGGGCCTCTTCTAAAGCACCGACTCTTGGTATATGTTGTCAGCTTTCTGTCTCTCTCTCTCTTCTTTTCTCTCCCTCTCCCCTTCCTCCCTTTCTCTTTCCCCCTTTTCTCTCTCCCTTCCCCCATCTGTTTCTCTCTCTATCTCTGTCTTTGTTTCACTTTCTCTTTCTCATCAGGATTCTCAGGTATGGAAAGAAGTGGTTTGGGCCTTTTCTCCTCCCTGTGCTGCTCAAGGCTTCTACTTTTAACCAGCATACCCAAGTCAGTTGTGAAGTACTATCCACTTTATAGCCACAGCTTATTGTTGTTCACACCCGTACAGTCACATACAGTGCAGGTAGTGTTTTATTTTTGTCTTTGTGTCTCAATGGTTTATCACAGTGTCCATAGCAGGGATTCAAAAAACTCTCATTGACATTGATTGATCACTGTGTGCTGAGCCCTGGGAAGTCTATGGAAAGGTGTCAAGACATGGTCCCTGCCCTTGCACAAATGTGCAAATTGAGGAAAATATAAGACAGTGTAATCAAGTGCTTAATTGTAAGGTAGAGCCCATAATAAGTTCTGTAAGAATTCATACAAGGGAGAGAGATCGGTGTGAGTAATATTAATTAGTCAAGGAAGGTTTTGTGAAGATGAGGTGAGCTAGGCTTTAACAAATAAGTAAAATTGGAATAAAGAAGAAAGACGAGTATATTCCAAGAATGAGTAAAGGCATGTATGTGGGGCAGTTCATGACACATGCAAGAAAAAGCAAGAAAATAGATCTGACTGAAAATAAGCATTGCAAAATAATGGAAAATAAGGTTGGACAATTAAGGTGTGCTTAATCACTGGAGAGCTGAGTAAGCTATTACCCATGTGATGAGTAATTGTGACACCACTACAGAGATTTTAGAAGTAAATTCATACAATAAAAGTCATTTTCTGAGATTGTTTTTATGTGTTAAAATTTATGTTTTTTCTAGATATAGATTATGACCCTGTATGTAGAAAAAGGTAATATGGCATAACAGTCAGCCTCTAAGAGAGTAAGACTTAATTGGAGCCCTCCCTATGACACATACTGTCTATATGACCAGGAGTCACATGACTTCTTAATAAGACTGTAATTTTTCAGCATTTACAAGTGTGCTCTGGTAGATGGTGGTGCCTCTCCAGGAGATGCTAACACCAACAAAATTACAGGTCTACAGAAAGATATATACCACTTTGGCAGAAGAAATCATTGGCTTCCAAATTGGAGAATTTCCTCTCACCCATCCCCATCTCCAAGTGGCTCAACAGGCCATCCCTCATAGTGATTAGACAGGGAGCTCTTTCTAGTTTTGAAATGTACTGCTTCAGATCAACTTTTAAACCCCAATTGTTGTTGTCAATAATAAAAGTAATTTTAAAATAAGCTGAAATCTATTTTATATAATAATCTTTAAAGGTTAAAAATTGAGGTTTTAAAAATATAAAAAATATTTTTTCTTAAAATAAAATTGACATCTGAATGAATCAGAAACAAATTTATTTTGTGTAATTGGTTTAATAACATACACATTCTAGCAAAAAACAAGGTGGAAGAAAAACACATATTGACCAAATTGGGAGATGCAGTTATAGAGGCAATATATCATAATAAGAGAGGGCAGTTAGGTGATACAGTAAATAGTGCCAGGTCTGGAGTCAGAAAGGCTCATCTTCATGAGTTCAAATCTAGCCTCAGACACTTATTAGCTGTGTAACCCTGTTCAAGTCACTTAACCCTGTTTGCCTCGGTTTCTTCATCCATAAAATGAGCTGGAAAAGGAAATGGCAAATCACTCCAATATCTTTGCAAGAAAACTCCAAACGAGGTCACGAAGAATCAAACATGACTGAAATGACTGAACAAAAATCATAAGGGGAGAGATCTTTCCCTTGGACAGGTTCTACAAACAGACAGGTCCTGAATCGAGGAAAATATGGGGATGGAATAAATTTGAGGTACTGTGTGGTTTTTGTGGATACTGAGCTGGTTATTGCCAAAATGCCCATCTTTTAAAAGCAATTTTTATCCAGCTATGTATGCCACATGACTTCAAAAGACAGAATACCATATATGTAGATGATTAAAATAATGTATGACCCAAAAGGAAATATGAGAAGGCTAAATATCACTGATAACCTACACTGTAGTATAAAAGACAATATCCAGTACATATATAACCAGAAAAGGAGATATTTTGGGAGATAAAATGTAAATAATCTGAGTTGCATATTAGTACAACTGAGATAACAAAAAATCAAAAGGAAGATAGGTGAGCTGTTCTATGAATGATTTATGGGAAAACATAGAAAAAGTCAAAAGGACAGGTAAGCATGGGGGTTGGGAAGAAATGAGTATAAATAGAGAGAGTATCCAAATAAATACAATGCAAGATGTATAAAGTAAATGTATTAATAACTGGTGAAAATAAATTAATACATAACTCATTCAACAAAAGCAAATTAAAAATTAAGAATGAGGCAAATCGACCCTGCATCACAGTGAGTTTAATTGCCACAAAGTTTAGAGCTTTTCTCAACTTTGTGATTTATCTAGAAGTAATGATGCGGCTGCTAACACAACCAGGGGACACTAATCAACTGCTTATACTAATGCACATAAGTGGAACATGGCAACGACTCTCTGATATACTTTCTGTCTCTCTCTCTCTCTCTCTCTCTCTCTCTCTCTCTCTCTCTCTCTCTCTCTCTCTCTGTCTCTCTGTCTCTCTCTCTCTCTGTCTCTCTGTCTATCTCTCTGTCTCTCTCATATCAATATAATGAATAATGGTCTGCATACTGCTATATCAAATCCACTCTCACCAAAAGTATAGTCAACTTATATATGTTTAATTTGTAAAAATTCAATGATTAAAATGGTTTGGTCAACATGGTAGACTAGAAATAGCACTTGACTTGGAGTCTACAAATTCAGCTTCTCTTCTTCCTACCTGTGTGATTTTGGCCACATCACTGAATCTTTCTGTATCTAAGTTTTCTCATCTCTGTAATATGTCCTAAGAGAGGAAAACTGTAAGCATCATATGAGGTAATATAAATCACTTTGTCAAGTAAAGAATGCTTTAAAAGATGTAAGGTTAATAACATTAAAGCATCCATACCATGGCACAAGCAAGACTCATCCCAGTTGCTGGAGAATACCCTCCTTAGTGTTGTAATTAGTTATAGTATTTTCCCCCTCCAGGATTTCTGGATCTCCACATATAGAATATCAGGCAGACTGCAGAATTCTACCAAAGGACACAGTAATTAGTGTTCACTGTCTTTCTAATTTTCCTTCAAATGCATAAATACTACAAATCCCATAATAAACCACATGTTGGGTGTCTAATAAGGCATCAAAGGGGTACATGCCTATAAAAATTCAGAAGCTGTTCACCTAGATTCTACCTGCTTAAGCCACATTATAGAGCACAGCTGGGTATGGAAAAGGAACACCCAGAATTATAAATGTTTCTTACTTTATCAAGAACTACAAGATGCTACTGGGCAGTTTTATCACCTAACAACTCTAGTTCTTACAAATAACTGCCAATAAAAATCCTAGTAAAATCAACAACAAAACAATCTCAATTAATGGGGAATAAAAAGAAGGGAGTAAAATGTTTATCATCTTTAGGAAGGTGGGGCAAAGACTACACATCTGTCAGCCCCCTAGTTCCACAGGAACTTGGCAGAAGCAAATGTCTAAAATTGAACTGAGTTCTAAATCCCTCCGCTTGCACAGTTGTAACATGTTAATTGTCACTTGGATACTAATCCTGTTAGCTCCAAATTAGGGACCTGTGTTATATTTAGGAAGTTGCTGTAGCATTAAAAATACAGCTGCTTCTTTTAGAGTTGTAAAACTAGTACAAAGTTTTCTTCTTAAAATGTAGAATGCGCATATGCATTTCAGGTTCAGAAATTCAAAGACTTCTCCAACAGTCACAATGATGCTTAATGGTACTGTAACATTACATAGTTATTCAAATGATTTCTACTTTCTGCCTTTAGTCCAAGATGTCTGGAAATTCTTTTTAATAGAGCTGTTCTTTTCTCCTCCAGGTATTTCACTTGTCACTACTTAGGATCATTTAGCATGTTTATCTGGATAGTGTATTTAATACATCATATCATTTGTCATCTTGACTATTAACTCACTAGGATGAGTCAACATTCTATTCAAACTTTGAAAAGATGTTATTGCTTTACTGTCTAATCTTTATAAGTTACAAACAGTAGCAGAATCACAGCTTTGGCAAACTGGGGTTTTGTGGTCAGAATTACAGGACTCCTGCTGAGTTTTCTGAAGTATAATTAAACTGAGCTGAAGTGTAATTTTTTTTTTATTCCAGGAGATCTCCCCACCCCAACAACTCACCTCTGAAACTCTCTCCCCCTCCATCTTCTACTTCTGCATATTTTGTTAGAGCCTTTGGAGATAAGCTATTTCCAAAAATAAATTCTTCAGAAATGATCCTAAATATTTGATAACTATCACATTAGTGATACAAGGAACAAAATTATATGCAGTTCTTTTTATTTAAATAAAAAACTTCTATGTGCATGAACATGGAGAGAGTACACACACACACACACACACACACACACACACATACACACACATGAAAAAAAACCATTGCTCTAGAAAAACAGAGTTCTAACCCTGACTCTTACACTTCCCATCTTTGTGATTTTGAGCAGCTAAATAGTGCAATGAATAGTGAGCTGGACCCAAAATTAGCAATAACTGAGTTCAAATCCTACCTCAGACTCTTACTAATCTTGTGACCCTGGGCAAGTCACTTAACTTCTGTCTCAGTTTCCCCATCTGCAAAATAATGCCACTTTAGTCCTGGGGTTGTTATGAAGATAAAGTGAGATATTTGTAAAGAACTTTACAAACCTTAACTGTTATATAAATGTTAGTTGTTAGTATTATTATGACTTATCCTCTTCATACCTCTATTTCTCTTATTCTACAAAACAAGAGGATTGAACTGGATGATCTGCTACTGACTTACCACTGTTGTGATCTTGGACAAGTCACTTGACTCTCTAAGTCTCAACTTCCTCATCTATAAAATAAAAAGGGTGGGGAATGGGGTGGACCAGATGATCTCTAAAGTCTCTCTTGGCTCTAGATTCTTTGATCTATGTGGGCCCTTTCAGTTGTTCTTTATCTTTTATCTAAACATTTTTTATACTCATCAATCTTGTTAAAGTTCTTGAGTAAAGATAAGATAAACCCATATCATTTTTATGATTTTTAATGCTTTCTACATAAGTTGAAACTGTATTTAGGGGGAAAAATTAAAATATCTAAGTTAAACATTGTGTTCCTCATCTCAAAACTTCTTTTAAAATAAATGGTTAAGAATTAAGGAATATTTGAAAGATAGTTTTTCAAATTTTAATCTTGATACTAAGTTAAAGGTATTATTAATATCCCAAAGAGGTTATAAAAATCTAATCATATAAAAAGAAGTCATTCTATGTCTATGCCTAAAATATATCTTAAGCTGTACCATAAATCACTGAGGATATATATATATATATGTGTGTGTGTGTGTGTGTGTGTGTATATAATATGTATGTATATATGTCTGTGTGTGGCATTTATGAACAAATGTATTAACCTTCACAACACCCTGCATAGAAGAAGTTTGCTGATTATTAAATCTTCTGTGATACCAAGTTATGACAGATAATCTAAAGTATAGCCCATGTGCATACACACACACTTCATTTCTATTGGGTTCTAGATATCCTGAACTTTTTTTCTTTCTTCTTCTTTGTATTCAATTCACCTTTCTAATTCTTTTTGACTTAAGCTTGCATTAATAACAGTTTATAATCCTTGAGTAAATAAAAACTAGCCATTGGGAAGTAGGCAGCTTGGGGACTATGAACTGACAGAAGGAAGACAGTTTTGTATTCAAAATCACCACTTATCTAAAATGTAAAATATACAACTTCAAATAGCCTAAAGTTGAATTTTTCTCAATTCTGATAATCAAGCTACCATTATTAATTACATCAAACAGTATAGGAAAGCTTTGAGATAGACCTTCTTTAGAGCTATTCACCACTTAACAATGCTAACTTTTCCCATAACACATGAAAATGTCACTGTACAATTGGTTTAATGATATACACACAGCCTTTAATTTACTACTGAATAAAACTTTCTTCAGTTAATGCCATCATCATGATGTCTTTAAGGGAGTTTTAGCCAGCTGTATTATGCACCAGAGAAAGAATACAAAAGGATATCCCAGAGGACTAGAGACCTTATACTTACCCAACTGAACTATACCATCCTTGACACTGGTTCAGAGATAAATTTATCATTCTGACATGCAACTATTGCCTGAAAATGGAAACTAAGCACCCCTCTCCCCGAAACAACAGAAAAAAACAGAGACTGTTTCACTGTGCAACTGAATTAGTTGCTGTTATTGGAATATTTATTTAATGCAGAGTAACACATGTGTAGAAGGTAGGAATAGAAGTCAGCCTTGCAGATACATGTTGAGATTTGAAACCAGTGCAAATTTTATTCAAAGTAAAAACCTGAAAATTAGCTTTTGGCCACTTTTCCTAACAATTACAATTCAGACAATGGGATTAGCTTTCATGAAAGGAATATTATCCTTAAAACTCTAGATGCTACTGAACCCTGTGATATTAAAATGATGTTGTAGTAGCCTTTAAGACTGATTCGGAGAAGACTGCGTGTTTGGTAGGGAATAGTAAATTAGACTGCCTCTCTTTTTTTCTTGTAACTTAAGAAGGATGCATAGGTGGGATCATATGCTTTAACATTCGAAAAGAAAAACATTTTTTTCTCTCACCCAGAATTTTTAAAACTGCATAATGTAAACAGTTCACTAGCAGAGTGCTCTTTTTTATATGCTTATTTGAATCTTTTGTAAAGTTTGTGAGGTGTTCCAGAAAAATAAGAGATTCACTAGGATTAAGTAAATAGGAATCCTCCCACCATTCACATTTCCATGTGGTTCAATTTTTCTCCTAATATGATGAAATGCTATAACTGCGTCCCATTCTCATGCTACTCGTCGGTCCCCTTCCTCCATTAGATTTAGTAGACTTGTAAACTGTTGCTGCAGTCTAGTGACACTTAAATGATACATCACAGAAAACTGCAAAACTTCTTGTCTTGTTTGAATATCCTTCAAGGGATATGACCAACACTTTCAGACTCCCCCTGCCCTTTATCAAAGGAGAACATCCCAATCTACCTCTTTAACAGAAAAAAAAAATACCAGTTTCTATTCTAATGGCTCTGGCTGAGAGAGCAGATTTCTTTAACTGCAATTCCCAAGCACATCGGAGAGAAAAATAAAAATTAGTCTGCCCACCACCATGCACACCGAGCTCAAGCAAGCTACGTTGAAGCCAGCACTGCAAGAGGCTAACTCTCACAGACACTTAAGTCTTTGAATGAAGTCACACCGTTTGACTGTCCCAAGCTCCCAGTGTGATGCACATGCCACCCATCAAAGAGCTTTCAGTCCGGTTCGGAACCCCTCTGCTTTCCAGGGGACTCAGAAGTAGCTCTCCAAGTTACCCTAACCTGGGCGTTTAGCTGGGGATGCATTATGTTTCCCTTTTTCTTTCTTTTTTTTTTTCAAAGCCGGTAAAAGAAAAGAAAAAAAAAAAACACACACACACACACACGAGAGGATGGAAGGAAAAAGTCTCGGCTCCTTGGTCCCTGAGTGCCCGCACCCCTAGGCTGCTTCCATCCTCTCCCTGGTTTATCCAAAGCCTCCTAGCTCCGAGCCACCACTTACCCTGTTAGCCTGAGCCCGCCCAGCGAGTGGGAGCCGCGGAGCCCCGAGCTTCCTTAGCAGAGGAAAGATGGTGGTGTGTAGTGGGAGACCACCCATTCCAGCGTCTGACAACCCGCGGGCGACTCGGGCTCCTCAGCACTGGAGGAGGAGGAAGAAGAGGAGGAGGAGGAGAGGGAGGAAGGAACAGCGCAGTCGGACGCCATCTGCTGTACACCTCTGCAAAGCCATTGGCTGCCTGGTGCGTCCCCGGGAGCCGGCTGGGCGAGGGGCTACGGGAAGACACCTTACTCCATTCCTCCTCCAGCAGCTGCTGCTGCGCCCCTCCTTCTCCGAGCGCGCTCTGCGCCTTTCCTCTTCCTTTCCTCTTCCTTTCCTCTCCCCTTCTCCCTCCCTATCCTCCCCAGGGAAGCCGGCCAGCCTCCATGAGTATGCCCTCCCTCTCTGCCTCCCTTCTTGCCGCCCCCCGAGTGCTTTCTCTAACTTTGGACCTGCAAGCAGCGGGGGAGGGGGGCTTTGCGGTGGGGGCTAGAGGGATTCCCCCCACCAACACACACACACACATTGCGCTCCCCCACCCCACCCCTTCCCAAAACAGTGAGGGCCGGGGGCTGAGAGACTCGAATGAGAGCATTTTGCTTTTCAGATACCCCCAGACTAATAGAAAAGGGGAGGGGGAAATGGAGCGCTTTGGGAGACCCTATTTAAGACAGTCCCCACCCCCCACTGGCTGGGGTGGCCCCGCGTCCCACTGCAGTCCCTTTAGCTTAGGGAGAGCTTTCTCATAAAAAGGAAGACCTGAAAGAACTAAAGGGGGAGGTGTGGGGCTTCAAGAAAGAAATTTAGAAAGAACAAGCTAAGGTGGGGGGAGGGGTGGGTACCAAGGACATGGTCAATCCAGGTGCTCATCATGCATCAGGGGCATACGATCTGATCTTGCCTGCCTCGCCTGGAAATTTCTGGGTAAAGACAAGGGAGCGAGAAGGATGATATCCAACCCTGATGTACGGTCGAGAACAAACGTTTTCTTTTCCTTTCCTTTCCCCCCCCTTTTTTTTTTAAACTACAGATTATAGATTCTGTGGCCTTAAGGGAATGAGATGATGACATTCTCACCCCAGTACTCCCCTCGTGGCTAATGCATTGGGAGAAGGAGAGGTGGGGAACCTAGAAAGAGCAGGTGAGGAAGGCAAGTTAACCGCCCCAGGTGAACCGCGAGTTGAGAGAGCCATCCAATTGGGGAAAAGAGAAAGTCACAGCTGTCAAAAGAGACTGCTTACTCCCCAATACTTGTTTCAAACCCTCCTGGTTTGGTTGGGGGTTTTTTTGTGGGTTTTTTTTTTTTACACCTTTGATCTTGGAAACTTCTTAGTCCTGTTTTAGGAGAAGCTATTTCAAAGAAAAGGAAAAAAGCCACTTTTTAAAAAAACATGAGATACCAATTGCCAATTAAAAGAGTATTTTGCCTGTCATGTTCCCTTAAAATATGTAAACCCTTTAACAGCAGGGATTGTATCTATTCTATTTCATGTAAATCCTGGTAGCCTACCCCTAGTGCTTAAGATGAGGCAAAATAATAATGATAAAATTAAGGCTTGATTTTATGCCACAAATTAGATTGAACAGATAAATAGACCAATGACCAACAGATAGAGAAAAAGGGGGTAGTAGAAAGCTGTAAGATGTCATTGACTAAGAAAAAAAAAAGTGAAAACGTTAAAGGCACCCAACCAGTTTGAAAGACATAAAGAACAAGAAGAGTTATTCTATTACTTAACATTTTAACTAAGAACTGCCATCTCCAAATTGATAATGCCATTCAACATTGCTTTTGTCCATAGGACCATGGATTTACTTTTAAAAGGAAGTTGTGGACATCTGCTAAAAAAAAAAAAAAATCAACTGCCATAAATTGATTTTTTTTTTCCTAAGCTTAGACTATGATAAATCATATACTCCCAATATGATAAATATACTCCCAAGATGTAAAAGTCTTATCTCCTTAGTTCATAGAATGAGAATCAGGCCCATTATATTTTATTGTAATCTCAATAAATAGATCAATAGTCAATGAACCTCATTTAAGTAACTTCAAGAGCAGCAACAGCAGCAAAAGGTTTACATTTTCCTTAGCCATCACATTCAAGCCTTCTAGAATCAGCCCTGCATTTTTAGGTTACTTCACCTACAAGAAAATTCACATCATAGTAAGATTTATTTCACAATCCTTGTGGGTAGAGGCAGTCAAAGGCAACTTCTGAATGTATCATTTATATACATACTAGTATTTGTATATCTCTCCTCCCACTTAAAGGAGGGTGGTGCGATATAGAAATATATTGGAATATATATAGATATAGATGTGTATGTATGTGTGTGTATATATATATATATGTGTGTGTGTGTGCGTGTGTGTGTCTTTTTCCGTACTTCAGCTAGAAATTTCTCTGTAAGAAATACCTTTGATGTGTTCATTATTTATTTTTTAAAACATCTACTCTTCATTCTCAATAGTCCCCTTGCCATGCTTCACTGATCACCTATATTTTATCTAGTGGAAAATTAATTTGATTCCCCAAAATGTTTCTCCTCTTGTGGCATCTTTTCTTTCCATGCTCCTTAAAAGGAAGATGTTTGTGGTAATGAAACATCATCATAATATCCAAAGCAATCCATCCTCATGACCTCAGTTTTAGCCTCTTGACGTAAGATAACTAAACAATCGTACAAGAAGAGGGAAAAACCCATTTTAAAAAGTAAAGATTATATCGGTTTAAAGAGTTTGTTTTGTTAGCAGTGACCTTTTCTCATTAGATAGCTACAATTTGATGGCAGATATTTTAGAGCATTAATGGATTTTTAACTTAAATGATAGTCACCTCAGAGATTAGATGTCTTGACATCGTGCATTTTCAAACAATAGCAGTTGTATGCCCATTGAGCACAAAAGGAATATCAGAACTCTGAATTCTCTCCCTCCCTTTCCAGCTCTAGCTTCCAAATTATAGCTCAAAATAGTGAGTGTTCTGATAAATATTTGCTTCATACCCAGAGTTAGTTATGCTTGGTCCTCAATAAAACTGCTATATTCAAAATCTAAATTAGACAAAGAAAACTGTATAGACAGAGAGAGAAAGAGAAAGAACTACACTAGGTAAGGAGAGGTTGGGCAGTGCATAAAGATGAAATAATTTTTTAAAAATTATCTCTTTTAGAGAAAACCCACAGAAGCTACAAACGTCTATATATGACAAGTATTTCCAAGTACTTGGAGTCAAAAAGTTGCTGGCACTTTTCCAGTGAAAGATAACCGAGCAAAAGTAGGAAGGAACAAGTAGAGAAAGATGGCGTAGAATGAGAAGAATGGCAGTGGGCAGTGTGGCAGTTGTAAGGAGTGGAACAGAAATTTTAATATCTGCCAATCTCATATATACCACAGAATCTCTGAGTTGAAAGGATCCCTAAAGGTCATTTGTTCAATCCATACTGGAGCAGAAAATTCATCTGTGGGTTGTTGAGCAAAAGGCTATCCAACTTCTTCCAGAAGACTCAAGGATCTGCTTCATGTTTTACATTGAATACTGGCTGGGAGGGGTTAAAAAAATGTCTTGGAATTTGATCGTCAGTGGGGGCAAAAATAAGCATTTGAGGAGGATACTATGCTATTTGACCACCATTAAGTAGGTTTGCTTCTATGCACAGTGTCTGCTTCTGGAGAGAGGGGAAAATGCTATAAGCAAAATAAACTAATACTCTAGAAAAAAAAAAAAAGAGAGACCTGGCAATTTCTGTGGAGAAACAGGCTTCATTTTTATTTATTTATTTATTTTTAAAGCAATCAGGGTTAAGTAACTTGCTCAAGGTTACATGGTCAGTTATTTCTGGGTGTGGTGCTAAGTATCTGAGCCCACATTTGATCCCCAGGTCATCCCAACACTGGAGCCAGTGCTCTTACTCGCTGAGCCACCTGGCCACCCCTAACAGGCTTCATTTTTAAAAGTTAAGGAAAAATAAAATTGAAAGCCTGAATCTTAAGTTTGCCACTAGGGCACTCACTGTTCAATCTACTACAGTATAGGAAAGGAGGATATTGGGTATTGAGGCAAAAGCAACTCAGCTATGTATTTGGCTATATGCATTGGGGAACAATGAAAAAGTTTGCTTCATTTTTTTTTTGACATTGTTTTGGACAAGATTATATAGTAGCTCTGCAGGTGCCACTTTTAAAAGCTATATTTTAGAAGTGATTAATTTTTAAGTATAAAATATATTTTTCTCTTCAGAGTGAGCATCTAAGCCTTGCATATTGATGTAATTGAATATAATCTAGTCATTTTCTTTCCATGTCTCAAATCTTTAAGAAAAGAAAGATAATGCTTTGCAGACTAGAGTATACTTTAATTATTAGAAAGCATTCTCTAGGATCCTTGCTTGAAATGATGAAAGCTTTACCTTTTCATTTTAAATGCAGCTTGCAGTATTTGGAGTTGTTTGCAATGCAGTGTTGGTTAAATAGGCAGGAATGGCCTTGACCTGGCCATGTCTTGTAGATTACCTTCTGAAGTGAGCAGGAATGGAAGCAAGCACCAAGTCAGTTTGGTGAAACAAGAACAGCTTTAAAACCTCTATTGTTTGGTATAGTGTGTCATCTGGTTCAGTTCTGCTAAATATCAACCGACAATAGCATTGACTTCTCTACTGTTCTCTGATTTCTCTAAGACTTAGCAAAACCAGGGTAAAGAGAAACAGTTCGTGGAAACCCTGTGGCAAACATACCAAGACAATCCATCACAGAGAGGAACTATTCAGACTAATGGGGAAATAACAAAGCCTCTTGAATGACAGCTTGGATCAAATTCATAATGACTTTGGTTTGTAAAGACCAGGTGTTGTGTAGATTGGAACTTGTGATTATACAAAATTTTGGCAATCCTCATTCTCTTCCATTGGGCACACAGCCACACGATACACATAGGTCTGTCTACAACTAGATACAAAGAAGAGCTGGCATCTTCTGTTACCCCCTCTAACAAGGACACCGGCCAACCTGAGTGATTCTGGGTCCTTTTTACAAGGTAGAGAATTCATAACAATAAGGTTATCTAGGGCTCCCAAGCACAATGCATGTCAACACAGAAGGAGAGATAGAAGGGGGTGGGGAACAGATTGTTTGTATTTAGCTACTGGCATAAATGGTTTGAGAGTATGAGCTTTTTTTAATCATTTAAACTATAATATCCAATTATCTAGAAAAAAGTCACAATTCTGCTTTCAGTTTTTAAGAGAAAACTTACATAAGAGAACAAGCTGTAACCAATTGATCTCAATACTTTATTCTTTTATACTACATTATTGCTGTATGATATCTCCTTTTTGTACTACGTTGCTGACTTTCTTCCACCTCTATCTATGTTATGTGTAATCTTCCTAAAATACCATTTTCATCCTGTCATTCTGCCTTCTCAGGAACTGAGAATGACTCTCTAGTCCCTACTGGGACTGATCTAAATGCCCCAGTCTCATAATTTGCACACACACCCAACTTGCCTATCTGATTTTCCACTGTTTTCCAAGACAGACCCTTTTCTCTAGCCACACTAGAGACTTTGCTATGTCTTGCTTATGACAAGTTCATTATTACCTGTGAACATTTTGCTCAGGCTCTCACCCTTTCTATTTGCACCACTAATCTAGCTTCTACCCTTCTCAAAGACCATTTCAAGTATGGCTTCCATGAAGATTTATCCAATACTAGTTTTACAGTAGCCTCTAGTTTACAGTTTCTAAAGAACTTTTTGTCTCAAACTTGCAATTTAACACTTGTGTTACTCTCTCTTCCAGTTGTGGTTGTCCTTCATTCTTGAAGAGGATAATGACATTAGAAAGATAATGTCATGACTTGCAAGTGAACTGGATTTATGTGAAGGAGAGCTCACATAAAAAGTCACCAGCCTCACTTTCTGGATCCACTCACTGGATCCAGTGGCCAGATATATATATATATATATAATATAGATCAGGACAGCTGAAGATGGCCCAGGATACAAGGGGAGACCTTGGCCTTTATAGGTAAGATCTTTCTGAGTTCTCACTTTGACTGAGTCAGCACCCATTCAATGATTAGGGCTATCTAAGAAATGAGCCAAGGGATGGCTCCTTTAATCAAAAAAGAAAATCAAACAGGGAGGGGAAGACCCTCAGAGTTTCTGACCAAAAGAGAAACAATTACTATTTACATTCATACTGCATGAACAGTCAGTTTTTATAGAGAGAAATCCAAGCTATCAACTTCCAAATTAAAAAAAAAATTTTCCAAATCACTAATAATTATAGAAATGTAAATTAAAGCGATTCTGGTATTTTGCCTCACTCCTACCAGATTGACAAAATTGACAAAAAAGGAAAATTATGAATGTTAGAGGGGGATTAAAAAAACAGGTACATTCATCCACTGTTGGAGGAGCTGTGAATTGGTCCAACCATTCTTGAAGGCAATTTGGAATCCTGTTCCCAGAGTTACTAAACTGTGTGTCTCTTTGGCTCAGCGATACCACCACCAGGCCTAAACTCTCAAAGAGATCAAAGAAAGAAGAAAAGGTCCAACATATTTATATATGTGTGTATATATATATATATATATGTATGCATGTATGTATATGTGTGTATATATGTGTGTGTGTGTGTGTGTATGTGTTTCAGTTCTTTCGGTAGTGGCAAAGAATAGGAAAATGAGGGGGGTACCCTCAATTGTCGAATGACTAAACCAACTATGGTATATAAATGAGATGGAATAATATTTTCCTCCAAGAAAGGATAAAAGGGGTGGTTTCAGAGAAACCTGGGAATATTCACTAATGCAGGGTGAAGTGAGCAGAACCAGTAGAACAATTTATGTAACAACCAACACTATAAAAACAAATAATTTTGAAAGTCCTAAAAACTTTGAACAACGCAATATTCAACCATGATTCCAGAAAAGCAGTGATGAAGCCTACTACCCACCTCCTAACAGAGAAATGAAGGAATAAATATGCAGAATGAATCATACTTTTTTGGATATGGCCATGATAGAAATTTGTTTTAGCTATGAAAAAAAGTGTGCTGTTTTTAAAATGGTTTATCCACAGCATAATGTATGTATACACACAATATTTATATATATATATATGTATATATATATATATACATACTCTATATATAACTCTGGGAACAGTATTCCAAATATATAATAAATATGTAATATTTATTAGAATTTTGCATGTACTTATCTCTCATTAGACTGTAAGTTCTTGTGAGGAGGGATTGTTTCATTTTTGTACTTATATTTTATATATTTACATATATTTATTTTTTGTGCTTATATTCTCAGCACCCAAATGCCCTGCATATAGATACTGAATAAACATTTGTTGATTAATTGGTGTGTAGATACCATAAGTATAAAGCATAAACTATAAATTCAAAATATAAGCTCCTAAATTATTATAGTCCCTCAAACTAATTTCTAAGTTCCCTAAAAGGTTCTTATACTTCTTATATTTATCCTGTAGTACCTAACCCAGGGTTAGGTAGAAGACCTCAAGAAGTGCTTGTTTATTGATTGATCTATATATCAAATATCATACACAGACTTACAGTCTGTTGCCAGTTAGCTTAGAAACTTAGAGCATGATTTTAGTAAATCTCTGTCATATAGTTTGGTCTCCACATGGAACAGTAAGCTTTGTTCTTCACAATGCTCACCAAGCAAACACTTTAATTGGGATAGACAACTCATCATTTGTATAAAAAGAACTGGGAAAGTTTATATGGCTGGGTTAGAGCAATTTCATCCCTACCTACATCATTACCTCAGTGAATCTGTGATCTAATCTCTTATAATGGTACAGATCATAACCCATTGGTGACTTCTCATTCTGGGCAATTATTGGTCACGCACACTCATAAATTACACACACTCACACACACACACACACAAGAGAATCTATTCAATATGTTGGAAGTCTACTACTAATATTTTAATATTCCCTAAAGCCTATTATAGAAGTCAGTTTCTATGTTATACCTTACTCTTTCTTATGAATGGTTAGCCACTTTTTGGTGATCATATATTTCCTGGACAATTGGAACAGTGAAAAGATCACTGGTTTTCATTGCAACTGAAATTACAAAAAAAGCAGAAAACTGGGGAGAAAAATTAGTGAAAAGTATCTCTATTAAAGGCCTAATTTCTCAAAAATATAGAGCACTGAGTCAAACTTATAAAAATACAAGTCATTCCCCAGCTGATAAATGGTCAAAAGATATGAACAGTTTCCAGACAAAGAAATCAAAGCTATTTATAGTCATATGAATAAATGCTCTAAATCTATTGATTAGAGATATGCAAATTAAAACAACTCTAAAGTACTACCTCACACCTATCACATTTGCTAATATGATGAAAAAAGTAAAATGGTGGCTGTTGAAGGGGATGTGGGAAAATTAGAACACTAATACACTGTTAGTGTTTTTGCAAACTGATCCAACTATTCTGAAGGACAATTTGTAACTATGCCCAAAAAGCTATGAAACTGTTCGAAGCCTTTGATCCCCAAAACAACCGCTAGATCTATATCCCAAAGACATCCAAAAAGGAGGAAAAGGGCCCATCTGTACAAAAAATATTCATAGCAGCTCTTTTTGATGGCTAAGATGTGGAAGGGGAAGGGGTACCTATCAACTGCGGAGTGGCTAAACAAGCTATGGTGTATGTTGTGATGGAGTATTATTGTGCTATAAAAAATGACAAGCAGGATGATTTCAGAAAAATCTGGAAACACTTACATGAACTGTTGCAAAGTGAAGTGAACAGAACCAGGACAATTTTGTACAAAGTAACAACGATATTGTTCAGTGAAGAATTGTGAATGACTTAGCTCTTCTCAGCAATACAATGATACAAGACAATCCCAAAGGACTAATGATGAAACATGCTATCCACCTCCAGGGAAAGAACTGATGCTTTAATACAGACTGAAGCATACTATTTTTTTTTTTACTTTCTTTCATCCTTTTTCCTTTATTTGAGTCTTCTTGTATAAAATGACTAAAATGGAAATGTTTCAGATGATGGCACATGCATAACCTATATCTAATTGCTTACTGTCTCAGGGAGGAGGAAGGGAAGGAGATAGGGAGGGAGGGTTAGAATTTAGAACTAAAAACTTTTTTTAAAAGGTTAAAAATTCTTTTAACATATAATTGGGGGTGGTATGTGTATATAGGTGTGTGTGTTTAAAAGAGCACTGGTTTTGACATCAGAAGACTGAGCATTTAAATCCTGCCTCTGATATCTCCTACCTGTGTGACCTTGGGAAAGTCACAACCTTACTAAGCTTATTTTCTCATATAAAAAATTAAATGATAAGACTAGATGCCCTTTGAAGTCCCTTTCAGCTGTAAATATAAAATCCTATTATTTTTTTCCATTTATGAATAGAGTTTAACTCATCATTGGTAACATGCTGCAACTGACTTATGTCTACTGTGCATTTTGAGCAGCTAGGTGGTACAGTAGATAGAATGCTGAGCTTTAACAGAAAGACGCAACTTCCTGAGTTCAAATCTGGCCTCAGACACTTATTAACTGTGTGTGTCCCTGGGCAAGTCGCTTAATTCTGTTTGCCTCACCTGTAATGTGAGCTGGAGAAGGAAATGGTAAGACACTCCAATCTTTGTCAAGAAAACCCCAAATGCGGTCACAAAGATTTGGACATAACTGAACAACAACACCATGAATTTCTCCATAGCATTTTGGCTCTCTTGAACTTTGATTCTCCAGTAGGTGCTTTTTCCAAAATTTGTAACTAGATAGACTGATTGATATAATCTGGATCTTAATAAGATGTGGTTGTTTTTTTGTTTTTTTTTTTTGTATGTCAGGAAGTAGCTTGGATGGTTGAAATTGCTGTGTAATTTCCCAAATGTAGTCAATTCAAATCTCTTTTCCTTCTATACAATTCCTGGTCTAGCTCATTAGCCATCTGCAGTGCTTCTACAAGTTACATATGTTGATGAACTAACTCAATGGGCTGCCCATTCCACAGTATGTCATACTCTGGACAACAGATATTTCTTATCTGATTTTTTTTCTTGTGCGGATTGTTAGGTCAGTCTTTTGAGTAGTCATGGATCTCATTTAGGAGGTTCTATGGTATTTTGGGATTTGATACAATCAGTACAATATCACCCACAAAAAGGAGCATCTGAAGGAAAAAAATACACACACACATATATTCTTCTTCCTCTTGAAATCTATATATGATAAGATCTTAAGGCTGGAAGGTCCTTATTACTTTCAATCATATTGTAAAACTTGGTTATGGGGTATATTCACATTTCCATATATGTGAGTTTATATATGAATATTTCTACATATGTGAGTAAAGCATGTGAGTTGAGCTATTTTTTTCTTTTTTTGTCTTTTCTTTCCTTTCTTTTTTTCTTTCTTTCCCTTCCTTCCTTTCTTTCTTCCTTCCTTCCTCATCCATTGTATCCCCATTGCTTCTTAATGAGGACATAACTATACTGTCTCAGAATAATGGCCATCCATACTGTTTTTTAAAATATCCAGAAGAGGAACTTCTTCAACTTTCTATGTAACACATTACTTAAATATTATTTATATACACAGCTTGAATTGTTTCTAACAATGCCAAATCTCTGGATTTTCTAAGTATCTGGATCTTAGTGTGATATAGCATATGCACACATACTTAATACATACACATACATACACATGCACAATAAATATACACATAATACATGTACATGCATATATTAATACACATATATGTGTACACATATACACATACAGAGAAGATTAGCTCATTTTTTTTTACTTTTCATAATTCAATGAAAAGGAGACAATTTCTGTAGAATTGGACTGTTAATATTGGCTCTGTGACTTACTTTTTATGTGCCTGAGTAGGTTATTTTTCCTTGTTGAGCTTTAGTTTCCTCATCTGTAAAATGAATGAGTTTGAATAGATAATATTCAGGGTACCTCCTAGCTCTGACGTTCTAAGATTCAAGTGCTTAATAGAAATACCATTTAAAATCCATGGTTGAATAAAAAAAACATGACTCGACACAATATAGAAAAAGACTAGGAAGCTCATCTTAAGCTGATGGTTTGGATTCTTCTTATTTGACGTTTTTCCTCATCTTCTTTGACTATACTCTCACAAACTTGTCTTATTCTACTAATAATGAGTTATCATAAAGATTTAATTAATCCAAACTTCCCCAAAAATTAAAGGTGATCACATGGTGGGAGAGAAAGGATTTCTCCAAACATGCTTTCTCTATTAATTACTAACAGGCTAAAGGAGGAAACACTTCTCTTTTATTTTAGTCCTGTACTTTTGCTTCTTGTTTGGGGCTTTCAAGAAAACTTCAGAGTGAAAGCTAGCAACCAGCAATCCTCCTCTCCTTTCTAAAACTGTGCCTTCCAAGTTTGGGTCAAAGATTTCTGGCAGAAAGTGGGAGAAAGGTTTCCATTTCCTTTGTGTGGCTTGCTAGAGAATTTCAGATTACAGTCATCAATCTGGCACTTTTCATAACCACTAAATTCAGTCATTTTAATAAATAAAAGTGGGCAGTTATTTAATATGGTTGTAAATTGGTTTTCTTTTGCTCTAAAAATGGAATAAAATAACACATGTAATAGTCTCTTAAGGTGAGATAAATGCCTCTAAGAAGTCAAGAATTTGTTGTTATAGTTATCTTCCAAGTGTGGAGAGATAATAATATTGGGCAAAGACACATTAATACTCAGCCAGTGTGGTGAATTTATCTCTGTCATAGACTATATGGTAGCTTCACCTGTCAGAGATCATGTATTTCAGGAAATCTCTAAGATCTCAGATTCAGAATATGGTGTGGAGGAACCTTTTTTTTTAAATCATCTCTTGATCCATGGAAAAAAATTGATAAACAAATAAACAGAGCTAAACTACAAATTTCAAACACATATTGGTATATTGGAAAGAACCCTGATTGTGAAGCCAGAGGATAGAGGTCCAAATCCTGAGTGTTACACTACTATGTGTGTGTGTGTGTGTATGTGTGTAAAATCCTTCTTCTACAGATTTTAGTTCCCCCAATGGAGTTGGATTACAGGGTATCCAAAGTCAATTCTAGCCCTAGCATTATAATTCTATGATTCTAGAAAGGAATGAAGTAATATCCCTATATTCACACACACACACAAACACACATATACAAAGGGAAAATTTAAGTCACACAACCTCTGTGTATATATTTATGTATGTCAGTCAATAAGCACTTATTAAGTGCCTGCTGTGTGCTGGATATACTGCTGAGAGCTCATGATGCATAGAAAGGCAAAAGACAGACCCTATCCTTGAAGAGATAACAATCTGAAAGACAAGAAAACAAGCAAACCAGTATGTACAAATAAGCTAAATACAGAATAAATAGGAAATAATTAACAGAGAGTAGGTACTAGAATTAAGAGGAACTGACTTCCTTTAGAAGGTAATATTTCAGGACTTGAAGGAAGCCAGGAAAGCCAAGAGGCATCAATAAGGAGGAAGAGCATTCCAGGCATGGGAGGAAGCCAAAGAAACTTTCTGGAATCAAGAGATGAAGTACCTTATTCATGCAACAGCAAGGAGACCAGATGAAAGAGTATGCAGAATGGTGTAAGGTGCAAGAAGACTGGAAAGGTGGATTGGTGGGTTAGATTATATAGAGCTTTGGATACCAGAGTATTTTGTATTCAATTTAGGAGCCACTGGAGGTCACTGAGTGGAATAGTGACATGGTTGAACCTGTGTTTTAGGAAAATCACTTTGGCAGCTTAATGGAAGTTGGATTAGAGTAGGGAGAGACTTAAGCTAGGTAGACCAACTGTAATGTTAATTCAATAGGAAGATCTCTGCCCATTAATAAGCCAGTGTGACCTGCTTTGAGCCTGGGCCCAGCTGACTGCTGTAATGGAAACTGAGTCACATGGAGCCCATGGTGGAAGGAGCTTGCTGAATGGGTGGACTAAGAAGGGTGGAGCATGAAGAGAGAGTGAGGCAGAGCAGCTAGAATGAGTTAGAGAGGGAGGAATTTTGCCTAGGGGAGCTTGTTTGGGGGGAGGCCTGACTGAGATAAGGCTTGGGCACATTGGTGCTCTCTGGATTGGTGATATGTATAAAATTCTTTGTTGCCATGGCGGAATTGGCCTTCTGGTATCTGAATAAATATTTTGGTTTTGCCTTTGAGGAAGAGAGTTATTGATATTTTATGAATTTACCCTGGAAATACACATTCATATTCACAGTGGCTGCTATCAGTATTGCATTGGCAATATACCAACCAGCAGGCTTATTGTAATAATCCAGGAAGGTAATGAGTGCCTGCACCAGGATGGTAGTAGTATCAGAGGAGAGAAAGGGGAACATTTGAGAAATGTTACAAAGGTGAAATTGCCAGTCCTTGACAACAGATTGAATATTAGGGGTAAGAGATAGTGAGAAGTTGAGGATGATACCTAAGCTGTGAGCCTAGGGGACTAGGAGGATGTTGATGCTCTCAACAGTAATAGCTAAGTTTGGAAGAGGGGATAATTTAGGGGGAAAGTGTATGTGTGTATACCATGCTATCCAAATAATAACATTTATATATATATTCAGTGAATTGTCCAACTGAATAAATTTTCTCATTCCTTTGAGATAGCCTAAATGATCATTTAAACAGGTTTTATTAATAAATTTTGTTTTGCATATTTGATATATGACATATTTGCATCACCCAGATTTTCTCCTATATATCCTCCTCCACTAAACTCCCAGAATATCATCCCTCAATTTTGAAAGATATGTGTGTGTTAAAGAGAATGAAGAGAAAAACATTCAACAAAGTTAATAAATAAATTGAAAAAAATCTAACTAATATATCACACCAATGATCCTGTCAACCAGGTAAAGGAGGAGAATGAGGCATACTCTTACATTTCTTTTTTGGAGCAAAGCTTGTCTTTTGTCATTTTGAAACATTAATTTTCTTTTTAAAATAATTTTTAAATTAATTTTAACATCACAAAATTTTTTGTAATTATCCATTCCCAACCCCTTCCCAGAGAGCCATTTCATGGAAGAAATAAAATTTTAAAGGAAAAAAATAGAAAAATCAGCATAACTGACCAATACATCAAAAAAGTTTAAAAATAGATATAATATGGGACAGCTAGGTGGCACAGTGAATAGAGCACAGCCCTAGAGTCAGGAAGACCTGAGTTCAAATCCAGTCTCAGATACTTAAAACAAAATTAGCTGTGTTACCTTGGGCAAGTCACTTAACCCCAAATGCCCTCCCCTCCCCCTTCCAAAAATAAAGTAAAAAAAAAGATAGATGTAATATACTGTTGACTTCCTACCTCTGCAAATGAGTAAGGTTGTGGTGTCTTCTCATGAGTCTCCTTTGGAGTAATGATTGTTCATTTAACTGTAGCTATCATATATTTTTTTCCTTTGACTCTACTTGTTTCAGTATGCATCAGTTCATATAGATCTTTCAATTATTTTCTATATTCATCATATATCTTTATTTCTTATAGCACCCAGTAATATTCCCTTACATTCATGTAACACAATTTATTTATCCATTCCCCAATTGACAGCCTTCTACTTTACTTCCAATTCTTTGCTATCACAAAGACTACTACTATAAAAACTTTGTATATATGAGAATTTTCCTCTTATCAATTACTCCCTCGAGATATAAATCTAGTAGTAGAATTTCTAGATCAAAGGGTATGGACATAATAGCAACTTTATTGGAATAATTCCAATTGCTTTCAAAAATTGTTTTACTGACTCATAGATCTAACCAACATGGGCAGCTGGATGGTGCAGAGGATAGAGTACTGGACCTGGAGTCAGGAAGATCTGAGTTCAAATCTGGATTCAGACACTTACTAGTTGTGTGGCCCTGGGCAAGTCACATCAACCCTGTTTGCCTCAGTCTCCTCATCTATAAAATTAGCTGGGGAAAGAAAACAGCAAACTACTCCATTATCTCTGCCAAGAAAACCTCAAATGGGGCCACAAAGAGTCAGACATAACTGAACTGAGACAAAAAATAACAAAGATATACCAACAATGCATTAACGTTCCTGTCTTCTCACAGTCGGTTTAATATTGATTATGCCCATCTTTTGTCACTTTTGCCAATTGTGAGGTGAAACTTCAATGTTACTTTGATTTGAATTTTCCTTATCATTATTGATTTTGAGCATTCTTTAATATAGTTTTCAATAATTTGCAAAAAGATTCAGAACTGTTTCTTCATGTGCTTTAAGCACTTATTTACTGGGGAATTTTTTTTCATATATATACATACAAATACACTCATACGCAATATTATGTACATAAAGAGAAAAGAAGAAGAAAACAATGAAGGAGATGGAGGAGAAAGAGAAGGAGGTTAGGTTTAGAGTTGGGAGGCACATTTTGGGTTAGAGTAGGGAGTCAGGGGGTTAGGGTTAGGGAAGGAGAAGGAGAAAAGAAGGAGGAGGAGGAGAATGGAGGGGAATCTTTGTATCAAATTTTCAAGATAAGAAATTGGTGTCAAAGATATGTAGACAAATATATATACATATTTATATGTATGTGTGTATGTATAATTTGGTATTTTTTGAGTTCTGCAAAGTATACTTTAGATAATTTTATTAATATAGCATTAAAATTATAAAGTAACGTATCATGTTGTTATTTTTATTGTATTATCATGCCACAATCATGAGCATTGAATATTCTTCCATTTAAGTTGTTCTTTAGATCTTTAAGAAACATTTTGTAATTTAATATCTATATGAGTATTTTGTGTGCTTTGGTAGATTTAGGTATTTTGTAATTATTCTGAATAGTCTTTCCCTTTGTACTACTGCCTCTAAAATTCTGTTATTATTATATAGAATTACTATTGCTCTGGAGGGTTGTTTTGTAACTTTCAAACTTGCAGAAGGTATTATTTCTTTTAGTATCTTTGCTGATTCCCTAGTATTTTCTAGTTAATTCATCATGTTCTCAGCAAATAGGTTCCTTTTATTTCTTCTTTATCTCTCTTTGTGTCTTTAATTTCTTTCTCTTGTCATTATTATTGTTAACATTTCTAGAAATATATCCAATAATAGTGGGGAGAATGAGCAACCTTGCTTGCTTTATTCTTGTGCGCATTGCAAAGTTTATAGTATACTCCCATTGCATGTGATGCTTGCTTCGGCTCTAGATAGATGTTTTGTTGTTGAAATTTTTAAAAGATTCCTCTATGCCTATATTTCACCGTGTTTTTTAGCATAAATGTGTGTTGTGCTTAGTCAGATGACTCTTTTCAATCCATTTAGATAATCATGGTTTGGGATGTTTTTGCTTTTAATATAACTATGTTGATTCTTTTCTTAATGTTGAACCGCCCTTGCATCCATGGTATAAATCCACATTGATAATAATGGATACTTTCTTGAATGAACTGTTGTAGTCTACAGGAGAGGATTTTATTTATACTTTCTGAATTTACATTCATTAATGATATTGATCTGCAGTACTGTGCTTTATCCTTTCTTGTATGTATTAGTATTCATAAAGTTCCTATTGGGACTCATATTAGGGATATATTTGTCTCATAAAAGGAATCTAGGAGAGTGATTTCTTTCTCATTTTTTTGAATAGTTTGTATTGTATTGGTGTCAATTTTTCTTTTAAAGTTTGATGAAATTCTCTTGTGACCTCATTCAGATCTAGCAATTTTTAATCTTTAGTAATTACATTTTTTACAGGTAGTTAAATTTCCTTTTCAATTATGGGATTATTTAAAAATCTATTTTGTGCTTTTACATCTTGAAGATAATTCTCTTGTGTTCTCAGTTTTGTTATTTTTTAAATTTTTTCCCTTTTTTTCTTTCTTTCCAAATGCTTTATTAACTTCTGATTTACATTATTTATTTCCACCAGATTTTAAGTTACGTATTTTCTCCCCATTTTTCCCCTAAGCACCGCCCCAAAATCACAGTCCCACAGGATATCCACTCCTCCAATCTGCTCTCTCCCATATTTTCTCCCATACCCCTTTCGACTTTTCCAGTGGATCTCTATGCCCCAGTGCCTATATATCTTATTTTCCAATTACATGTAAAATAGTATTAATAATAGTATATATAATTGAATATTTGATTTTAAAACTTTGAATTCCAGATTCATTCCCTTCCTCCCTTGTCACCCACCCTTACTGGGAAGATAAGCAGTTCAGTATAGGTTGTACATGTGTGGCTAATGCAAAACAATAACATAGTAGATACATTGTAAAAGACTGACTATATTTCCCTCCCTTCTATCTCACTTCCCACTTGTTCTATTCTCTGCTTTGATCCTGTCCCTTTTCAAAAGTGGGTGCTTCCAACTTCCCTCCCCCCCAGCCTGCCCTCCCTTCCATCATCCCCCCTCTCATCCGCCTTCCCCCCTACTCTCCTGGAGGGTGAGATACCCTATTTAGTGTGTATTTCATTCCCTCCTCAAGCCAAATTCAATGGGAATAAGGTTGACCCATTCCCTTTTGCCTTCCTATTCTTCCCCTCCATTATAACCATTTTCCCTTGCCTCTTCTATATGAGATAGTTTACCCTATTCTGTCTCTCCCCGTCTCCTCTCATTATAGTCCTCTCTCACCTTTTAATTTCACCTTTTAAGTATCATCCCTTCCTGTTAAATTGGTCCTGTGCCCTCTATCTATGTATACCTGTAAACATATATACACATTCATATATGTAATTATATGCCCATATACCCTCATATATAGACATTATATATATATATATATATATATATATATATATATATATATTTCTATCCTCTTCAACTACTGAGAAAAGTTTCATAAGTTACAATTATTGTTTTTCCATGTAGGAATGTTAATAGTTCGACTTTGATAAGTTCTTTATGATTTCTTTTCCCTGTTTACCTTCTCATGCTTCTTGTATCTGAATGTCAAATTTTCTATTCAACTCTGGTTTTTCAGCAAGAATTCTTGAAAGTCCCCTATTCCACTGAATGACCATATTTTCCCCTGAAACATGATACTCAGTTTTGCTGGGTAGGTGACTCTTGGTTTTAATCCCAGCTCCTTGGACCTCCAGAATATCATATTCCAAGCCCTTCAATCCCTCAGTGTAGAAGCTGCTAGATCCGGGGTTATCCTGATTTTGTTTCCACAATATTCAAATTGTTTCTTCCTGGCTGCTCATAATATTCTCTCCTTAATCTGGGAATTTTGGGACCTGGACATAATATTCCTAGGAGTTTTCTTTCGGGGATCTTTTTCAGGAGGTGATCAGTGGATTCTTTCAACCTCTATTTTGCCCTCTGGTTCTAAAACATCAGGGCAGTTTTCCTTGAGAATTTCTTGGAGGATGATTTCTAGGTTCTTTCCCTGATCATGGCTTTCAGGTAGTCCAATAATTTTAAAATTATCTCTCCTGGATCTATTTTCCAGGTCAGTGGTTTTTCCAATGAGATATTTCACATTGCCTTCTATTTTTTCATTTGTTTGGATCTGTTTAACAGCATCTTGATTTCTCATAAAGTCATTAGCTTCCATTTGCTCCAGTCTAATTCTGAAGCAATGATTCTCCTCATTGAGCTTTTGAGATTCTTTTTCCACCTGGCAAATTCAGCTTTTTAAGGTATTCTTCTCCTCATTGCCTTTTTGAGCCTCTTTTGCCATTTGAGTTAGTCTATTTTTTAAGCTGTGATTTCCTCAGTCAGGCTATTGACTCTCATTTCCTAATTTTCTTGCATTATTCTCATTTCTCTTCCCAATTTTTCCTCCACTTCTATTATCTGCTTTTTAAAGTCCTCTAAGGCCAATAACCAGCTCACATTTTCCTTTGAAGCTTTTGGTGCAGGAATTCTGAGTTGACCATCTTCCTCCTGTTCCATGCTTTGCTCCTTTTTGTCCCCAAAATAGGAGTCTAATGTTGGAATCTTCTGTCTGCTTTGTTTCCTTTTCCTGGTCATGTCACCCCTCAGTCACTTGACCCCTGAGCTTTTTGCCACTGTAGGACTCTGCCACCAGACAGGGGAGCTTTCGTCCCAAATGCTGGGGGTTTCTCAGCTGCCAGAAGTATTAGATGGGTGCCCTCTCTGAGGTCTCCACATGCTCTGGCAAGCTGGACACACACCCCAGGACCTCCACCCTAGACTACAATCCATATCCAAGAAGGTTAAAGCAAGAGCAATTACCCCTCAGACTGGTGCTTGGTCCCCCTGCACTCTGCAGGCCAGGAGCTGAAGCTGCCATGTGGCGCTGGCTGGCTGTGCTGACCTCTCAGTGGCTTCTCTTCCCAGAGGCAAAAGCCAGGCCCTCCCACTTACTGGGTCCCAAAATCCAGACTGCACTGACCTCTCACTTTGTCCTTTGCATCTATGTGTTGATAAATCTGGAAATGGCCACAGCTGCTGCTTATCTGGAGTCCCTCCAGCCGCGGCTGGTCAGGCCCGCCCTGTGGCTAAAGCCTTGGTGTGGAGATGGGCTCGGCTCCCAGAGTGCTGTGCTGGCTGATTTCTGCCAGCCTGCCAGGCTGTCCTCAGCAGGAGGTTAGCTTCTCTGTGTCATTTTGTGGGTTCTGCAGCTCCAAAGTTTGTTTAGAGTCCCCTTTTTACATGGATTGGGGAAGGTGGAGGCAGGCGCTGTGGGGAGGTTCTGCTTCTACTCCGCCATCTTGACTCTGCCCCCCTCAGTTTTGTTATTATATGACTAAGCAGTAGGTTCTCATAATTCCTTTTAAAATTTTCTTTTATTTTTACTTCATTCATTTGTTATTTTACTGATTTGATTTTCTACCCTCTTTTCAATACTACTGGCTAAAGGTTTATCAATTTTATTAGTCTTTTCAAAGAAGCAGTGTTCCATTTTATCAGGTCTATAGCCTTTTTGATTTCTAATTCATTTCACCTCTGCCTTCCAAGATTTTTGTGTTTATTTTACTTTTTTGTTGAGTTTCTAAATTTTCAGTTCAAATTCTTTTCATTGCCCATTTCAATTTTGCTAACATGTATTTTTAGGGTTATTTTTCCCTCAGAAAACTGCTTTAGTTGCATCCCAGAAATTTTGGTGCATTGTGTCATTATTATCATTTTCTTTCACATCACTATTGTTTCTATCATTTGTTCTCAGATCTATTCATTATTTTGAGGTTTGTTTCTAAGTGTATATCATTTATTTGTGTTTCCTGAACTGATGAGTATTTTTATTGCTTTATGTTCTATGAAGGATGGTTTATGATTTCTGCAATTTTACATTTACTTCCAAATGCATTGTCAGTTTTCTTAAGTGTCATTTGTGTTGAGAAATATGTATAATACATAGATTTTTTAGAAATCCCATTGTGAAAGCACCTTTTAGTCTTTTTATCCCTAATTTCTCCAACAATTTGCTCAATTCTATATTTTATTTTTTTATCTTTATGTTATATTTTCCTGACTCTGTGAGAGGAACAGCCTGGGTACTTGACCCATTTCCTTCTGGAGCACCAGGACAGGTCTCAGATGAAATTCAGTTCTCTATATGTCAGGCCCAGTGTACCTTCTGTTCTAGCTCCCTCCAGTCATTGGTTCCCTAAGTTGTGTCAATTTTCTGCTTTTTTTCAGGATTGGGTGTTTCCAGTTGAGAGTCTGAGGCTTGGGCTTCCCTGCCATAAACTGGACACAGTAGGAAAGGAATGTCCCCTTTTCCATTCCTACAATCCTCACATAGCTGGTCAGAGTTGAAGATCACTGCTTGTTGTAAGAGGACAAAGGGGATGAATGGGGGTAGATTTTACCAGCAGAGGCTATAGCAGCAGAGAAATTACCAAGCATATACCAAAACATAAGACCAGGGATTAGTTTATGCATTATCCTAGAGCATGAAAGCTGGTGGGATAAGGGCTTGGGTTTCTTCACTGTTATTTCATAAGACTCTTGGCTTGCTACCCAACCTTATTGGATTTCTGGCTTTCTTATCCTGTGTCTCTACTTCTTTTGAGGTTTTATTGGGGTGGGGGGGACAGGAGGGTGGGCGTTTGTTTATTTTTTGAGAGTTAGAAGGTACTGGGAAGAAATGTCTAGCTTCCTCTCTTGTTGGACACATAATGTAGAAGTCTGGTCTAAATAAATATTCCTAGTTAGCAAATTCACTGTTCTTTTAGCAAGCACAGGTGGCTGTACTTTAGGAGCAAGTAATGTAAAACCTGAGAATCTGGGGACAGTCAGGAATCATCACATTAGTTGAAAGAAATGAACATGCTAGAGACTTCCAGACACTAAGAAGTTGGTTGTCTTCTGAAGAGTCTTCTGCACATGCCTTATCTCTTCCCAACTTGGTGAGGCTATAGACCTGACACTGATTTCAACCCAAAGGACCCATCTATCGAGTGTTTACTAAAAACCAGATTTCCAAGCAGAATCTTCTTCTATCTTCACCTACCACCTGAACCCATGTCTTCCTAGTGTTTGGAGGGACAGTCCATGGAAATGGCCTCCTCTGTCCCTGGAGCAATGTTACATTCAGCTAAATGGTAGAAGCAGATCTTTCTTTGCTCTATAGATAATGAATTCTTACTTCTTGTTCCCCTTGTCTCTGTGATTCAGTTGCCCTCTACTAATATAGAATTCTTGTCCCTCTGCTATCTTCCCCTGTATTTTTTTTAATCCTTTAGCCCTCTCTATCCTGAGTTCACATTCTTCTTTGCCCTCCTGTTGCATCATACTCTTGAGAAGCACCACCCTGCATTATTAACAAACTTTACTTAATTGTACATATATATTATCTTAAATTCTTTCCATATTATGCAATTCAAACAATTGTGGACCTCTTTAGTCATGATACGATGCAGTTTGCATCTTATCTCATTCCTGCTGAAACCACTGGATCAGTAGAAAACAAGAACAAGTAGCTTCATGTTCCCCACCAGAACTTTCAGACTATCCTTCTGCTACCATCCCTTACAAACTTTTCTTCTTTGAGATTCACTCCATCTATTGTTAGCCCTCCTGTCTAGATCTTGGTTGTTGTAACATATAATAGCTTCCAAATTACTCTATTTTCTTTCCTAAGGAGCTCAATGTTTCCCTCCACATAATCCTCATACATAGGGACTTGAATATACATTTTGAGACAAGCTTGAAGAACTTGGCCCTCAAATTCATCAAACTACTTTACTCATATGGTTTATATAATTCCATTTCAGTCATCCATGGAGGTGGATCAGTAACAGTACCCATGATCATAACTTCCCTATGGTCTTGCTATCCCTTGCTATCTTGTCCTAACTACCAGCTAACCCCTAACATATCTCAACACCGAATCATTCTCACCCTTTGTTTCTGCTCTTGTTGTGGAGGAAGCTATGTAGCCCTACTGACTGGGTCCATTATAGTTTCAATTTATCTAATCTCAAATGTTTGCTTCTATATAATTGCTGTATAATGACTCTTTTATTCTTCTTTAATTGATGCTATCCTATTCTACTCAGTCAGTGTTTCAAATCTTTTCTTCTCTCATCAAGTCCCTCATACCTGTCTAAAATTTTTCTCTTAACAAATGACCTTGTCTCATGTTTTACTGAGAAAATCTAAGTCATAAGTCATGAGCATCCTCATCTCTCCTCCATAACTCAAAATTCCTATATGTCCTCCTCCTCCTTCACCCTCAACTTCTAGGAAGGGGTGATTCTTATTCTTTCCAAAGCCATTCCTTTTATTTATATCCTTGATTCCATCTCCTTCAGGTGCTTGCCCCAATGATCATTTATTTCCTCTTTCTCTCATTCTGCAATATTTCCTAATCTCTTGATTCCTGAATTGACCAATCTCTTCTCTTGGATATTCCCATTTCCTTTGATTTCTCTGTCCTGCTTCTCTTCTCTACTATTCTTTTTCAGTCACCTTTGCTAGTTCACTACCCATCCCTCAACTGTCAAGAATAGGTATTTCTTTAGAGCAGTGTTTCTTACCCTAGAGTCTGTGGAAATGTGTGAATGTGTGTGTGTGTGTGTATAATTGTGTTTCAGTATATTTGACTTCCCTTATAATCATCTATATTTTGAAACATTATGCTAAGAAAAGGTTCATGGACTTTACCATACTACCAAGGAGTTCATGGCACACACACACACATACACACACACACACACACACACAGAGGATTAAGAACCCATGCTTTAGACACTATCCTGGACCCTCTTCTTTTACCATACTTCACTGGCTCTCTAAGTGAGTTTTTCTGTTTCCATGGGTTCAATGACTACTATGTTGATGTATCTAATCCTAATATGTTTTCTGAACTTCAGTCTCATATCATCAAATGCCTGTTGGGCTTCTCCACCAAATATCCCATTGGCAACTCAAAGTCAACTCATCCAAAGTGGAATTCATCACCTTTTTCCATAAACTTGTTCTTCCTTCAAACATCATTTTTTTTTCTCTGAGGGCCTTACCATCCTCATAATTACCCAGGGTTGCAACTTCAAAATGATCCTTTATTTTTCCCTTTGCTTTACCATCTACACACACACACACACACACACACACACACACACACACACAGACACATGCACTTCTGATTTATTTACTGGTTTCCAAGTCCTGTTGATCCTACCTCAACCATATCTTTTTTTTATTTCTCCTATTCTCTTCACACACAATGACACCACCCTAGTACAAGCTTTCATCAATACTCACCTCAACAATTTTGCTTTCAGATTGCCCCCTCTCCAATCCATCCACCAAATAACTGCCTGCTAAAGCATAGGTATAAGTAAGTGACTCCCCTCCATGCTCATAAACTTTCACTGGATTCTTTAAGCCTTTATGATGAAATAGAAACTCCTCAGCCAGGTAATTAAGGCACTCTCCAATCTAGCTCACACCTGCTTTTTTTTGTCAAAAGTTTTGCAAACCTAAAAGTCATATATGTCAATATTTTTTCTCCCTCTGAAAATTAATTTTTGCTTACTTATTTGTGTTAGAGGCAGCTTGGTGGCCCAGTGGATAGTTCACTAAGCCTGAAGTCAGGAACACCTGAGTTTACATTCACACTCAGGGTCAAGATGGCAGAGTAGAAGCAGGACCTCCGCTGGGCTCCAGCTTCCACCTTCCCCAATCCATGTAAAATGGGACTCTAAACAAACTTTGGAGCTGCAGAACCCACAAAATAACACAGAGAAGCTAACCTCCCACTGAGGACAGCCTGGCAGACTGGCAGGAATCAGCCAGCACAGCACTCTGGGAGCCGTGATTTTAGCCCCAGGGTGAGCCTGATCAGCCACTCACTGGAGGGACTACAGATCATCAGCAGCTGTGTCTGTTTCCAGATTCATCAACACATATATGCGAAGGACAAAGTGAGAAGTCAGTGCAGTCTGGACTTTGGGACCCAGTAGGTGGGAGTGTGTCAGCTTTTCCCCCAGGCAAGAAGCTGCTGAGACACTGTGCCCTCCTGTGCTATGTGGAAGCTTCAGTTCCTGGCCTGGCCTGGAGGGGGACCAAGCAACCAGTCTGAGGGTTTAACCTGCTTGGATCTGGATTGCGGTCTAAGGTGGAGGTCCTGGGGTGCGTGACCAGCTTGCCAGAGCATGTGGAGGCCTCAGAGAGGGCACCCAACTAATACCTCTGGCAGCTGAGAAAACTCCAGCATTTGGGACAAAAACTCCCCTGTCTGGTGGCAGAGTCCTACTGTAGCAAAAATCCCAGGAGTCAAGTGACTGAGAAGTACATCATAAGTGAATATCATCCAGCCATTATTTTTTATGAAACCTTTAACATTTTGGAATCAGAAGGGACCCTTGAGTACCTTCTTGTCCAATAACCTAACCCCTCATTTTGCAGAGAAAACAGGCTTAGACAGATTAAATGATGTGTTCTAGGTCAGATAACCAGTTAGTTGCATGGCATGATAGAAAGGGAAATTGATTTTAAAACAGATGACCTGGGCTGTTTATTTACAACCTTAGGAGAGTCATTTAACTTCATTTTACCTTCATTTCCTGATCTCCAAAATGAGGGAGTTGGACTAAATAATCTCTAAGGTCCTTCCCATTTTAAGTTATATGACTCTACAAATGTTGGGCATAGTCGTCTGGAAGGTTTTTGTATCTGTATTCAACACCATTTTGTCAACATTGGTGGCTATAACAAACTATGAACAAACCACACACAAGCCCTAAATATAATGTGAGGCTTCATGGATGGGTGATAAGGAATAGCCACCCACCAGTTTCATACAATATATTAGCCCTTGCACAGGGCATGGAAATACACATTTACACTCCTCTGTAGCAGCAAGCACCCCAGCATCCCCAGGGTGGCTGCCAACACAGAGTCCTAGTTCTGTTTTTCTAAAGGAAAGCAACTCAAAATGGGTTAACAATCTTGCTTTAAAACATATGTCATTTACCTAGTTCAGGGGAAAAGGTCAGCACCCTTAACTTCAGAGAATACAAACAGAGGTTACAAGCAGGCAACAAATACAGAGAAACAGATCAGCAGACAGGCCTCCAACTGTCTGACCATTACATCCATACCTAGTCAGTTACCAGAGAGGGAAGCATCAGCATCTGGGTTTTCAAAGCCAGGGGGCCCAACAGCTGCCCAGAGTCTCATCTGGTCAAATCACACAATACTTCTCAAAGTGAGCCCCAAAACAAAGCCTCACCTCAGGGTTTATATAGCCTTCTCCTGGCTCAGAGAATGTCACAACTCTCTTGACCCACTGCCCAATCACAGAGCACCAAGGTGTGAGCATTCCTGAAAACCAAACCTCCAGCCACAGGCTCCAGCTGCATGTAAGCCTAGAAAAGGACCTAGGGGCAGGGAAAATCTTAAATTCCCATTCCCATAACACTCTCACACTATCAAGTCTGTGTTCTCAAAGATAGATCATCACTGCATGGTTACACTCAAGCTCTCTCAGAGTCCCAGAGATAACCTTGTTGAGGGTCAGAAATGCACTTCCCCAGCTCACTACTCTGATTTTGGAGCCCTCCCAATGCATCACACAATCAGTTGCTAATAATGTAATACACCCTTGCATTTTTGCACACACTGCCATTCACAATAGTAACACATTTACTTAACACTAAATACATTTACTTAACAAAAAGACAAAAGAAATAATACCACAGATACTAATAAATTCAAGCCAATGCATGAATAATAAATACATCATCATACACATATAAAATTGAATCACCCTGTCTCACCAATACATTCAGTATCTATAGTTAAGAGTGGGCACAGACTTATAGGAACCTGGAAGTAAAGCACATAAAGGAGGAAAATCTTCATGCCTAGAGTAACTCATAATCCTGGACTTCTGGATTAGATGTTATTAATCCATTCATGAGTACCTGTACTATGGGAAACTTAGTCCTCACTGCTCTTCAGTAGGGCAAAGCCTCTTTTCTCAGGCAACACAGTGGCAAAGGATAAAGAGAGTAGGCACTGCATGAAAGCTTATTCCCTATTCCCTATTCCCTTCTCTTCTCCTCAAACATAACATTTACAAGGTCTTTCAATTTGCAATCACCCTGAAAAGGGCATTTAGAAAGTGAATAGCAGTGCTTTTAAGACAGAAAACTGCAAAGCTCGTCAAACTCATTCCCTGTACTATTCACCTCAGCCTAGCACAGTCCAAATGTTAAGTTGTCCAATCAGAATTCAGTTCCCCAAAACTCAACTCAGGTTGACTCTTTAAGCCAGGCAAACAAACCTAGACAACTCTCTAAGGACAATAAAACAAACCAGAGCACCAGGAGACCTAAAAACTTGCAAAGCCTCCTCTAATTTTCCTCCTCAATCCAGAGGTGTCAGAAAAAAAGGTTCTCATGAGCAACTTTACCTGAAGGGACACTGACAAACTATAGTTTTCATTGAAACTCTTGATTAATGAGGTCAATTTTCTCTCCCACCAATCAGGAATCACTTAGGTGAAACCGGTCAGTTGACTGATTCTGACTACCACAGTTCTAATGTAGAAGTTTTACAGTGCCTATTCAATAAATTCCAGAGGTTCCCTTATCTCTAGGATCATATATTAAATCCTTTGTTTGGCTTTTAAACCTTCTAATAAAATAAAGTGGTGCAGAGCAATGGAATAGATTAAGTACCCAGAACAAGGTAGTAAATAATTATAGCAATCTAGTGTTTCATAAACCCAAAGATTCAAGCTTTGGAGACAAGAATTCACCATTTGACAAAATTGCTGAGAAAACTGGAAAGGAATTTGGCAGAAATTATGCATATACCAACATTTCATAATGTATGCCAAAATAAGTTAAAAACAAAAAAAGTTCAAAATGGGTAAGTGATTTATACATAAAAGGTAATATCGTAAATTAATTAGGAGAGCATGAAAAATATTATCTGTTAGAACTGAGAATCAGGGACAATTTGTGACCAAACAAGAGACAGAGAGAATCTCAGGAAGTAAAATGGACACTTTTGATTTCAAGAAATTAAAAGGTTTTGCACAAACAAAGCCAATGCAGGCAAAATTAGAAGGAAAGCAGCAAACTGGGGGGTGGGGAATTTTATAACAAGTTCTCTGATAAAGGCCTCATTTCTCAAATATATAGGGAATTGAGAGTCAAAGTTATTTAAAAAATCAGTCATTTCCAAATGGACAAATAATAAAAAAAATAATGACCAGTTTTTAGATGAAGCAATTAAAGTTATCAATAGTTAGGTAAAAATGTTCTAAATTGCTACTGATTAATTTTTAATTTCAATTTCTTTTTTTTCAAATTAATTAATTAATTAATTTTTAATTTTCAATATTCACTTACACAAGATTTTGAGTTCCAAGTTTTCTCCTCATCTCTTTCCTCCCTCTAACCCAAGACAGTGTGCACTCTGATTACCCCTTTTCCCAATCTTCTCTCCCTTCCATGACCCCATGCCTTTTCTGATCCCCCTCCCCTCTATCTTCCAGTAGGGCAAGATAGATCTCTATACTCTATTGGCTGTACAGCTTATTTCCCAGTTGCATGGAAAAATAATTTTCAATGTTAGTTTTTAAAACTTTTGAGTTCAATATTCTTTCCCTTCCTCCCTCCCCACCCATCTTCATTGAGAAGGTAAGCAATTCAATATAGGTTATACATGTGTAGTTATGCAAAACACTTCCATAATAGTCATGTTGTGAAAGACTAACTATATTTCCTTCTGTCCTATCCTGTCCCCAGTTTATTTTATTCTCTCTTTTGACTCTGTTCCTCCTCAGAAGTGTTTGCTTCTGATTATCCCCATCCCCTAATCTGCCCTCTCTTCTATCATTTCCCTATCTCTTCCCCTTCCCCCCTATTTTCCTGTAGGGTAAGATAGATTTTCAAACCTGATTGAGTGTATATGTTATTCCCTCCTTAAGTTAAATATGATGAGATCAGTCATTCACTCTCACCTCCCCCTTCTTCCCCTCCAGTGTAAAAGCTTTTTCTTACATCTTTCATCATGAAATAATTTGTCCCCATTCTACCTCCCCCTTTCTCCTTCTCCCAGTACATTCCTCTCTCACTCCTTAATTTTATTTTTAAGATAGCATCCCTTTATATACATATATTTCCTCCAACTACCCTAATACTGAGAAAGGTCTCATGAGTTATAAATGTCATCTCTCCATGTAGGAATATAAACAGTTCAACCTTAATAAGTCCCTTATAATCTCTCTCCTGTTTAGCTTTTCATACTTCCTTTGAGTCTTGTATTTGAAAGGCAAGTTTTCTATGCAACTCTGATCTTTTCAACAAGAATGCTTAAAAATCCTCTACTTCATTGAATATCCATTTTTCCCCCTGAAGGATTATATTCAGTTTTGCTGGGTAAGTGATTCTTGATTATAATTCTAGCTCCTTTGATCTCTGGAATATCATATTCCAAGTTCTCCTAATGTAGAAGCTGCTGAATCCTTTATTATCCTGATTGTGTTTCCACATTACTTGAAGTACTTCTTTCTGGCTGCTTGCAATATGTTCTCCTTGGCCTGAGAACTCTGGAATTTGATGACAATATTCCTAGGAATTTTCTTTTTGTGATCTCTTTCAAGAGGCAATTGGTGGATTCTTTCAATTTCTATTTTACCCTCTAGTTCTAGAATATCAGGGCAGCTTTCTTTGATAATTTCTTGAAAGATGATGTCTAGGCTCTTTTTTTATCATGGATTTCAGGTAGTCCAATAATTTTTAAATACTCTCTCCTGGATCTGTGTTCCAGGTCAGTGGTTTTTCCAATGAGATATTTCACTTCGTCTCCTTTTTTTATTATTCTTTTGGTTTTGTTTTAAAATTTCTTGATTTCTCATAGTCATTAGCTTCCATTTGCTCCATTCTAATTTTTGATGAGTTATTCTCTTCACTGAGCTTTTGGACCTCCTTTTCCACTTGATCAATATACTTTTTAAGGCATTCTTCTCTGCATTGACTTGTTGGACCTGTTTTGCCATTAGGGTTAGTTTAATTTTTAAGGTGTTATTTTCTTGAGCATTTTTGGGGGTCTCCTTTAGCAAGCTGTTGACTTGTTTTTCATGATTTTTTTGATTTACTCTGATTTCTCTCCCTAATTTTCCCCTTACTTCTCTTGTTTGCTTTAAAAAATCCTTTTTGAGCTCTTCTGTGGTCTGTGACCAATTCATATTTTTCTTGGACACTTTGAATGGTGGAGCTTTGACTTTATTTTCATATTCTGGTTGTATGATTTGATCTTCTTTGTCACATGCAGTAAGATTCTATGGTCTCATTTTTTCCCTGCTGTTTGTTCATTTCCCTAGCCAATCTCTTGACTTTTTAACTCTTTGTTAAGGTAGGACTTTGCTTCTAGTGTGGAGGGTGTACTATCCCAAGCTTCAGGGGTTTTGAGCATCTATTTTCAGAAATACTTCTGGTGACCTGAAATTTTTCAGTTCTTCCAAAGTGCTACAAGCAAGGTAGAGGTGTCTACTCTTCTCCTGGCCTGTGTTCTGGTGTGTGAGTGACCACTCTTTCCTGCCTTGGAACTGTGAGGGGATAATCATAATATACCACTATCACAAGCTTAGTCATGCCAGCTCTCTTCCTCATCCCAGGACTGTAACTGAGGTCCAAGCATGGGCAAAGTAAGAGAATCCTGCCTTAGCACCAGCAAAGTGATCCTTGCAATCCCCTTCTGATCAGCTGCTCAATCCCCCCCGCCTCCGTCTGTGGGCTGAGAGCTCTAGAAACAGCCACTGCTGCTGCCTCACCCTGAGGCTGGCCCTGGACCACGCTCTTCTCTCACCAATGTCTGACAGATCTTTCCTGTTGACCTTCTAAGTTGTCTTTGACTTTTGTGGATTGAGAATTCTGGAAACTGCCATAGCTGCCAGTGATTCAGTGCCCTGAGGCCTGCTTTGGGGTTTGCTGTGGATGGTCTGCACTGGTGGAGTCAGTGTTAATCTATGCTCCTCTCCTAGTCTGGTGAAACAGACCCTTCCTGTTGACCCTCTAGGTTGTCTTGGGCTGGGAATTTGTTTCACTCTGTCGTTTTATGAGTTCTGCTGCTCTAAAATTTGTTTAGAGTCTTTTTTTGCAGGTATTTGGAGGGGTTTGGGGGAGAGCTCAAGAAAGTACCTGCTTTTACTTCTTGGCTCTGACCTCCTCACTATTGATTAGAAAAATACAAATTAAAACAGCTCTGAGGTACTGCGTCACATTTATCAGATTGCTTAAGATGATAAAAAAGGAAAATAATAAATTCTAGAGGGGATGTAGAAAAATTGGGACACTAATGCACTCTTGGTAGAATTCTGAACTGGTCCAAACATTCTGGAGAACAATTTGGAACTTTTCCCAATGGGCTATAAAATTGTATATACCCTTTGACCCAGCAATACCACTATTAAATCTGTATACCAAAGAGATTTTAAAAAGGAAAAGGGCTTACATGTATAAAATATTTATAGTAGCTGTTTTTGGCAAAGAATTGGACATTTAAGGGATGCTCATCAACTGGGAAGTGGCTGAACAAATTGTGATATATTATTGTGATAGAATAGTATTGTACTATAAGAAATGATGAGCAAGCAGATTTCTGAAAAACCTGGGAAGACCTATATGAACTGATGTAAATTGAACTGAGCAGAACCAGGAGAACATTATATGCAGTAAGAACAATATTGTAATGCTGATCTGTTAAATTAGTCTGATCAAAACAGTGATCCAAGACAATTTCAAAGAACTCATGTTGAAATATGTTAGCTACCTCCAGAGAGGAAACTGATGGATTCTGAGTGGAGATTAAAGCATATTTTTACCATATTTTTCTTGCTTTTTTTTAACAACCTTGCTAATATGGAAGTGTATTGTGTCATTTCACACATATACTCAATATTATATTGTGTGGCTTCTCAGTAGATGGAGGAAGGACTAACAGAATTTGTAACTCAAATTTTACTCTAAAATGAATGCTAAAAATAACTTTTAAAAGGGGGGAAAACCTTTCATAACATGGCCCCTTTCTACCTTTCCAGCCTTCTTATTACTGACATGTTTGAAACATATAGTTACCTTCAAGAGGATTTAGTCCATCTACCAAAATGTTTTTTTACTGGGGAGTGTCTGCTGCACATACTACAGCTTCTTTGTGCACCAAATGTGAATGAGCAGCCCTGAAAAAGGACTAAGCAGGCCGTCACACCAGAGTTACTAGTCAGACATTGAAGATATCAGATCATCCCCTGAATCCTGGGCCATCACCAATTGTCTTCACTTTTGCCCTGCCACTAAACTTTGATGACTCTAAAAGGGAGGGTGAGGTTGATGACTTTTTGCAACTCTGTCTCACTTAAATACAATTCATGCACAAGTCAAGCTTCACTCATGATGTCATTGGTCCTCTTTGAAAAAGGGCAAAAACAACAGTAATTCTTTTTCATTTTTGATCCCAGAAATGTGTTTTATCTCTTTCTCCCTTTTGATCAAATAGCTAATGGCTGATGTATTTTATTTTTAAATAGCTTCTACTTTCATTTATTAACTTAGATTTTTGCTTTCATTTTTGTTAATCTTTTCCTTGCTATTTGTGATTTCTAATTAGTATTTAACTATGGTTTTAATTTCTTGGTTTTCTAATTTATTTATGCACATTACCAATTCATTGGTCAGTTCTTTCTCACTTTTTTTAAATGAAAGTCTTTAGAGGTATAAATTTTCCTCTAAAGATTACATTGGATGTCTCCCAACATTTTAGATTATTGTCTCCTAGTTGGCTTTATCATAAATAAAATTATCTTTTCTATAATTTCTTCTTTGGCCCACCAATTCTTTAGGATTAAGTTAGTCTCCAGTTAATTTTTAATATTTTCCAGTGGCTACTAATTACATTTTGTAGGACTGTAGTCATTAAGGAATTTGTTACATTTTCTGCATTTATTTATTAGGATTTTCCCCTTCATAAAAAATTTTGTAAATGTGTAATACATAGCTTAGAAATGTGTATATTCTCTTCTGTTCCTATTCAATAGCTCTAAAGGACTCTCATTTCTAAATTTTCTAAAATTGTATTCATGTTCTTAATTTATATTTTTGCTTATTTTTATTAGATTTATCTAAAGCTGAAATAGTATGTTAAAAGTCCCCTGAAATTACAGTTTTATTGTTATTTCTCCTTATGCTTCATTTACCTTTCCCATTAAGTATTTAGAGTCATTCAGTACATGCATGTTAAGTATTAAGATTTATTCATTGTCTGTGCTTCTTGTCAGCAAAATATGGTCTCCTTGTTTAACTCTTAAGCCTATTTTTGCTGTTGCTTTGTCTGAAATCGTAATTACTACTAACCCCTTTTTAGTTCAACTAAGGCATAATAGATTCTGCTCTGAGCCTTTAATACTCTTTGAGTCATTATATTTTTCTAGTATATTTCTTGTAAACAACATATTGTAGATTCTTCTTTCAAATCCATTTTGCTATTCTTTTTCCAAATAGAAGGGACAAGTTCATCCCATTCACATTGATGATTATGAGAGTCAATTGTATATTTCTCTTTATCCTATTCTTATACTTTTTCTTCTCTCTAGTCCATGCTCTCTTTACTTCAGTTTACAGTAGATTGATTATAGAAAGTTAAATAAAGTTGCCATGACTATCTCTATACTGTTCCTCATTTTTTTTTCAATCTTGTAGACTTGGTGGATTTCTTTTTTTTTGTTTTTTAATAGAACAGGTCATTTATTCTTACAAGAAAAAAGCAGTGTTAGGCCTAGAAGAATCATAGCAGGCATTAATATAATTATTTAAACAGAAATGTATTACAATGGATAAAGTTGTATAGGAGCCTTGGAGCTGGGCCTCATAAAGAAGCTTTTGCAAGGCACTATACATTTCTCTCTGCACTTGACATTTTCTAGTCAGTCAAGCTTAATCTTCCCCCTCTCCCCCATTGCCCTCTCTTGCTAATACCAACATTCCCCTTATTCCTAGCTCACTCATGCTATTGCTGTAAGTACCACTGCTCTAGTACATAATGTAACCATATGTTGCAGATCCACAAAGGTCTTCTTGAGGGAATGGAACACAAAAGATGCAGGACACGAGACGCCTCCAGTGCTGACTGGCCTGGTTACATTCCCCACACACTAGATGCCATGTACACTCTGTGAGTCATCATGTTGTGGCCTGTTGATTAGATGTGTTTTCATAAGAAGACAAATGGAAGTTCATTCAGAGAAGCTACTTACTCATTGCATATCATTAATATGTTATGACATTGTAACCTGTCTTTTTTTTTTAAACAGTCCAATTGACTTGCAACTCACAAGAGCCCATCCCAACATTGAACCTGAACTAACAGAGTACTGGCATTAGGCTCATTCCTGACGGCAACTTTCTAAAAATATAAGTTGCTGAGAAGGTGTTAATCTGTTCCCATTAAAAGACTTTGTTACACCTATGAAATCACAAGAGGCATCTAGGTGGTATAGTGGATAAAGCCCTGGGACTAGAGGCAGGTAGACTGAGTTCAAGTCCAGCTGTGTGATTCTGGGCAAGTCACTTAATCTCTGTCTTCCTCAGTTTCCTCAACTGTAGAATAGGAATAATAATGGCACCTACTCCCCAGGCTTATTGTGAGAATCAAATGAGAAAAGCATTTAGCTCAGTGCTTATCACATAGCTGACACTTAAAGTGTTATTCTCTTCCTTTCTTCCTTCTTATAAAAATAAAAAATATGATCCTAGATTTTTAAATAGAAAGGAGAAACTTAAGATTTATATGAAATGGTTCAGAACAAAGTAGAACCATAATAGTCATCCTTCTAATTTACATCTGAGAATATGGACAAAATTGATTTACTCAAATCATACTAACAATAAGGGGCAGAACTGAGATTTGAATACGAGTCTTCTACTTCCAAATCCAAATCCAGCTCTTCCCGCTGCAGCAGTAAATGCCACATGCTGTCAATTCAGGAATTTAATAAATATTTTTGCTGTTCTTCTTTGACCTATCTTGGTGCCAAATGTTCCACTGTGAAATAGTCATAAAACAAGAACTGAGCATACTTTGGTGACCAAGGCTACACTTTTAGTGGCACCAGTAACAATTGCCCTGAGATTTAGCTTCTCTATGTGTTGAATGTGAAGAATCCCACCCGCCTTCACCTACCTGGTGATTTTTTTTTTGTTTCTTTGTATTAGTCTCTATGATATGAATGTTTTCTAGAACATTTTAAACATAAAATTCCAACAATAACATGTCATTCTTTGGGGAGGGGGGAGGAAAATCTCTTTTAATCTTTTGATAGTTTTTAATAATTATATGCATAGTAGTCACAGAAAAAGAGACATGTAAAGACATTTTACTCCTAAGTTACCCCCAAAGTTGACCACCAAGAGCTTTAAAACTATGCATCTGATGCATAAAACCATTCCACAATTTTGCATTCAGAGATTTAAAACAATGCTTTTGTCAAAATATGCTTTTTACCCCAGAGGCTTTTCAAAGCACATGGCAAAATAATAGTCTTTTATAAGCTTTACAAGATGTTCAGTGAGAAACCCTACTGTTTTTAATTGTGCCTATACAAATGCAGACCAGAATCTGGGAGTTTGAATAAAGCGATTCACTCCCCCTTAACCCCCATATCTACTGGTCTTTATGGAATGCCATTTCTACCTACAGGGAAAAGGTAGAAGTCAATGCTGGTTCAACATACCCTATCCCTGACTATATGTAAGACGTTTCCTAATAAACACATGACTAAAAATAAATAGTTATTGTTACCAGAATAAATAATATTTCTTCCCACTACTATTGATACCGCACCTAATCCTGGTTATTATGTTTTCACCATCTACTTAGCCACTTTAGTAACATTAGAATTATGAAATTTTAGAATTGGTAGGATCTTTGCAAATCAACCAGTTTCTCATATTACAGGTGAAGAAGCAGAATTCTGGGCATTTATGTTCAAGGGTACACTGTGAGCTAGTGGCAGAGCCAGACTCTCCTGATTTCTGGTTTGGTGCTCTAAACAAGTCAACAAGCAAGAATTGAGCCCTTAGTGTACCTGGAAATGTGAATCAAATGACAGCTGAAAGGAAAATACTCCTTGACCTCAAAGAGCTTACATTGTAATGGGAGGGCATGATATAAAAGGAAGCTGAAAAATAAGATGAAGATGGAAATGGGGGGAATGAGGAAGAAGAGATAAAGGTAGCTTTGGGCACAGTAGAGAAAGTCTTGGAGAGTCAGAAATGTTTTTTTTTTTTTTTACTATCAATAGTTTGTAATAATAGAAGTTAGGTGGCGAAGTAGATAGAGGGCCAGGCCTGGAGTCAGTAAGACTCAAGTTCCCTAGTTCAAATCTGGCCTCAAACACTTACTAGCTGTGTGACGCTGGGCAAGTCACTTAACCCTGTTTGCCTCAGTTTCCTCAACTGTAAAATGAGCTGCAGAAGGAAATGGTAAACTACTCTAGTATCTTTGCCAAGAAAACCCCAAATGGTGTCATGAAGAATCAGACATGATTGAACAACAAAAGTTTATAATGATAGACAATATTCTCCTAGACTATAAACCACAGAATCATATGAGTAACCACCATCCCCACTATGCCCATTTTAATCTCCATTAAATAGCTACCCAGATATTCTAGGAAACAATAACAACAATCTATTGGCTTTCCAGTGGGATGTATGACCACTTCTCAGGCAGTAGTTTGCAAATTAACAATATATTTAGAGACATTCTAAAATTGTCTCCATTCTATTTTCATTCCTTACAAGTTTATAACTCATGAACTGGAAAACTGTCTGGACACACATCCCAAAAGAGAAATAGCATCTTCATAACTCAGAAACATTGATGTTTTTGCTTCAGTGATCTTATTGACTAGTTAACTTGCAAAACCTTAATGGTCTTTCTGTCCACATTCTCAAACACTTTAAAAGAGGTAGTGATGCTCAAACCCACACCTATTACCATCTTCAGTTCTATTCCTTTCATTCATGGTTTTTCAGATTGCAACTTGTTCAATTGATTCACAAAGCAAACCACACATTAAAAAATGGAAAAGCTCATCAACTGGGCATTATTTTCACCAGCAAAATTAATTTGTTTAGTCAAAAATTTACTCCTTCTTGCTGAAAACATATGCCAACTCTGGCAGAGTCCTCTGAACTTATTACTCCATACTGAGGTGCTAGAGTATTAGTTATAATTAACTGTCACTATGTCCATTTTTTCAAGCATTAAAATTTAAAGAAAAGAAAAGCAAGTAAGAATCAGATCCACTAATTCCCTACACAGAATTCTTTGTTTTGAGTATGCATTTCTAATCTTTTTTTTCATATGTTGAGTCATTTCATTTTTACTTGCTTACTTCAAAATTTCAAGAATTCATGATTGTGATGATATGGGTACTCTTTACATTGGCATGGATCGTGACCCATCTATATTGAATAAATAATCTTTAAAACTAGTTGCCATAGTCAAAAAATTCATCACTCAGTGTCCAAGCTTAGCAAAGGGCTTGTCTAAACTAGTGAGGTTCATCTTTGGAAAACAAATACAATCTGTCACAGATTTCATACTTGAAATCTTTTCTAGCATGGTTGAATATGCCTGAGTTTGCATTCCATTGAGATAGACCTTGAGAACACAGGGTCACTTCCATGCTACAATTGAAGGCATGGGAGTAGGATTATAGACCATATTAGCACACATTTACAATAAAGATAAGGTGGTTTTCCTATGTATATATACATAGTGTCCCTTTCCCAACTTCTTCACCAACCCAAATCCTAACATAATTTTTTAAAAATTTATAAATTTTTTTTTACCTTTTGTTGAAAGATCCATGTGTCTTGAGTATGTATTAGAACTGAAGACAGTTCAAGCAAAATCATGAGTATAAACAATAGCAAAAATGTAAACAGTTTGGGAGTTTATAGGAAAATTTGGCTTTACAATTACTCCCAGTTTCAAGCTAATGTCATTGTCTCTGCCCCACCTTCCAGGAATCCCTTCCTTCCTCTTAAGTCCAACCATTCTGGATATAGCCCAGCTTCCACTTGAGCTGAGATGGTTTTACAGAAAGGCAGCATTGCACGGCAGTGATGCTCCCTCTATAAAGGGAGACATGATCCCTAGTTGTCTAAAGTAGTGTTAAGTGGAAGGCTGCATACCAGTCTAAAAAAAGCACATTTCAGATGATTCCAGATACTCTCCTAAGACAAATCTGGACAGATGATCTCCTGGGAGATGGTTGAAAAAGAAATATTTTGAATAAGGGAATAGAGTCCTTTGAAATGTTGACATTATGTGGGAGTTGGCCACATCATATTCCTTGACTTCATGGTTTATGACGAGAGGATCTCTCTAGTTGAGCTGGTTCCTCTCTCCTGGTTTGAGCTGAGATGTCATATCCCTCTGAGCTGAAGAGTACATTTACCTCTCTATAGTATCTTATGTATTCTAATCTATAGATAATTTTTGCTTGCTATTTTGCTTAGGCAGAAGAGTTCACTCATTTTTCTCAGTGATGGTCTTTTATGTAACTATCATTTGGAGGTAAAGGACTAATTCATGAAAGTAAGTAAGCTAAGTGCTAATTTCCCACTTAAAAGTGATTAGGGAAATGGTTTTTGTTCTGAATCTACCATACCGCTAGACTCATAATATTTAAATGGTGGCAGACATATATAGTCAAGTCAAATAAAATTACTATATACTTATACAGTAAGTATATAGTAAGCAACTACTATATACCAGTGTATGTTTTTTTTTATTTATTTCGTGACTACTGACACAAGACCATAAATCAGAAAAGAACTGGAGGGAAAACATGTGCCTATATAGAGAATGACTAAACAAACTGTGGTACATAATGGAATGGAATATTATTGTAACAAGAAGTGACAAAGATGAAGACTTTGGAGAAACTTTAAGATTTGTATGAACTGATGCAAATGGAAGTAGTCAGAATCAGAAGAAAAATTTACATGATGATTACAATAATGTGAAAGAAAATAGCACTGCAGGTTTTCAGGCCTCAGATGAATGCAGTGACTGATTGCTTACTTCAGAACCCTGACAATGAAAATGTCTCATTGTTCTCAGAAGAAAGGTAGTGGATTGTAGGTTTAAAAAATGGCCATTCACTGTCAGACATAATCAATTATTTTAGCTTCACTCTACTTCTGTATTACAAAGAAGGGTTCTGTGGGGCAGGGAGGCAGTACAGAAAATGGGGCACAGAATCTTTGGGAAGTAAAAGCCATGTATTAAAAAAATCAACAAAATATTTTTTATTTTTTTAAAGACCATATATTCTTTACCTGCAGGAACCATATCTTATACAGCTTTTGTACACTCCACAAAATTTGTATACTGGTGTGAGGGACATTGAAGCAAGAACTTAGTAAGGGTTCATATTACCCACATTGGTCTAAAAGAGATAATGCCTATGCAAGGATTATGCCATAATATATTACCTTCTGGGTTATAAGGAAAACTCTTTTCAGTCTCAAGAACTTTTCAAAATTTGCCTCATTGATAATGCTACATGAACAGATGCCTGGGTTATTTAAAATTGGAATATTCTCACACCATGAAAACGTGAGTATTCCCAAAGAATCCAATCGCATGCCAAGCAAGCTTAATATGAATAAAATAATGAAGCTTCCAGTGTGTGGAACTATTCATTGTAAAGAGCTGTTGTGTTATTAAATTAATGAATCCTTCCAAGAGAGTTGATAACAATGGACTGATAACAAATTCTTGACATGTATACTTTGGTTGGCAGGAAGAGGAAACCTTCCTACAAGCATTGCCATAGGAAAACACAGTGCTTTGTATCTTTTAATCTAAAAGTTCTCTTTGGTGACAATGTGGCAAAATCTTAAACATTTGAAAAATTTCTTCATATTAAATCATCCAAATGCATTTTTCTCCACAAATTGGCAAATACCAAGATATCTGGCAACATCCAAAAAGCCTGAGTTGCCCAATTGCTTGTCAGCCCAATGTTTTAGTGTAAAATAGCTACAGGCTAAAAGGCAGTAAGATTCCTAGATAACTAGAACTAGAAATGACCTTAAGTGTCATCTGGTACAGCCTTTTCATTTTATAGCTGAAGAAAGTGAGATCTACAGAAGTTAAATTCCTTCTCCAAGGTCACCCAGGTTGTTTGGACATAACAAATTTACAGAATAGGTGAAATGAAAGGTGGTTGTTTTTTTTCTTAACCAAACTTTACCTGTGAAAGCAACTTCATGCTTAGCTCTCAAAATGTCATTAGCTGGCACCAAAAGCTCCATCAAAAGCAACAAAGAACCACAAAGAATAGGAGTATATAGAGTAGGGTATAACTATTAACATTAGAGTGAAAGAAAGGGAATTTCAAAGAAAAAAACCTATCCACACAGGAAGATAAAAGTCAAAGGGCACTAGAAACACAATGAGACAGCCCTTCCATATGGAAATGAACATAACATTAAATACTTCTAAAATTTGAGAATTGATTCATCAGTATACAATCCCTCTCTTGATATAGAACACAGAACCACCATGCCTTGGCAGACAATAGTCTTTAGAAGATGTTATGGCTAAAAACAAAACAAACAAACAAAAAGGCACCTCATCCCATGTAGACATCACCTGCTAATTTTTACACCAATTACTGATCACAACAAAGCAGTCTATCAAAATGCTCATCCTGTGTCCTGTCAAACAGCCATAATAAAAGATTGTTTGCCTCATTTTCACTTTGAAAAATCTCACAAAACTATTGTTCCACCAAAAATGATCAACCCCTTCAGGTGCAGCAGTTGATCTAATCATCCCATATAGACATTGCTACTCTTGGTTAACTCTGGAAACCACATTAAGTCCTTCAGGAAACTCAGCTATTATTCAGTATGTTTGCTGCTTCAGCATGCTGCAGAGTCCTAAAAGAGAAAACCCTGCTCATTAGAGTGAAAACTATAAAATACTCCTCATCCCCAAGCCAACAACTAAAAGTAAGATTTATTTCAGCATTTCATCTTTCAATTTAATTTCTGAGTTGTGCCTGATATTCTAGTCATTAGGAAGAAACAAAAAAATAAAGATCTAGGGAAAGAAGAAAATGAACCAATACAACAATGTAGTGATCTACCTCTCTTTTGTTAACTCAGTTGCTTAATGTTGGGATTTTTTCCCCTAAGTCATTAAATGGTTACCTAAATACATATTTCTATATAGATCATCTTCCTATGTTTGCCAGTGGAAACAAGAGATTTGATTAAGGGATTTTAGTTGTCTTAGAAGTAACTCTCGGGGCTGCCAGGTAGCACAGCAAGTAAGAGCACTGGCCCCAGAGTTGGGATGACCTGGGATCAAATCTGGGCTCAGACACTTAGCACCCACCCAGAAACACCTGGCCATATAAGGTTGAGCAAGTTACTTAACCCCAACTGCTTAGGGGCAGCCAGGTGGCTCAGCGAGTAAGAGCACCGGCCCCAGTGTCAGGATGACCTGGGGATTGAATCTGGGCTCAGATACTTAGCACCACACCCAGAAATAACTGGCCGTGTAACCTTGAGCAAGTTAGTTAACCCCAATTGCTTTAAAAAAAAAAAGTAGCTATCCCCTATCCACCCCTCAAAAATGCTAAGCATTTTATTTCCCAACAAAATATAGTGAATGAAGTATTTAGTACAGGCCTACTATATACCAGGTACTATAGAAAGACAGAAATAAAAGATTCCCTGCCCCATGAAGTTTACAGTCTATAGGGTAAATACTCACATATACATATATGTATATTGTATTTATGTATAGCTATGTATGAATATATTTTGTGTATAATATATGTGTACACATGTATATACATATACATTGTGTGCATATTATATGTGTAAATGTGTGTATGTATGCATGTATGGTGTACACAGATGTATTATGTGTTATGTGTATATTGTGTGCACATACCTGTATTGTAATATGGCTGTGTGCACATTTATGTATATGTGTGTATGCATATGTGTATTGTATATATGTATATATTCAAAATGTATACAAAATAATATGAGGTAGTGAGGGAGGGGACACTAGAAACTGGCAGGGTCAGGAAAGGCTTCATGTAGAAGGTGACATTTGTGCAAATTTTTTTTCAACTAGGAATTTTAAGAGGTGAGGAAGAAATCCCCCCCCCCCAAGCCTGGGGGCAGCTGATACAAAGCAGACAGTTGTGAGAAAGAGCAAAAATACAATAGCATGAAACAACAAGTTATTGGGGCTGAACCATAGAGTATATACAGCATACTAATAAATAATAAGCCTAGAAAGGCAGACTGTAGTCATGTTATAAAGGGCATTAAATGCCCAGCAGAGGAATATCTATTGGAGATGCAGTTTGGTGTAGCAGATAGAATTGGAGTCAGAAAAATCTAAGTTCAAATCTTGCCCTAGATACTAGCTCTGTAATCCTAGGCAAATAATTTAACTTCCACTAGCCTCAATTTGCTTATCTGTAGAATGTGTCACCATAATTCAGTTACAATGTGAAGATCAAGCAAATTAACATTTGTAAATAGTTTGCAAACCTTACAGTGTTATAAATGTTAACTATTATCCTGTAAGTAACAAGTGGGTTACTGGAGTATATTGATCAGAGTAATGACATGGACAGACTTGTGCTTTGGTACTATCACTTTGCAGGCTGTGTGAGCAAAGAAAAATACAAGCTTGAAATGGAAATTGAAATTTGAGTTGAGTTAAAATATATAAAATGTTAATAAAAATATAATAAGCATAATATTTTTCTTTGAAACAATACCATGGAAATTATATGCAAAATTAAATATTAAGAAATGCTATGAAAAGTAAACGCATTTGGTGAAAGGGAAGACATAAAAGTCTTGGTAACCAAGAGCAATGCAGAGATCAGAACAGTGGTTCAAAATCAATTTGGTCAGTGAGGTCATATGAGAAGCTCCATCTCCCACTCTGGACATCTTCAATAGATGTCCACCATCCGTGGAATGCTCTCTCTCCTCTTAGCCTGTAGGCTTCCCAGCCTTCTTTCGTGTGCCAACTAAAATCTCACTTTCTATAGAAAGCCTTTCCTGATCCCTTTTAATTCTAGTGCTTTCCCTCCATTGATTATTTCCAATTTGTGTCTATAAAGCTCATTTGTACGTAGTTTTTTGTTTTGTTTTGTTTTTTTATATTGCCTCCCCCCCATTAGACTGTGAGGTTCTCAAGAGAAGGGACTGTTTTTGCCTTTCTTTGTGTCTCCAGTGCTTAGCAAAGGACTTGGTACATATTAGGTGCTTAATAAATGTTTAATGACAGAGTCGCTGGAAAAAGAAACACAAGGTATAACAACAGAAGGCAACAGGTCTCTCCCAAACTCCCTTATCTAGGTAGAATAGTTTTATAATGGCAAAATGCAAGCTATGAGGACTTTTTCATTTACCTGCACCTGTACAGCTATGGGTTCAGAATGTATCTCTGTAAAATTCCAGGTCCAAAATAATGTTTTCTTAAAAAGGAGATAGCCCAAGAATCCAAATTCACAAATAACAGCTTAGCTTCCATTTTCTAAAGAGTTGCTACATTAAATTGACTAAGGGAATCAGCTCTTTAATTTGTAACACACAGTTAAATACATTTTTAAAAGACTGAAATCTTTACTTCATATTTCAAGTTAATGTTTAACCCCAAATTTTTCACAGTGAGTGAAGGGCCATTCTTTTTTAATTGCACAGTATACATATAGTGAATAGTTATACCTATATTGACTGTGTGTGCTTAGATAAAAAAAAAGTTTCAGTGTTGTACACAGATTTCTTACATATAATATTAAAAGTAAAGATGATGGCTTTTTGTTAACAGATTTGTATTTTCCTTCAGATTAAACCTTTTCTTCCAGTGCATAGACTTCACATTAAAATTCACTTCCTCCTTGAAAAATAGGACAATATAATGGCACTCTTGGAAACTCACTAATCTTAATATGAAGCAATCTATTCTTCCAGGTGGATAAAGTTTTCTTTCATTTTGGAAGAATAGCAAGTTATTATAAATATTTATTCTAATGGTTTTGATGGGGATTGGGGAGATAGAATCTTAAAAAAAAAAAAAAACCTCATTCTGACCTAGTCAGTGAAGATAAAAAAAAGTCTTTTGGTTCAAACAATTTGTAAAGATGTGTCTGTTCAGAATAGTAGTTACTAACAATTCCAGGCATCTCTATTCCATTGTTCCTCCCCAAAATAGAGATTTGTAGACTGGCCTAAATTCAAACAAGAAAGTGTGTTTGGCTGTTGATCACTGGGAAGTATTCTATACCGTGCTAGACAGTGGGAAAAGACAGCAAAAGATAAACCAATCCGTGGGTTTTATTATGTCAATGTTGGGGCCCTTTTGTATTATTCTATAATTTCCCAACACTAACCCCAGTAAAAACTTGGAAAAGATTCTGGGACATACTAAAGACAAAAGTAAGTTCTGTTCAGTCTCGTTGAGTTCCCTTTAACACCTCAGCGAAACACTATCTATATGCTTCTTTAAAATCTTTTCTCTAAGTGTTTGCTTTCACTTCCTATTTGAGCTCAACAAAGACAATCATTGTGCCTTCCATCTGCTTTTAATTCCACACATCCCCACCTCCAGTCTGATAGATTGCAGATATTGGGCATTCAATAAGTTTCTGATTGACAAGTTGACTCTGAGGTAACATAAGGAAACCACCAGTTCAAGTAATGCAACCAGGTTGGCATGCCCTGTCCAGGAAAAAAAAAAGGAAAAGGGGAAAATGGCAAACCTACCTTATTCTGGGTTTCCTGAGAAGGGAGAAATTCCACATAGTTTCCTGTTAGCAAATTCCACAATTTCACAATAATAAATGAAAACACATTTTCGAAACACAGTATTAGTGTTTTCAAAGGAGGAAAGAGTTTCTGGATTGATCAGAAGAGATTAGGATCATGGCATTATAAAGCTGGAGAGAACCTCAAGAGGTTATCCAGTTTTTAACTCTGCCTCAAGGCAGGACTACACCAAAGTCAGTCTGAATGTAATTAGGCATCCGACATCTATAGAAGGGGATGAAAACAGGTCAAGTCTCATTATAGCAAATACAATTAAAGTGAAAATTTCAGTTTGGTCAGAAGTCCACCAACAACCCCATATTCATGGACTGTTTATTTCAAGTAACATTTTATGCAGCAAAATTCCAACACCACAAAAATTTACATGGGCTAGAAAATGACAACCACAAACCAGAAGTGATTCTCAAAAAGAGCAACATGCAGAATGGTGGGAAGGCAAAAGAGACCAGAAGAATTGATTTGCATCAATGTGTTACTTTTATTTAGTTATTCCTGGAGATTTCAGACCATAGAGTCCAAGTGGGATTAAAGGGCAACGGATTTCTGAAGCTATAAAACTTCATTGCGCTAATAAAATAAATACCTATTTCTCATAGGTCAAGAGTAAATGATCATCATTATATCTGTTTCTTTATTGGGTTAATAAACTTACTCTTCATTCAAAAGCCTCTAGGCAAACGTACATAAAAACCTGAACCAGTAGAAGAAGAAAACATAATATGTCACAGCACCTTCTAACCTAACAACTGAAATTTTATCTACAAGTTTTCCTATTCCTGGGAAAAATAATAGTGTACATTTATGGAAATAGTATGCTGATAACTGGGCCTGGAGGCAAGAAAAATATAGACAAAAAAGACTGTTATAATGTATAATTCAATGTTGCATGAATTAGGATATTCCACGAGTCAGATCAGAACCTAAGAAACATCACTATATGTGGTAAAAACCTTACATTGCAGAGCTTGTCTGTAAGATGGTCATGAATTCTGTCCCATGGCATTGGTGTTTCAAACTGCTTGCACAGCACTTATCTTGTGGTCCTACTTGTTCAAAAATGCTGCTTTATTGATGGACAGGTATATGAGCAAGACCCAAAGGTCCACTGTACACTGTACAATTTATTGACGTCCTTCTTCAATTGTATCCGGAACTAAACACAATAACCCCAAATGTAGTCTGACTAGAGCACAGAACAGAGGAATGATCACCTCCTTATTGCTGGAAGCTACGCCTCTATTAATGCAAGTCAGTTTCATATTAGGGATGTTTTTTGATTGTCACATAACAATACTGATTCAATTTTAGTTTTAAGTTCACTAAAACTCCAAAATTTTTTTTATACAACTGTCTAAATATGCTTTCCCCATCCTGTACTTATATGCAAATCTAGAAACATCTCCATCCCAAATGTCCAAATGGACTATTTGTGCTTGACCTGTTCAGAGCCTTCTGAGCTATATTGAATTCATCAGCCACAGTTGAACACACTGTACCTTGACCCCTACATTGTTATGTCATTGGTTCTCTCTGAGTATAAAAGACAAACAACAATGTATGAGGTTAATATTCTAAACCCAGTATGTGACTCTTCCATTTTATGCCTATTGAATTGCATCTTATTAGATTCATCCCAGGCCCTAAACTGTTAAATGTCTCCCAGAATCCTAGGGATGTTATACAATATCTTGGCTAGCCCTTCCATTTTATGCTACCTGAAAGCAAGAGATCACAGAAGGCAAGAGAAGGCAAGAGATCACAGCTGTATCTCTAGAGTACTCCATGGAAGACTATGGCCTGCAATTTTGATGACTTTATCATTAATGGTGGTAAATGTCCATCATTAATAACTTCTTTTTGAATCTAGTCATTGACCCAGTCCTGAATCTTTCCAACTCTATTATCATATACTACACATCTCTCTATCTTCTCCACAAGAATAGCATCAGATAGTTGAGAAAATTATTGACTAAATCTAAGTAAACTTTACCTATGACATTCTGCAAAGATTAATAATTATGGTTTTTAAAATTTTTTTTTATTTTAAATTTTTATTTTTTTAAAACTTCTGATTTACATCATTTGTTTCTGCCAGATTTTGAGTTACAAATTTTCTCCCTGTTTTTCCCCTACCCACAGCCCCAAAACAGCAGTCCCACAGGATATCCCTTCCTCCAATCTGCTCTCTCCCATATTTTCTCCCATACCCCTTTTGACTTTTCCAGTGGATCTCTATGCCTCAGTGCCTGTATATCTTATTTCCCAATTACATGTAAAATAGTATTAATAATAGTATATATATATATATATATATATATATATATATATTTGAATATTTAATTTTAAAACTTTGAATTCCAGATTCATTCCCCTCCTCCCTTGTCACCCACCGTTACTGGGAAGATAAGCATTTCAGTATAGGTTGTACATGTGTGGCTAATGCAAAACAATAACATAGTAGATATATTGTAAAAGACTGACTATATTTCCCTCCCTCCTATCCCACCTCCCACTTGTTCTATTCTCTACTTTGATCCCATCCCTTTTCAAAAGTGGGCGCCTCCAATTTCCCTCCCCCCCCAGCTCACCCTCCCCCTCAGTCACTTGACCCCTGGGCTTTTTGCCACTGTAGGACTCTGCCACCAGACAGGGGAGCTTTCATCCCAAATGCTGGGGGTTTCTCAGCTGCCAGAGGTATTAGATGGGTGCCCTCTCTAAGGTCTCCACACGCTCTGGCAAGCTGGACACACAGTCCAGGACCTCCACCCTAGACTGCAATCCAGATCCAAGCAGGTTAAAGCAAGAGTGATTACCCCTCAGACTGGTGCTTGGTCCCCCTACACCCTGCAGGCCAGGAGCTGAAGCCGCCATGTGGCACTGGCTGGCTGTGCCTGCATCTCAGCGGCTTCTCTTCCCAGGGGGGTAAAAGCCACGCACTCCCACTTACTGGGTCATAAAGTCTAGACTGCACTGACCTTTCACTCTGTCCTTCACATCTATGTGTTGATAAATCTGGAAATGGCCACAGCTGCTGCTGATCTGGAATCCCTCCGGCTGGCGGCTGGTCAGGCCCACCCTGGGGCTAAAGCCTTGGTGTGGGGCTGGGCTCGGCTCCCAGTGCTGTGCTGGATTCCTGCCAGCCTGCCAGGCTGTCCTCAGTGGGAGGTTAGCTTCTCTGTGTCATTTTGTGGGTTCTGCAGCTCCAAAGTTTGTTTAGAGTCCCCTTTTTACATGGATTGGGGAGGTTGGAAGCCGGAGGTGTGGGAAGGATGTACTTCTACTCCACCATCTTGGCTCTGCCCCCCAAAGCTTAATAATTATTAAAAAAGAGAAATAATGTTAGCATGTGTGACAGCAAGCAGCCCAAGTGTCCCCAGGGTGGCTGCCAACACAGGTTCTCAGATCTGCTTTGCTAAAGAAAAGCAACTCAAAATGGGTTAACAAGCTTACTTTAATCAGTCAAACATATATCATTTACCTAGTTCAGGGGAAAAAGGTCAGCACCCCAAATTTCAGAGTATACAGAGGTTACAAGCATAAGTTACAAGAACATTTCAACACACAGGCCTCCCAGCTGTCCAACCATTACATCCATACCAAATCACAATTTCCAGAGAGGGGGGCATCAACATCTGGGTTTTTCAAAGCCAGGGGGCTCTCAACAATGGCTTCCCAGAGTCTCATCTGATCAAATCACACAACACTTCTCAAAGTGAGCCCCAAAACAAGGCCTCAAATCCGGGTTTATATAGCCTTCTCCTGCCTCAGAGAATGTTACAACCTTCTGGACCCACTGGCCAATCAAAAAGTATCTACTGAAAAACCAGCTTCCCACCCCAGGCTCCAGGTGCACTTTAGCCTAGGGGCAGGGAAGATCTTAAATGTTTACATTCCCATTACAGCCTGGTATGACCTGTGACCTTAGATGCTACTTAATCTCTCTAGGCCTCAACATCTTTATCCATCAGTCAAATGAGAGAAAGGAGACAGCCTGATTCATGACAAGAGCACTGGCTTTGCAGTCAGGGAATTTTGGTTCAAATTTTAGTTCTACTACATCCTTCCTGTGCGACATAGAGCAAATCATATAAACTCTTTGGACCTTAGTTTCATCACCCAAAATGTCAGATAATTGGAATAATTGCCTTTTAAGTTCCTTTCCAACTCCAAAACATATGATCTTTATGACTAGATAATCTTTAAAATGCTATTCTAACTCTAAATCCTATGGTACGTCTCCTGGACACCATACCTTTCCCGTACTACACACACACACACACACACACACACACACACACACAAAGAGAGCCCTATCTCCCCAGGAATCTCAAGTCTTCTCATAGACAGATAAATATGCTTTAAATAAAATTGGTATTCTGGGGGATGAGAAAATATAACTTAATCTATTTGTCATGTCTTAACAATTGTTCAAAAAGCACAGTGTACTGAGGATGCTGTAAAAAGACATTTCTACTGAAAATGTATTATAATTCAACTCTATTATCATATTCCAATGTTTGATGTGTTTTCCCAGAACTCTTAAACAGTCTCAGAAATGGGGAAAATCAAGAATAACATTTTTTCCATCAGTAAAAATAGAAATAAATGAAAGCCAACTATTTAAATTGTTGTGCCCCTCAGTCCCCCCACATATTGAGGTAAATTATTCAGAACTCAAGCACATTTCCACCTTAAAAGGGAATTAAGACCAAACTCAATAAGATCCTATGAAATGATTCCATTTATTAATAAGAGATGATATAAAAATAAAGCTTGGTGAGTTACTAGGGGAGATTTACGACTGGCTTTTGCCAAGAAGTCAGACTCCTGGGCAGTTAATAAATTGAAAATGAAAGTTTCTTGCCCTCTACAATGGGCCTACTTATACAGGTTGTACATTGTGTTGTAATTATGGTCATCAACCCAGAGAACTGCTAAATTAGCACATCTAGGAAAATCAATAAGAGCTAGGGCTCAGAGAAAACCTGTGAAATCTGCAAGGAAAACTATTTAGCCTGACAGGGCTGCCCTTAGATTTCATACAGTGCTGATTCATCAACTTTAAGTAGCCACTTAATGACTGAGCATCTATTACTGAAATAGTAAGTACAATAGAGTATTAACTAGCTTAGTCATCTCTAATTAATAGGAGAAAAACCTGTATATTTAAAGGTAGGACAGTAGAAAAGATGGATCAGAGCTACTAGCATTCTGGAGGTTCATTTTCCACTTACCATATTTAAGTTCACATCTTTTTTCTTCCCTGTTCCTAGGCTAGTGTGTTAATGGGTGGATAAATAAAAACTAGAAAATAAAAATAGTGGAGAGGAAAAATTAAGGAGGTTTATTATATATAATATATATATTTATATATATAATATAAATTTAACATAATATATAATATTAAAAATTATTTGGAGGTAAGGTAGATAACCTGGGCATGCTTTTTCCTTTCTACTAAAGGTGAAATCCATCAGATTTTCTTCCTGACATTTGAATTTTCTTTCTTAAAAAAAAAATACCATGTTCGGTGTCAAAATGAAGGCATCGTTTGTCATGTTTTCTGAACAATGCTGCAGGAAAAAAAAAGAGTGCTTTAAAAAAGGATGTGTCTCATTCAATACCCTGCTTCTTTCTGTGTTGAACTTTCATAAGCTGTTTCTTTGGGTTTGGGGGTGTTTTTGTTTGCTTTTCAGTTTTAAAGGAATTGCATTTTATTCCCTTAATCCTTTAAATTAAAAGAGTAATCTGTTAAATCCAACTTTAACAATAAAATAGAATGCAATTGGTTTCTTTGACTTGCCCCATTCTGAACCCATTGGCTTTTGGGAGGTATATTTGCAAATACATTCTGTACTGAAAGTGATAGAAGCCTAAAATGCTGAAGGGAACTTACAGTAAGCTGCCTCACTCTGAGTGGGAAAGGAAAGTAGGCAGCTAAATTCCCTTCTCCTGCAGAAAGGGAAGATTCACAGTGACTTAAGAAATGTTAGCAGTCCACATATGTACAGAGTTCTAAGACTGGCAAAATGCTTTTCCTCACAACAACTACCTAAGGCAGAGTAGTTGCAAGTACTATTTACCTCAGTTTGCATATGAGGACACCAAAGCTCTGAAAAGTTTACCACTTTGCTGTAGCCACCCAGGTAGTAAGAATCTGAGTCAGGATCCAAATCCAGGTCTCCCAATTCCAAGTTCTGCTCTCTTTCAGGTCACTTCCCAGCCATTTCAAAATTATGCCATCTTCACTCTAGACATCATCTCCATTATCCTCCTCCTCCTCCCATTTGAACTCTGAACTGTGTCCCTGGAGCTACCTTAAGTTTTCATAGTAAGATTTCACCTTATCTTACCTATATCTCATCATAGCTTGGGGCAGGACCATATCACTTCTTGGCCATTTCAAAACATGCTGCCATTCATGTATTCCTTTTTCCCCTTTCCAACTTTCCTTGATATGTTGTTTTCTCCAATTAAAACGTAAGCTCCTTGAGAACAGGGACTGCCTTCCTTTATTATATTTGTATTTACCTTGGAAGCACATAATAGATGACTTACCATTCTTTCACTCTTTCTACGCAATACAGCTGCTACACTAACAACACTTTTGGGTGACGTGGGTTGGAGGGATGTTTGTTTTCTTTTAGCATGATAGAGAATGAATTTTTATATTTTTCTAAATCTTGAAATATTAAAGACTGAGGAGGTTTAATGGAATCTCACTTGATACTCAGCATCTAAGATATCGAAAATTCTGAGTAGGCAGCATGAATATAGAGTGCTGGTTTTGGAGTCAAATTACTCTGGTCTAAATCCCTATCCTGTTCTTTAACATTTGTGTGGTATTTTCTATCTGCTTTCTCATCTGCAAGATGAGAAGGTTGGTCTAGATAATTTTAAAACCTTTCAATGCACTGGGATACAATGCTGGGATGTTGTTGTTGTTTTGATGTTTCAGTCATGTCCAACTCTTCTTGACCCCATTTGGGGTTTCCTTGGTAAAGATGCTGGAGTGATTGGCCACTTCCTTCTCCATCTCATTTTACAGAAGAGAAAACTGAGGCCAACAGGGGTAAGTGATTTACCCAGAGTCACACAGTTAGTAAGCATCTAAGACTGGATCTGAACTCAAGAAGATAAGTCTTCCTGACTCCGGACCCAGCAATTCTGGTTTCATTTTCTCATGTCAAACTTCCATATTTCACATTTAATCTACATTTTTTCCCATTTCTCATAGTTCTTATGACATTATGAACTTTATGTAACAGAAAGTACATTCACATATTTTGAATGGAAACATCTGTGTATAAGTCTCAACTCCATCATTTACTAGCTTTGTCAGTTAGTCACTCAATAAACATTTATTAATATTTATTGAGTGGAGAAATTTTGAATGTTGTACATAAGTTCACTTACCTTGGTACCATACTTTCCAGGAGTGTACACACAGATAATGAGGTTGATGCACGCATTGCCAGAGCTAGCTCAGTGTTTGGGAGACTCTGAAGGAAAGTATGGGAGAGAAGAAGGTCTGCAGAGCCCTTGTGCTGACTTCATTGTTGCATACCTGTCAAACCTGGACAGTATACCACCACCATGCCAGGAAACTGTATTGTTTCCATTTGAATTGTCTTAGGCAGATTCTGAAGATCACTTAGAAGGATAAGGTACCAGACACTGAGGTTTTTGCTCAAACTAAACTGCCAAGCATTCAAACTCAGCTTCAGAGAGTGCAACTCCGAAGGGCTGCCCACGTTATTCAAATGCAAAACATATGCTTCCAAAAAGACTAATTTATGGGAAATCCACACAGGGCAAGCATTTACATGGTGGTCAGAAAAAGCAATGCAAGGACACCCTCAAGGTCTCTCTCGAGAACTTTGGAATTGATTATGTGACATGGGAGAGACAGGCACTGGTCCACTCAGCATGGCATGCCCACATCAGAGAAGGTGCTGTGCTCTATTAGCAAAGCAGAATTGAAACAACTCAAAGGAAATTCAGTACATGCAAATTTGGAGTATCCACCCCAAATGTTCACATGGACTATTTGTGCCAGACCTGTGGTAGAGCATTCCAGGCTCATATTGGTCTGATCAGCCACAGCTGGACACATTAAACTTGACTCTAGCCTAGTAATGTCATTTTTGTCCTCTCTGAGAATGAAGAACAACCAACCTATTAAATGCTTACTTGGTGTGTCAGTCACTATGTTAAGCATGTGTGAACTTGGGCAAGCCCTTCCCATACATGTGCCATATTATATGTGATTTCATTGGTGTGGATCACTCCCAGATATGCAAGTCAGCACCTTCTCAGTGACTTATAGTTTAAAGAGTTGTCTTGAATACAGAATGATTCAGCTAGGGTCACACAGCTAGTATATGCTGGAGCTATGACAGGGTAAGGGCCCAAGCTGACACCTTTTCCCTTTACTCTGAAAGAATTCAGGTCCCATTTATTCATGGGCCCTGGGAAACCCCTCCCCACTTTGAATTCTCCCTGAATTTCCCCTCACTTTTTGAAAATTTATTTGCCTTAGAAATGCACTTCTAGGGGTGGCTAGGTGGCGCAGTGAATAGAGCACCGGCCCTGGAGTCAGGAGGACCTGAGTTCAAATCCAGCCTCAGACACTTAACACAAAAACTAGCCATGTGACCTTTGGCAAGTCACTTAACCCTAATAGCCCTCCAAAAAGCAAAAAAAAAAAAGAGAGAGAAATGCATTTCTTTGGTCTTCCAACCAGCAAATTACCCTGTGGTCTCTCTTTCCCCTAACTTCATTCTTTTCATAGTTCCATCCCAGATCACTAGTGGGAACAGCAGCTGTTCCAGGGTGATATTTTTTATTGTGTTGTGAAGTCCCCAAAATGGGCCATGTTTCATGGTCCTCTAGGTGATGCAGAGGACAAACAGTGTTGCAAAAGAACACCAACTTTTTCCTTTTAAGTTCTTTGGAGAAACTAAAAATTTCCCAATTTTGTGAAAGACAACCCAAAGGCAAATTTTGGAGAACTGAAAAGGATTGACCCATTATAGGCATGTGGGTTGGAAGTCCCTTCCTCTGTAAAGGAGGATCAGGGAGTGAGCCTTGAGAAACAAACAAAACAAAACAACAAAAAGAAAACAAAAAGGTGTCTGAAGTTTCCCCAATTCACTAACACAAAGAGAATTGAAAGAATTGGGCATACACTTCCAGATGGGTCATCTGTCCTTGTCCTCCATGCTTCAGAAGGTGTGCCCTGGTCCACAGTCTTGAAAATAACCTAGATTGAGAACCTGAGACTGTCAGGTTGAGTGAAAGATAGCATCCTAGCTGTCTAACCTAATGGTACCTGAGAAGTCAGTCAGGAAAAGCACCTTCCAGTCTTGGCTGGAGGAGAACTTGAGATTAGCAGTTTTCCCCATATGGGGGAACCAAAATGTTGAAGTTTAAAATGTTGAGGCTTAGAGGTGCTAGGGACCCCAAAATACTGAAATGCTGGGTCCTGCCCAAATGAATTCAACCCAAGTCTTCTTTCAGCCAAAGAAAAACAAAGTTTATTAAGTATGATAAAAGAATAAAAGTTTTTACTGACTTGAAATATGCTTTCCATGTTCTACATGCCCATGGAGCAATTTGGAAAGAAAGGTGACAGTGGTGGCTAGGTGCCCTCCAAAAAGCAAAAAAAAAAAAAAAAGGAAAGAAAGGGGATATCTGACAGCATAAAACTCCTATCAAACATGCTCTTTTATGTTTTGATCTTGCCATAGTTATCTTTAATTCTCTCCAGGAAATTGTCCTTTCTCTATACTCCTTTTGTGCCTGTTTGGTCCTTGTTTGCTTAACCTCCTTGCCAGGTTGGTCTCCTCCAGGGTCTGAGCTATCAACTTCCAGATGACTACGTACCAACTGCCAACTGAATCCAAGATCTCTAGCCCACTAGATCTGGCATCAGTTAGATTCTGAAGTCTGACCCCTTGAATAAAATCTGATCCCTCAAACAGGACCCAGAGAGGCAGTGATAGCTCTGTACCCCTTGCCAGCAGTTTCAGAAGTCTACACCTTCCCCCCTTACTCCAAAAGAATTTGGGTCCCATCTGTTTGAGGGGAAAATGATGGAGTAAGAGCTCAAGCCAAGACCTTTTCCCTTTACCCCAAAAGAATTTGAGTCCCATTTGTCTATAGGCCCTGGGAAACCCCTCACTTTGAATTCTCCCTGTGTTTTCCCATTTGATCTGGCTTTTTCTGTTACCATTAACCTAGCCTAGCCCTCCATTGGATTGCCTCCATGGATTGCCTCCAGCCACTTCCCACCCTTGATCCCATCAAAAGCCCATTCTCTTGATTCCTAGAATCTTACTTCTAGTCACCCCAGTCCCATCAAGATTTTCCTTAGATTTCTCCTCAAGACCCTCCCTTAAACCCCTCATCTAGTCACCCCAGACTACTAGACCACCCCTAGATGCCTCTCACAGCCTTTCTGTATATAAGATCCATCCTGTCTCCAGTAAGGTGCTCAGATTCCATCTAGCTCAAATTCATTCTGGCTACTTGTCAATACGAGTGTTACAAATGTTCAGATTCCTTAAGTCTCCCCAATATGGCAAGTGTTTAATAAATTTTGCTTTTCTTTGGCTGAAAGAAGGCTTGAGTATACTTATGGACAGCCCTAAACCCCAACATTTTAAACCCCAACAGCTAGACTTTGAATTCAGGCTTTCTCAGATTCAAGACCAACTTTCTGTCTTCTCCTCCAAAGTTACCTCTGCCTCTCAAATGAAGGTAACAAAATATACCAGCTACCTCAAGGGTTATTTTTACATTGTGTTGCTTGCAATAAGCCTTGGACCACCATGGGGATTTCCTAATGCAATCCACAATAACTCAAAAAAGATGGTGTTAATAATCTACGAAGGAAAAATAAAATGAACACTTATTCCTCAGGTTATGGCAGGAAAATGAATAGGTAGTCCACTTAGATTTGTTGAGTTTTAGGGTTTAGGGGTGCTTGAGACCCCAAAATATCAACATGACTGGTCCTGTCAAATGAATTTGATTCAAGCCTTCTATTGGGTAGACTCTTAAGGAGCCTGAGCATTTGTGTCACTAATGGGAGCAGACCAGATTGAATCTGAGCTAGAATGAATCTGAGTTAGATTGAATCCTGGTGGCAAGATGTGTCTCATATACAGAAAAACTGGGAGGGATCCAGCGGTGGTCTAGTAGTCTGAGGTTATGAAGAGAGGGAGGATCTTGAGAATGAGTCTAGGAAGGATCTTTTTTAAAAATATTTTATTTATTTATTTTTAGTTATCAATATTCATTTCCACAAGATTTTGAGTTACAATTTTTTCCCTATCTCTTCCCTACACCCATCCCAAGATATCGAGTCTACTGAATACCTCTTCCCCCAAATCTGCTCTCTCTTATATCCTCCCCCATGCCCCTTCTAATTTTCTAGTAGGGCAGCATGGATTTCTATACCCCAGCATCTGCATACCTTATTTCCCAGTTCCGTGTAAAAAAACAAACTTTTAACATTTGTTTTTAAAACTTTGATTTCCAGATTCTTTCCCTTCTTCCCTCCTAACCCACCCCCATTGGGAAGACAAGCAATTCAATATAGGTTGTACATATGTAGTTAGTTATATTGTGAGAGACTAACTGTATTTCCCTCCATCCTATCCCACCACCCCACTTATTCTATTTTCCATTTTGACCCTATTCCTTTTCAAAAATGTTTGCTTCTAATTACCCTCTCCCCAAATCTGCCCTCCCTTCTATCATCCTCCCTCTTCCCCCCTTGCCCCCTACTTTACTGTAGGGTAAAATACCCATTTGAGTATGTATGTTATTCTTTCCTTAAGCCAAATTCAATGAGAGTAAGGTTGACCCATTCCCTTTCACTTTCCTGCTCTTCCCCTCCATTGTTGCCTCTTTTATATGAAATAATTTACCCTATTCTATCTCTCCCTTTCTCCTCCCATTATATTCCTCTCTCACCTCATAATTTTATTTTTTTAGACATCATATCTTCCTATTCATCTGATCCTATGCCCTCTGTCTATGTATACATGTATACATATATACACACACTCACATATGTATTTATACACACAAACACCCTCCTATACATACATATATGTATATATACATATATATATATACATGTATATATTCCCTTCAACTATCCTTATACTGAAAAAGTCTCATGAATTACAATTATCATTTTTCCATGTAAATAGTTCAACTTTAATAAGTTCTTTATGATTTCTTTTTCCTGTTTACCTTCTCTTGCTTCTCTTACTTCATGTATTTGAAAGTCAAGTTTTCTGTTCACTTCTGGTTTTTTCAACAAGAATACTTGAAAGTCCTCTATTTCATTGAATGATAATATTTTCCCCTGAAGCATTATACACAGTTTTGCAGGGTAGGTGATTCTTGATTTTAATCCTAGCTCCTTTGACCTCCAGAATATCATATTCCAAGCCGTTTGATCCCTTAATGTTGAAGCTGCCAGATCTTGTGTTATCCTGATTGTGTTTCCACAATACTCACATAATTTCTTCCTGGCTGCTTGTAATATTTTCTCCTTAACATGGGATTTCTGAAATTTGGCTATGATATTCCTAGGAGCTTTCCTTTTGGGATCTTTTTCAAGAAGAGATTAGTGAATTCTTTCCATTTCTATTTTGTCCTCTGGTTCTAGAATATCAGGGAAATTTTCCTTGAGAATTTCTTGAAGGATAATATCTAGGCTCTTTTTTTTGGTCATGGCTTTCAGATAGTAGAATAATTTTAAAATTATCTCTCCTGGATCTATTTTCCAGGTCAGTGGATTTTCCAATGAGATATTTCACATTGCCTTCTATATTTTCAGTTATTTGGCTCTGTTCTATAGTATCTTGATTTCTCATAAAGTCATCAGATTCCATTTGCTCCAATCTAATTTTGAAGAAATTATTCTCTTCAGTGAGTTTTTGAAATTCCTTTTCCATCTGGCAAATTTGGCTTTTTAAGGCATTCTTCTCCTCATTGGCTTTTTGGACTTCTTTTACCATTTGAGTTAGTCATTTTTAAGGTGGTATTTTCTTCAGTATTTTTTTGGTCTCCTTCAGCAGGTTGTTGACACACTTTTCATGATTTTGTTACATCATTCTCATTTCTCTTCCCATTTTTTCCTCCACTTCTCTTACCTGATTTTCAAAATCCTTCTTGAGCTCCTCCATGACCTATAACCAGTTTACATTTTTTGGGGGGGAGCTTTTGATGCAGGACCTTTGACTTCTTCTGGTTCTGTGTTTTGATCCTTTTTGTCCCTAAAAAAATGATTCTATGGTCTGATTGCACTTCCTCTGCTTACTAATCTTGCCAGCCAATTATTTGACTTTTGAGCTCTTTGCCATGATAGAACTCTGGTTCCAGAATGGAGATAGCTGTGTCCCAAATTGCTGGGGTTTTCACACATGCTTTCAGAGCTATGAGGAGAGAGCCATTTCTACAGCCACCACAAGCTCTGGCACACTGGCCACACACCTCAGGACCACCACCCAAGACAGCAATCCAGATCCAAGCAGGTCAAAGCAAGAGCAATTACCCTCTGAATGGTTGCTTTGTCCCTCTATGATCTGCAGGCCAGGGGCTCTGGAGGCAGCTATGTGGCAGCAGCTGCAGCCACTGAGCCTCCACCCCTCTCGCCCCAGAGGCAAGAGTCAGACCACACTCTTCTCTCACCCAGTTTCAACAGAGTTCCCTACTGACCTTTTACTTTGTCTTTGGCATTTATGGGTAGAAAAGTCTGGAAATCACCACAGCTGCCCGTGATTTACTCTCCTGAAGTCTGCTCTGGCTGGTCTGGGCCACATGTTGTGGCCGCCCTAGGTCTGTGACTGTGTGGTTCATGCAGCATTGTGCTTGCCTCCCAGCTTGGTGTGATAGACTCTTCCTGTTGGCCTAGCAGGATGCCTTCAGGGGGAGATTTGTTTTGCTCTATCACTTTGTTGGTTCTGTAGCTCTAAAATTTATTTAGAGTCATATTTTACAGGTATTAGAGGTGGTTGGAGCTGTAGCTCAGCCAAGTTCCTGCTTTTACTCTGACATCCTGGCTTCACCCCCCTAGGAGGGATCTTGATGGGACTGAGGTCAGACTCCATGAACCAAGAGAATGGGATTTTGATGGAATCAAGGTAACAGACAATGGAGGGCTAGGCTAGGTTAAGGGTAACAGACATTCATTCATATTGATAATAGAAGGCTTTTGGCCTCTGGGGAATGCCAGATCAAGTGGGAAGATTCAAGGGGGTTCCCACATCCTATAATAAGTTTGACAAAAAGTAGCAAGTGAATTGGATTTAAGTGAGAGATCACCAGCCTCACATTCTCCTCCTGAGCTATCTCGGTCCAGAGGCAAGATACAGATCAAGACAACTGAAGATGGCCCCAAAGGAATGTAAGACCTTGACCTTTCTAAGCTAAGGTCTTTCCAAGTTCTCACTTTGACTGAGAAAAAGCTCATTCAGTGATTAAGGATAGTCAATAAATGAGCTGAGGAATGGACCCTTTTACCTAACCAGAGGAAAAATCTTGGAGGGGAAGACTCCCAGGGTTTCTGGCCAAAACAGAAACAGTTACTATATACATTTTTTCTGAGTCATCTGTGCCCAAGCTATGACCACTAAGTAGCACTTGGGCCGAGAGCCAGAGTGAATCGAGTTTAAAACATGGTCTTTAAGAAAGAAATCTAGCCAGTATACCCCTAGATATCTTGCTGGGTTATAGCTGTCAAAATTTACATTCCTTTGAGCAGAACATTCAAAGGTAAGGACATGGTATCCCAATCCCATGTAGAGAGAAGGAGAAGAAGGAAGGAAGGAAGGAAGGAAGGACGGAAGGAAGGAAGGAAGGAAGGAAGGAAGGAAGGAAGGAAGGAAGGAAGGAAGGAAGGAAGGAAGGAAGGAAGGAAGGAA
>NW_027187336.1:12932944-12934237 GCF_028583685.1 Petaurus breviceps papuanus | reverse complement strand
AGGGAGGGAGGGAGGGAGGGAGGAAGGAAGGAAGGAAGGAAGGAAGGAAGGAAGGAAGGAAGGAAGGAAGGAAGGAAGTTGCCACCACCTGGAACTGCCTAGTTGAGTCCGAAATGGGACAGCTGGGACTATTCACAGGATATTGATTGTCCTTCATTATGTAAGAGGACCACAACATCAGGAAGATGATGCTATGTCTTGCAAGTGAATTAGATTTAACTGAGAGAGAGAGAGTCACCAGCCTTACTTTCTCCTCTGGAATCATCTGGGTTCAGTAACAAGATATACATCAGGATGAGTAGAGATGGCCCCCCAGCTGTGATCTGTACTAGTGAAGGGAATGCCCACATTAACAAGATCAGTGACCCATGATACTATTAAAAGGTTTTATTACTGAGAAATTTCACAAAACAACTTAAATTCAAGTGAGTTGTCTATACATACAGGAGTTAATGAAGCCTTAAAACAAAGAGAAAACAAAACTTGTTCTTTTTTTTCTAAGATGGGAATTGTTTAGGTGCTATTATACTTTAAAATTACTGAATTTGCTTCTTTTTTATAAATTCAATTTATTTCTAATTTTCTAAATTCAAATAACTCAAGATACTCTCCTAAAGGAATTAAAAAACCTTCAGGAGACACGAAGAAATGTTACATAGAAAACAGCTTCCACAGGCAGAGTACTGATTGAATGTGAACACAGGGGAATCTAAGTACACTTACAAAAACATACACTGGGAGAACATCTGTGTGAAAAGCAGTCAATCCCTAGAAGAGAGGCAAACCTTTCTCAAAAGGTGAATACTTTCATATACCCATTTCACACCCTTTCCACACTCAGGTCAGTGATTCTGATTCTCTTGGTTCCAAGCAACAGCATTTTAAAAAGTGATAATTGAATAGACATTTCAAATTTAATGTGTTTAAGGACTCCATGTCAGTTAAAGCAAGATTTCATAGCTTCTAAAATAAAGAATTCTTGTGCATATACTAATATGTATTCAGAACAACACAAAAACTATCTATGGAATGTCTAGCCCACAACAACCAGTAGATTTTGCTTATGCTGACATTTTGGTCCCCGATCTAATGCTTATTGAAATGATGACTATCATTCTCAACAGGGGCCCTTAGCATATCAAAAATAGTGTTTTAAAAGCCCAGCAATTACCATTTGGAACAAAAGAGTAATCACAAGCATAATTTTTTACTTTAGTAAGATCAAGAGTTGTATCTCTCCTCTTTATCCTTCCCTCCCTCTCTCTCTCTCTCTCTCTCTCTCTCTCTCTCTCT
>NW_027187336.1:12891711-12932844 GCF_028583685.1 Petaurus breviceps papuanus | reverse complement strand
AGCGTTCTCTCTCTCTCTCTCTCTCTCTCTCTCTCTCTCTCTCTCTCTCTTTCTCTCTCTCTGTCTGTCTCCCTCTCTCTCTCTTTGTCTCTCTCTCATGTCTCTTTGTCTCTCTCTTTCCCTCTCTCCCTCTTTCTTCTCCTCTTAGAAATAAAAGTGTGCACACACTCCCTGTGAATAACACACACACACACACACACACACACACACACACCTACCCTGATAGATGGCTCAGTGGATAGAATGCTGGCTGGATTTAGAGTCAGGAAGACCTGAGTTCAAATCTTGCCTCAGAAACATGTTAGCTGTGACACCTTGGACAAGTTATTTAACCTCTGTCTGTCCAGTTTCTTTATCTGTAAGAGAGAGGAAATAACAACACCTATCTCACAGGGTTGTTATGAGGATAAAAGTTAATATTTGTAAAGCTCTTAGCAAATTACCTGGAATGTAGTGGGCACTATATAAATTATTATTCCCTCCCTTCTTCCCTTCCCTTCATTTTTCCCTTTTACCATATGTAAAATGTGTATAATAATTATATTTAACTCCCAGGGTGGTTGTGAGGATAGGATATGGTAATATTTGTGAAGCACTTCGCAAACATTAAAGTGCTGTATAAATACTAGCTTGTATTATTATTATCATACATAAAACTGTCCAAATGATATTAGCTGTAGTTAATATAATAATGTTGATCATTTAACATTTTTTATTTTGACCAAAATATTTTAGCAGCTTATATTTATATTGTTTCAAGATTTCTTTCATAATTCTATATTTTCACAATTGATATCATTAATTTATTCTATATGATTATAATTGAATAGGGGGAAGAAAAAGGGAATTGCTTTGGAAGATATGGAGTCCTTTTAAGCATCCCAAATTGCTTCCTGACACAAATCCATACTTTGACAACAATATTGTTTTGTTGATACTACGTGGTTGAAAGTAATGTGATTTAATTTTATTTCATCTGCAAGGAATTAGGCAAGGTTCCATTTAAAAACCAGACAGAACTGTCCTTTCACTCCAGGAACTGCATGATTATAAATGCACAACTCAGTAAATGCAGGAATATTTGAGGAGGAAGAGAACATTAACAACTGGGGAATCAGGAAAACTCCTACCAAAGAATACAATATCTGAGTTGAGCCTTGAAGGAAGATAAGAATTTTGAAAGATAGAGTTGAGATGGGAGTTCATTCCTGGTGTGCACAATGCCTTGTCCCAAGGTATGGAGTTAAGGGATAGAAAGTCAAGGTCAGAAAACATCTAAATCAGGTCTACAAGCACTGATTAAGCACTTACTACATTGTGATAAGGGGATACCAAAATGGCCACCAAAAAAATGTCATTAAGCTAAAGGAGCTAACATGCCAATAAGCAAGATACTATACAAATAACAAAGTACATATAAGATACACACACACACACACACACACACACACACACACAGCAAATGAGCCAGAGTAGCTGGATTGTAGATTATATGACAAGAAGTCAAGTGGAAGAAGACTGGAATGGTAGTATGGAGCAGGTTATGAAGTACTATAAATGCCAAATGGAAGATGTTCTATTTTATTCTGGAGATAACAGGGATCAGGAAAGTGACAGAAGTAGATTTACCCTTTTCAACAGTAACTTCTGGAAACTGAGTAGAGAAGGAATTGGTGAGGGGAGAGACTTGAAAGGAGACCTATTAGAATTCTCTTGCAATAGTCCAGGCAAGAAGCAATGAGGCCTGAACTAATGTAGTTGCTGTGTGAATGGACAGAAAGACATACAAGAGTTGGCACAAAGGTAGGTGAAAAAAAGATTAGGTAACATTTGAAATGTGGGGTGAATAAGAATGAGGCTTAGAGGATGTTACTAACATTGCAGACTGACAATACTACCTAAATTATTTTATTTATTCAATATCACATTAATTTAATTAACAATGAATTACTTTATAGAACTAGAAAAATTGTAAAAAAAAAACTTGTCTGGAGGAACAACTGGTCAAAAATATCAAGGCAATCAATTTTAAAAAATGAGAAGGAAGAGAAATTAAGGGCACCACATCACAAACTATACTCTAAGGCCTTAATCATCAAAACAGTTTGATACTGGGTGAGAAATAGAGAGGTTGATCAGTGGAATGGATTAGGTATAGGATATATAAAAGCAAATGAGCACAGAAACCTAGAATCTGATAAATGCAAAGATCACAGCTATTAGAGCAAGAACTCACTGTCTGACAAAAAAACTGTTGGGAAAACTGGAAAGTACTGTGGCATAAAACAGACATAAATTAAGATCTCACATCATATACCAGGATAATTACAAAATTGGTAAATGATTTAGATATAAAAAATGGTAACAAAAGCAAATTAGTGGAAGAAATTACCTGTTACAGCTCATGATAAAATAAGAGATTGATAGGGGTAAAATGGATGATTTTGATTACATAAAATTAAAAACCTTTTGAACAAACAAAACCTATACAGCTTAAATTAGAAGAAAAGCAAGAAACTTGGGGAGGAGGGGGGCTCACAATAAGTTTCTCTGATGGAAAAACATTCTCATTTTCAAAACATAGGAAACTGAGAATTTTCACAAGAATTCACAAGAATAAGAGCCAATCCCTTATTGATTAATGGTCAAAGGCTATGAATAAGCAACTTTTAGAGGAAGAAATTCAACCTATTAATATGTACATAAAAAATGTTTTAAGTCATTAATTGGAGAAATGCAAATTAAAAGAACTTTGAGGTGTCACCTCAGATAGTTTAATTAAGACAACAAAAAGGGGAAATGACAAAGGCTGATAGGGATGTAAAGGCAGCTACGGTGTTCAGTAGATAGAATGCTGAACCTGGAGTCAGGGAGACCTGGGTTTGAACAGGCCACAGATACTCACTAGCTGTGTGATCCTGGTCACTTCACTTCTGTTTGCATTAATCCTCTGAAGAAGGAAATGGTAAAGCACTTTAGTATCTTTGCCAGGAAAATACCATACAGGATAACAAAGAGCCAGACACTATTGAAATAACTGAATGACAACGAGTGAGCATATAGAAAAATATATACACTAATGTACTGTTGGGAGACTATGAATTAGTCCAACCATTCTGGAAAGAAATTTGGAACTATGGCCCAAAAGCTATTAAACTATATATATATATATATATATATATATATATATATATATATACACCTTTGATCTAGCAATACTAGGGCTTTACCCCAAAAAGATAAAATAAAGAGTAAAAGGACCCATGTATACAAAAATATTTATTGAAGATCTTTTTCTGGTGGCAGACAATTGAAAACTGTGGTGATGTGCATCAATCAAAAAAATGGCTGAACAAATTATGCTATATGAAAATGATGGATTACTATTGTACTGTAAGCAATGAAGTTTTTAGTAAGGGAAGGCGCGGCGGCGGCACGGCGGGTGCAGGCCGGGAAGGGGCCTGATCAACTCTGAGGGCAAGTCTTCCCACCAACCACAAGGTCCACTACCAAGCCTATCACCAAAGGGCTGGGACTGGAAAGAGCAAGGTAAGAAGCAAATACAGGGGCCCCTATACTGGACAGCAAACACTCCTGGGGCTACCACTTCATAGCCCAGAAATCTTAAAAAAAAAAAAAAAGCCCCTTTCAAGACCTCCAAAGACAAGGATGACAGAGTGAACCCCACTTGCTCCAAACCCCCCCTCTGACCCTGAAAATATAGTAACTATTGTCCAGGGCAAAACCCTCTACAGTAAAGGCTTGGGATCCTAGAGGAAGGGTGTGGTTAGAACCCTGCCTCAAAATGGGTAGAAAGCAGACTACAAAGACAAAGACTCTAGAGTCCTACTATCCTCAGAGGGAGGAACCAACCTCAGAGGGAGACAATGTGGACTCCACACCCACAGCTGAGACTTCAACAGGGAATGGATCCCAAGCACAGAAGGCTCTCCTATATGAGATCAAAAGGAACTTTGAAAGCAAAATGAGAGAGACAGAAGACAAAATGAATAATTCTCTCAAAACAAAAATAGCAGAATTCGAAAAACATTATAATGAGGAAAACATCTCTCTAAAAAGAAAAGTGTGTGATATGGAAAAGGAGCTTCAAAAGTTAACGAAGGAAAATGATTTGCTAAAAACCAGAATTAAACAAATGGAAACAAATGACTCTATGAGGAACCAAGAATTAGCCAAGCAAAACAACAAAAATGAAAAATTAGAAAAAGAGGTAAAATACCTCAAAGAAAAAATAACTGACCTGGAAAACAGATCCAGGAGAGATAATCTGAGAATCATAGGCCTACCAGAAAATTATGATGAAAAAATGAGCCTGGACAACATTCTCCAAGAGCTCGTTAAGGAAAACTGCCCTGAGATACTAGAACCTGAGGGGAAAATAGAAATCGACAGAATCCACCAGACACCTGCTGTAAGAGATCCCAAACTGAAAAATCCTCGAAATGTTGTGGCCAAACTCCAGAACTACCAGATAAAAGAGAAAATACTTCAAGCGGCCAGAAAGAAACAATTCAAATATCGAGGGTCCACAGTGAGGATTGCACAGGATTTGTCAGCCTCCACACTGAAAGATCGGAGGCAGTGGAATACAATTTTCAGGAAGGCAAAACAGCTCGGATTACAACCAAGGATCACATACCCAGCGAGACTGAGCATATTCTTCCAGGCAAAGAGATGGTCATTCAATGATATAACAGAGTTCCAGACCTTCTTGATAAAAAAGCCAGAACTCAATGGAAAATTCAACCTCCAATTACGAGAAGCAACAGTGACTTAGAAAGGTAAACAAGGAGAACACACATCATTTTAGAGGGAAAGATGGAAGGGAGAGGAGCTTCGCATGAGATCTGTTCCTGTCATTCTTGATGCGAAGAAAAAATAGCATACCTCATTAAGTATAACAATATCCTACAGGTAGTAGGAGGGGGAAAGGGTTACAAAAGGGGGGTGGGAGTGGTTTGTAGGGAGGGAAGTAGTAAGGGGAAAAGGGGAAGAAAAGGGAGGGGGGCCTAAAAGGGAACACTGAGGGAGGTGGTGGTCAAAAGGAAAACTATTAAGGGGGGAAGGGAGAGGGGAGGGAAAATACGAACATTAACAGGGGCAGGAATAGGATGAGGGGAAAAAAACAGATAACAATCATAACTGTAAATGTGAATGGAATGAACTCTCCTATAAAACGGAGACGGATAGCAGAATGGATTAGAAATCATAATCCTACAATATGCTGTTTACAAGAAACACATCTGAAACAGAGGGATACACACAAGGTAAAGGTAAAAGGTTGGAGTAAAATATATCATGCCTCAGCTAAAGTAAAAAAAGCAGGGGTAGCAATCCTTATCTCAGATAAAGCAAATGCAAAAATTGACCTAATTAAAAGAGATAAGGAAGGAAACTATATCCTGTTAAAAGGCACCATCGAGAATGAAGCAATATCACTACTTAACATATATGCACCAAGTGGTGTAGCATCCAAATTCCTAGAGGTGAAGGTAAAGGAATTAGAGGAAGAAATAGATAGCAAAACTATACTAGTGGGAGACCTTAATCTCCCCCTATCTGAACTTGATAAATCCAACCTCAAAATAAACAAGAAAGAAGTTAAGGAGGTGAACAGGATTTTAGAGAGGATAGGTATGATAGATCTCTGGAGAAAACTGAATGGGGATTAAAAGGAATATACTTTCTTCTCAGCGGTTCATGGCACATGCTCAAAAATTGACCATGTTCTAGGGCATAAAAACCTTACAATTCTATGCAGTAAGGCAGAAATATTAAACGCATCATTCTCAGATCATGATGCAATAAAAATTATATGCAATAAAGGGCCAGGGAAAGACAGACTCAAAACTAACTGGAAATTAAACAATTTGATCCTAAAGAATGAGTGGGTCAAACAAGAAATTATAGAAACAATCAGTAATTTTATTCAAGAGAATGATAATAATGAGACAACATACCAAAACCTGTGGGATGCATTAAAGGCAGTTCTTAGGGGAAGTTTTATATCCCTGAGTGCATACGTGATTAAATTAGAGAAAAGGGAACTCAATGAATTGGGCATGCAATTAAAAAACCTAGAAAAGAACAAATTCAAAATCCCCAATTAAATACTAAACTAGAAATATTGAAGACTAAAGGAGAGATTAATAAAATTAAAATTAAGAAAACTATTGAACTAATAAATAAGACCAAGAACTGATGTTATGAAAAAACCAACAAAATTGATAGACCCTTAGTCAATATGATAAAAAAAAGAAAGAAGAAAACCAAATTATGAGTATCAAAAATGAAAAGGGTGAATCTACCTCCAATGAAGAGGAAATCAAAACAATAATTAGGAATTATTTTTCCCAATTGTATGCACATAAATTTGACAGTCTTAGGGAAATGGATGAATATTTAGAAACATACAAATTGCCCAGATTAACTGAAGAGGAAGTAAATTACTTAAATAATCCCATCTCAGAAAAAGAAAATGAACAAGCCATCAGTCACCTCCCTAGGAAAAAATCTCCAGGGCCAGATGGATTCACTAGTGAATTCTATCAAACATTTAAAGAACAATTGACTCCAATACTCTACAAATTATTTGGGAAAATTAGTGAAGAAGGAGTCCTACCAAATTCTTTTATGATACAAATATGGTACTGATACCTAAATCAGGAAGAGATAAAACAGAGAAAGAAAATTATAGACCAATCTCCCTCATGAATATAGATGCAAAAATTCTAAATAAAATACTAGCCAAAAGACTGCAGCAACTTATCTAAAGAATAATACAATTTGATCAGGTAGGATTTATTCCAGGAATGCAAGGATGGTTTAATATTAGGAAAACCATCAGTATAATTGAGCATATCAACAATAAAACTAGCAGAAACCACATGATCATCTCAATAGATGCAGAAAAGGCTTTTGACAAAATACAACATCCATTCCTATTAAAAACATTAGAAAGTATAGGAATAAATGGAGCCTTCCTTAAAATAATAGGTAGCATCTATTTAAAGCCATCAGCAAGTATTATATGCAATGGGGAGAAGCTGGAAGCATTTCCCATAAGATCAGGGGTGAAACAAGGGTGTCCACTATCACCCCTCTTATTCAATCTGGTACTAGAAATGTTAGCAGTAGCAATTAGAGAAAAAAAAGAAATCAAAGGAATCAAGTTAGGCAAAGAAGAGACCAAGCTATCACTCTTCGCAGATGATATGATGATATACTTAGAGAATCCTAGAGAATCAAGTAAAAAACTGCTTGAGATAATAAATAAATTTGGCAAAGTTGCAGGATATAAAATAAACCCACATAAATCCTCGGCATTCCTATATATTTCCAATGAAACTCAACAGCAAGAAGTAGAAAGAGAAATCCCATTTAAAGTCACTGTAGACATTATAAAATATTTGGGAATCTACCTGCCAAAACAAACCCAGGACCTGTATGATCATAAGTACAAAACACTTTTCACAAAAATAAAGTCAGATCTAACTAATTGGAAAAATATCAATTGCTCATGGCTGGGTCAAGCTAATATAATAAAAATGACAATTTTACCTAAATTAAATTATATATTTAGTGCAATACCAATTAATTTACCAAAAAACTACTTTATAGAGTTAGAAAAAATAGTAACAAAATTCATCTGGAAGAATAAACGGTCCAGAATATCAAGGGAATTAATGAAAAAAAATGCTAGGGAAGGTGGACTAGCTTTACCAGATTTCAATCTGTACTATAAAGCAGCAGTCATTAAAGCTACTTGGTACTGGCTTAGGAATAGAGGAGTGGATCAATGGAATAGATTAGGCACACAAGATTCAGAAGTCAACGACTACAGTAATGTATTGTTTGATAAACCCCCAGACCCTGGTTTTTGGGATAAGAACTCACTATTTGACAAAAACTGCTGGGAAAACTGGAATATAGTATGGCAGAAACTGGACATAGACCATTATCTAACACCATATACCAAAATCAAGTCTAAATGGGTTCATGATCTAGGTATAAAGGTTGATACTGTAAGCAGTCTGCTAAAACAAGGAATAGTTTACCTATCAGACTTGTGGAGAGGGAATGACTTTATGATGAAACAGGAATTAGAGAACATTATAAAATGTAAAATGGATAATTTTGACTACATGAAATTGAAAAGTTTCTATACAAATAAAGCCAATGTAACCAAGATTAAGAGGGGGGTGGGAAATTGGGAAAGAATCTTTACAACCTATGTCTCTGACAAAGGACTCATCTCTAAAATATACAGAGAACTGAGTCAATAATAAGAATACAAGTAATTCCCCAATTGATAAATGGTCAAAGGATATGAACAGGCAGTTTTCAGAGAAAGAAATTAAAGCTATCTATAAGCACATGAAGAAATGCTCTAATTCACTATTGATTAGAGAAATGCAAATCAAAACAACTCTGAGGTACCACATCTCACCAATCAGATTGGCTAAGATGACAAAACAGGAATATGACAAATGCTGGAGAGGATGTGGGCAAACTGGAACACTAATGCTTTGTTGGTGGAGTTGTGAACTGATCCAGCCTTTCTGGAGAGCAATCTGGAACTATGCCCAAAGGGCTATAAATACTTTCATACCCTTTGATCCAGCAATACCACTCCTAGGGTTATATCCCAAAGAGATCATAGAAATGGGAGAAAGACCCATATGTACAAAAATGTTTATAGCAGCTCTTTTTGTTGTGGCAAAGAATTGGAAATTAAGGGGGTGTCCATCAATTGGGGAATGGCTGAACAAGTTGTGGTATATGCATGTTATGGAATATTATTGTGCTATAAGAAACGGGGAGCAGGAAGTCTTCATATTTACCTGGAGAGGCTTAAAAGAACTGATGCTGAGTGAGAAGAGTAGAACCAGGAGAATTTGTACACAATTACAGACACAACGTATGTGTGATGACCAACTTTGATAGACTGGACTCTTCTCAACAATGCAGGGATATAAGTCAATCCCAAAAGACGCATGATGGAGAGAAAAACGTGCATCCAGAGAAAGAACTAGAAAGAACTAAATGTATATCCAGGTGGAAGCAAAATACCTGATCTTTTTCGTTCTCTTATTTGATTTTATGTCCTCTTTACCATTTTTCATTCCAGCTGGTGCAATCCATCCTTATAACCTGACCATTGTATAATGTGAAAGTATTTACAGATCCTATACTTGATAATAAGCCGCCATGGGGGGGAAGGGAGGGAGGGGGACAAAATGTGAAATTCAAGGAATTGTGGAATTGAATCCTGTAAACTAAAAGGAAACAAACAAATTAATAAACTAAAGAATAAAATTTTTTTTTAAAAAATTGGAAAACTTTATGAATTGATCCAAAGCAAAGTTGGCAGAACCAGAAGAACAATGTATACATTAGTAAAATTATGATAAAGATAATCAACTTTGAAAGACTTAATAACTCCAATCAACACAATAACCTACCACAATATCAAAGACTCACAGAGAAACATGCTATCTACCTCCAGATGGAAAACTGATGGATTCAGAAAGCAAACTGAAGAATATTTTCTTCTTTTTCTCTCTTTTTTTTGGAGGAGGGAATGACATGACTAATGGGGAAATTTGTTTTTCGTTATTAGACATATTCATAATGGGTTTGCAGGGTCCTAATTGTGGAAGAGCGATAATTACAGTAATAAGTGAAAAGCCATAAAAACTTAAACTCTATGGAAGGTGGAAGCCCAAACATGGTGACCTGTTATAAAGTCATGAATTAGATACTGAATGCACTGAGTCATAACTTAAGATACTATGACCTATGAAAACCATAACAAGAACATTGTGACCAGTACATAATGAACACACAAACTTATGTTTCAACACAGCATTGGCTTAATGCCCAAGCTGATTACTAAGCAGAAAACCAAAACTATACACTGCTCAGTAGTGATGCACCCTCTAGCTCCTCTTCCTTTTTACTGTTTCCTATAATTACCATGGGGATTTGGGGGGGTTTTGGGAGGGGATCTCTTGAACTGTCTGGCTACTGTCCCAGTCTGAAGATTGCCCCTGTTTTGTAAGTATTCATAGAAATTGATTAAATTGCTACCTATAATAAATCTATATATACTTAGTCTCTTCCTTTGGTATCAAAAAAAAACACCTCATGGTTATTGGCAAGATATAGGTTTCCCCTGCCAGGGGAATTTTGGATCTTACAACTGGCATAGTCAGCAGGATACCAATGCAATGCCAAGAGGAAGTTGTGGCTAGCTAGTGAATGGAAGACAAAGCTGGTGGCTGAAGTGGGATAGCCATTTCCCATGACATTGGAGTGAGCCACCACCAATGAAGGGGAAAACACCAGGATGAAAAGAGTTAAGTATGTAGAAAAGAAGGCAATAAAGGTAGAACCCCTAAGAAGATAGCAATACAGGGGAATATTCAAAGGTTGGTATAAAGGAGAAAGTCTATTTCTATCTCTCCCATTTTCCCTCCTTCCCTGACTACAGCAGCCTCAAAGGAGTGGGTGAATAAGAGAGAGAGAGAGAAAGAAAATAATATTTTCAGTGAAATGAAAAATTATTTGGGTTATGACTGGTAAAGGCAAGTAGGAGGAAGGTAATAGAAGAGTCAGATCAGAATAGAAAAGAAATAAGAAATGTGTAGTTTTAAAGGGCATTGAAAAAAATTTACAAGAGGGATAAGTAGCTAGCAGGAAAGGTAAGAAACTTTAAACACATAAGAATGAGGAGACCATGGGCAGAAAGAAAGGCATAATATGTTTGCATTGACAGTATGAACGGAGAGTTTGACAGTAATTGCTTTGGAATCTTTTTAAAAAGATAAACAAGTTTACAATCACCTTAAAACTCCAGAAGTAGATCATCAGCATTTGTATGGTTATCGAGAGACAGGTTTGGGGGCTGTCTGTAAAAGTTGCAAGGCTTGTGGTTGGAACTGGACTGCACTTAACCCTTTCCTGACTCAACAAAAAGGGGAAAATGTCTGAGTGTCAGAACACAACCAAAAGGTAATTGAGTTTGATTGGAATATTTAGCTAGAATTTAGGGAGTCTTATAAAATAAAATTAAGTACTAGTCCATTTTAAAATAACTTTAAAAATTGGGATGTGTACAAAAATTAGAAAATTGAATGTAAAATATATGAGACTCCTATAAATAAGAAGAAATCATAGAGAGCTATGGGGGAATTGATAAGCTATGTGTTCCATCTGAGATCGTGTAATGGAGATTTGAACGAAATTAAAATATACTCTTAAGTGTGATAATTGGGGCAGATTAAAGTGTAATATCAGATTGCCATTTTTACAATCTTTGGCAGTGGATTGACTGGAAATAGTGGACCCCATAGTATGAAATGACTGGAATAAGTAGAATTTGTATAAAATATAATACTATGGTCAGTATTAAAATCCTAACCCTAGATTCTGTATAATACCATTTGGAACATAGATCTAGTAATTGGATTCATTCTAGTCACATTTTAGGGAAAATACTGTCTCTCTTAATTTGATGCTTAAGATAAGCTGAATTTATTATATTATTTGGCACCAAGACAAACTTGGAAAAGGCATAGATCTGAAATTTGTTAACTAGGTGACCAGAGGCCCTATGTACCAGTGCCAGGTATCATATACTAGGGTCATAAAAATAAACAAACGGTGTTTGCTCTGATGCAAAATGCATGATGCTATATGGGAATTCTAAAAGACAGTCTGTCATGTGAGCAGCCATAATAGTAGAATATTGGGGAAAACCAGTCAGGACAAAACAAACTAAATTAAGACTGAAAATAGATTACTTGCTACCTAGAGAGGATGCGGTTTATATCAATCTGGAAGAAAAAAATATCATGGGGTGGGTTATGGTGTTCAAACAAGCTCTTTCCCAGGGCTGATGACTTGCTGAAGATTTGCAATTTTCTGTATAATACAGAAATTATTTCTAATGATACATCTTTACACCAGGATAAATTTAAATTTCAGACAAAAAGAAAACAAGTGAAAGATATTAAGTTAAATATCTTATGTATGTGAGTCCTGGTAAATTTTTATTGCTTATTGTAATTCCTTGAGAGTAGAAATAATTGTATCTAGTCCTAAACTGTGATTAGTGAAACTTTCCATTTGAGGTAAAAACGTTGGAACTGTAATTGATTTTATTTTGAGGTTTGAGTTTGGGCATAACTGTCTGGTGAATCATTGTCAGTAATAGATCATTTGAGAGAAATGTTGCAAGCTACTCAGAGGAAATGTGATCACGAACTGTTACTGGTTGAGGTTTGCATCTAGGAGAAGCCAAGAGGACAATCTTGGCATTAGTCTAAGTTGGGATCTTCCTGGCCCAGTTTCCCCATTGTGTTCCTTTGAACAGGAATGCCCCCCCCCCCAGTCTGGTTATGAGGTGGAATTATTACTGCATGGTAGATGGTTAAACTGTGACTTTTACCTGAAATCAAACAGAGCTAAAGATGCTAAATGAAATAAAGCTAAGAATGCTTTAGCCTGTCATATATGTGAATTTAGGCTTTAAGTCTGAAAGATCAATTTGATGCTGTTATAATCATCTCCCTGCTTTTTCCTTTTATAGCAGATATTTATAATTAGAGCAAGTGGTCTATAGAAGATTTGAGCACAATGCAAGTATTTGGGATCTTGCTGTTTTCAATCTGAATATATAGTTACTCCATATCCCAAACAACTAGGTAAATTAGTACTCAGGCTTGTCATCTGCCTGCCTACATAGTCATGTGAAAGATTAAGTCCCTGATATAGCTCCTTCTTTCTTAACAATATGGGAATAATTGGACAAAGGTCAAATGTGAAACAAAGATATGCTTTTTTTTAATTTGTGGGGGTGGAAATGAGAAACATCTTGAATTTGGTTTGGGGAAGAGGATTTCAGTGCAATCAGTTTTCTTAGAGGTATGTAACTCATGGAACATTATATATATATATATATATTTGGAGGGGAGAAGGTAGGGCAATTGGGGTTAAGTGACTTGACCAAGTTCACACAGCTAGTTTTTGTGTTGTGTCTGAGGCCGGATTTGAGCTCAGGTCCTCCTGACTCTAGGCCCAGCGCTCTATTTATTGCACCACAAAGCTGCCCCATCATGGAATGTTTTGTGTCACATTAATGGAAAAATCAATTTCATTAAAATTTATTACTAATGTGGGAGTAACACCTGTTTGTACTGCATGGCAAATAGTACAAACATGTTTTGTTGTAAACAACTTACTGCTATGCACTGTTTTGTAATTAATTACTTAAGTATTCTCCTGAGTCTTTTATAATAATTGGAATAAAGTTAGCCTCTTATGAGCAAATTCATTTGTGTGACTATTGAACCCAAGGGTGGAAAGCTTCTACCTCCAACAGTGTTGTTACTTAAATTTTAATGCATCGGATTAGACCCAGTATCATCTGATCCTCTTAATGGAATTGGAATTAGAATGGAAAAGTTTGAGAAAGTAGACAGATCAGATAACACTGTATGTCAAAGATAAATAATTCTAATGGGGAATGTTAAAAAAACAACTAAATTTTCTGAAGCTTCAAGCAAATTCTGGGTTTCTACTTTGATATACCTACTTATAATTCTATTATTAATATCAGAGCCCTAAGGTTTGAGCTGGTTTCTACAATATGAAGTAGTTATTGGAGAAGGAAAATTTTAGAGGCTGTGTTAACTTGTACTGAGATCTATTTTGTAAAAGAGTTTAGCTAGAATATGTAAGGAGTCTCTACAAGCAACCTGGAACCAGAAAAATAATTCTACTAAAGAGTTGCCACTGAGGACAAGACATTTTCCAGATTGCCTGTAATGGAAAACAAAGAAGTACTTAACACCTTGTTTTAGCTACTTAAGTATTTAGCACCTTGTTTGAGTTCAAATGTCTTTGAGCCTTGCCCTGATTATATCAAGTCTTTGTTAAGAAACAGAAGTGGTGACCCCCAAAGTGGGAGGAACTTGCTGATGGAACAGGAAGGAGCTAATAACCATATATAAGGAGAAGCCCAAGCTGGGAAAGAGCAGAAGTGAGAAGAGAACACTTGTGGTATCCAAGCACTCTCTTTGTTTGTGTTGATTTTTGTTTGTGATACTTTGTACAGAAACCCTGGCACCTTACTGGAAGCCCTGAAAGGGGATTGTTTTGTTTGTTAACAGAAGTCCTGGAGGAAGGTTTTGGAGGTTATGGGACTATACTGATGATTTGTGTTGAGTTCTCAGACTTTGTTTGGGGGTATATGTTAATTTCATAGGCAGATATTGAATTGATAATGGTGCCAGCAACGTGTATGAATATTGTTTTGGCTCTGTTGAGCTTTGTCTTCCCAGAAATGGAAACTGTGAAGGACTTGAGGTGGATTAGACAATGTAAGGTTCAGTATGGAGCAGGACCTGGATGAGAAACTGGACAAGGAGCTGAGTGCTGCCTACCTTTTAATCCAGGTGACAGTAGATTCAGGCAGGAGCTGGACCCATGGAAGAGGAACCATGGAATCTGAGAGCCAGCCTTGAGTCACAATAAAAAGATCTCTCCTTGGGTACTTAGTGCTGATTGAGAAGATTATGATTTACTGTGGCCTAGGGGTAGGAGAACTTTGTACTCTATACCTAGTACCTCTTAAGGATGATTCAGTTAAGGATGATTGGAAACTAATCTCCAATTAAGAAGAAAGAAGAATTTTGCCTGAGAGATTAAGACAGTGTGACCTAGGGGGATGGAGAACTTTGACCTTATACTTTGTGTCCCTTAAGGAGGTTTGCTCCTTAAGGATGATTGAGTTAAGGACTTACTGAATGATATCTTTTGTTAAAAACTATGTGGCCATTTTAGTGATGATTTGTTATGTTATAACGTTGTGAATGCTGTACTTTAGTTTCTGTGAATGTTTTGCTTTAATTTACTGCTGAATAAATAAAGAGTTCACTATACTATATAATCATGACCTTAAAGCTGTTCATAGTATCAGCCCTCTGGAAAGCTGCTTGTGCTTCTCTTTACATTGCCCCAAGAAAATTAGTTCCAGAGACCAAACAACTACATGGGATGTCTGAATTCCAAGATGAAATTTGCTAATTAAATGGACATTGGGGGTGGGTTGATGGTCATCATTGTACAAAGATCCCCTTGACAAAAAGGGGGAAAACTGAGAAAATCAAATTGTTCTGATTCTATTCTCTATCATCCCCAATATATTGTAAAACTGCCCGAGTCATTTTTATTTGCCTCTGGACCTACTTCAGAAACTCAGTTGACCTCTATTAAGTTAAACCAGAAACATCAACCAATCATTAGTGACTCATTATCTAGCTCCTCCTCCCTTTGTCTTTTTTCTATAATTACCATGGAGATTTGGGGGGGGGGGTCTTTGTGGGAATCCAGCTTGCTGCCCTAGCCCAAAGAATGCCCCTACTTTGTAAGTATTCATAATGACTAATTGAATTACTACCTATAACCAATCTGGAGATATTTGGCATCTTCCTTTGGTATCAAAAGAACATCCTAAAACCCCAAAGTTATGCAGAAGGTATAGGGGGTTTCCTAGCCAGAGGAATTTTGGACCTTACAGGTTCTATTTTTCTTGTCTTCTCAGTGCATAGCTATTGGACAGTGAGGAAGAACACAATTTGGAACTAAAAATAAAATACTTTTTTTAAAGTGCTGCTATAAATATTTTGATTTACTTGGGGCATAAACCAAGTGATAAAGTATCTGGCTAAAAGGTTATGAACATTTTCTTCCCTTTATTTGTACAATTTCCAATTGTTTCCCCAAGATAATCTGTACTTCTTCATAGGTCTACCAAAAATACATTAGTGTGCCTATCTTCCCATAACCACTCAAATATTAACTATTCCTATCTCTTGTCATCTTTACCAATTTTCAGAATGTGAGGTGAAAGCTTAGAGTTATTTTGATTTATATTTATCTCATTACAAGTGATTTGGAGTATTTTTTTTTTTTTGCTTTTTTGGAGGGGGGGAAGGCTGGGTGATTGGGGTTAAGTGACTTGCCCAAGGTCATAAGGCTAGTAAGTGTTAAGTGTCTGATGCCAGATTTGAACTCATGTCCTCCTGACTCCAGGGCTGGTGCTCTATTCAATGCCCCACCTAGCCACCCCTGATTTGGAACATTCTTCTATATGGTTGTTAACCATCTGCAATTCTTCTTTTGAGAATTGTGCATTTATATCCTTTAACAACTTATACATCAAGGAATGACTTTTGGTATACACAATTAACAGATATACACACACATGCATTCACGCATGCATAGCTATGCATATATAAATATAAGAACATATCTGTATGTATACATCTCTGTTAGCTGTAGATCATGGCTTATAAAGAAAAGTTCTCTTATTGCTATTCTTGTGATTTCTGGAGCCATGTAAAATAATTTGGAGAGTGAACATACTTTCTTTGCTCCTATATTCCTATATTAGGAAGGCAACATGTATCCCTATAGCATATGATTGCTTTTGATTTTAGATACTTTTTAGGATATTGAAAAAGAATGTCTATGCCTGTATTTTGTCAGATTTTAACCATAATGGACTGTTTTATCTTGTCAAAGGCATTTTTTGAATTTATTGATATAATCATGTGATTTTTTTTGACATTTTGGTTTGCAATATGACTACTTATATTGAATATTTACTAAAGTTGAGCCATTCTTGCATCCCTCTTATAAACACAACTTAGTCATGATGAATAATTACTCAAATGAATGACTACAGTCTATTTGACTATTTTATTTCAAGTTTTTAAATTGATATTCATTTATGACATTTGTCTATAGCTCTCCATTCTTAATCCTTATTTGATTTATGTATTGTGACTTTTTGTCACATAAAAGGAATCAGATAGGATATTTTCTTTCTCAATTTTTGAAAATAATTTTTGTAGTATTGGTACTAATTATTCTTCACAAGTTTGATAGAACTCTCCTGTGAATCTCTCAGGATAAGGAGGTTGCTTTTCCCCTCCCTTGGTACTTCTTTTATAACCAGTTCTACTTATTTTTCTGAGATTAAATTAAGATGTCTACTCAGTCTTCTGTTGGTCCAGGTATTTTATATTTTTGGAAATATTGTTCTATATCTTTAATGGTACACAGTCTGTCAGAATATATGTATATTATAGGTTCTGATTGGCCTTTTTATTTTATCTGGTATTGTTGTTGTGATTTTGCCTGGTTAATTTGCTAAATTTTAATTTGTTTTTCTGCTGTCTTTAATCAGATTGGTTAAAGATTTGTTCAGTTTATCATTCTTTTTAAATAACCAATTTTTATTTTATCATTTCTAAAGTTTGTTTTGTTTTGATTTTTTGTTTCCAGTTATCTATTTCTGCTCTTATTTTCAATATCTCCTCTTTTAGGCTTACTTTAGATTTGTAGGCTTTATAATTTTTTTAAAGCAATAGGGGTTAAGTAACTTGCTCAAGGTTAAATGGCCAGTTATTTCTAGGTGTGGTGCTGAGTATCTGAGGCCGGATTTGATCCAGGTCATCCCGACACTGGAGCCGGTGCTCTTACTCGCTGAGCCACCTGGCCGCCCCGGCTTTATAATTTTTAAAGGCATATTTATTTCATTAATCTTTTTGCTACATTTTTAAATTTACATTTATATGGATAAGAGCTTTCCTCTGTGTACTTCCTTAGCAAAATTCCAGAAATTTTTATATATTGTTCTACTTTTTTTTTTTTTGATCACTAGGATTTTATTGCTGTTTCCATTTAGGTCTGTATCTTTTTGTTATGCTCCATAAATAGGCTACTATTTTTATTGTGCTATGTGTTTATTATATTAGTTCTGCTTTTTTTCAAATTTGTTAGTAATAGCTCTGTTCCCTAATATATGGTCACTTTTTGTATAAGTTCTATGTAATTCTGAGAAATACTTTATTTTCAAACCTATTTAGAAGATGCAATAGTTCTTCTAGCTCTAGTTTCTTCAGCACTTTGTTCAGTTCTGTATCTTCCCTTGTATATATCTTTTTGTTAGACTTATCCAAAGCTGAGAAAGAAATATTCAAAATATCCTGACACTGTCATATTACTATCCATGTTTTCTTGCAATTCAGGTAAGCTTTCCTTTATAAATTTTGATTCTATGGCATTTAGAACATATAAATTTAGTAATAATATTGACTTTTTTGTCTATAGTTCCTTTCAGCATAACATAGTTTCCTTATTTATCGCTTATCTTTCAAATGTTTATTCTTGCTTTGTTGGGTAGCATGATCGCAATTCTGATTTTTTTTTCATTTACCTGATATATAGTGAATTTTTTTCTAGTTCCTCATGTATTTTCTGTGCATGACTTTGCTTTTTAAGAATATTAATTATTGTACTCGCTTTGGCAGCACATATACTAAAATTGGAACAATACAGAGAAGATTAGCATGGCCCCTGCACAAGGATGACACACAAATTCGTGAAAAAAAAAGAATATTAATTGTTGAGTTTGGTTTCCTTATCTCCTCTGTCACTATTTAAAAAAAAATTCTATTGGACTGTTTCATCCATTCATATTTAAAGTGATTAAGAGTCAGGCTTATAGTCTTCATTTTTCTCAAGTATTGTTTTTCCCCCTCCACATTAGAATTTTTCCCTCTTCCTCTGGAAGCACAATATTTTTTTTTCTCTTCAGTTACTTTAACTTAATCTACTTTAAAGCAACCCTATTCCTACCAGCTATCTTCGCCTCAGCCTCAAATTCATTTCCCCCATTCCATTTCTTACCACTTTTTAAAGTTTTAATTTGGCTCAACCTATTGGTTCTTTTTTCTTTCTTCTTTTTCTCTGGGTATTTAATTCCACACATATACCTTTTTTTGACCCTCTCAGCTAAGTAGTCAAGTAAAATCCCCTTTTTCTATTGCCCTTCTACTTCTTTTGTTTGTTAGGTTTTTTTTTGTTTCATTTTTTGTACTTTTTCTACAAAAGATTTCTTAGCCCCATTCTCTTCATTATTTATCTTCCCTTTTTGTTTAAGACTTTTTTGCTTTAAATCTTTACCTTTATATTTATTTAGTCCTTCTTTAGTCTCTGTATTCTGCATGGAATTAAAGCTTCTATTTTGGGTTCCTTCTAAAGTGTTTTGGGATTTTTCCTTATAATTCTTTCCCTCTTTGTTGTGTATCACTCTTACAAATACTAGTCCCTCCAGATTACAGAAAATACTGTCCCATGGTAGGAATTTGCATAACCTCCTGATTATGCAGTTCTTATTAACCTTTGCCTTCAACATGGTCTTTTTTTCCATATTTACCACAATATGTCCATGTTCTTCCACTCTTCTGGTTGTCAGCTAAACACAGGAGCTCTGATTCACCTTCTTTATAGAATATCTTTCCTCCACCATAGGAGTGTTCATCGATGATTCCCCTCTCCCCCTGCTAAAACTAGATATTTCTCTTTCTTGCCCCCTTTTCACCCCCTCTCTGGCCCTTTTTATTGAACATCCATCTTTTCATTAATTTTTTAGATTGAGGTTTTCTGGGTATCTCACATTTGTTTGCATCTTGAACTATTTTCCTCTTTGGAACATGTTATTTCACTCTTTTATACAGCTTTTGGTGGGTGCAAAATAGTCCTGCATAATTCATATTTCCTTTCCCTTATATATGAAGGGATTTTTCCTGGTCACTTACAGAATAAGTTATTTGTCATTGGAATTATTAAAGTTAATCACTAAATGTCTTGGAGTTTGCATCATAGAGTTTTTCCCCCTCAGAGGTAATCTGTGGATTATTCTGCTTAGCACATTGTTTTCTGTGTCCAGAGTTTCTGAACAGTTTTCTTGTACTATTTCTTGCATTGTGGTGTTCATATTTTTTGATTGGTTGTGGTTTTCTGGGATGCCTATAATGCTAAGGATGTCTCCATGACTTCTTTCTTCAAGATCAATATAGTTTGCCTCTATGGAAGCTATATCTTATTTTAATGTTACTGTTCTTTGTTTTTCTTCTTCCAGATTGTCCTTCACTTCTGTGTATTGACATCAATAAGTTGTTCTCTTTTTTTTTTCTTTTGTGAGATTTAATGCCGTGGATTTAATTTTTTTTTTAAAGCAATTGGGGTTAAGTAACTTGCTCAAGGTTACACGGCCAGTTATTTCTGGGTGTGGTGCTGAGTATCTGAGCCCACATTTGATCCCCAGGTCATCCCGACACTGGAGCCGGTGTTCTTATTCGCTGTGCTACCTGACTGCCCCGAATTTAAATTTTTCAAGTTTACTTTCTATAAGTTTCCTGATGACTTATCTGCCAACTATTTCTACTGTATAGACTATAAATTCTGCTTTCACAATCCTTATTTCTCTTTTAAACCATTCAGAAACACATTCTTTGGTTCTTTATTAATAGTACTACTGTGACTATTGTAAACTATCTGTCAAGTGGTCCCTGGACCTTGATATAACAATTGACTTCAGGGAAGGCACTCTCACAAATAGTCTCTGCCCCACATGTACTACCTGAAGTCAATCCTGGGAACATCAATATCTATTTTTTTTTCTAAGACTGGGTCTTACTATTTTGTTCAGGCTGTAAGGGCAGTGGCCACTCACAAGCAGGGACACACTACTGATTTGCTGCATTTTCCTGACATAGGTTCATCTCTCCTTGTGCAGCGTAGTGTCCCTGTCCTTGGGGTTCACCATTTTGAGATCAAATTTAGTGAGAATACCCAACTGACTTTAGCCCTACTACAATTCAGAACTTCTGAACTCAAGTGACTCACTAGCCTGAGCTTCAACCATTATCAGGGATGATAGGCATGTTCTACCACTCCAACTCTTACAAGAAATCTCTAGCCCATGTCTCTCCCAATTTTATCTTAACACCATTAGTTTCTGGTTTGTTTTGATCTTCTCAAAAGAAAATCAGCTCTGATATAGCAACTTTCTTCATCAAGGCTCCATGCCTCTTTTATATTAGTACTCTTCAGGTCTCTTGTTCCTAGTCTGGCTCACTTTCTGCTAAGTTGACATAGTGTGCTAAGGCTGTATCCTCTATCACTAGCAAACATCTTGTACTTTCTCCACGGTTCATGCAGTTTACTGCAGGGGTTGTGAGATAACATGGATAAGACCGGAGGATGTTCAGGCCTCTCTTCAGATGCCTGGGAAGCATAGTGATTCTATCTCTTCTCTCTAAAGACTATGTACTATCTTACCTATTCAGCAGAAGCACCTGTGAAAAGGGATGGGGGGAGGGAGAGAGAGAGACAGAAAGACTTAGTTTTAAGCCTGAGGCACTAATATTAATCATTACAGAAGGAGATTGTGCTAACTTTTTATATTGGGGGTGGGAGAAGGCAAAGTCAATGAAAACTACCTATTGATCATATTATGACCTGTAGCTGGATGGATTTTCTATAAATCTATTTATTCAGCCCAGATATGTAGGCAGTTCTGGTTGACAATGAGCTATACCCATGAAGTAGAAAGAAAAGATCAAGACAGTCTTCAGTCCACCACAAAAGTTTGCCTCAATAATCCTCCTTAGTATTCTCTTATGTTATTTTATGTTGATGAATGTGCAACACCATGATGTTGTATATTCATAACCCTGAGATACTAAATGACCAAAAGGAAGATCTGTCTTCCGTACCCTGAGTGAAAGCTCAATGGACCATTTATGAAAAGACATGGATAAGACCAGAGAATATGCAAGCTCCTTGAGGTATGGAATGGTTTCATTTCTGTTTTTATATCCCTGGTGCCTAGGTTAGTGCCAAAAGTAAAGTAGGTACTTAATGAATGCTTATTGACCAATTGATTTTTGTAAAAGTTACCACCATATTTCCAGTTTCCCAAGTATGAAAACTTGGCAGGTTATTCACTCTTGATTCACTCAACTATTCACCTCATTTTCCCTCACCCTCTGTATCCGGTCTTTTGTCACATCATGCCATTTTTACCTGGTCACCATCTCTCATCTTCAACCCCCCCTCTCTACTCAAACTACTGCCATCTTACTTCAGGCCCTTTACATACCAATTCTGTTTTACACCATGCTGCCAAAGTGATTTTACTTAAGCACAGAGCTAACCATATGACTCCCCTGCTCAGTTAACTCCAGTGACTTCATATTGCCTGTAGGATAAAATGTAAACTCCTCTATTTAGCTTTTATAAGTCCTACACAATTTGATGTTAACCTATTTCTTTACACATGACACATTGTAAGCATTTATACTAGCTGTAGATATACCTGAAAAGCACTCCCTTCTTACCTGTATCTCTTCCTTTAAGGAACCAATCACACACATTCCTCTACATGAAGCCTTTCCTTATTCCCCCAACTGTGAATTCTCTCCCTACTAAATTACCTTGTATTTAACTACTTTGCATATATTTGTATTTATTCACTCTATATTTATACTGTGTGTATATGTATATATATGTATATACAATTAAATTATATATATATTTTTATACACATATTATATGTGCATACACAAATATATATGTATTAAAAATCAAGTCAACAAGCATTTATTAAGCACTTAATATATTCCAGGTTCTGTGCTAAGTGTTAAGGACATAAAAGCTCCACGTCTGAAGGAGCTAAATATCTAGTGGGGAAAAAGAAAGAAAGAAGGAAAGAAAGAAAGAAAGAAAGAAAGAAAGAAAGAAAGAAAGAAAGAAAGAAAGAAAGGGCAAGAAGGAAGGAAAGAGAGAAAAAGAGGGAGCTAGAGGGAGAGGAAGGGAAGGAAGGTAGGACAGAACAATGGATGGAAGGAAGGAAGAAAAAGTACAAACAGGAGATTAATAAGATTAACTGAAGATAAGGAAAGGAAGGAAGGAATATTAAGAGGAATTAGGAAAGATATTTTTTGAGGTGGGATTTTAGCTGGAACTTGAAGGAACCCAGGGAAACCATGAGACTGAGATGAGAAAGGAAAGGATTTCAAGCACAGGGGACAGCCAATCAAAATGTGTAGTTATAAGATGGAGTCATGTATTAGGAAAAATAAAGCCAGTGTCACTAGATCATAAAGCACATGAAGGGGAGTAAGGTGCAAAAAGACTGGAAATGTAGGAAGGATCCAGGTTATGGGGTGCTTTAAAAGCTAAACAAATGATTCTATACTTGCTTCAGGAAGTAAGAGGGAGCCACTGGAGTTCTTTGAATGGGTAATGGGTGACATAATCAAGTCTATGCTTTAGGAAGATCACTTTGTCAGTTGAGGGGGTAATGAACTAGAATGGGGTGAGAATTAAAACAATGATATCAACCAGAAGACTTTTGCAATAGCCCACGTGTGAGGTGATGAGGGCCTTAAGTAGGGTGGTGGCAGTGTCATAGGAGAGAAGGGGGTGCTGGACAGAGATGTTATGGAGGCAGAATTGTTAAGACTTGGCAAAGTGATAGTGAGGAGTTAAGGGTAACACCTATGTTGAATGCCTGGGGTGATTTGAAGACTGGTGATGCCTTGAGAAAAATAGGAAAATTAGGAAGAGGGGAGGGCTTCAGGGAAAGACAATGAGCAGAGTTTGAAACATATTGAGTTTAACTCATATAGAGGGACACCAGTTCAAGATTTCCAATAGGCAATTGGAGATAAGAGGTTAGAGTTCAGAAAAGAAATTGGGTTATATAAATGGATCTGAAAATTATCAGTAAATAGATGATTAAACACAGGGGAGCTGATAAGATCAAATGAAATAATTCAGAGTGAGAAGGTAAGAGAGCCCATGAAGAAATCTTAGAGAGCACCGTGGTAAATGGATTTGACCTGAAGATCCAGCAAAGGAGATTGGAGAGCAGTTAGAGAGGTAGAAAAAGCAGAAGATAGTCATGTCACCATTGGTGCAAAGAAAAGCAACCTTCCTTTTGACTTCAGGTCTCCCATCTTCTGCTGTGCCTGTCCTTTGAGGGTAGAGGAGTGGCATCCTCCACTCAATGATGAACCTTCTTGTATTTGGTCAGATGTTTCACATCCCAGTGACTCTGAACTCCTAGAGATCACCATCTAAAGTAGGAGTGAGGAATGTGCAACCTCAAGGCCACACATGGCTCTCTAGGTCCTCAAGTGTGGCCCCATTGACTGAATCCAAACTTCACGAAACAAATCCCCTTAATAAAAGGATTTGTTCTGTAAAACTTGGATTCAATCAAAGACCATACCCAAGGAATTAGAAGGCCACAGGTTCCTCACCCCTGAAAACCCATTCCATAGTCTCTACCACCTGATTCCTCATTCTCATTCCCCTCAACCCTGTTACCCCAAAATGTCAATCTAACTCTACCCAGCCCTTCTACATATTGTATCTTATGGATTACTTGTCCCATATGCATTTTTAAACTTTTTCTCTCCCACTTTTTCCATCTACTAGTTCTTACTAAAACCTGGCTTCCTTCTGATGACACAGCTTCATTGTCCACTCTTTCCAGTACTCCTGTACCTTCACTCATTGTCCTTGGTTCATTGGTCAAGGTGGAGGGCTTAGAATACTTGTTGCTTTCCAACCACCAATTCCAGGTTCTCCCCCTCTATCACTCAGTAACCTCTCATCCTTTGAGGTACATGATAGTTATATCTACCACCTAATCAAAATTCTGGTACCTGCTGTCAACAGACCTTCAGGTTATTCCCCTTCCTTCCTCAGTAAGTTTGGTATGTCTCACAATTTTTTTCTCCTATCCAAACCCTGCATAAATACTAAAGGGACTTTAATATACATATTGACTCTCTTTCAAACACACCAACTACTCAGTTCCTTAACTTACTTATTTACTTCTCATGACCTACTCTTCCATCCCACCTCAGCCACACACAAAGGTGGTCATACCCTTGATCTTATAATCACCCACAAATCATATCCATGTTTAAGAATCCTGAAACCCCCTCATTTGACCATAATGTATTTGCTTTTCACCTCTCCCTCTGTCTATTTTACAACCTCTAGTACCTTAACCTCTCAATTCTCTCCAAGGTTACTTCCTCTGCATTAGTCACTTTCTCTCAACTTTTTATCCAATTCCCAATTCAGCTCTACCCTATCCACCTTTCTTGAATCTCTAACTCCCTTACTATTTCACCAGTTGTACTCTGCCAAGCTTCAGCACTGGATCAGTTCAATCATTTACCAACTTCTCTCCTACACACATGCTACTGAATGAAGGTAGAGAAAAATCATGAAGCTATTTGACTGGGTCCACAAATTTATGTTGCACAATCTCAACTGAACCCTCGCTGCTACTAGGTAATCCTACTATACCTGTTTTATCAAGTCACTGTTCCACTCTACACTGTAGCTCTTCCAAACTTTTTCATCCCTCCTCAACTCTCCAATGGCCTTGCCTCCCCAACTTCGTCATCTGAGAACCCTGCCTCATAACATTATGAGAAAAAATTGAGGCCATTCACAGTAAACTCCTTTTCTCCTCTTCTTCCTATCTTATCATTCATATGCCTTCTGCCACTTTCTCTTCTTTCATCCTTATCTCACATGAAATGGCTTTACAAGGTTAGCCCTTTCTACTTGTTCAAGTGATCCCATTCCATCCCATCTCCTCCAATGGATTGCCTTCTCTGTCATCCCCACTAGTTCACTTATTTTCAATCTCTCCCTCCATTCATTCATTTTCTATTTCCACAAATATTCCCATGCCTCCCCTATCCTGAAAAAAAAACCCTTACCTGATCCATCCAACATTGCTAACTATTGTCCCGTATCCCTTTTTCCCTTTGTAGGTAAACTTGATAGCCTTGAAAAAGCCATCAGTACTTATTAAAGATTCCTTAATTGCTGAATCCAATGACCTTTTTTCAATCCTCATTCTCCTTGACCTCTCTGTAGCCTTTAACCCTACTGATCATTCTATCCTCCTTAATATTCTCTCTAGGTTTTGGGGACACCACTCTCTCCTGGTTCTCCTACATATCTGACTACTCTTTTTTAATCTCTTTTGCTGAATCCTCATATAGATCATGCCCTGTCACTGTAGGTGTCCCATGGGGTCCTATCATGATCTTTCTTCTCTTCTTCCTCTATACTACCTCAATGGTGATCTCATGAGCCCCAAATAATTTAATTACCATCTTTATGCTGATGATTCTCAAATCTGCCTTTCCTGCCCTAATTTTGCTGCTAACCTCTAATCTCACATCTCCAATTTCCTTTCAGGCATCTCAAACTGGATGTCCAGGAGACATCTGAGACTCAATATATCAAAAACTGAACTCATATTTCCTCCTAAACCTCTCCCTACATCCTACCTTTCTTTTGACTATAAAGGACCACCATCCTCTCAATCCCTCTGGCTCACAACCTGGAAGTCAGCCTGGATTCCTCACTGTCTCTAACCTCATATTATATCTAATCTATTGCCAAGGTCTATCAATTTTACCTCTGCAGCATCTCTCTAATATGCCCCCTTCCCTCCTGACACTGCCACCATTCTGGAATAGGCCATCATTTCATTCTAGCACTATTATAATAGCCTGCTGGTAGATTTGCCTGGTTCCAATTCTCTCCCCACTCCAATTCATTCCCCCATTCAACCATGTAAGTAAGGTGAATTTTAGTGTGTGTGAACTGGATATTTTGTTATTATTTCTTAGTGTTCAGTTTCCCAGGATCCATATCCATAATAATCTCTTGTTCCCAGTTATTAGATATAAGTTCCCATAACAATGGTTCAAAACATCTTCACCATGCTTGCACAGCATTATATAAATTATAAATAATATAATGATCTACTGCAACTGTGCAGCGAGATACAGGGATGGGGTGATGTAAATTTATGATTGCTAACAATATGCCTTCTTTGTCTGTTGCTCCTATAAAACAGGTGGTTATAGGTCAGTGAATGGGAAACCTTAGGGTTGAATGCACAAATGCTGTGTGTGCTTCAACTGGCCCCCATTGAGGGTTAGGGAAACTTAGGGTTGAATGCACAAGCTGGAATGCTGTTTGTCCCTCAATTGGCCCCCAAGAAGGCTTGAGGGGATTTAGGGAAATGCACAACTGACCCCACTGAGATGTAGAGGTAGTCATCACCCCTTCTTGCCAGCCCCTAGGAGAAGGGTGATTAGGGAATGCTGTAGGAGTTTGTCCTCCCATTTTCAGCAATCCTCTTCTGAGAAAACTAAATTAGAATAACAGAAGATTATTAAGCCCTTCATAGTATCTTTCTTGTCTGACCAGATCAAGAGTGAAACTGCACTAGCAGCCCTCCTGTGTGCTGTGTTTATTTGTCTTACAAACCACTAAAGTGATTTTTCTAATGCATAGTAGATTTGATCATGTCACCACTGCCCCCCCCCCCCCCACTCACTAAACTCCAGTGGCTCCCTATTGCCTCCAGGATCAAATACAAAATACTCTAGCAACAGAATCCTTCATAACCTAGACTCTTCCTACTTTTCCAGCAAAGTCACCAGCCTCACTTTCTCCTCTAGAGTCTTTTTTTTAAAGAGACCATTCTTTGCCTCATTTTTTATTAAGCCTTAATCACTGAATGGGCACTTGCTGCCTCAGTCAAACTGAAACCTGTGAAAAGCTTTACCTTGAAAAGACCAAGAGCCCCCACTGCTTCCTGGGACAGCTACAGTTGTCCTGATCCATATCAGGCCACTGAACCCAAATGGCTCCAGAGAAAGTGAGACTGGTGATCTCACACTGACCTCCCTCACTTAAATACAATTCACTTACATGTCATGGCATCACATCCTGATGTCATGGTCCTCTTGCAGAACAAAGAACAAACAACAACTAGCCTCTTGACTACTCCATTATCAAGACCTTACATCTCTCAGATCTGGGTATTTTTTTTTGGCTGTTCCCCATGCTGGAATAACGTCCTTCTTTAAGTCTGACTACTGATCTCCCCAGCTTCCTTTAAATACCAACTAAAATACCACCTTCTACAGGAAGTCTTCCCTAAATCCCTCTTAATTCACTGTCCACGCTTTGTTAATTATCTCCTATTTATCTTATAAATAGCTTGCTGTTTATAATTGTTTGCAAGTTGTCTCTCCTATTGGTTTGTAAACTCCTAGAGGACCAGGACTGTTTTTTGCCTCTTTTTGTATCCCCAGCATTTAGCAAAGTGCCTGGCACTTAGTAAGCACTTACTTAAATGTTTATTGACTGATTTTCACAGAAACCGAAAGAGGAGAGATTACCTAGGAGAAGAGGTTGATTAATATTTTCAAAGGTTACAGAGAGTTTGAGAAGAATGAGGACTGAGAGAAGGTCATTAGATTTGGCAATTAGGAGATCAATAACTTTAGAGATAGTTTCAGTTGAAGTATGAGTTTGGAAACCAAATTATAGAGAATTAAGAACAAAGTGAGAGGAAAGTAAGTCAAGGCTTCCCCTGTGGATAGCCTTCTTAAGAGGTTTAACCAAGAAAGGGAGGGGAGACATAGGATGATAGTAAAAATAAATGGATCTAGTGAAGTGTTTTTTTTTTTGTTTTGTCTTTTATGATAGGGAAGACATAAGCATGTTTATAGGTGATAGGAAAGCAGCCAGTAGATAGGGAGAACTTAGTGATAGATTAGAGGGGACAATCTGCTAGATGGAATAGTATCACTTTATCAGATAGAAGGGTTTTCCTTGGAAAGGAAAAGAACCACCTCTTTATATGAGACAGGGTTGAAGGAAGAGATAGTAGAAGATAGATAGCTAAGCTAAGAAACATGAGGAGAAGGGTATAAGAGGGAGTTCTTGACAAATGGCCTCATTTTTTTTTCAGTGAAATATAAGGCAAAGTTTTAAGCTAAGAGAGTGGGGAAAGGAAGCTGTGGGAGGTTTGAGGAGGGATGAAAAGGTTTATATGTTTGTACATATATGTACACTTACACTTATATACACATACACAAATCATATACATGTATAGATGTGTGTATAAATTATATGTGGATATACATGTGTGTATATATGCTTGTAGTCTCCCCTATAGAACACAAACTCCTTACAAACAAGAATTGTTTCATTCTTTGTAATTATATCATCAGTGCCTGGAATATAGAAGGTAATTAATTAATATTCTTTTTTTGAAGAAGTATACAAGATATGAAGGCATGGAGTGTCTGTGAGCCATATCCATGCAGCATGGGCCCATATTTATAAAATTACAAGACTAACAGAGTACCATCATCATCACCATCACCATCGGTAGCGTTAGTAGTAATAGTAGTATTACAATGATTCTCAATGTCTATAAGTCTTCTTTTAAGGGCTTGAGAATTGAAGGGCCATTGTTCTAGACCAGAAATCATTAAGGCATCCCCCTGCCTCTTTGTAGTGAGGTACTTAATTCAGTCTTCATTAGACTTGTATTCTGTACCACTTATTTTGCTCCATAAGCTCATTTAGTATGACTACCCCCCAATAAATTTCATGCTCCCAGCAAGTAAACACTGGTTAGAAGGTTTATGTCCGGAGCCTATTATTCCTCTACTACAGAAATAGATGGCCCAGTGAATAGAGTACTGGACTTGGAATCAGGAAGAGTCATCTTCATGAGTTCAAATCCAGCCTCAGATATTTACTAGCTGTGTGACTCAGGGCAGTTCAATTAACCCTGTTTGCCTCAGTTCCTCATTTATAAAATAAATTAGAGAAGTATATGGCAAAGCACTCCGGCATCTTTGCTAAGAAAACCCCAAATGGAGTCACAGGACAAAGTGTCAGATATGATTTAGCAACAATAATGTGCCAAATAATCAATAGCTAATGACTCCAAGCATTGGAGGAAGGGGAAGGAGAGTCCTAAAATCACGCACCCATCTAAATTAGCCTGCCTTAGATTAAGAATCCTCAAAGATGACCTTTCCACCTCTCTCCGGGTGGGGTGGGGGGGTGAGGGGGGGAGTGCTGTGTGAGACAGCAGCCTGGCAGCATGTACCATGGCTGGGTGAGGAAAGCTGATCGCGGTGATCAGAGACGAGGACACTGTTATCGGTTTCCTGTTGGGTGGCATCGGGAGCTCAACAAGCACCGCTCAACTTCCTGGTGGTGGAGAAGGACACGACCATCAATGAAATCGAGGACACCTTCCAGCAGTTTCTAAATCAGGATGACATTAGCATCATCCTTATCATCCAGTATATTGCTGAAATGGTGAGACATGCATTGGATGCCCACACACACTCAATACCTGCTGTTTTGGAGATCACTTCCAAGGAACATCTCTATGATGCAGCCAAGGACTCCATCTTACCTCGTGCCTGAGGCATGTTCACTGCTGAAGATCTTCGCTAAGGGACACCCATATCACCCTTCCCTGCACATTACATTCCACTACTGAAATGAAAAGGGGGAAGGCTTATGGTACTTGCTATTTATTGGGCCCTGGAGTAAAGCTAAGACAGAATGAAGACTGGAAAACATAAAGCCCAACTCCTCAAATGTGTCCCTCTTCTTCTGTTTCCTCTTCCTTCTCCTGGTTGATTTTGTGCCGTCTTTGTCTTATGTCAATGCTAAATTAAAGTTCATTTCTCCAGGAAAAAAAAAAGAATCCTCAAAGATAAATAATTTTAGCTAAAGCATGCTTTCCCTTTTCCCCTCCCCTCCTCCCTCCATTACAGAAAAAGATGTTAATTTATCCAGGGCATGAAAAGGAAAGGAAGAGAATCTAGGGAAGAACTAAGTAACAGGACCCTTGTGCTAGATTGTCCCAAGCCTGAAGGAAAGGGAACTGAGAAGGGATTTAGGACAAGGACAAATTTAAGGTAGTGAACCCTGTATCCCCAACACAGTAAGAGGCAAGGGAAGCCAGTTAGCATACCCTCAAGGGTGTATTCACCAAAGAGGGAAAAGCCAGAGAGTGGTTGACAGGAGAAGAGAAAATAAAGGATGATTTCATCACCAAATATTCCAAGAGCAAAAAAAACAATAAAAGTCCAGAGAACAAGCAGAGAAGGAAAAAAAAAACACAGAAAAGATATTAAAATGAGAAAGATGAACAATAAATTTTAAAAGATAATACAATGCTCTTAACAAATACTATAAGAAGAAAAGTACTCCAATGTCAGATAAAAGTCAGAATCCTATGGACTCCCAAAAGAGCCTGTAATAATAATAAAAAACTTCATAATGATTAAAAAGAGAAATGAAACCCACAAAAGAAGGGAGTTATAATGAATATAGGTAAAATTTTAAAATGCAATAAGAATTTTAATACTCAATTGGTAAAGTTGGAAAAAAATTAATCCATAATGGAGATTCTTTCTTAAAGAAATTAAAAAGTAAGGGCAGCTAGGTAGTACAGTAAACTAGCCCTAGAGTCAGGAGGACATTAGTTCAAATCTGGACTGAGAGACTTGACACTTATTAGCTGTATGACCTTGGGCAAGTGTATCAGCAATGCCATATTCACAATGCCTATAGAGATTACAAATATGCTGATATAATTATCCATCACAAAATACATCAGGTTTGCCATATGGGGAAATAAACTAGAAAATTTATTAAGATACCAAAAGACTGAGTCCCAAAACCAGAAAGTGAAAGCCATCAGAGTAGTTATGATATTGGCACAGGTAGATAAAGTAGAAAGCACCCACATTCTCAAGCCTTTAAAACAGAACAGGCTACCTCAGGCAAAGGTCCTCCTCTCCCCACTCACAGCAACCACCCAGTGTCCTGGAAGCACGCTCCCAGCAGCTCTGGCCCCGGCAGTCCTCAGCAGGAGTCCTAACTCAAAAAAAAAAAAAAAGGCAACTGCCGCCAACTGCCAACCGCAGGACCGTTAGCTCGGCTTTTCACTTTCTCTTGCTCTGCTATGTCAGCACGTCCATGGGGCATGGGAGATCTTTAAATCCCATAACCCTTACATTCGGCCCCAAGATCTTTCATGTCCCTTACTTGGCAAAAATACAGTAGGAATAACTGGTGTCAACAAAATTTCACAACAATATAACAAGAATAGCACACAATAAACACAAAAAAACATATTTTAGGGTGGGGCTTGAGCACAAGCTCCCCATCATTCCCCCCACCCCGAACAAATGGGGCCCCAAAATCTTGTGGTAAGGGGTGAAGATCTCTTCTTCTATGGCTACTTGCTGCTGAAATCGGATGTAGAGCTGTCCCAGTCCTTAGGGGTCCCATTTGAGAGGTCAGTTCTTAATATGCTTGATGCCAGGTCCAAGGGTGACACATCACAGTTGCAGACAGGGGGTGACATCCAGCTTAAGCTATCAGGCATCTACAGATGGATGGTACCAAGCCTGTGGAAACAAATCTAACAAACAAGGTGAACAAACAAAAAATCAAGAAGAAGCAAAGAGACAATAACCAGACTATTGTAGCCTCACTCACGGTAGAATAAATGACTTAAGGGTACAATTTTGTAATGATCTTCTCCAGAATAAACAATAGTTACAGTGTTATCCTTCCCATATGCTATAATCTCTGCAGCCTTTGGAACATCATCTGGCTTCCGTTTTACCCATACTTTAGCTCCTGATTTTATTCTATCAGTAGAACCAAATCCTTCAGTTCCTGTGACAGTTATTTTGGAAGGAGGGTCAGTTTTTACAAGTGGCATTGTTTTACAAGGAGCGATAATCACTTGAACTATCCTATCATTCTTGTGAATCTGTATGGGCCCTTTACCTAAATTCTGGAATGTTACAACAATTTCTCCTTGATAATTAGAATCTATTACTCCAGCCAATACATGTATTCCTTGAGCTGCTAATCCTGATTTGGGTAAAATCTGTCCAAAGTGATTTTTAGGGATTCTTATGCATATCCCAGTGGAAATTTTTCTTACTTCTTTCCTGTCCAAACAAAAGTCCTCTAAACAATGTAAATCATACCCCACCAAACCAGGTGGTCCTGGGTACGGTGCTGGGACATGTGGCCTCAAGGTCCAATACTCAATATTTGGGATCTTGTGTGTTTGTTGTTTTCTAATTTGCAGATTGGGGGTCATCATTCTGGCTAGAGGTGTACTTCCTCCCAATGGTCTATTATTCAAATTACGCAAAGCCATGAACAAATTATCCCTCCAATGTTGATATGAATTATTGGAACTTAACTTCCTCAACTGTTCTTTCAGTAATCCATTCATTCTTTCAATTAACCCAGATGCTTCTGGATAATATGGAATATGATATATCCATTCTATATTGTTTAGTATACAATACTTCTTCATTTCATTGCCTTTGAAATGTGACCCATTGTCACTTTGAATCTGCATTGGGGTTCCATAATATAGACTTATGAGATCTAGGGTTTTACAAGTGTTTTTCTGGGTTGAATTCTTATAAGGACAAGCTACTAGTACACCTGAATAGGTGTCAACACAAGTACATATAAATCTGCATCCTTTATCCAGTGGTAGTGGACCAATATAATCTATTTGCCAGATTTGGGCTGGGACTTTTCCTCTTGCTATCTCTCCAGTTACTACCCGAGGAACAGTTTGCTCCTTTTCCAATTGACATATATATGACATTCTTCTGCTATCTGTTTTAACAGTGAATGAGAGATACTAATACCTCGATCTTGTGCCCACTGGTGTGTGGCCTGGACCCCCATATGGCCTGCCGTTTGGTGGACCCATTTTGCTAATACCGGATCATCAGTTGTTGTCAAAGTAGGAACAATACGTTCAGTAGCAATCTTTGCCAGTCGATCAGCATGAGCATTGTACTCACGTTCTGGTGTGGTGGGGGCCACGTGAGCATCTACATGAAAAACTGACAAGTCAGTGACCAAAGACATGTTCCAGATATCTTCCCATAATTCTTTGCCCCAGACTTGTTTACCATGAATTTCCCAATTTTCATTTTTCCACATGGGCATCCATGTAGCTAACCCATTAGCTACCGCCCATGAATCAGTGAATATATGACACTGTCCTCCTTGTTCTATTTTGATGGCTTGATATACTGCCATAAGTTCAGCATATTGGCTACTTGCACCTATCCCAGTACTTTCCAAAGTCCTTCTAGTACATGGGTTATAGGCCACTGCTTTCCAATGTCTTTTTTGCCCCAAATATTTTGCTGTCCCATCAGTAAACCATGCATGTCTCTTTTGTTCCTCAGTTAATACATCATATCCCTCATTCCGTTTTACAGTGGATTGTACCAACTGTTGCTTTGGCTCAGGGGGTATGTCACTCCTCTCAATTTCTATGTTTGCTATAGATTCATGCAGAGCAGAGACTCCGCTTTTGCCTGTTTTCGCTCTATTTTGAATATACCACTTCCATTTGATTATACTAGCCTCTTGGGCATGTCCAATTCTGTGAGAAGCTGGGGTACTCATTACCCAGGTCATAATTGGGATTCCAGGTCTTAATATCACTTCATGGCCCACAGTCAGTTGTTCAGTCTACACCAAAGCCCAATATGCAGCTAACAACTGCTTTTCAAAAGGTGTGTACTAGACTCCAGATGAAGGGAGTTTCCTACACCAAAATCCCAAAGGTACATTTCGGCTTTGTTGTTTTTGCCATAAGCTCCAGTTTGCATAATCATCTTGTACAGTCACTTGCAATTCCACTGGACCATTTTGCATGGGCCACAAATCTAGGGCCAATTGTATGGCAGCCTTGGCTTCTTCAAAAGCTTTACTCTGGTCAAGTCCCCAATCGAATTCATATTTCTTCCGTGTGACTCTATATAAAGGTTTTAAAATCTGTCCCAAATGTGGAATGTGGTGCCTCCAGTATCCAAACAATCCTATGAACTTTTGGGCCTCCTTCTTATTGGTAGGGGTAGGAAAATCCTGAATCTTTTGTCGGGCTTGAGGAAGAATCTCCCTTAGCCCCTTGTTCCATTGTATACCCAAAAACTTCACATTCTGAGCTGGTCCTTGAACCTTTGCAGGGTTAATTTCCCACCCTTTACTTTTCATATGCTCAATTAGAAGGGTCAAACTCCTTTCCACTACTTTCACATCTTTTCCCTGTATCATGATATCATCAATGTAGTGGGTAAGCTGTACACCAGGTAGCTTTAATTCATCCAACTGTTCAGCCACAATCCTGTGACAAATAGTGGGGCTATGTATGTACCCTTGTGGCAAGCGAGTGAAAGTATATTGTCTACCCTGCCAAGTGAAAGCGAAGTGGTCCCATTGTTTAGAGTCTATTGGGATGGTGAAGAAGGCATTTGCCAAGTCAATAACTGCATACCAAGTCCCATCATATTTCTGGATCCTTTCTATTAAGGTGATGGTATCTGGAACAGCAGCATACAAAGAAGGAGTCACCTTATTCAACTGTCTATAATCCACAGTCATTCTCCACGTCCCATCTGATTTTCTTACTGGCCAGACAGGATTATTCCATCTTGTGGTTGTAGGGACTAACACTCCTGCTTCAACATATTCCTTTATAGTAGTGGCAATTTCATCTTGCCCACCTGGCACACGATACTGTTTTAAAGTAATTACTTCAGAAGGTTCAGGTAAAGTGATTGGGTCCATTTTTAGTTTTCCTACTAAAACTGTATTAATTCCTATCTTCCTCACAGCAAATTGGTATCTTCCTTCAGGTAAATTCAGAGTCATGCCTCTCAATACATCTATTCCAATGATGTATTCAGGAATGGGTACAACAACCGCAGTATATTCCTTCTTAGGTAACTGCCCAATTTTCATTGTTATTTTAACCTGTCTGGCTGATATTTCAGCATCTACTAGACCTGTTATGGTAATAGGAGTTCCACATTTAAACTTATCAGGGTTTCCATAGATAAGTGTGGCCTCAGCCCCAGTATCAATCAGTGCCCTAGTCACAGTAGTTGATCCATTCTACCAATATATTGTTAAACCAATATGGGGTCTGCAATCTCTTCTGCATATTTCTTTTATCTGGGCTGGGGCTTAGCCTATCTCCTATTCCCCCTGAAGGTGGGGCAAACTTGGATACAAAGATTCAGATTCAGAAATACCTGCGGGGGTGGTTCCTGCTTCCCTGTTCATTCTAATGCTAAGTACCTTTTCTTGGTACAGCTTATGCAGCTCTTCAGTTGGAATACCATCTATTCTTCTAAAGTCCACCCCAGCTCTTAATAGAGCAGTAAACAGTTCCCTTCTTGTGGGTCTATTTTGTCTCTGAATCCTCTGGCTGTTTACTCTTCTCTCTCGAGGCAATTTGTCTTTTTCCCATTCCCCTAAATCGCTTAATTGTGAAATCTTATCCAGCACCTCTGAAAGAGGGTGCCCTATTTCTCCAATTAAAAGAGTCAGAATTAGGTGCTTATATGCAGGAGGAGCCATCTTCACTATGGTATTTCTATGAGGAACTCCTAGGGGGGTATCATAATATGCATTTGCATCTCCAATCAGGATAGCAGTTTTCATTACCTCCTCCTTTAACATTCTCATACAGTCTCTAAGTGAGTACCAGGGTCTGTCTCCCCTAGGCCACATAGATTCAGTTGGATATTGCTTTTTGCAACCTTCTGCAGCTAAAGCTAGAAGATTAGTTTTGTTATTTCCTCCTTGCATATGGTGATCCCTAAAAGCCTGGTGTACAAAAGGATTCTGGCTGATACTTATGAATTTTAAACAGTCCTCATTGTCCAGTGTTATTCCTCCTGCGCCTTCATCAGTGATTCTTACTATCCAAGACACTAAAGACTCCCCCATTCTTTGGGTAAATCTACTCAATATATCAGTGATCTCCTGTTGAGTGAAATCCTCAATTATCTCCCTGGACTCTGTTTTGCCCCGGTGGGTCTCCTGCCTTCTTCTTCATATGGGGAGAGCTTCTACATTAGGAGACTCCTCATCTAACCTTGTTCCATTCTCCTCACACACATTCTCCTGGAAGCTGTCAGGGCAACTCTGCCCAGCCTGTACAAAAGCTGCATGCACATTCCTTCTGCTAGTTTTTTGCTTCCTTTTAGCTACATGGACAGTAGCTTGCTCCTGGACCACATGAGTCCCTCCAGTTTGCTCTTCTGAGTACTGTGACACAGAAGAATCCTCAGGCAAACCAGCTGACTCCCTAGCCATCCTAGCTCTTTCCTTCAGCAGCTTATCCCTACTTTTACACATAAGGCGATAACTTGTTAGCAGCACCCAGCCTCTCCTGCACACTCCTGCCAGTTCTTTGCCTGGTTCTATGGGTATTGCTTTCAAACATCTTTCCAAATCTCCAGGTTCTCCCTCTTTTAGCCTTGGTTCCCAGTTTTCACAGGGCCCTGTGCTTTTAGCCCATTCTCTGGCTAGAGAGGAATAAGGCAAATCCTCCCATCCTGGAATAGCCATTTCTCCCTCTAAAGCCCCACTGCTTCCAAATAGAGGCCTGACATTTTGTGATCCCATCCTGGTCGCCAAATGTATCAGCAATGCCATATTCACAATGCCTATAGAGATTACAAATATGCTGATATAATTATCCATCACAAAATACATCAGGTTTGCCATATGGGGAAATATACTAGAAAATTTATTAAGATACCAAAAGACTGAGTCCCAAAACCAGAAAGTGAAAGCCATCAGAGTAGTTATGATATTGGCACAGGTAGATAAAGTAGAAAGCACCCACATTCTCAAGCCTTTAAAACAGAACAGGCTACCTCAGGCAAAGGTCCTCCTCTCCCCACTCACAGCAACCACCCAGTGTCCTGGAAGCACGCTCCCAGCAGCTCCGGCCCCCGGCAGTCCTCAGCAGGAGTCCTAACTCAAAAAAAAAAAAAAAAAGGCCACGGCCGCCAACTGCCAACCGCAGGACCGTTAGCTCGGCTTTTCACTTTCTCTTGCTCTGCTATGTCAGCACGTCCATGGGGCATGGGAGATCTTTAAATCCCATAACCCTTACAGCAAGTCACTTAATCTTGATTGCCTCACCTATCCCTTCCAAAAAAAAACAAAGAAAAAAGAAAAAAAGAGTAATGAACAGATGTGGAAAACAAAAATGCTGACGTTAAGAATATTCTGGCTGGAGCAGCCAGGTAGCACAGCGAATAAGAGCACCTGCTCCAGTGTCAGGATGACCTGGAGATCGAATCCCAGGCTCAGACACTTAGCACCCACCCAGAAACACCTGGCCGTGTAACCTTTAGCAAGTTACTTAACCCCAATTGCTTTAAAAAAAAAAAAAGAATATTTTTGCAAGAGAAGCAAAAAGCAGCAATGTTAAACAAGCATTGGAATTCTATATTTGATTCAAAGTGATAAACTTTGAAGACAGGATGCAAAGAGATATCTTAAGGGTCATTAAGTCTCTGAGAAGATCATGAAAAATAAAAAATCTGGACATCATAATGTAAGAAATAATACAAGAAAACTGAATAGAACTTCTAACTACAGACATCAAAGCACCAATATAGAGAGAATATACAGATTGTCTTCAGAAAGAAAAAGAAAAACAACTTTAAGCTCCAAAACACATAGTGGTTAAATTGAACAAATTTCAATAACCAACAATAAATTCTGTTGGCAGTCAGTAGGAAGACCTTCAAATACAAAGGAAAGGGAATTCAAATAACAAAATTAGTCACATAGCCACAAGGTAATACAGAAGGTGATGGACAAGTGTATTCTAAAAAGCAAAGAAATTCAAGCTTCAATGTAAAATGACAAACCCTGCAAAGCAGGGCCTTATCATTAATAATAATAAATAAACTTTCAACAAGAGAATTTTCTGAGTAACCTTTCCAAAAGAAATGCCAAAATTCCAAACAAGATAAACAAGTAAATAAGTGCACCCATCAAAGACTAAGCAACATAATTAATTTCTGTGTGCTTCTAGGGCAAAAAAAGGGAGCAGTGAATAAGGCACTGGGCTTAGAACCTGAAAGACTGACCTTAGTCACTGACCTCAGACACTTAGTAGCTGTGTGACCTTGGACAAGTCATTTAACCCTATTTGCCTCAGTTCTTCACTATAAAATGAGCTGGAGAAGAAAATGACAAAGCACTCTAGTATCTTTTCAAAATAAAACCCTCAAATGGGATTGCAGAGAGTCAGACACAACTGAACAACAGTAAACAAAAGAGCACAAAAAGGTAATTTCTGTTTGGCTGGTTTTTATTTGATTGGGGGTTAAAAGAAAGAACAAAGTATCAGGGGACAAAAAAAATCTTAGGAACTAAATATTCAAAGAAATTGTAAAGGACCAGGAGAAGTGAAGGAGGAAGAATTGAATTAGCATTCTATGAATTGAAGATCAAATTCTTTTCTAAGAAGAATCAATATTTTTATTGGGGAATAACACAGAAAGAAGTCATTTTTAACAGTGGGTTTAGGTTGTAGGAGAAGGCAAGAGACAGAGTGGGGGTGGTATGAATAAAGAAGTGATAATTTTCTCGGTCACAACAATTCTCAGTCTATGAAAGAAAAGAGTAAGGCAGTAAAGTGAAGGGAATAGGGTGGGGAGAGTTGTAGATTGGGTTCACTCTACATGGGGAAATAAAAGGAATCATTAAAATATGTTCTCATAATAGTAGAAGCAAGAGTGACAATGGTCCATAATATACCTAGTTTGGAGGAATGGGTTCCTAAAGAGAGCACTTTCTCCAAGCAAGGCTCATGCTTACAAGAACTGAATCCTATACCATGAAATTGGGTGTATTGTTCCCCATGTGGGGAGCATCCATGTGAGAGAGGGGATGTAGATTCAAAGACACTAACTATATCCTAGCCTTAGAAAGGATAACTAGTGATGGTAAAGATAAGTAGTTAGGACAAGCTAAATCTCATGAATCAAATCTCATGATTTGAGATACAAAGTGAATCCCACTGTACCACACTGCCTCATTCATAAAAGTATGCTTCTAGGAATAAGGCAAAGCAAAAGACCCAGCCAACAAAACTAAACAAAGAAAGTAAAAGGAAGGGAAGGGTGGAAAGGTAGAATTATAAATACATTAATAGAAGAATGAGATGGAGAGACTTAGCTTTTGTTCTATAGAAGCCTCTGTCTTTCATGAAGGACAGAGAAGAATAAAGAAGGAATAGGTAAAGGTGTAACTCATAAATAAACAAAAAGAATTAAAAATAATCTTAGTGATGGATAGAAATAAGTAGAAAAAGTATATAAATACTTTTGGGAAAGGGTGCAAGAAATGAATGTCATTTAAGAGGTTGGATTCAGTTTAGAAGAGTATAAGGATTGCAGGGAGAATACTGAACCACATTTTTCTCAGGTTTTTGTTGCTTGGCCATTTTCCAGTCATGTAAAAGTCTTCATGACCAATTTTTGGGTTTTCTTGGCAAATATACTGGAGTGGTTTGTTATTTTCTTCTCCAGTCTTTTCAGTGTAGAAAGAGGTAAGGGTAAAAACTGGTAGTGAGTGAAGAAAATAAAGAAATAGAAACAAATAGCATCACAATGAACCTGCCAATCAAAAAATAGATTTTAATTCATTTCTTCCTTAATTTTTCCAAAATTTTTATCAGGCAATTACAATGGAAATGGCATTGTACTAAATGTAAGATATATTATTTCCTTCACTTCATTTTCATACAGAGCAATTTAATCATAAAAATGGCAGGAAAAGGGTATTTTTATGAAAACAGATTTACATGAAGGGCTAAAGGATAAAAGATGTTGTTGCTATTATAAGTGAATAGTTTGATACCTGAAATAAATAGAAAATAATCTTATTTTGATAAAACTGCTAATATATGTATATGGAAAAATATAACTTTCCGATAAGAATTGAGCAGTTTGGGACATCAAATTAACTGTGATGAAAATAAAAAGACTCAAAACATCTCATGAATAATGTAAAATAAGGTCATGATTATATGTGAATAGCAATATTTAATCAAGGCAGAGAAAGAATTTTGATTTATTAAATATTGGAAAAGTATGTGCCAAGGAACACAATTTCAAGGACACCAAAGAAATAGGAAGACCAGGCTAAAGACTTTAGAGCTTTGGGGGATTTTGGTACTCACTTCAGCTCATTTGCTTATGTAATGTAATTTCAAGCAAAGGCAACTTCCCAAGGTTCAAAATACCAGCAGAGGTGCTCTCCATTTTATTCAGTGACAAATTAAGAACAGAGAAGATCAAAATATGACATCATTCAAAATTCAGCATTTACTAAGTGTGATTCAGTAATATCCAAGTACTACCCCACCCCAGGACCTTACATTCATTTGTTCAATCATAGAACACAAAAAGGTCAAAAGTTCCC
>NW_027187336.1:12865229-12891701 GCF_028583685.1 Petaurus breviceps papuanus | reverse complement strand
TGTTCAATCATAGAACACAAAAAGGTCAAAAGTTCCCCACCCCTGGATCACAATTGATTCTACCCCAGAGTTGCAACAAGTTTAAGCACAGCACTTAATACCCAAATGGAGGTCTTTGTTTCATCTTGAGAGGCAAGTTCTCAGCAATCTTTGTTCCTGGGGAGACAAAGCTTAGCAAGGCCACAAGATACATTGCCAGTCTCTTCATTAATTCATCCTCTGTCTGCAGAACAGTCCTAGAACCCCTGAAAACATTAGCAAAACCCTCTCCCAGGATTTCTGTAAACATACAACAAGAAAATCCTTCTTCAGGGCTTCTGAACCAACAGAAAGGTTCCCAGACCCCTGCAACAACAACACTGTCCTTCACCAGTGGACAGTATTCACTCTCTGTCTGCAGGACAGTCTCAAGAGCTCTGAACCAACAGAAGGTTCCCAGACCCCTGCAACAACAGCCCTGCCCTTCACCAGTGGACAGTATTCACTCTCTGTCTGCAGGACAGTCTCAGGAGCTCTAAGCCAACAGCCAGGTTCTAGGACTTCTTCAATAACAGGACTGTCTTTCACCAGTGGACAAATCTGGCAAAACAACATCAAAACAGACAGACAAAGTACCAGCATAACAGCCATGTCTCCTCAGTCCTTGGCAGCTCCGGGGACAGGTCTCAAAAGTCCAGGGCAATTCAAAGTGGCCCTCAGCAATCCTCTCAGTCTCTCTCTGCCTCCAAAAGTGCTGCTTCCAAAAAGTTCTTCTGCCTCTCTCTTGTGTCTCTCTAAATCTACGTCACCAGCTCCTGCCAGTTCAGGACTTTCTTTTCATGTCAATAAGTCCATCCCACAAGTGGGATTAACAAGCTCTGAGTTTTAACACAATCAAACCAAAAACCAAGCCAATACAGGGGAATCTTTATATTCCATTACTATCACAGCTTATTACTGGGGTTTTCCCTACTAACTAGGGTAAAACTGAAAAATTAGGCATCTCATAAACATTTGTAGACTGATATGTGATCTTTAAAAGACTGTACATTTGAAAGGTGAAATTTGTAGAGTTGGGATGTTTACAATGAAATTGAGTCACTGAAAGTGAGGAAGCTCTTATTTAAGCCACTAAAGGTATAGGAACCTGAAAGAAAAACTCTACATAGGTACTTGGGGAGGAGTTGAAAAGATGCTCTGTTGGAGCTGAGAAGTCAGTTCACCAAAGGTAGTAAAGACAGAATCCTCTTCACTGGCCTAGAGCTTTAGTGATAAGCTGCTATCCTTCAGCACCTTGTAGAGTTGGAGATCAGTAAAGTGCCTGTTGCTCTCTGCAGCCCCCTCTGGTTTGAGCAGGAAAAGCAGAAGGGATGAGCTAGTTAAATTTAAGTGGCTTAAAGCATTTACCTGAGTTGTATTGGGGGGAGGTCTTCCTGGTTGGACAACACATCATCTACAAGAGTGAATAGCTGACTGATCCAGTATGTATAGCCTAGATAAAGCCTGTTTGGTGAACTTTGCAGTTTTCTGGCTTAAAGAGAGCTACTACTCATGTTAAAAGGGATACTTTCTTAACATTCATTTGAGGGCTATTGTAAGTTAAAAGAGTTTGCACATGCTATGTTCAAATAGAAAAGAAAAGAGGATTTTCCCAGCTGAAGAGTAGTGGGGGATCACCACTGCTTGATAATCAAGCAGGGAGTAGAAAATTTTTTCCTGTGAAGCAGATTGAAGTATACCATTTTTCACTTTATTTTTTTCATACTTTTTTTTTGGTCTGTGTCTTCTTTCACAACATGACTAATATGGAAATGTTTTTCATGATTGTACATGTGTAACCTATATCAAACTGCTGACTATCTCAAAGAGGGTGGAGTAAGAAAGGGAGAGAGATAATTTAAACTCAATTTTTTTAAAAAAATTGTTAAAAATTGTCCTTACATGTAATTGGAAAACATAAAATATCATTTAAAAAACAAATAGGAACCCTAGGCCTCAAAATATAAAGAAACAGATTTCAAATCAAAATATTTTTTCTCCTGTGGTGCTAAAATTCCTGAATTGATCAATGATATCCAAAACCTCTGTAGTCCAGAGCTGTGAATTATTTTATGCAACTGGGTTTTCCTCCTTTATATATTTTCCTTCCAGGCTTACGTATTCATGTTCCCACTCTTTACCAGAGATATTGAGTTCATTGGTGGAGAATGTAATTTAGGTTTATATATAGATTATGATATATTTTATTATTTATGTATTTGCTTTATGCTTTTGTTATTTCTTTTGCTTTATTGTTAAATAAATTATTATGTCAAGTATATTTTTAAAGTGTTATTGCTGTGAGTAACTTTTTATATAGATATCATATACTGTGTGATTATGTTACACTGTAAGTAGCTGGTGGGTGAGAAATGCATTGGGAATCAAGGGTTAGAGTGGTAAGTGGAGGCAGTACATCTCCCTTCAACAGGGCTAACCACAAGATTTTGAGAGAGTTTGAGCATAACTATATGGCAGTTGTTCATTCTTGAGAAATCTATACTTGCTATGGTGAGGACAGGCTGGAGGGAGCAAGCCAACCCAGAGAGAGTAGTAAGTTTTTTGACATATCTTTTAAGGGGTGGCATAGTGTGTTAAAATGGTAAGTAGCTACTACAGACTAAAACCATATTACATAGGCAGTGAGGTAGATTCAAGGATGAATAAGATACAATTTTTGTACAAACAGTATATTCCTCAAGGAATTTATACTCTAGCTATCTATGTGAACCATGGTATATCTATACTAAACTATATATCAAACTAAAAGTTAAATGGAAAACAAGACTCAGCTTTGCCCAATTTCTCTTCAGCCAACATAGGATTGCAAGCCAATTAACTTCTAATTCAAAGTCTTTGTAGTCAATATTTTTAAGATGCCCTTTACTTAATGGAAAAGGTTTGTTGTCACTGTGAATTTTCAAGAAAATATCGAGTTATCTGAGTAAACATAATGATAATAAAAATAACAGTGATGAGAATGATAATTATAACACCTATGTGCTTTCAGGTTTACAAAGCTATTAACTGATCAGTCCCAAAGAAGGGCACTTCGATTACCACCATCCCACTGACGGTGAGACAAGAGATAATAACTAGAACCCTGGGACTGGGAGGTGGAAGGCAGACAAGGCAATGATTTAAAGGGTTATACCAAGGATCAAAGAGTGATCATCAGGCCCCCTGCATCTTAAAGCCCTCAAAAATAAAAGACAGATATGATTTTACCAGTGGAAACTACAGCTGCATTGCCATCTACTTCATAATGGCATCCTAAAGAACATGGTGAGATTTTCCCATCTTACCTACAGCTGAAACTTGCTATGTGTGTTGTCTCTCCTTTAAGAATATGCATTCCTTGAGATCAAGAACTTTATCTGCTTTTCTCTTTGTATCACCAATACTCAGTACATTGCTTTATGCAATGCAATCACTTGACAATTTTAAAAAAAATTCCTTCATTTCAAAAGATTCTATTCTATGTTGAAGTGTCTTTAATTAGTTATTTTGTAAAGATATTTTCCCTCCTTCTAATCTGCTCCTTTGAATTTTATTCCCATCAGCTTTTTCAATTAGAGTGACAAATTATTATATTTAGATGGTTACTCCTTAATCTAACAGTTGCTTTATTTGACTTATGTTTTTTGAAACTATTAGATTATTCTTGTACATAAAAACTCTTTGTGGCACCTAGAAAGATTATAAATTATACATCTATTTACTTCTTTGTTCTCAAAACATATGTATGTATGTATGTATGTATGTATGTATGTATAATCACACACATGTATTCCCACTTTGTTCTACAGTGATTTACTTTTCTTTTTTTTGGTCTTTATTAATTTGTTCATTTACTTTGAATTTACAAGATTCAGTTCCCCATTCTTTGAGTTTCAAATTTTCTCCCCCTCCCTCCCCTTACTGCCCCCCTTCTATGGCAGCATACAATCAGGTATAGGATCTGCATACACTTTCACATTAGACATTGGTCAGGTTATAAAGAAGGATTGTATCAGATGGAATGAGCAAAGGGAAAGAGGAAACCAAACCAAACAAGAAAAAGAAAGAGAGCAGGTAATTTGCTTCAATCTGCATTCAAACTCTGTTCTTTCTGGTTCTTTCTCTGAATGTAGACATCTCTCTCCATCATGACTGTTCCGGAGTTTATTTATAGCCCTGCATTTCTGAGAAGAGTCCGGTCCATCAAAGCTGGTCATCACACATATGCTGTTTCTGTAATTGTGTACAAATTTTTCCTTGTTCTGCTCTTCTCACTCAGCATCAGTTTACATAAGCCTCTCCAGGTAGATATGAAGTCCATCTGCACTTCGTTTCTTATGGTGCAATAGTATTCCATTACATTCATATACCATAACTTGTTTAGCCATTCCCCAATTGATGGGCATCCCCTTAATTTCCAATTCTTTGCCAACACAAAAAAAGCTGCTATAAATATTTTTGTACATATGGGTCTTCCTCCCACTTCTATGATCTCTTTGGGATACAAGCCTAGAAATTGTATTGCTGGGTCAAATGATATGAAATTACTATAGCCTTATGGGCATAGTTCCAGATTGCTCTCCAGAATGGTTGGATCAGTTCACAACTCACCAGCAATGTATTAGTGTTCCAATTTGCCCACATCGTCTCCAGCATTTGTCATTTTCCTGTTTTGTCATCTTAGCCAATCTGACTGGTGAGATGTGGTACCTCAGAGTTGTTTTGATTTGCCGTTATCTAATCTATAGTGATTTACAGCTTTTTTTCATATGCTTATAGGTATCTTTAATTTCTTCCTCTGAGAACTGCCTGTTCATATCCTTTGACCATTTATCAATTGGGGAATGACTTGTATTCTTATAGATTTGACTTAATTCTCTGTATATTTTAGAAGTCAGGCCTTTATCAGAGACATTGGTTGTAAAAATTCGTTCCCAATTTCCCACTCCCCTCTTTTTTTTTTTTTCTTAAAGCAATTGGGGTTAAGTAACTTGCTCAAGGTTACACAGCCAGTTATTTCTGGGTGTGGTGCTGAGTATCTGAGCCCAGATTTGATCCAGGTCATCCTGACACTGGAGCCAGTGCTCTTACTGGCTGTGCTACCTGGCTGCCCCACCCACTTCCCTCTTAATCTTGGTTATATTGGCTTTGTTTGTACAAAAGCTTTTCAGTTTCACGTAATGAAAGTTACCCATTTTGCATTTTATAATGTTCTCTAATTCTTGTTTGGTGATGAAATCTTCCCTTCTCCATAAATCTGACAGGTAAGCTATTCATTGCTTTCCCAGATTGCTTACAGTGTCATGCTTTATACCTAGATCATGCACCCATTTAGACTTACTTTTGGCATACAGTGTTAGATAATGGTGTATGCCAGTTTCTGCCATACTATATTCCAGTTTTCCCAGGAGATTTTGTCAAATGGTGAGTTCTTATCCCCCAAACTGGGGTCTTTGGGTATACCAAAGAGTAGATTATTATAGTCATTGACTGTTGAGTCTTGTGTATCCACTGTTTTCCATTGATCCACTGCTCTATTCCTCAGCCAGTACCAAGTAATTTTGATAACAGCTGCTTTATAAAAAAGATTAAAATCTGGTATAGCTAGGCCACCTTCCCTAGCATTTCTTTTCATCAATTCCCTTGATATTCTGGACTTTTTGTTCTTCCAAATGAATTTTGTTACTATTTTTTCTATCTCTATAAAGTAATTTTTTGGTAAATTGATTGGTATGGCACTAAATATGTAATTTAATTTAGGTTAAATTGTTATTTGTATTATATTAGCTTGACTCAGCCATGAGCAATTGATGTTTTTCCAGTTAGATCTGACCTTATTTGTGTGAAAAGTGTTTTGTAGTTGTGTTCATAAAGGTCCTGGGTTTATTTTGGCAGGTAGATTCCCAAATATTTTATAATGTCTACAATAACTTTAAATGGGATTTCTCTTTCTATCTCTTGCTGTTGGATTTCATTAGAATTATACAGGAATGCCGAAGATTTATGTGGGTTTATTTTATATCCTGCAACTTTACCAAATTTATTTATTGTCTCAAGTAGTTTTTTACTTGATTCTTTAGGATTCTCTAAGTATATCATCATATCATCCACAAAGAGTGATAACTTGGTCTCTTCTTTGCCTAATTTGATTCCTTTGACTTTTTTTTCTTCTCTAATTGCTACTGCTAATATTTCTAGTACCAGATTGAATAAGAGGGGTGATAGTGGACACCCTTGTTACACCTCTGATCTTATTGGAAATGCTTCTAGCTTATCTCCATTATATATAATACTTGCTGATGACTTTAAATAGTTGCTACTTATTATTTTAAGGAAGGCTCCATTTATTCCTATACTTTCTAGTGTTTTTAATAGGAATGGATGTACTTTGTCAAAAGCATTTTCTGCATCTATTGAGATAAACATGTGGCTTCTTCTAGTTTTATTGTTGATATGATTAATTATACTGATGGTTTTCCTAATATTAAACCATCCTTGCATTCCTGGAATAAATCCTACCTGATCAAATTGTATTATTCTTGTGATAAGTTGCTGTAATCTTTTTGCTAATATTTTATTTAAAATTTTTGCGTCTATATTCATGAGGGATATTGGTCTATAATTTTCTTTTTCTGTTTAATCTCTTTTTTGTTTAATTAATTAATTGTTTAATCAATTTAATTAATTGTTCTTTAAATGTTTGATAGAATTCACTAATAAATCCATCTGGCCCAGGAGATTTTTTTCCTAGGGAGTTGACTGATGGCTTGTTCAATTTCTTTTTCTGAGATTGGGTTATTTAAGTAATTTACTTCCTATTCAGTTAATCTGGGCAGCTTATATCTTTGTAAATATTCATTCATTTCACTAAGATTGTCAAATTTATGTGCATATAATTTGGCAAGATAATTCCTAATTATTGTTTTAATTTCCTCTTCACTGGAGGTAGATTCACCCTTTTCATTTTTGATACTCATAATTTGGTTTTCTTTCTTTTTTTATCATATTGACTAAGGGTCTATCAATTTTATTGTTTTGTTTTAAACAAGCTCTTAGTTTTATTTATTAATTTAATAGTTTTCTTAAATTCAATTTTATTTATCTCTCCTTTGGTTTTCATTATTCTAATTTAGTATTTAATTGCAGATTTTCAGTTTGTCCTTTTTCTAGCCTTTTCAATTCCATACCCAATTCACTGACCCCCGTTTTCTCTAATTTATTCTTGTATGCACTCAGGGATATAAAACTTCCCCTAAGAACCACCTTTGCTGCATCCCACAAATTTTGGCATGCTGTCTCATTATTGTCATTCTCTTCAATGAAATTATTGATTGTTTCTATAATTTCTTGTTTGACCTATTCATTCTTTAGGATTAAATTGTTTAGTTTCTAGTTAGATTTTAGTCTTTCTTTCCATGGCCCTTTATTGCACATGATTTTTATTGCATCATGATCTGAGAATGATTCATTTAATATTTCTGCCTTTCTTCACTGAATTGTGAAGTTTTTATGTCCTAGTACATGGTCAATTTTTGTGTATGTGACATGTACCACTGAGAAGAAGGTATATTCCTTTTTACACCCATTCAGTTTTCTCCAGAGATCAATCATACCTACCCTCTCTACAATTCTATTTACCTCCTTAACTACTTTCATGTTTATTTTGAGGTTGGATCTATCAAGTTCAGAGAGGGGGAGATTAAGGTCTCCCACTAGTATAGTTTTGCTACCTATTTCTTCCTCTAATTCCCTTACCTCCTTACCTTCTTCTCTAGGAATTTGGATGCTATATACCACTTGGTGCATATATGTTAAGTAATGATATTGCTTCATTCTTGATGGTGCCTTTTGGCAGGATATAGTTTCCTTTCTCATCTCTTTTAATTAGATCAATTTTTGCTTTCCTTTTATCTGAGATAAGGATTACTACCCCTGCTTTTTTTACTTTAGTTGAGGCGTGATGTATTTTACTCCATCCTTTTACCTTTACCCTGTGTGTATCCCTCTGCTTCAGATGTGTTTCTTGTCAACAGCATATCGTAGGATTATGATTTTTAGTCCATTCTGCTCTCTGCCTCTGTTTTATGGAAGAGTTCATCCCATTCACATTCACAGTTATGATTACTATCTGTCTCTTTCCCTCCATCATATTCCCTCCCCTCTTTATGCTTTTATTTTTCTCCCCTTTTCCCTTCCCCTCCTTAAGAGTTTTTCTTTTGACCACCACCTCCCTCAGTATTCCCTTCTTATCATCCCCCCTCCCTTTTCCTCCCCTTACTTCTTCCCTCCCTTCTAACCCACCTCCCCCTTTCATAGCCCTTCCCCCCTCCTACTGCCTGTAGGATATGATAGTTTTTTTATACTTAATGTAGTATGTTATTTCTTCTTCGAACCAAGAGTGACAGGAACAGATCTCATACAAAGCTCCTCTCTATCCCCTTTTTCCCTCTTTTATGATATGTTTTGTGTCTCTTCTCGATATAGTCCTATGCTTAACTGGTTGTGTTATTCCCTCCTTGCACCAGAACCAATGAGGGAAAAGCTCATATAATACTCATCTCCCTCCCTTCTTTCCCTCTGCTATACTGTTTTTATGCCTCTTTGTGTGGCATAATTTACCCTTTTCCACTTCATTCTTTCCTCTTCTTCCATCGCAGTCCCTTTGTAGCCCTTAATAAGGTTTTTTTTTAAATCATCATTTTGTGTAATTGATATCCATACCCTCTACTTGTCTATAAACAGTTTGCTCTTATTAAATAACAGGGTGTGTGTGTGTGTGTGTGTGTGTGTGTGTGTGTGTGTTTTCCTTGTTTGCCTTTCTATGTCTCTCTTGTGTCTCGTAATTGGAGGTTGAATTTTCCATTGAGCTCTGGCTTTTTCATCAGGAAGGTCTGGAAATCCATTATATCATTCAATGACCATTTCCTTTCCTGGAAGAATATGACTGGGTTGGTGATCCATGGTTGTAACCTAAGCTCTTTTGCCTTGCAAAAAATTGTATTCCACTTACTCCGATCTTTCAGTGTAGAGGCTACCAGATCTTGTGCAATCCTCACTGTAGTTCCGTGATATTTGAATTGTTTCTTTCTGGCTGCTTGTACTATTTTCTCCTTCACCTGGTAGTTCTAGAGTTTGGCTGCAACATTTCTAGGACTTTCCAATTTGGGATCTCTTTCAGGAGGTAACCGGTGCATTTTCTTGATTTCTATTTTACCTTCTGGTTCTAGTATCTCAGGACAGTTTTCCTTGATGAGCTCTTGGAAGATGTTGTCCAGGCTCATTTTTTCATCATGATTTTCTGGTAGGCCTATGATTCTCAGATTATCTCTCTTGGATCTGTTTTCCAGGTTAGTTATTTTTCCATTGAGTTATTTTACCTCTTTTTCTAACTTTTCATTCTTGATACTTTGTTTGACTCATTCTTGGTTCCTCATGGAGTTATTCACTTCAAATTGGTTGATTCTAGTTTTTAGTGAATTATTTTCCTTGGTTAGTTTTTGGAGCTCCTTTTCCATATCACACATTTTTCTTTTTAAGGAGCTGCTTTCTTCATTGTAATATTTTTCTAATTTTGCAAATTTGATTTTAAAAGAATTATTCATTTTACCTTCTATCTCTCTCATTTGGTTTCCAAAGTTCCTTTTGAGCTCATCTAAGAATGCTTTTTGTGCTTGAGACCGGTTCCCTGTTGAGGCTTCACCTGTGGGTGTGGAGTCAACACTGTTTCCCTCTGAATTTGGTTCCTCCCTCTCATGACAGTAGGACTCCAGAGTCTTTGTCTTTGCAGTCTACTTTTTACCCATTTTGAGGCAGGGCCCTAGCCACCCCCTTCCTCTAGGGTTCCCAAGCCTTTACTATTTAAGGTTTTGCCCTGGGGAAATAATTACTATCTTTTCAGGGTCAGAGGGGGGATTGGAGCAGCCAGGGTTCACTCTGAAATCCTGGTCCCTGGAGGCCCATATAGGGCCTTTTTAAATTTCTGGGCTGTGTATTGGTAGTCCCAGGAGTAGCTATTGCCCCTGTCAGGGGCCTACATTTGATTCTTACCCTGCTCCATCCAGTCCCAGCCTTGTGGTGATAGGCCTGGCAGTGGCCCTTGTGGTTGGTGAGTCAACTTGCCGCCAGGTTGATCAGGCCTTGTCCTGGCCTCTGCACAGCCTGGGGTCATCTTCTGGGCCTCAGCACTGCCTGGGGCCACAGTGGTTTTATATATATATATATATCAATTCAATGTATAATTTATATTTTAATGTATATGTGTATCTTCTCTGTTACTACAAGTCTACTTCATGAGTGTAGTTAAATCTACTAACCAAATAGTAGAGGATAGACATCACGACACAGATAGACATCTACCAATTTTCCAAGTGGCATGCCAAGACATTAGCAGGTTGATACGTATATCTTTTACTCTCAGAGAAAATGCTGATACTGGGAGGAATGATTCAGTGGTCATTAAAAGCATATCCTTTTTTTTAGATGCTTCTGCAGCTAAACTGTTCCTCAATGCTTTGTACTTGAAGACCCTCAGGGCAAAGAAAAAGCATTCCCACATTTTTATTTTCATGTTATAGGCAAAAAGACCCCAAAAGCATAGAATGCAAGAAACCTGGGCACCATTTTGATTACTCATGTTTTCTGTCATATGAAGGCAGAGTGCCTCACAGGTGTTTTAAGAGTGAAACTCAAGCATACATCAATGGGAGTTTTCCAACAGACTGCAGAATGAAACCTGCCAAGCTGTGAATCTGACTTTTCTGCTCTATATTTAGAATACTCTGAGCATTTTATATATAAAAAGACTGTTAAAAGTGGAAGATGAGTTGATAAGCCATTTCTCTGACACAGTAGTGCACAAGGAAGGTGAACCTGACTTATGAGAAGTTGGGGTGAGCAATATGTTAATTATGGGTCCCTCAGGATGAAAAAAATGTAACTAGTAAGGGCTTAGGTAGAATCAGTAATCAAAGTCAAGAAAGTCTTTGTTACACTCTTGGACTCCTAGCATCTGCAAAATGACACAAAGTTAAACTCACCTGCAAGTTTCATATGTCTGCATGCAGTGTTATGAATCCCAACAGATAAAATTTGAGGGCTCTTCTACTATTACTCCACTTGACAATAATATGACTAGAATCTGTTATTAAGGCTCATAGCCTATCTTTCATCATCAGGGTCAAGCTACCATTAAAGTTATGAAGGAATAGGCATGCCTAGGGGCCCAGCAGGAAATGACTTATGTGCTAGTTAAGTTTCTTTTTTTTTCTTTTTTATTTATTTCATTAAATATTTACCAATTACATTTTTTAAAAAATTTTACATATTCACTTTTTAAAATTTTCAGGTCCAAATTCTCTTCTTTCTTCCCTCCCCTTAAGAAGGCAAGCAATATGATTTAGATTATACATGTGAAATCAAGCAAAACCTATTTCCATATTTAGTTAATAAGTTTAACTTCCATCCTGCCCCAGATCAAATTTACTAGTAAAATCAAACAGAATGTCTCCATGACTTCCTGGAATCTTGTTATCATAAAGAAAACAAAAAACAAATATATATGGAGAGTTCTTTATATTTTCAAACTCTTTTTTCCTAAATATTTTATATCTCTACAACCAGTGTAGTCTACAACCAACTTGTCAAGCCAGTCAACAGCTCTTTATAACTGATTGTACTAAGTATTTTCAGGAAACCTTCAGTAGAAGTAAAAGATTTTCATAACCAGGGATTTTCAGGTTTTTCTGAATACCACCACCACAAAAAACAATAACTCAGAGTTATAGTCCTTCAGAGTTTACAAAGGTTCAGAGAACCCATAAAGATCAGCACCAGTAAGACATTCAAATCTGCTAACTTTCCCTGCTTCTGATGCCACAGCAGGCAAAAACAACACCATACCCCAAATAATAGTCAGTCATCTAATTTAGAGAAAATGACAGCAGGCTTTTTAACCTGGAGACTGTGGACTTAAAAAATATGTTTATAATTATATTTCAATATAATTTATTTTCTTGGTAATTCAACACATTTTATGCATTTGAAAACATCATTCTGAGATTTCCATAGGCTTCACCTAACAAAAGGAGTTCATGACACAGAAAATGTTAATAACCCTCCTTTAGTACGTATTTAGTACATTTTCTCCAAGATTCTTAAATACTTGCAATCAATAAAAAGATAAAAAAACATTCTTTCTATTTGATCTTTCACATCAAATAAAATCAAGAAATGTTTTTGAATGTCTAGCATATACATAAAATATTAATATAATCACATGATCAAAAGTGATATATCTAAACATCACCCATGTGCTAGGAGCTAGACAAAAATCCAACCTCCTATCCTCAAGACTCTCACATCCTGTCAAAGGAGACAACGTGCACATACAGATCTATGTGTGCAACATGGTAGCTAGGTGATATAGTGGACAGAGTAAGAGGCTTGGAGTCAAGAATTCCTGAGTTCAAATCTGGCCTCAGACACTTGGTGTGACCCTTTTGCTGTACAGTCATTTCAGTTGTGTCCAACTTTTGTTATCCCATTTGGGATTTTCTTGTTAAAGATACTGTAGGGGTTTCCCATTACATTCTCCAGCTCATTTTATAGATGAGGAAACGGAGATAAACTGAGTCAGGTGACTTGCTGAGTTAAGACAGCTGCTAAGTGTCAGGGGTCAGATTTGAGTTTAGGAAGATAAAGTTTCATGATTCCAGACCCAGTACTTTATCCACTATGCCACCTAGCTGCCCAGTGTGACCCTGGACAAGTCAATTAACCTGTCTTTGCCTCAGTTTCCTCCTCTGTAAAATGGAGATAATAATAGCACCTAGAGTTGTGAGGATCAAATAAGATAATAAATATAAAGTGCTTAGTTAGTATAACATATGTAAGTACTATATATAACTATACAGTACAACTTATACATATATAGCATAATTATGAATATTACCTATTATTTTATATGTATATGTATGTATGCATATATGTATGTGCATATATACAGGGTGTCCCTAAAGTCTGGACACATAGGAAATCTCATTGACTATACATATTTTCAAGAAATGAAATGAATGGAATTTTCAACAACATTTTATTCAATTAGCATAAATTTTAACCAAGAAAATTTCATATGGAATAAAAAATTTCATTAGCTATTGGAGATTATTTTCCATATTAATAATATTAATTTTATTTAATTAATTAATGAGATTTCCTATGTGTCTCCTAATTCTTCCTGTGTCTTCCTATGAAATATCATTTATGCTAATTAAATAAAATGTTGCTGAAATTTTAATTTATTTCATTTCTTGAAAATATGCATAGTTAATGAGATTTCCTGTGTGTCCAGGCTTTAGGAACACCCGTGTGTGTGTGTGTGTGTGTGTGTGTGTGTGTGTGTGTGTGTGTGTTGGGAAGAACTGGGTTCACATACTCTTTCTATCACACATCAATTATATGAGCAAGGATAAGTCACTGGGTCTCCTAGACCAGGGGTTATTAATTTTTAAATATTTTTATGATTAATTTTTTTTCATTATGAACCCCAAAGGTAATTGGGAGTACAGTGGACAGTTCATTTATTTATTTTAAACAAGGTCACACAGAATCTAGGTTAAAATCTCCTGGCCTTTATAGTTCTCTAAGCCCATAAGTAATAAACCTGTTGCCCATCTATATCACTAAAAAGAATTCCCACATTGGAAATTGTCTTACACTAATAAAACTGCAGGTCCATACCCACACCCCACCAAAAAAAAATTCTTTGCTAGGTCTATTTATTCTTTCCTTGTTTGTAGTTGCCATTGATCATTTTTACCATCTATTCTGTCCATGAGACTCTTACAGCATTTATTTTCTTTTAAATAACTATACTGTAGGAATGACAGTTGGGAGCAAAACCGTCTAAACTAATAGCCTTACTCATGTAGCTGAGTCAGGAGTTGCAGGATTTATCTGGTCTGTCATCATTTCAACACATTAGAGCAGTGTGGAGGCAGTAAGACCCAAGGCTACCATATAGGGCTAATGCCCTGCAGAACAGCCTTTTTCCCTAGATATCTCTAGTAGCTTGCCTTTATATGGACGTATCTATCTGGCTTAATGTCTTCACCCCAATCCTGGTTTTCTTGACTTTCATTAAGGACCTTGTGTTTTAACCAGTTGAGAAACCTCATTAATAATCCATGGCCTGCCTTTTTCTCATTCAGACCCTACTTTCTAGTCTGTCCCTTTTACCCCAATAAAAGGTTTTGCGTCAGCCTACTGATTGCTCCAATCACGTACACGTGGCAGTCACCCAGTGTGACCCAACCACCTAAAAATTGTCCATCTAGTCCTTTCCTATTTTTACCTATTTTTTATTACCAAGGTTATATTATTTATAACAATTTGGGAATAAACCTTTTCTTGGCTGAAGGAACTTCCTAGAACTCAGCGACACTGAGTATTTTCATTTTCTTAATCTCTGCATTTAAAGGTGATTTTAAAATTGCAGATATCCAAGTCAATGATGATATTAAGGTATGGAGATGTGACAGAGTCAGATAACCATCCAATGAAAAGGGCAATTAGTCCTCTCTAGAATCACTGACAGCTATCTCAGTGAAAACAGTAGCACAAAAGAAGGGAGAAAAAGAAAAGAAGAAATCTGTACCACATACAATCACCATTTCATTAGTGCAAGCCTCAGTGTCTGGTACCTATCCTGCCAGGTGATCTTGAGAATCTTCCTAAGACAATTCAAATGAAAGCTATTCAGTTTCCCAGCACTGTCCAGGTTTCACAGGCATACAACAATCAAGTCAGCACAAAGGCTCTGTAGACTTTCAGTTTGGTAGTCAGTCTAATACCTCTTCTCTCCCACACCTTCCTTCAGAGGCTCCCAAACACTGAATGTAAAATGTACTCTTGTCAAAAAGACTATTTTATAGAGAACTCACACAGGGCAAGCGCTCACATGGTGGTCAGAAGAAGCGATACAAGCACACTCAGTCTCTTGAAAGAACTTTGGATTTGATTGTGTGACATGGGAGACACTGGCACAGGACGTCTCAGCATAGTGTAGCCACATCAGAGAAGGTGCTGTGCTCTATGAGCAAAGCAGAATTGAAACAGTTCAAAGGAAATGCAGGTTGCACAAATTTGGAGATTCCACCCCAAATGTTCACACAGACTATTTGTGTCCAACCTGTGGTAGAGCATTCTAAGCATGCATTGGTCTGATCAGTCACAGTCAGACACATTTGGACTTTAGCATGGTGATGTTGTTTTGGTCGTCTTCAAGAATGAAGGACAACAGCCAACCATTTAGAGCCACTGAGGATGTTCTGGCACCAACAGCTCTAAGGGGCAGCTAAATTCCTGTAGCAAGTGCTGTGATCTCCTCTTTTCCCACGGAAGGATATGGGAGAATGAGTAGCATTAATCGTAAGGCATGATACAGGCAGGTAGGCAACAAACATTTATTCATCACTTAATATATGTCAGGTGCTGTGATGGGCCCTGGGGATACAAATAAAGACAAAAAAAAACATTTCCTTTCCTCAAAGAGCTTATATTTAAATGGGAGAAAGACAACATACAAAATCAGGATAAAAATGGCAGGGAGCGTGAAGGTAACCACAAATGGGGCATTATATTGAAGTTAGGAACATCAGAAGCACAGAGAAGACAGCAATGGATACTGGTCTACTTTGTCCCCTCCCTAAAATGGAGATACTGGGAGAAACTCACCAATGAGAAAAAAGAGTCAGTATGGAAAAAGGATGTTCCAGAGTGACAAGGCCCCCTTGTCATAAATAAAATAAATACAATACAATACATACAATAAAACTACTGAATTTGAAATTCAATAATTTGAATCCTAATTCCAACTCTGCATCTCATTCCCTCTGTGACCTTGGACGAGTTACTTAACCTCTTGTCTATTCAGTTTCCACATCTGTAAAATGAAGGAGTTTAATGAAATCACTTCTAAGGTCCTTCTAGATATTAATTTATGATGTCATGAAGAGCACAAACCCCCTGAAGTCTGCTAGAAGCATATCCTGAAACCTTGTCATTCTGACAACGGGTAGAGACTATCAAGAACCTTAGATAATTTGATTAATTGCACCTAGTTCTTTAAGATGTGTAAGTGAAGAGCAACTGCGTATTTTGTCATCTCTTGAACAAGGAACAATATTCACTTGGGCAATAGATGCCTCTCATGTGTCAGAGAAGGAAAAGTTATTGATATCTGTAATAACCTCACCTGTATTTTGCATTTATGACAAAGAATCTCCAAATCTGGAAGGAAAAAAAATCCCAGGAAACTCATTCTTGGATAAGCTGCTGAATGTTTAGAGGCTACTAGGGAATAGTCACATTAATGGGAGGATTTTGGTGGGGTTGCTTTATAATTAGAACTCTTGAGATTTTCCTCCTAGGTAAAAATTGTACTTCATGAGGGAGAAAATTTTACCTTGATAGAGACAGCGTGGGGCCTTATTTGGACAACAGATCACTATCTGAGCAAGAAGGAGGCAAACATAGGGCCCCCCTTCTTGGAGCAATAGATTATTATTGCATAAGGCATTTTGACAGAACAAAAGAGCACAAAAACAACTGTTCAGAGCAACATCGACAAGTATCTGCATTTTCAGGCCTGAAAGTGCCCGGGAATTGATATAGATTGGGGAGAAAACGTTGTTCACTGGAATGTTTCCATTTGTTTCCTAAAGGCTGTTTTGTTCTCTTTGGTCTTTCAATTAAATTTACCTTATTCTTTAATATTGGGAAGTGCATGCATACAAGCAAGACTTGGTATCAGAATCCTGGATGGCATCAGAAAAATGAGGATTACTCCCAAAGTATATCTGTGCAGGCCTGGCATATTGCGAGGCTCTCTGAGAGAGGGCTATGCTTTAAAGGCTGGACCACCACTCAAAGACCCTAGCTAGCATTGTCTGTATGGGAGAGGGGGAAAGGCTATAATTTGACATGGAAGGAGAAGCACAGAGTATTTTGTTTGTTTCCAGGTGGTTCAAGGGTCTCTTAGGCAGAAGTGGAATTTGGGGGCTCCAAAAATATAAGCCATTATAAGAATTGGTTGATGAGGATCCTAGAGGAGCTGAGGAGGTCAAGTTATGCAAACTGGAATGACCACAGGCCTGAGAGAGCTATGTAGTTAATCAACAATTTATAAAATCCATCCATCAGTAATAGGAGACTAAATGCATCCTTTCTTTCTTGATTAGTTTTGATATGTATTTGCTTGGCTTGAACAGAATGTCACATTAGAGTGAAATTCTGCTCTCTGATTCTACTTTTTCTGGAAGGCTAAAGACTCTAGCTAACTTTTCTTTGCTTCCATAAGGCATTTTGACAGAACAAAACAGCACAAAACCTGTTGAGAGCAACATTGACAAGTATCTGCATTTTTTTTCAAGCATGATAGTACCTGGGAATTGATATAGATTGGGGAGAATATCTAGCTTACTAACTGAGGCAGCTGCAGTATAGTGGAAAGGATACTCCCTAATTATATGTATAAGCTTGAGCAAAACCCTGGGCTTCAGTTTCTTCCTGGCCTTCCATTCTTCAAATGGAAGAGAACTATACTGATGATAACTAACATTTAGAAATACCTTTTTGTTTTTCAGTCATGTCCAACTCTTGGTGACCCCATTTGGGGCTTTATTGGCAAAGACACTAAAATCGTTAGTCATTTCCTTCTTCAACTCATTTTACAGATGAGGAACCAAGGCAAGCAGGGTTAAGTGACTTGCCCAGGATCACACAACTAGTAAGTGTCTGAGGCCAGATTTGAACTCATGAAGATGAGTCTTCCTGACTCTAGGTCCTGTACTCTATTCACTTTATCACCTGGCTGATGTCTTATTTTAGTAGTCATCTAATCCAACCTCTGGGCAGCTTGGTGACCCAGTGGGATAGAGTATAGGACCTAGAGTCAGGAAGAGTCATATCTCTGAGATCAAATCTGGCCTCAGAAACTTACTAACTGTGTGGTCCTAGACAAGTCACTTAATCCTGTTTGCCTCAGTTCCTCATCTGTAAAATGAGCTGGAGAAGGAAATGGTAAATCACTCCAGTATCTTTGTCAAGAAAACCTTAAATGTGGTCAAACAGAGTCTGACATGACTGAAAAAATAACTGAACTTTAAGCCTTTTAGTAGCATAATTTTACCTGTTGAAATAGTACAACAGGATGATTGGTGCTTCTTTCTGTTCATAGTTTTGTTTTCTTTGGCTTGGTTTTTACCTTCTGAAGCTTTTTCATTCCACACAGTTTGAAGGTTATTAATGTTCATCATTATGGCAGCATCTATTAAAGATGTTATTCTTAGGTTTTATAATTGTTATTATCCAGGTGTAGATGGTTGAGATTTGGGTGCCTCAGACTCATGATCCAATAGCAAACGAGCATGTGAAATGTCTAAAATTAAACCTAGAAACCTGTATAAAAGAACCATCATTCCTCAAAGCCAAATGTGAGCTTGAGAAGAGACTATAGGAAGAAGAGAAAAATCTCATTTTCCCAGATAAGCTGAGGAGAAGACAACAGCAGACAAAATGGAAGACCCTAGGAGGAAGTTAGAGTCTGGGGCCCAGCCCAGCAAAACCCATAGTTTAATCTTACTGTAATCATGTCATCCAGTCCACCTATATCTACCTCAGTCAAACTGATCAACTGGTATTAGATTCAGAATGATCATTAACCTAGGACAAGTGACCTTCTCCCTCTTGCCCTAGTTTAGTTGTTTTGTCATTAGAAAAGTAAATGACCTTAGATTCTAGAAGTCAGAAAAATTTGTTCCAAAGAGGAAAAAAAATCCCATTTATTAAAAATCCCATTTCTACCCAAATGGCTGACTGGAAGGCATTTGGAGTCTGCTCTCAAGAAAAGATGTTTTACTCCAGTGTTTGTTTTTCCTTTTTGTAATGCTCTGTACCTATGTACTTTGTGGCTTATTGACTAAAGAGCTTCTACATACAGATCTGTGGCCTTTTTTACAAAGTTCTGTATGTGTAGCCGCATAGCCCCTATCTGGAAGAATGCACACCGTTTGACCAAAGGATCTAAACTGTAGCAGGCATTTGTGTTTTGAAAGATAGAGATACAGAAATACAGATCATTTTCAAGGGAAATGGCTTTTTTTATTTTCCTGAATTTGCTTTTCTAAATGTGTGCAGCGCTGGACATATCACTGTCTAATGCTATTTTTTGGACATGGCCTAATACGTAAGTTGGGGTAAACATCACTCCCTTACATCATACTATGACTGTAGTCCAGAGCAATAGGAGGAATGCTAGACTGAGGGGTCCAGAAATGAGGTTCTCATTCCAGGAAGACCAACATAAGCAAGCAATTCCCATCTTCTCTCCCAGCTTCAATTTCCTTACATGAAAGACACAACAGGCAAGAAATGGAGGTATTTAAAGATTTTTGCAAGAAATTATTTTCATCATCAAGAATAATGGATCCAGGGGCAGCTAGGTGGTACAGTGAATAGAGTACCCACCCTGGAGTCAGGAGGACCTGAATTCAAATCAGGTCTCAGATACTTAACACTTACTAGCCATGTGACCTTGGGCAAGTCACTTAACTCCAATTGCCCTGCCCTCCCTCCTCCAAAAAGCAAAAAATAAAAAAAGAATAATGGAGCCAAATTGTTTTTTACATGTAATTGGGGAGGGGATATTAAATAAGAATAATAGAGTCACCGTATATGGACTCTTAATGGTCACAAACTGTATGAAGAAATTAAAATGCTATGGAAGAAAATATAGACTGGAAAAGCAATTGGGCTAAATTAAATATACATACATCAGATCCAAAGTGAAGGTGACACAATTCTGATTATGGGTAAGAAGTTGATTTTTCACAATATATGAAAGAGAAGGAATATCACAAGTTTGAAAAAAAAAGTCTTGATTTTTATCATTGACCCCTTCTCCCAAAACAAGATTAAGAGGCTACCAAAAATTACCTAACGACATGTCTGCATTCCCATTACTACAAAATTTTGGTAAACTCAATGAAGTCCTCAAAAGGAATAAAAGAGTTTCAAAAATATATTCTATAGCAGATTGCATCGATGATGATGATGATGATCACTAGTACTTGCATAGTGCTGTAAAGTATGCCAAGTGCTTTGCAAATATTATCTCATTCAATCCTTACTCTAGGAGTACTATCATTACCTCCATTTTACAAATGAGAAAACTGAAGGAGACTGAAGCTAAGTAACGTACCCAGGTCATAGAACTGGGAAGTGATTGAAGTTGATTTGAACTCAGAGCTTCTTAATTTCCATGTCCTTTTAGCCGTCACACAGCTGATTGAAAGGCATAGTAAATACAACCTATCGTGCCTTTTGCTTGTTTTTAAACACTTTTTGGTAGTACAAAATGTACTTTAAAGGTTTTCCTCCAACAAGGTTATCTCCCATGAATATATCAAGACCATGTAAGATTCTCTGAAAGATATAACAACAGAGTAAAGTCTGTCCTATCTTCTGATTATTAAGCATAGCAAAGGTGGCATAAAATTGGGAGATGTATGCTTGTCAAAGCTGTTTGCAACTGTCCTGGAAGATGTCCAGCATAGGTTATACACAGTGAGATCTTCCAGGTCCTGCAATTTGGGGATGACATTTTGCTGATTGCATCAAGTTCTGGAACACTGCAGAGAGTATTAAATTAATTTAAAAGTTTGACCTAGCTATCCACACTGAAAAAAAAAAGTGAGTAAAGAATATCATGATATGCATGTGTATGGAAAGCCCACGATTATCTTCCTATATCTTGGACAGACACTGCTGATCAGCAACAAATTGGGCCCAGAAGTGTACTGTGAGGAGAAAATGAACTTACTTGCCTTTGAGAAATTATGCAGCTTTTAAATGATCCCAAGTTCCTTCCTGAAACAAAAGCCTATCTTTTAAAAACAATATTCTTCCAGAGATGCTTTACAATTCTGAGTCATGGGATACCATAGCCTCCAAAGAGTTATAGTTAAGTCACCCAAAGGATAATGGAGTGGCATGTGGGGGTGGGTGCAACACATCACAGATGAATAATTCTGCACTGGTATAAAAGATCTATCATCAGAGAAATGTATGCCCAGAAAAAAGAGGAAGCACTCTTGCAGTAGGAGTAAAGGCTATCCAATGTAGAGCCTATGTGTTCCACTGGTTTCTTGAAAACATCAAGCAGACTAATATGACTCTGAGCAAAGGCACAGAAGTACCCCGTGGAAGACTGATGGTAGTAGAACACAGAAGAGTATCTTGCAGGATGGTTAAGCATGGATGGGTTGTGATAGGTAACACTAGAGGACATATAGCAATGAGGTCACAGATCCACTAAGGAAATAGTGAATGAAATGAAAAGATAACTTTCAACTAGTCTCAAAGGATACTAGTTAATCCCTTCTAGTTCTGATATCCCATGCTGAGGATCTAAAATGAAACTGGAATAGACATATTCTTCATTCCACTTGAATCCTGAATCTTTCATTCATCCTGAATCCTTGAATATTTGCATCCTTCATTCCACTTCATTCCATTCATGCCATCCTGGAATGAATTTCTCAAATTTAAAAGAGTAAAAGAAAACTGTGGCTAATGACTGGAGTAGTTTCATCCAGAGAAGTCTTATGTCCCCAACTAAATGGTACCTTCTTTAAGCTCAGTGATCAGGCTTTTAAATTCCTTTCCACTCCTTGCCCACCCTGCTAACCAGCATCACAATCAAATAGAGCTGGACACTACCTAATAAATACTTGTTGACTGTTGTCATTCAGTCTACTCTACTAAATCACAAGAGGAGTGGAGGTCAGATTATTTTACCACGTAGCTCAGAAAGATACTCCTTGGGAATAACTTCAGCTTTTCAAGTGGGTGCAGTTTCTCAAGTCTTTGCAAATGTCATTGTAGGGGTAGAGATACATAATATACTTAGAAGGAATTTGCTGAACATAATTACTTAACATTTCAAATAAAGATGAAAAAAAGCCTTCAAAAGAAAAGCTCGACAGCATGCATATTCATACATATTTATAGGGGGGGATGCCTTATTTGTGAAAATATCAATTGCCTTGCACAGTGACTCTTAGATGTTTATAGATTCAATAACTGGCAGACTTTAGTGCTATCATCCATGACTTTACCACTCTCTGCTATCAGAAGAAAGAAGCAACACCCCAAATAGATGTTCTGAAAGATGAAGTTTTTTTTCTTTTTTCAAATCTCTCCTAAAAATTAGCTTATTTCATGAGGAAGCTGTAGATCAATCTAAGAAGATTCTATTAGAAACAAAAAGAAGCTTAATGAGGGAGAGGTGGAGAGGGAGGAAAGGAAAATGGAAAAAAAAGAAAGAGAAAAGATCTTGAATTAATAACTTGATACCATGTCACAATTTTTTTCAAATAGAGGTCTACATTTATATCCTCCGTGTCCAAAAGGCAAAATCAGTATCTTCTCTCTGTGTTCCCAGGCACCAAATTCTCTGTTTGACTCCTAAGAGGGAGAGCAGAGGAGGTCTTCTAGTATGGAACAACAGAAATTTTTATTTCAGATGTAAGAGTCAGATTTTCTGACCTTTCCGACCTCTCACTATTCTAGACTGCCACAGATTTTCCAAGTCAAGCCTATCTCCTTCAAGGTACATTACCTTTTCTACATTTTTGTTGAAGAAAAAGTAGCCAAGCACACAGAGTAATCAAATTTTAAGCCTCAGCAACTTGGCTATATTCAATATATTCCTTTTTCAGTGCACCAAATGGTCTGATTGTATTGATTATCATGACTCATCCAAATTTAATTTTAACTCTTTCACTGCCTGTGACTTATCTAAATGTAAGCTGTATACTTGACAGCCAAGAATGGCCTGATCTATTTTGCATCATGCACAGCTCTAGGCAGGAAGGGCTAAAGTTTTTGTTTTTTGTTTCTGGAACAGGTCTGATTTCTGATGACCTGTGCCAGTTGGACAAACATTCTTGGGAAGAGCTACACAAAAGAAGAACACTATACCTGTTGATGACTGATGAAATGCTGCTTGAGGTGAACTTGACTTGTTAGCCAAACAGATTTAGTGTCTGGGAAGGACTTTGGAAATCACCTCATCCACTTATTTTACAGATTAAGAAATTGAAGCCAAGAGAGATTAAATGGATTGTCCATGAGCACACAGCTAAAAAACAGTAAAACTAAGATTTAAATCAAGGTCCTTGGACTTCAAATTCAGTGTTCTTTGCACTATCATACCTCTGTTCAGCCTCTGTTAGTGAATTCTGCCTGTATTCAGCCAAACCCAGAGTCTGATTCCCAGAGACAGCTAAATTGGGAGAGCAGATGAGTCTCTTGTATTTTGTTAATTATATTAATGTTAAATTGATTATTTTTTAAATTTTATTTTTTTTCTTTTTGGAGGGGGGAAGATAGGGCAATTGGGGTTAAGTGACTTGCCCAATGTCACACAGCTAGTTTTTGTGTTAAGTGTGTGAGGCCGAATTTGAACTCAGGTCCTTCTAACTCCAGGGCTGGTTCTCTATTCACTGTGCCACCTAGCTACCCCTAAATCAATTATTTAAAATTATCTTCTTCACTGAAATACCACAGCACCTGATTTTCACAAAATTTGAGTCATTCCTTTACGTTGAGGTATGGTCTCCAAAAAAGTCCAATGAAAATACATATATTTGACCTCAGAGGGATTGGACATTAACTTATTACCACCTGTTACCAGAAATAAGGTCATCAGATGCTTGTGTTACTGCTTGGTCACTGAAAAAAATTATAATCAGCCATTTGTCCTATGGATAACAAAGAAAAAAGAGCAGAACAAATCATTGAGCCCACAAAAGTCTGATTCCTGCAGCTATTATAGAGAGGAGAAATGACTACATTAAAGGGGTCCACCTTCGTCACCATCAGCACCCCCTATCTGCTGACAAATTGCTACCAACAGGCAGATAAGCCCAAGAGCCAAAGGCATGGCAGCAACCTCCAGACCACCCAGCCTGCTTCTAGCCCAGTTCTTAAAGGCACCTTCCTAGGAAGCAACTTCTGTGGAGAAAAGATCTGGAAAATGCCTCTGGGGCTCCTAATGATACTCTTAACTGAAAACTCTGGAAACAAAGCTCTTGCCTCCAAGGTCCTTGGCAAAGTGAAATGATTCAATATTTGAAATAGATATGATTTTTATCGATAGAAATGACATTAGAGATGCTCCATCTACACTGTAAGGACCATGGTATCTTCCCATCTGATCTATAGCTAAAACCTATTATCTGTTGTCTCTCCCACTGGAATGTGAACTCCCAAGAGCTCCATCTTAAATAGAAATGTATTACTATTCTGTTTGTATCCTGAGTACTTGGCACATAGTAAATGCCTAATAAATATGGGATTTTCTTTTCATTCATTCCATTCAAGAATCCAAGGCAGAGTCTAGGGCCTAACAGAATTCATATCGTAATGGTGAAGATTGTTCCTTAGGGTCTCATCACCCTGTCTGTGTTTAAATAGGACAGCCAACATATGAGAAGTCTATATGTCAGCATGGCTGCTGGAGGCATAAAGTTAGCTTTGATGAGGAAGGAAGGGAGGGAAGAGAACACCTTGGGCATTAAACTAGGGAGGGAAGGTCTGGGTACCTCACTGAAACTGGGTGCGAGCCAGCTGGAGATAAGGGGAACATGACACATAAGGGTACTGAGTCCCTGCCAGGGTAGGGAGGAGGACCGGAGAAATACTTTGCCTAGTTCACAGACTTACCTAATAAATACACAAATACATGTATACATATTTGCGTGTATAAATATCTCTCTCTATATACATACATACATACATGTACACAAATCAGTAACAGTAAAAGCAAAAATAATTAGCACGGCTCTGTTATTGGAAAATGGTATCAAGGGATGTGCACTCAAGTGTCTACTCAGCCGTTCTAATGCTTATTATATGACCATAGATTTAGAGCTGGAAGCAACTTTTCATGTCATCTAATACCATTCCCTCATTTGGTATATAAGAAAATAAGACTCAAGAGCTGAGCCTTAAAACTATGTAGGTAGTATCAGAGCCAGGATTTAAATCCAGATCTCCTGATGCTAATGCCCAAACTCTTTTTGGTAGTCTACTCTGATGCTTCTTCCCTGGGCTAGGCCTTGAAGGGTGAGGAGAATCTTGATGATCAGAACCTGATTATACACTGGATATTTGCCTTGCCTTGATAAGTTGCCTTGCCTAAAGGCAAGCAAGAAAATAGTCTGGTCGGGAAAGACTTCTTAGCAGCCAAAACAGATATCACAGAGGTATGCACTAAAATGTGTCTGCTTAGGAGAGTTTTCACTTCCTTATTTAGAACCATGTACTTTTGTTCTAAGCATAATTCCAAGAATTTTGGTTATTGAATGTCTCACCTTCAATAGATTAAAAACAGTAAATTAGCAAGGGAGAGAAAGGTTGCTACAGGCAGGCACTCTGACAAGCTGACAGGTTAGAAAGTAAGGAAGGAGGTAGAAACGTTATAAAAAGCAGACACAAAACCTCAAACAGAATAGTATTCTGGGGCCACTGAGTATAGAAACAAAGAGTCCTATACAACTGAATAGCACCTGCAGTCATTGACATATAGCAGCATAACACAACTAATGTTCACAGTGATGACTGAATCATACAGAAAATCATCCAAAAAAAATTATCCAGGAAAAGGAGCCTCCATTTAAGAAAACAGTAAAGCATGTAAAACATGATAGAAAAAACTTCCATCCTAAATGGTAAATTTTTAAAAGTAGTTTGGATGCTTAAGCAATTTATTAGTTAATTTGTTTAAGCAAATTATTGGTGTATTTAGTTAATGTGCATTTATGGAATACCTCATTTCCCAACAATGAAGGTAAATGCAGCATTGCTGTATTTGGAAACATGAGTAACTGGAAGGTTTTGGTTTTTGTGTTCAAGTTTTCATTAGTACTCGATGCTTTTATAGATACAAATGCCACATCAGAAAAGGGACTTGTGAATATAAAGTTACAAAATTCAATACATATTTATTTAAAATGTTTACTACATATTTGATATTAGGGAAGGAAAAAATGGATTAAGTCATACAAGTCCATGACTTCTTGTAACTTATAAACTTATAGAATCACTAAGAAATATAATGATTAGTATTCCACAACAACAATAGATACTAAGTGAGGAAGGGGTACCCATAGCTTATATTTAAAGGCTTGACCCCTTCTTGCCAAATGCTATTTACACAAATGCTATCACATATAATGAATCAACCCATTTCTTCAAAGTGATAACAAACAGGAATCAGAGAAGTGTTACATATTAGAATATTCAAGACAATACACAGGGTGAATGAAGAAGGAGAGGGGAGAGAGGGGAGAGAGAGAGAGAGAGAGAGAGAGAGAGAGAGAGAGAGAGAGA
>NW_027187336.1:12860334-12864554 GCF_028583685.1 Petaurus breviceps papuanus | reverse complement strand
CTGTCTATCTATCTTTCTCCCCCCACCCCGAAGACAGTCTTGAACCACATGTATCCTCTCTCAAAGAAGGAAGTAAAAATAATGCTTCTCAGGGGCGGCCAGGTTGCACAGCGAGTAAGAGCACCGGCTCCTGTGTCGGGATGACCTGGGGATAGAATCTAGGCTCAGACACTTAGCACCCACCCAGAAACACCTGGCCGTGTAACCTTGAGCAAGTTACTTAACCCCAATTGTTTAGGGGTGGCCAGGTGGCTCAGCAAGTAAGAGCACCGGCTCCAGTGTCAGGATGACTTGGGGATCGAATCAGGGCTCAGACACTTAGCACCCACTCAGAAACACCTGGCCATGTAACCTTGAGCAAGTTACTTAACCCTGATTGCTTTAAAAATAATAATAATGCTTCTCCTTTCCAAAGTTCTCACACTATTTAAGCCTCTCACTCAGGCACATATAGTGTTGTCATCATTCTCTCCACCAATGAGCAGAGTCTTATGCAAAGTGTTTCACTCTTGACAGCTTCGGGGCTGTACAATGATTCAAGAAAACCTGTCTCTTCCTGCAGCTTAGATTCTTGCAGTAAGATAAAAAAATAGCATAGCAATAATATTCTGGAGAGTATAACTTTCTGGGATTGCTATAGAAGAAGAGGCAGAGAAATTGACCACATATGGAAAAGCATTTGTTTTCTATCAGGATCAGTCTAGTGAACTTAATAGTATTTGCTTAGCATTTTGAGGTTTAGGAAGACTTTACATTATTTCAATTCAATTCAATAAAAATTTATTCAGCACCTGCTACATGCAAGGCAATGATATTCCTCCAACATCCCTTTGAATAGGTACTACTATTATAATTATCCCCATTTTGCAGATGAGGCTACTGAGAATTAGATAATGTGACTTCCCCCTCATGTCACAACTAGTGTCAGAGGTAATACTCAGATTGGGTCTCTCCTGGCTCCAGGTAAGGCACAATTTCCATTACATGCTGCTGCTTCTCATTTGCTATTGCTCTTAGTCTTTCTATTGCTCAAGGTGTTTCTTGGGTTCTACCTTTCTGAAAGTATAATCTTGTTCATCATATTTTTCTAAAGGGCTTTATCTAGAGCTCTCACTCATCTCAATCATATATGTCCCTAATCCCCCATCATGTTTATCTATATATACATCATACCCCTATCCTCTCCCACTCTCCCAACCCCCAGTAGAATGTAAGCATCATTAAGACAGGGTCCAGGGTGGCTAGGTGGTACAGCAAATAGAGCACTGGCTGTGGAATCAGGAAGACTTGAGTTCAAATCCACTTAGTAGCCATATGACCTTGGGCAAGTCACTTAACCCCAATTGCCCTGCCTTCCCTCCTCCAAAAAGCAAAAAGAAACAAAAAACAAAAAAAAGACAGGGTCCCTTTTTGTCTTTATATCTTCATTTTCTATCACACAATCTGGCAAATAGTAGGTGCTTAATGTTTGTTGAGGGTGATATCCATGTCTGCAGGTTTGGAAGTATGAGAAGACTCCTGCATGGACAATTTAGCAACATGGTAGGGGAACTATCTCAAAGAAGACAAATGAACAAAATGAGGGAAGTCTTAAGGAGAATGTTCAAAATGTACAGTGGACCCAAGAAATTTCCCCTTGACTATATCCTGCAACTGTCACCTGCAGGTGGTGTTTTCCTCTTGTTCCTGAGAAGAACCATACAATCTCTGTATTGCTTCAGTAGAAGTAACTTCAGTAATTTCCAGGAAAATTAGGGTCAAAGAACTAGATGCAGCAATTTTCAGGGCAACTGAAGCTTCAGGATTTCCACTACTGTAACATCAAGACTGAGAGCAAAGTGACCCTGAAGAGCACAGCAGTTTGTGGGTACCCATCTAATAGCTTATTGTTAGTAAAGAGGAATAGAGAAAAGAAACTGCAGGAGCAGAAGCTGAGGAGACCAAGAGATAGCTAGATTATTCTCTACCCGGCCAGGAGAAGAGTCAAGGGGAGGTGATCCTAGGGAGCTGCTTCCACATACACAAGCCCCTTAAACAGACCGGGATGTGAGTGAAACTGATGAGACAGAGTCTTTTATTAGGAGTGCTCCCATGAAACCAGAAAGAGGCAAAATTCTTAGATTAGTACCCAGAATCTTTCTTGATTTAACACACTGTTGTTTCCTTTGCTTTTTATTTTAAGTAAATGCCCCTTACTATGATGTTATAGGATTTATTCTGACTGCTATGGGGAAGATATTCACTGGGAAATTAGAAGAAAAGAACCAGAAGCTAAGAGGATATCCACAATTAAATAACGGTCAAATAAGTTTGGGTATGTGGATGTGATGGAATACTATTGTGCTGCAAAAAAAAAAATGAGCAAATTGATGGCTTCAAAAAGATTTAGAAAGACTTATATGAGCTGATGCACAGTTGAATAGACAGAACCAGAAGAGTAAGTATAAAGTAATATCAATATTATAACAATGAACCATTTTGAGGATTTTTATGTAGCAATGAAGAATGAAATGAGCAAAAACAAAAAGGAACATCTTATATAATGACAACACAGTAAAATGAACTTTGAAAGCTGTGAGAACTGTGATCAATATAATGCATTCAAAATTCCAGCAAGTCAGTGATGAAGCATGATATTCATTGCAGAAGCAGGATATATTTAGAGAACAGAATGATATATGCTTGTATGTGCATACATATATGTGTATGTGCACATATATGTGCATAGGTATGCATTTGTACACTGTTTGCATGTGTTTATATGCATTGTGTGCAGGGCACATTCCTTTACATATATATGTATATGTGGGTGTACATATCTATTAGTATATAGCTATTTTGTTTTGCTCGACTGCATATTACTTACAAGAAATTTGATTTTCTTTTTTTAATGTGGTGAGGAGGGAGAAAAAATAGATTTCTTTTATTTTTTTTTAAATGGAGCAGTGGAGTGCTTTGCTTTTAGATGAGGTCACTATATTATAATTTTACTTAACTGTTTTACTTAGTTACAAGAGACTTCTCACAAAGTAGCAGCAATCTTTAATGTATGCAATATAAAAATAAAACATCAAGAAAATGTTTTGATTAAAAAGAAAAGGAAAAGAAAATAGAAGATGACAAGCAATAATTTTTGTATAGATGATATTTCTAAGCAAGAGTTAGGAACCTTGATGTGAAAGTGGGGTGCTACATATAAATGCATGAGAAATTAGGTCTCTCGAAGAAACATGAAAGGTCTTTTTGTAATCTTACTGGCCCCATTGAAACTGAATCAGACTTTAGAGGAGAGTTACTAGAAAATTCATTTCTACTTATAGATTCAAGAAAGAGTGTTAAGCTGTAAAACTTTTCAGGAGGAGCTTAGTGTTTTCACTATCATTGGAAATGTTTATAAAACCTGGGGAAAAATTACTTTTTTTCTTTTGAAAATCAATTTGGGGAAGAAATGCTTCCCAGCTCATTACTTTGTGCTCCAATTTCTTGCCCAAGTGAATATTTGCTGCTGAGTTATGAAATCCTGCAAATAGAAGTTTATAATGGAAGTGCTAACAAAACTTTCACCAAAGCACTGGAGGTTCTATAATTACAGCAAAATAAATGCAAAAGTGGGACTTGTCGAGGAGCAAACATATTCCTCTACTTTCCCCTTGCCTCTTTCAGAAGAGGTCTGAATGAAGAAGGGACACTGAACCAGGTATCAGCTCATGTTTGTGGCATCCACAGCTCCATTATATGTTTAATCAATATCCTTAACTACCTATTAGTCCTTTTCTCCTCAGGGCTTTGCCTCCCAGGGAAACAAACTGAGAGTCTTTAAAAGCTTTTGAGTTCCTTAAAAATAGGTGCAGTACTCTCCAAGTACTTACAACCCATGAGACCATGTCCTTGTAAGAAAAAAATATCTAAAAAATTATGGCCTCTTTCCTATGCTAGGTAACTAGATAGATAACTGGATAGAGCACTGGATCTGGAATTAAAAAATTAAAATTTTGACTCAGACAGGTACTGTAGGGCCCTGAATAAGTCACTTAAGCTCTATCTGCCTCAGTTTCCGCAATTGTAAAATGGAGATAACAATAGTACCTATCTCCCAGAGTTGTTGTGAGTACATTTGTAAATACTTAACAAATGCTATTTCTTTCTTTCCCTTCTTCCTTTTACTTCCATCCATTCCTTCCTTCCTTCCTTCCTTCCTTCCTTCCTTCCTTCCTTCCTTC
>NW_027187336.1:12780549-12860324 GCF_028583685.1 Petaurus breviceps papuanus | reverse complement strand
TCCTTCCTTCCTTCCTTCCTTCCTTCCTTCCTTCCTTCCTTCCTTCCGTCAACAACATGGCTAATCTACTCAAAGGAAAAGGGTTATTAAGGGTTATTAACCTGGGGTCCATAATCAGCATTTCTACAGATAAGTTTTTGGGGGTTCCATGAATTTAGGGAAAATATAATATCTTTATTTTCATGAACATTTTGTTTCCCTCTTTAGTAATCTTATACATTTTATTTTATGCTTTTAAAAAAAAACATACTGAGAAGGCATTCAGAAATTCACCAGACTGCCAAAGAGGTATGTGACATTAAAAAAAAGTGAAGAAATTCGGGATTAGTGAAAATCCACTAAGTACCCAGACTCTGCCAGTGATTAAGGGCAACCAAGAGGATCTGAAATAAGCAACCTGCTGCACTAATAGGCACAGTCTAAGTTGTGATGATGATGGAAATCGGAGGTTATCAACTTGGCACGTCTGAAGGACAGGCAGGAGTATGGCAGCACACATTACAAAGATAAAGAACAAACATTGGTAAAATGAAGATTTGTCCCATGTGAATTCATTATCCCCACATGTTTTCCTTTATGGCACCTATGTCCTAATTATAGCTTTTCCCTTATGTTGTTATTACTGTGGAACCAAATAGTTATTTATTTTCATAGAAAATCACCATTCATGCAAGGAAAGCTACCAGGTTCTTCAAGGTCAGTCTTGCTGCCAGCATCACAGAACTCCTGAACAAGATGCCAATCACATAAATGACTGATTTTGATCATATTGGTTGCTTCTATGTGATTTTGAAAGGACTTGAATCTTCTCCCATTTGGGCCCAATAAGGTCAATCATCTTCCCATCTTTGCCTAGTCATGTCATCATTAATCTCACTGCATTCCTCTGTGCTCTCTGAGCTCAGTTAGGAATGAGGTGTCATTTAATAGTTGCTACTGAAGTGTTGTCTCAGGGTTTGCAATGTATTCTACGTAAATAATCTAATTTGACCTCACAACAGTTTTTAGAGGTAGCTACTATTCATATTAACGTCTCTATCTCACAGATGTGGTTCAGAGAAGGTAAATGAATTAATTACACACATCTCGCCAGTATCAGAGATGCAATATGGCTCTTTCCAGATTCCAGAGCTCTTTCCATCAAACCACATTGCCTTAAGTACAAAGTTCTCTTTACAGAATTTCCCTCATGGACATCTTTGATACCTGTAAAAACAAGACAGATCCCCATTCATAGGTCAAGGATGATTTTAGTAAATCTTCTCCTGAGGCAGAACAATGTACTTTACAAGCCTTGATGATTCAGGCATCTGATTTTCCATTCTAAAGCCAGGACCAGAAAGAGTGAAATCTGAACATCTTATTGTATAGGGAAGGGAAGAAAGAAACAAGGATTTATTAAGCACCTACTATGTGCCAGGCATTGTGCTAAGCCTTTTACAAATATTATCTCATGGGACAGTATCGGGTGGAAAGAATCTTGAATTTGAAATCAGCAGAAACCAGAGAATCTTTGTTCAAAAACAGGTTCTGCTACTTACTTTCTGTGTGACCCTGGGCAAATCACTTAACCTCTCCCAGTCTCAGTTTCCTCATCTGTAAAATTAAGATAATTTTAAAACCTACCCTCTAGGATTGATGAGAGGATAAAATGACATAATATTTGAAAAATGCTTTGAAAATCTTAGTGTTACATAAATGCTAACCTTCATTCATTCATTCATCCAGATGCCTATTTTTCTTCCTGAGTCTGAAGTGAATTCTCTTCTCAGTTCCAACTCTTATTAAATTTCAAGGTTCAGCTTAGGTGTCATCTCCTTCATGAAATCTTCCCTGCTTTTCAAATAACCTCTTATGTACTTACATAGCAGTCTATGTAGTCAATTGTATCTTGGACAGAGCATTCTCATTGGTCCTTAACTTTCCACTAAGGGGGAAGACCACTGTGAACATTCCCCTACAATGTGTCTGCATACCTGACCTATTCTTTATGCACATCTGTGTTGTGTGTACATGTTATATCATCTGAGTAGAACATTGCCTGTGACAAAATACTCTTAAAATTTCAGACACGTCAGGTGGAACTATAGAAAGTCTTGTCTGGGTGAATACTGCAGCTGTTTTTGAATATGGTTTTGTACAAAGATCCTAGTATTAGAGCTGGAAGATGAGGATACTGAATGTCTAGAGTAGTTAAGTCATTCATCCATTATCACACAGGTAGTAAGGAGAAAAATTGAAACTTGAACACAGATTCTCTGATTCCAACTTCCTCAATGTATCCCCTGTACCAAAAGACTGGAACTATTTAAGAGGTTTTGTTTGTCAGTAGCAATACTGCCATAAGTAACTGGAGAGTAAAATACTATCAACTTTTAAATGGTTTGCAAAGTTCTACAACTTATATATGCAATGTTTGGATTGCCAGAGAATTTACTGATTTTTTTTTACCAGGGCTTGATGTTTAGAGAAGGGGGTGATAGAATGAAATTAAAAACAAAATAATAGAACAGCACCAAACATACCTTTACTCTATCAGTATTCTATACAGTGTAACATGGAATGCCACAAACTGGATCAGGATTTTAAGCACCAGTACTGTATGAAACCACTCTGGGTTTTAGCATCTGTGTCAGATTGGAGGTTGAATACATACCTGTGTTCAGTGATAAGTATGGGATGAAGTTTGTACAAGTTGACTCCAGTCAAAGAAAACTTGTCTTCATTTTTTTCCCTTGTCAAATGTTGCTAATATTGATTATTTTCTTTTTTACTGACGATTATGATTTAGGACCATAAATCATAAATTCAGAGCTAGGAAAGAAATTAGAAGTCCTTTAGTCTAACAGATCAGGAACTGAATTAGAGAGAGGTTAATGACTTGCCTAGTGTCACACAAAAAGTAAATAGTAGAACCTGTATTTGAACAAAGGTTCTCTGGTTCTTCTGACTCTAAATCCAAGATTCTTTCCACATCATAATCTCCCATGAGATAATATTTGTAAAGGGATTAGCATAATGCTTCGATAAGTAAGAGTCTAAGGCTGGATTTTAACTCTAGTCTTCCTGACTTGAGGCTCAACATGGTCCACTGGGCAACCTTGACTCTTCTCCACCTCACAGTCATCATAACCATTTGAAATTGAAAATTCTCTTGTACACCTTCTCAAGACTCCTCAGATTGGAATGTTTGTGCAGGATATGGATCCTTCTTTGAACTCAAGGTGGTGATAAAGGTTGAAGAACCATGTTTCTAGATCACACTCAAAAAGCGTGAAAGTTACTTTCCAGTAAAGAATCACCATGAAAAAGACAGATCCTTTAACATCTCATTTCCTCGGGTTGGAGAGGATGTTAATGTCTTTACAAACAGCAGAGAAACATATCCAGGCATGACCATGCTATGCTTAATGAGATTACAGATAGACAGTTGTATCTACATATGCCACTATCTGACAGTGTAGAAAAAAATATTTAATAAGTTAAACCACTCATCACCTGCCTCCCGGAAGTTCCCATTTTAATTTTCACTTGCCTGTTGTGGAAAGAAAAACTGACAAAGCGACAGACAAATTAAAATATCACCCTCTCCTGAACAGGGCCTGTCTGACACCATAAGAGAATGTTGCTTGACACATTATGCCTTAGGTGTCACACACATCATCTCATTAAACTCTCCCTGTTCTAAGACTATATTCTTGTAGCTATTACAGGAGCCTCCAAAGAAGAGTCTAAACTATGTCGAATTTAATTCTACCCCCTCTAATATTGTTATTGTTTTTATTGTCAGGATTCACAAGTACCTACTTGTTCTCACTGTGAAGTAAACCAAGCTGATCATTGCTCTCAGAGATATGGAGGATTAATGAAGGGTAGCTGCTAGAGTCCCCTTCTGGGATCATTGACTTATCATGGTGTAGAGGCTTGCATGGCTCAGTGAAATTATGGGCTGTGCTGTTCAAGGTTACCCAAGATGGACAGATCACCGTGAAGAGTTCTGAAGAAAGGTGATGCACTGGAGAAGGAAATAGCAAATCACTCCAGTATCTTTTCCAAGAAAACCCCATGGTCAGTAACATAAGCCTGGACAGATTTCAGGAGATAGTAGATAACAGAAGGGGATGTCATGCTATGGTCCACAGGGTCATGAAGGGTCAGACACAAGTGAACAACTAAATAACAAAGTTGCTAGAAAGACTTTCCAAGATCCCCAAACTATGTTGCCTATGTGATCAAGTCTGGACACTTCATCCTGGCATTTGAGACCATTCATAATCTCACCCCATCCATCCCTATCTATCACTATTTTTTAACATGGGTCTCTAGTTAAGAGGTTCATAAATTTAAGGGTGGAAGGGACCTCAGAGGACATCTAATCCAAGCACCTCATTTTAAACATTAGTAAAATGAGACTCAAAAAGGTGATATGATTTGTAATGTCACACAAATAGTGACGTGGCAGAGCTAGGATTGAAACTCAGATCCTCTAGACATCAAAAGAAGCATTCATTCTGCTGTACTATGCTGCCTCCATGGAGAGGCAAATAAGTACTCTTCCCTGAATATACCATGTTCATTCCTAACTACATGCCTTTTGTCATACAGCTTCCCCTACTGGAATACTCCTCCCCCCACTCCTCCAATTATTCAAATCCCCAAACCACACAAGAACGAAATTCCAGGTACAGATCAAATCCCATCTCCTGAAAGAAGTTTTCCCCGTATACACATTAAACTCTTCTTCCTTTAAACTCCTATAACACTTTTTGGTAGAAACACAATTTGGCACTTTATTATATAATATCCTCTATTGTTTTCTAATTATTTTGTATGAATCTATCCTGTTTGTCCAAGATTATAATTGGCCAGAAAGAAGGGATAAGGTCTTATATTTCTCTTATACTCACCATGAATATACCTATCATGATACTAGACATTTGTAGACTCTTAATAAGCTCTTCAAATGCATGCTCAAATGATACCTACTTACCTTCTGGATGCTTCTATGAAATGTCCTCTTCCTCTGAGGTTCAGCATGATCTCTGCAAGAACATGATTGTTTTCTCTCTGTGTGTGTGTCTCTCTTTTCTCTCTATCTCTCTGTCTCTCTCTGTCTCTCTCTGTCTCTCTCCCTCTCTTCCTTCTTCCTTACCCTCCTAACCCTTACCCCCCCCTCCCGAAATGCTAGGAAATCAACAATTTAAGAAAAGCAAGAAACACCTCATGGAATGCACAACTACCTTATAATGTCACCTTCACTATCCCTATTTATCAGAGCAGATAGAAAACTAAGGACAAATATTTCCCTTTTTCCCCCTTTCTCTTAGGCATCAATGGATGAATTTCTTGAAATTTTCCTCCCAAGTCAGACATGGGCCTAGTTTACCAAGAGGACTCAAATCTGTGGAGTCCTCTCCAATATTTCTACCCTTCCCAGATATATAACTGGTTCTATATTTTTTCCTATTAAAGTTTCATTTTATAATATTATAGATTGAGATATGGTAGGGACCTCAGAGACCATCTGATCCTACACCCTAATTGTCAGATATGGGAACTGAAGTCAAAGAGATTAATTTGCCCAAGATCATGCAATAAGTTTCAGAGATGGAATTTGAATGTCAGCCCTCCGATTCTTTACTCTGTACCAAGAAACAAGTCATTTTCATGTATATTCTTACTTTTCAATGGGTCCACAGTCTTTTTCTATTGTTTTCTCATGGCATGAAAGTGACTCCAGGATCATGAAATCTACTCCAGTTGATCCCAAGCTCTGGAGAATTCGAACAAGACAGAAAGACTGAGTAAAAGCCAAGGGATATAATTGTTGTTGTTGTTTTTCCCCCATGGTCCACTGAGGCCAAGTTAAAAAAGGCTCATTATCAAAAGCTCAGTTATCCCATAATGAACACATTGGATCAGAGCAACTCATAGAGATTGTCTATTAAGGAAAACATAAGTTGTGTCAGTGGCAAAAGTTCCTATAATGATAAAATCATGATTTTTTTTTTTAGCAATCAGGGTTAAGTAACTTGCTCAAGGTTACATGGCCAGTTATTTCTGGGTGTGGGGCTGAGTATTGGAGCCCAGATTTGATCCCCAGGTCATCCCGACACTGGAGCCAGTGATCTTAATCACTGTGCCACCTGGCCGCCCCTAAGCAATTGGGGTTAAGTAACTTGCTCAAGGTTACACGGCCAGGTGTTTCTGGGTGGGTGCTAAGTGGCTGAGCCCAGGATTCGATCTCCAGGTCATCCTGACACTGGAGCCGGTGCTCTTACTCACTGTGCTACCTGACCGCCCCAAAATCATGAAATTTTTAAAAAGCATTTTCAACAGTCATGATTTTTGTACAGAACAATACCACATCAGCAACTGATTTCATAAAAGATAGAAATAGTAGATTGGACAATTTAGGGAAGTACAGATCTCAGTTCTTGGTTAGGGTTACTGTGGTCCATTTGGAACAAGGCAACAATCATCCTCAAATTATATTTGGCAAGAAAACTTAAATTTGCCAACAGATGCAGGAAACAATAGATGGTTTTTCAGAGTGTTAGTATGCTTCCAGAGGAATCCCTAACCATGCTAGAGAAGGGAGCTGATGGAGGAGAGAACTCACAATATTGGGCATCATCTTACAAATCAAAATTTTCTATAAATAACTCATGTTGCTGATATGACAGTGTAGTAATGCATTACAAGAAACTATTTGCACTGTGAAACTAAAATTTTCACAATGTTATCTTTTAACAAAGACATGAGGGATAAGGAATACAAGTTATTTTTTTTTAATCAAGAAAATGTTAATAGAACAAATCAGTGAAGTCAGCCGCAGCTTGATAAAGTTGAATGGCATCTCCATAACATTCAATTGGGCACCTAAGTTTTTTAGACTTTTTAGCAGAGAGAACTTTGTAAAGACCTTTTTCTAAGATATGAGACACTGATATTTTGAGGAATAAGGTTTTTATCATTAGTAACTCTTTACAAAGAGAGTTTGGTGATTTTTCAAGAAGTCAAGATTGAAAAACATTTTAATGGATTTTCTCTTTCTTTATGTTAGATTTCCTTTATTTGATTCCCTTGACTAAGATGACTGAAGGGACAATAATAAAGGAAAATTTCAGGACTTCCATCATGTAAGAACAAATTACTTTAGAAATGTTTTCAGAAATCAGGGCATATATTTTGGTTTAGATAAACCAGAAGTTTGAAAAAAGACTTTCAATTTGGTTTCTAAACAATATTTCTTTCTCCACATTTCTATTTCTTTTCCATTCATGAGAGTTTATCTTCTCAGCAATGCTGACACTTACTAAATGGGCTGACCTCTTTGCTGCTATTTTTCTATGTCTTAAAAATTAGTTTGGTTGTTTGTACGATATGTTAGAAAGCTTGAATTATTAACTAGGGACCTAGGGACTGACTGAGACCAAATGAACTTTTCAGTCAAAGTCTCACATCAACATCATCGTCAATAAAAGATATTCATTGAAACAGGCACTCTCAGTGCCTAACTGTGCAAAAGCTCCATTAATTGGTTGATCTGATAGCAATACCTAATCAGGATTTAATAATATTAGCTTTTCAAGATTTAGCATATTCCACCTCCACTTTGTAATTACTTTTTTTTCTCTTTTACTCAGCTCGTTGTAATCTTTCCTTCTGTTGAACCCTTGCTCAGATATCACTTCTCCCATGAAACCTCTCCTAATCCAGCCAACCCTGAAACTATTTTCTTGAATGTCAGATAGTACTAAATTTCTCTCTTGTGCACTTATACCATTCTAATTTGTTGTATTATCCATGTTTTAGCAGCTCTCAGATGGCATGAAGGTACACATTATGGTGAGGTCTCATTTCTATGGCTTATTATTCCTACAAGGACAACCTGGTGACTTTTTGCCTAGAACTATAGATTGTGTTGGCACCAATTCCCATTGCAATCAGGTGATTTATAATGCTCAAAAATTAATCAGATTTCTTTACAAATCAAAGAACATAGATGGGGCCCTTGTCAAAGCCCAGGGAAAATAGCAGTTTCAGCAGTGAGCAACCCAACCCAGAGGTAAATAGAACACCAGTCATGGATAGTATTACCTAGTGCAGAAGGCCATCAGTAGATGGTCTCATTCATACCATTGATCTCCTCCACAGTTCCTCTGTTCACATGCATGGCATTGGTCTTCTTTGTATGTCAGCTCCTTCTTTGTTGTTTTGTTTGCTGTGCCAGGGTTGTTATGAAGCTCAAATGAAATAATAACCACAAAAGTGCTTGGCACATAGTAGGTGCTATATAAATTATTCCCCTCACCTTCCCTTCCTTTTTTAAAGGCAAAGATTGACATTCATTTTTATCAGTACCACATTGCTTTGAATATAGTAGGCACTTGATACTTAATTTAACTCATTCCTATCACTGGGAAACTAGTTGCTAAATTATGATCTCATTGCACTAAAGCTGTGAACTCCCCAAACAACCAATTGAAAGTGAATAGTTTAGTCAGTTGCACATTTACCTACTATTCATTCAATGTTTCTGCAACCTCTGATTTCATTGGTGTAGGTATTCCTTCAGTGAATGTAAATCACAACTCCTTTTTGACTTATTGGAACGTCTTAAAGAGTTGCTATGTGACTAAAAAATTCATCACTTTGCAGTCAGTTTTGTGGGAGTCTTCCTCAATTTTAGAGGACTTATCTTTGGATGGTAGACATAGTTGATCATTGGAGTCCCACTGAAGGGCTTTCCAACTTGATGTAAACTATTACAGTTAATGGTATGCTGACAAAGTCAGTGAGGGCTCAGGATGACCTCCCTGACCCAAGAAGGCATCTATCCAACAGGACTTTAGTGGAGATTTTGGTCAAACCATACAACACAACTTAATATGACTGATTCTATTTACTAGGTTGTATTGTTTTCATGAAAATTTAGCCTAACTAAAATTTAGTACTGAACTTCCAAAAAACGGTCTATAAATTTTCCAAACATGCCTTATTGTGACTCCCTGGGAGGCAGATCCTAGGGAAATATACTACTGAGTCAAATAGCTTTAGCATATGGACAGTTCTAGCCACCAAAATCCTGAAAGCATCATTTGATCCTGAAAGCAGGTTTTATTGCTGATATGTGAATGGGCACCAAAAATGTTTTTCAGGAAGTCTGGTTCCATAACTTGATGGAGCAACAACAATAATAATGATAGCTGACAATTACAAAAATGTTTTACAATTTACAGAGCATTTTTACATGCACGATTTCTGGAATGTATCCAAGTGGTCAGTGTGACATAGGCAGTAGACAGAATATATACCTGAAGTAAAACAAAACAAAAACTATACCTGGATTTGTCCTGTGGTATGACTTTGAGTAAGACTCCTAATCTCTCTCAGCTTCAGTTTACTCATCCATAAAATTAAGATATCATACTAATCACACAGGTTTGTAAATATTTCAAATGAGAAAAATGCATTTAAAATGCATTTTACAAAATGTAAAATGGATAATGCCCATTATATTAAATTTTAAAACTTTTGCACAAACTAGATCAATGCAAGAAAAATTAGAAGAAAAGCAGAAAATTGGGAAGGTGGGATTTAGAGCAAGTATCTCTGATAAATGTCTCATTTCTCAAATATATAGAGAACTGACTCAAATTTCAAAGAACACAAGTATTTCCTCCATTGATAAATGGTCAAAGGATATGACCAGGTAGTTTTCAAACAAAATCAAAGTTATCTATAGTCATATGAAAAAATGCTCTAAATCACTATTGATTAGAAAAATGAAAATTAAAATAACTCTGAACTACCACCTCATACCTATCATATTGGCTAATATGATGGAAAAGGAAAATGATAAATATTTGGAAGATATGTGGGAAAACTGGTACACTAATACACTGTGGGTGGAGTTGTGAACTGATCCAACTATTCTGAAGAGCAATTTGAAATTGTGCCCAAAGGGCTATAAAAACTATAGGTCTAGTGAGGGTCTGAACTAGGGTGGTGGCAGTATCAGAAGACAGAAAGGGGTTCATGGAAAAGATGTTATGAAGGTAAAAAAGCTAACAAGACTTAGAAACAAAGTGGACACCCTCAAGTGAAATAGCATAGAGGGAGAAGAGAATAATATAGAGGATGCAGGAAAGACCTCTGAGTGATACCCACTGTTAGGCATGATGCGAGTAAAAAGCCACCAAAAGAGAAGGTAGGGTAGTGGTCAGGCAGGTAGAAGGAGAACCAGGACAGAGTAGGGTCAGAGAAATATAGGGAGAAGAGAGGATCATGTAGAAAGTAGAAAGAGCAATGAAATTTTAGTCAGAATACCTGATTTGGGGAACTACTTTGGTCTGTATCCCAAAGAGACAAAAAAGAAAGGTGGTGGAGGGGAAGGACCTATTTGTACAAAAAATATTTACAGTGGCTCTTTCTGTGGTAGCCAAAAATTGGAAATTGAGGGGATGTTTGTCAATTAAGAAATGGCTGGAGAAGTTGTGACATATAATTGTAATAGAATATTATTGTGCTATAAGAAATGATAAGCAGGATGATTTCATTAAAAACTGGGAAGATTTACATGAACTGATACAGAATGAAGTGAGTGGAGCCAGGAAAATATTATATACAATGAAAGTAATATTGTACAATGACCATCTGTGAATGACTTAGCCATTGTATTAGCAAATACCATGATTAAAGACAATTATAAAGGACTTTCATTTGATGAAAAATTCTATCCACCTCCAGAGAAAGAACTGATGGGGTCAGAATGCAGATCAAAGCATATTATTCTTAACTTTCTTTCCTTCTTTCATTTTTTTTTGGTCTGAGTTTTCTTCCATAAAATGACTTATATGGAAATATATTTTACATGATTATACATGCATAAACTATATCAGATTGCTTGCCATCTAAAGGAGGGAAGAGGGGAGAGAAGAAGGGATAAAATTTGGAACTCAAAACTTAAAAAAAAGGTAAAAAATTGTTTTTACATGTAATTGGGGGGAAAATTATGTAAAAGAGTTTTATAATCCTTAAAGTACTGCATAAGGGTCTGTTATTTTTATTGATATTTATATAGAATATATTTGCTATATCTATTCAGAATTTATACAAAATCTGTTTATACAAAATTTATTTATTTATATGAAGTTTAGATATTATATATATATTTATAATTTAATAGAATTGTCACAAAGGATAAGAATTGAGAAGAGACCATTAGATTTAGCAAGTAAGAGATCAACAATAAATTTGGAGAGAGAAGTTTCAGTTCAATGATGAGGTTGGAAGTCAAAGTTAAGAGAGTGAAAAGAAAGGAGAGAGATACCCATTCCAAATTATACAATTTTACCCATTGTAGACTTTTCAAGGAATTTACAAATTGTATTATAATTTATTATTTTATTTTATGTTTACATTAAATTATAATTCATAATTTATATATCTATATAAAATATATATAGCTATTTTATAGCTCTTAATGGAACTACAGACTTGCTATTTGGTCTGGCTAATTAAGATTCCCCAGTCATGTAAGACAAGGCTTCTTGAGCCAGAAAGTGGGGACAGCTGAAAGTTTCCTGCTTCAGTGACAAAATGTTGGATTGGTTGCACAGAACTAGGGGCCTAATATGCAGATTATCAGAATTATAAGATGCTAAGCCAAAGGGGAAGAGACAGGGTTCAGTTCAGAAACATGAGTTGATACTGGAATAAACAGAGTTCAAGGAGGAGATAAAGAATTGGGGCCTGGAATAAGGTTAATACTATTTAGGTCAATTTCATACCAACTGTATAAGGCAGACAGAGCTGTTGCTGTTGTTGTTGTTGCTGTGCTAAATCTATTTTTCAATTAACAAATACTTATTTTTTTTCTGTCTTACCCACAATCACCTCAACATCTGTTGGAAAAAGGAAAAAGGAGATAAGAAAGGCGCATAGGCAGACAAAGTGAATCTCTGCATTTGCTATGTCCAAAAACACGTCTCATTCCATATCTTAAGTCCATTACCCCTCTGTCAGGACATAGGAATGTTTCATTATTGGTATCATTTTATCTATGGAAAACATGGGCTCAGAAATCAATCAATCAATGGACATTTATTAAATATCAATTATGTGTCAGATGCTAGGGATACAAATACAAAAGTGGAATCGTCCCTTTCCTCAAGTAGCTTGCATTCTTCTGAGGTGATACAGCATTTTTTTTTTTTTTTGCTTTTTGGAGGGCTATTGGGCAATTGGGGTTAAGTGACTTGCCCAAGGCTAGTTTTTGTGTTGTGTCTGAAGCCAGATTTGAACTCAGGTCCTCCTGACTCCAGGGCCGGTGCTCTACCCACTGCGCCACCTAGCTGCCCCAATGATACAGCATTTTCACAGAAATACTGGATACATATGAAATGATTATAGTGATTTAAGTGTGTGGGGGGTCACTAATAAGTAAGAGAATCAAGAAAGGCCTCTGGTAGGAGGTAAGACTTTAACTGAGCCTTGAGAAGAGCTCCAAGTTCTACCACCAGCTACAGTCACGTATCTTTCCTCTTCCCGGAGTTAAATTCCCTGAGAACTCTTCAATGGGTATTTTCACTTTCCTTTCTGCTCATTCAAACTAACTGTCTACCCTAGCTTCCAACCTCATTATTCAACGATTCAAAGTTACCAGGGCTCTCTTACGAGCTAAATCCAATAGTCTATTCTAAATCCTCATCCTTTGTGACCACTTTGACTACGAATCATCTTCTTCATCATGATTCTCCATTGTCCCTATATTTCTCTGACCCTACTCTGTCCTGGTTCTCTTTCTACCTGTCTGACCACCATTCTACCTTCTCTTTTGGTGGCTTTTCACTCGCATCATGCCTAACAGTGGGTATCTATCACTCAGAGCTCTTTCCTACATCCTCTATATTATTCTTTTCTCCCTTTATGCTATTTCACTTGAAGGTGTCCACTTTGTTTCCAAGGCTTGTTAGCTTTTTTACTTTCATAATATCTTTCCCATGAACCCTTTTCTGTCCTCTGATACTGCCACCACCCTAGTTCAGACCCTCACTACCCCATGCCTGGACCATTTCAGTAGCTTGTGTGTTGGTTGACCTGCCACTAGTTTCTCTTCATTCCAGTCCATCCTCCACCCTGCTGAGGACTAAAGCATAGGTCTCATCATGTTACCTTCCTAATCAATAAACTTCAGTGGCTCCCTATCAATTCCAGGATCAAATATAACATATCGTATTTAAAGGCCTTCATAATCTGCATGTTCCCCCTGCCTTTTTGGTGTTCTTATATTCTAATCCCACCCCCATACTCTGTATCCATTGGTCACTTTTCTATTCCTGAAATAAGACACTCTATCTCCTCAATTCAAGCATTTTTGTTGGCTGCCCTGCATGCCTGAAATTTATTCCCTCTGTATCCCAGTCTCTTGGTTTCCTTCAAGTCCTAGCTAAAATCTCATCTTCAACAGGCAGCCTTTCCTGGTCCCTCTTAATTCTATTGCCTTCCCTCTATTGATTATTTTCAATTTATCTCCTATAGATCTTATACATGCTCTGTGAGGCTCTCCTGTGCCTGGATGCATTGTGGGCAGACAAGGATAGGGGAGGGAATATCTTCTCCTTTCCCATCCCCCAGGGAATACTAGATACAGGAAGACGGCAAGTAGTCCAATTTGGCTGAAGCATAGAGTTTGTAAAAGGGATTAATGTCAAACCAACCTGGAAACAGGAGCCACCAAAACTTCTGGAGGAAAGGAATGGCCTGTGATTTAGAAATATCAGTTATGTTAAATGACTTTCCCAAGATCACATAGTAAAACTGCAAGATCTAGGTCCCAAAATAAAGTATTCTGACTAAAATTTCAATGCTCTTTCTTCTATAGCAGGCTGTCCACCCAGACCATCCCACAAGTACTGATCCCATTATCAGGTGCTAACCACTTCTCCCAGCTGGCTCTACTGTTAGTGGGCTGAAACACAGATCATTGAAGAGGGGAGTCAAGGAGACCACAAACCATTCATGGTACAGATAATCAAGGGCTGACTACAGAATCATAACAAAGGGGCAAAAGATAATGCACAGAATGGAAATAAATATCTCTCTAATACAAGCTCAAAAGTGTTTCCTTTGACTTTATAGTATATGTGATTATCTCTGTCAGCTAGGCTATTCAGATAAATGATATATATTAAATGATATATATATATATATTAAAATGATATATAGGTTTATCCTATAGAAATAGATCAATTAAAAAAAGAATCCTAAAATGACAACATCATGGTGATTTTATTCCTATTTGCTTAATCTCCCTCTTTCTATTCCATTTATCAAAGTAGCCCCTATGTACTGGGAAAAAGAGCTATTGCCCAATTAGGAGGTGGAGAAGCAAGATCGGTCTTTTATGCAGACAGATTAGGTCTGTGATAGAATTTCATAGGTATCAGGAGGATCCCAATACCTTATCAGGGATGGGGAACCTGTGACCTCAAGGCCACCTGTGGCCCTTTAGGTCCTCAAGGTGAAGCCCTTTGACTGAATCCAAACTGTGTGTGAAGTTTGGATCCTTCATTAACATCTTGAAAAAAATTTTTTTTAATCTGACAAAAGGGGAGACATCATAGAAGTGTTAGGCACCTGGATATGGGAGTAGGACTACAAAGGAAGATATAAGGCACAGGATGAAGAGTTTTGAGGAGCTAAAGAGAAGCTTCTTCAACTTCACAATATTCCTGAGGGCAAGCCCCATGGCAAGATTGCCTAAGAAAGGCTGTAAACGTGCTGTTTGAACTAAATGCTCTTAGTAAAATTTACTGAAATGGGTAATTAGTTTAGCCAGAAAACAGTATAGCCTGCAGGGGGTTTTTTTCTTACTGTATTAACTAATTATTTAAGCTTATTTTGACCCAATTGCCTAAGGTAGACAGTCTGACTGAATTTGAGGGGGTTTGGGAGATTAGCCTCTTTTTCTTCCCTGAGTGTCAACCTCCTCCTTTCCTGTGTATAGCCCAGAATCCAAAATTTTGGAGGCAGGGAGAGGGAATGGCTGGCTTTCTCTACCCACCCACAGCCATTCTCTACCACTAGATACTTTAAGAAGGTACATACAATTAGCTAACTTTTCCTCCATTCAGGGCTATAATTGAGAATTCAGATACTAGGCCAACTCTGTTGAAAGGGGAATGAGAAAAGGACCCTGGACCACTCTGAGACCTGTAAACTCAGTCACTAACCTTGATCCCTATCTGATATCAATTGGATCTCCAGATATGAACCATGTTAGTTACTTCCATACAAGTAAAAATGGTGAGGGGAAGGCATGCCTAGGAGGAGAGGCAGAACAGAGATGGGACCAGCAGAAGTCACTGACTAGGATTAAAGCTTCAGTTTTTCCATGCTGGTTATGGCTCTGCTTGCAGTCTTCTGAGTGCAAGAGTCTATGAGAGAATTAGAAAGAGGAAAAGTACTTTAATTTGTGGGAGGGTAACTTGAATCTGAGGGACTATGGACTGTGAAGAATTCTGATGTCTGTGTACACTCAAGAAAGTAAGAGGATAATCCTGACACCAGATGCAAAGTGTAAGTGCAGAGAATAGATTTTCTACAGGACAAACTGAGAAGGATTTCTGACATCATTTTGCGTATGAAGATTGCCACCACAAAAAGAGCTGCTACAAATATTTTTGTACATGTGGGTCCTTTTCCCATTAGTATGATCTCTTTGGGATAAGGACCTAGAAGTGGTATTTCTGGGTCAAAGGATATACACAGATTTATAGTCCTTTGAATATAGTTCCAAATTGCTCTCCAGAATGGTTGGATCAGTTAACAACTCCACCAACATAAGTGCATTAGTGTACCAATTTTCCCACATCTTTTCCAACATTTACTATTTCCCTATTTTGTCATATTAGCCAATCTGGTAGGTATGATGTGGTACCTCAGAGACATTTTGATTTGCATTTCTCCAATCAGTAGTGATTTAGAGCATTTTTTTTCATATGACTATAGATAGTTTTAATTTCCTCCTCTGAAAATCTTTGATGTTTGGCCATCTATCAATCGGGGAATGACTTATAAAAAGAGAAAATCGTACATTTGGTTTCATGAAATAACTTCACAAGGACAAGATAGGGGAAGAAGAGAGTGATAGTAATTTATCTGGAAAAATAACTGGGTTTTATTAGACATAGATTTATTGAAGCAATAGTATGACAAAGTGGCCCAAAAATACCCAAACTAACATGATCTTGGGCTGCATTAAGGAAGGCAAAGCTTCCAAGAATAAGAGATTAAGTTCCCCTGAGTTCCAATATAGTCAGACCACATGAGAAGAATTGCATTCAGTTCTGAACTCTACAATTGGAAAGAACAATGATAAAGAAGAGAGAAAAAAGAAGGGGGTAACCTAGATGGCACTGGACCCTTGAGGCCATCCCATATGACATTCAGTTGGAGGAACTGGGAGTGTTAGACTTGAAGAAGAGAAGATATGATAGTTGACTTTAAGTGCTTAAAAGACTTCCATGTGGGAGAGGTCTCAGACTTGTATTTGGTCCAAGGATCTGTGAATGGAAGTTGCAAAGAGAACATGTTTTGCTTCATCAATCAATCAATCAAGAAACATTTATTAAACACCTAGTATATGTCAGGCACTGTGTTAAGTGTAAGATGTAAGTAAAAACTTCCTAACAAATAGAGTTATCCCATAGTAGAATGGGCAGCCTTAGAGGCAGCAGATGGACATCTTCAAGCAAAAGCTGATGGCCACTGAGGTCCCTTGTAACAAAAAATTCTATGATTCTAAGTGTTATCTCCTGGGAGTTGAGGGCGATTGCAGACTGAATGTCTGGGAAGATCTGAAACCAGCATAGAGGAGACCCTAAAAGTGTTGATGAGAAGTATGTACTGAGAAGCTTCATATAAGAATTACAATGGGAGGTCTATTGATAATGTCCTTTGAGTGCCTGAGTTTATACATGCTATTAGGGAAAGACCTGTTCAATAGTAGGCTTTATCTCTTTGCATTTAAGTTGGGTTATATTTGTTTTCAGTGTCCTGTAAATAAACTTGTCCATTCTTTAGTGACTTGAGTATTTATATAGAGAGTTGGTGACTACTTGAGAGAGAATATCAGGCAGGAAGCTCCCAGATTTACCTTGGTGGAAGTGAATGAGCCCAAAACATGTAAGTCCCTTAAGATATAGCTAAATTCTCTAGCCAGGAAGAAACCTCTGACAAGAATTCTATGTATCAGGGCTCTCTAAGTCCCTAACTTGCCTTCTTGTTAAAGCTTTCTTACTGCAGGAGATCACACACACAGAGTGCTTCCTCTAGAATTCCTTGACTTTTGTTTCCCCTTTTTCTCTTTTCACAGGTGATGGAAGCACTAAATCAATTCACACTAAAATTGTACCCACTTTGATGAAAATGGAAGGTTCTGGTTGACTGGAATGCAGTAATCATTAATTTGGCCTTATGTTCTTTTACTTATTCAGTTTCATTTGTAAGGCAGACAAATGTTTTAAGCCAACTGAATCATGGAGTCTGGGGGATGAGAGAGTTATCATCAGCAATAATGAATCTTCCAGTAGTTTTATAGATCAATTAATGACTGTCTAGAGGAGTTTAGGGCTTAAGGTAAGTCTACTATTAAATGCCTAGTTAAAAATTCCAGAAGATTCATTATTGCCATTTAGAAATGGATTGCAAAACATCTAGGGATGCCTCTTCTAAGTTATAAAATATAAAGTCTAAGGATGGCATATTCTAAAGAACTCCATACTGGTCTTGGAAAGGAAATGAACATCATGTGAAAAAATATTGGTTAGTATAAAATGGCAGAGGGTGAGGAAGGGAGAAAATAAGTAAATTATCAGTTTAAGAACTTTTCCATTGTCTTATAAGTATTTAGCTATCAAATAAAAATAAATTTTTAAATCTCTTTAATTTTTAAGTGTGATATTGATAAGACATAGGAAAAATACACATCTCCACCCTTTCACCATTTTTATAGAATTGTGGTATACTTCACCATGTACCTCTGGTCTATTTTCTAACCAGCTCCTTTTCTCATCCCTGCTTTCCTTACTGCTATCTTACAAGAACTGGATTTGGCTTATTATTTAATGAGCTAAATGTTTTATCAAATATTTCCTACAAGATAAACCAAATAAATATTTTTGTATTTGTTTTCTTTCACAACATGACTAACACGGAAATGTTTTTTACATGATTGCACATGTATAACCTATATCAAATTGCTTGCCTTCTTAATGGGATGAGGAGGAAGGAAGAGAATTTGGAACTCACAATTTTAAAAAATGTTAAAAATTATTTATACATGTAATTGTGGAAAAATTGAATTAAATTAAAAAATAAACCAAAGAGTATGGAAGAGTGGACTCCATAGTAGCAGTTCTAGGCCCCTATGTGCCTAACTTTGACTCTATCAGAAACAGAACTTAAACTCTTCTCCATGTTAATAAAAAAGATAAGTAGTAGTAACATTTTAATTTTTAAAGCAGTTTTGGAAGATAGAGCATCAACAGTGTTGTTTACCCCAATGTAATGATCATGGAGTAGGTTATAGAAGAATTCATTAGCATGAGAACTGAAAACTAATTGTCTAGGCTGTCTACCCTTTGATTGTAACTTTTTACTTGTGTGGACCATAAAAGTTTATTTCTATGAGTCATTACATACAATACATGCATATGCAATACATTCATAAACAATATATATATAGCACATACAAACACAATAAATTATTTGAGTTAATATATACAACATAAAAAGAATGAACCCCCAAAATGGCCTCATTCATCCATGACTTTCCTTGTCACTAGTGCCTTGACTATCTTGCTTTCCTTCCTTTCTCTTTCAGGTCCTAGGACCATAGACTACTAAACCTTGAGGGAAATTGGGATACATCTAGTCCAACCCCCTCAATTTCTAGATAAAGAAGTCAAGGCCCAAAGAGAAATGACTTGCCTAAATTATACAGGGAGCAAAGGTAAGCTCTGAGCTTAAGTTTTGTCTCCACACTGAATCTTGGACTCTTCCCTTAGAGATAGGTTCTGGTAGTCGAGCTTTCACCTTACCTCACCCAGAATTAGGCCTCCACACAACTCTCAGGTCATTTCCACACCATGCCACAATAGTTCTCTCTTCCCTGGCCTTTCTTTTCCAGCTCCCCTTTATATACTACCTTCCTCTATCAGAATTAAAGCTCCTTAAGGGCAGGAATTATCTTTGCTTTGTTGTATTCACATCCCCAATGCTTAGTATAGTGTTTGACCTACAGTAAGTGCCTAATAGGTGCTCTATCTATCTGTCCATCTATCCCGTGCTGAATATTGCCTTCTTCAGGGATTTCAACATCTGATTCAGCTGTTCCACCTTTTACCACCATCTTCAGTACTTTCAATATCCATGTTGATAACACTTCTTATACCTTGACTACATAGTTAATTAACCTGAACTCTAGTGATGGTCATATTGGTCACTTAAGGTCATTATGCATCACACATACCATGACCACACAGCAAATCTCGTCACTATTTGAAACTTTTGACCTGAAAAATATCCAACTCTGGAAATTAAGATTATTCTTATAATCTTATATATAATTGCACAGCCAGCTAGTTACCTCTTAGTACTCTGGTCCACTCTCAAGGTGGAAAAAAGGGTTTAGGCCCTAGGTAAGTATACTGTAGACAAAAGTGTGTGGATCAGGCTATATCCCACATCAGATGTGGCTTAGAAAACATAAGCACCTCTCCCCTGAGAGGCAGCTCTGTGGTGCAGTGGTTAGGGGCCTGTGAGTCAGGAAAACCTGAATTCCGATCTGACTTCAGTCTTGTACTAGTTGTGTGTCCCTGAACAAGTCACTTAAGCTCTTTCTGCCTCAGTTTACTCAACTAGAAAGTGAGAATAATAATAGCACTTATTTTATAAGATTGTGAAAAATAATGAGATAATATTTGTAAATCATTTAGCAGAGTTCCTGCACTAAGGAGGTAATTTAAAAATGTTTCCTTCCCTACACCTCCCTCACCCACACCAAGGAAATCTATCCTTCAAAAGACCAGCAAGGCCCTATAGTAGTCATCCCATCTTATTCTGAACCAGTGGCAGGAGGCATTGGACAGGCCTCTCATAGTGGTGGGGGCAGTGTCCCATGGGTGCTGCAAGGGTTGTGTCCTAGTATTTAAAGTCCATTGCTGTCCTCCCCTGAAATATGGAGAATGAAAGGGAGGTATTTCCCCTACTCAAGGTCATCTATTCAATGATCCAACATTATGGGCATTCCCCAAGAAAGCAAAGCTAAGGCCAGGAAGAAGGCATGAGAATGTGAGAATAGAAATAGTAGGTGTTATTCAGAACCTGCTAGGTAACTGGTGTTAGGTAATGGAGTGTTACGGGGTCAGATTGCCCTGCAAGAACTCATTGACTGGGCTGTAGTTATGAATACACATTTAGTTATCATACCTAGAACCAAAGCTAGAACAAGATTGGGACTTAAGATTGGCAGTGAGGGAAAAGCACATGTCCCTTTCCTGCCTAATTTTTATTTTTTATTTAGTCATTTTCCACTGGTGATTTGTACCTTATTAATAATACAGTAGTTACTATAGTCGATTATACAGATAATTCAGTTAATTTAGAGGTAGGTGTGAATGGATCCTTATTCTTTAAGATCCCAAGCCATAGAAATACAAGGAATTCTGTATAATTGTCCATAAAAGTCTAACTTTTCATTATCAGGATTTATGTATGTTATTTAAGCATAATCCTCAATTTATTTAAAAATAAATTATAATAATTCACAAATAAACATTTATATTTATATGTATTTACCCAAATGATATAGCTTCACATAATGCATTCTAAATTTAAAAGGCCTCTCCCACTCCTTCCTTAACATACATGGACAAATAAAACTCTATGTAGTATGTGGTTATGAAGGAAGATTTTTAACCTTGTGAATGATAAGACTTTATATAAAAAAACTAAGACTTCAAGGGCTCAAAGAAAAGAGTCTTAATAATGTGTGTTGAGGGTATAATTTAAAACATATCTGGTGCCTATGCAAACCCAAAGACAAAATTATATATAATATTTTTCCCTCATAAAACATACTCAACAAAAGAATTTTTCAACTTTCAGCTAAGACATCTCTTTCCCTTTCTCTCACTCATAAATAATAGTAGAGATGGAGAAAAATTAACTCAGTGCTTATTTTGTCTGTGATATGTTTCAGAGTACAATTATTTTCTATAGCATCTTTCAAATTGAAATTATGTTGTTTTGTCATGAATTGGATCAAGGAGCCTTGTGGTGCACGATGAATACTGCCTTGAGGACAATTTTTTTAGACTTCTTAGGTAGCTCTATAAAACTAGATTCTTCATCCCAGTAATATAGCTGTGCAACAGGCAATGACTTGCCAAGCTAAGGGTAGTCACTGATCTCAAAGATGAGGGAAGATACCTTCATGTCTCAGAAACTCAGAGGGGCTTAGAGACAAGTGTTATTTCTCTTCAAACTCACAATTTCTGAGAGCCATCTGGGAACATTTCCTAGGGCAAAAAACTTGCCCAGGGTCATACAACTAGTATGTCTCAGAGGCAGGATTTGAACCTATCTGTTATTAATAATGAGGTAGCTCTTTTTACAATGCTACTATGAACTAGAATTTTTAATGTCATTATCATTGTTGTCTGGTCATTTTCAGTCATGTCTGACTCTTCATGACCCTATTTGGGGTTTTGTTGGCAGAGATGCTGGCATGGTTTGCCATTTCCTTCTCCAGTTCATTTCATAATTATGGAAACTGAGGCAAACAGGATTAAGTGATGTGCCCAAGATCACATACCTAGTAAATTTCTAAGGCCAGATTTGAACTCAGAAAGATAAATCATTCTGATTCCAGGCCTAATACTCTATCCACTGTGCCATCTAGCTACCTACCAAAAGTCCATATTAGCAGGGAAATTAGTCAATCTGCCCAATATTTAGAAAAGGCAGGAACTCACCTAAGCTCTCTCCCAAATGCCTCTAAACAACTTTTAAGAATGCCTCAAAACAATTTCTGGAGTGGCAGGACCTACAAAAGGACACGGTGAAACAAATTTCCAGCCCAAGACAACTTAAAAGCTTGGCAAAAAAGGTCTGTTGCACCAGGATGACAATGGAGCACACTTCAACCAGCTGTACATGTTGGGGGCAACTGAATCAGTGGTAGCAGTCAAGGTTCCAGACCTCTCAACCCATAGATGGTAAAGGGATCCAACAATTGATCAAAAGGAGATTACAGTGGTAACTTTGCTAGAACTGGGGGCAGTTCTCTGTGGCACTGTCCCTATTTGCATTTGGATCACTGTCCTGGTTCTCAGTGCCAGGGTAAGGAAGAAGCAGTTGCACACCCCAGATTGTGGCTGCAGGATTACTGGGATTCTAGTTACAGTTCCACAGTACAGAGAGTGCTTGTTGTTGCTCACAGAGCAGAGCATTGCCCAGGAGAGGAGTAAACACATCTCTCCCTAGATCATACCACCTTGGAAGAGATGAAACTTACAAACCCTCAGAACTACCTTGGAAAAAAAGCTTTACAAAAACCCTTAAGTGAGGGATAGTGCCCCCTTCACTCCAGAAGCAGAGCCCTACTTCAGCATAGAGTGAAAAGTAAAAAAACAGTCTGGAAAATGAGCAAACAGCAGAAAAAGATCCAGATTATGGAAAGTTACTATAGTGACAGGGAAGAACAAAACACAAACTCAGAAGAAGGAAACAAAGTCAAAACTGCTACATCAAAAGCCTCAGAATAAAATGTAAATTGGTCTCATGCCTATAATGGCAAAGAAAATAAGTAGTTAACACCTTGTTTCAGTTCATGATTCTATCAAGTATTAACATCCAGAATGTGTGAACCCCACAACTTGTGAACCCTAGAACTTGGGAAATCCTACAACAGGAAGGAGAGGCACTAATGACCATATATAAGGAGAGGCCCAGGCTGGAGAGAGCAGAACTGAGAAAGGGGCTCTTCTGGTGGAGAAGGAGAAAACTCATGGTATCCTGGCATCCTATGTTTGTCTGTTCTGTCTGTGTTGATGTTTGTGATACTTTGTGCAGAAGCCCTGGGAACTTACTGGAAGCCCTGAAAGAGGATTTTCTGGTTGTCTGTTTACAGAAGTCCTGAAGGAGGGTTTTGGAGACTTTACTGATGATTTGTATTGAACTCTTGGACCTTGTTTGTGGGTCTTATGATTTATGTTGAGTTCTCAGACCTTGTTGGTGGGTCTGAATTGATTTCACAGGAAGATAGTGAATTGATGATGGTGCTGACAATGTGCATGAATATTATTGTGGCTCAGTTAAGCTTTGTTTTCCCAGAAACAGGAACTGTGAAGGACTTGAGATGGACTGGACACTGTGAGCTTCAATATGGAACAGGAACTGGACAAGGAGATGGACAAGGAACTGGGAGCTGCCTGCCTTTGAACCCAGGTGACAGTTGTGTAGATTTGGGCAGCAGCAGGGACCATGGAAGAGGAACCATGGAAGCTGAGAGCCAGACTTGAGTCAAGATGAAAAGATCTTTTCTTGGGTATTTAATGCAAACTGTGGCCTAGGGGTGGAGAACTCTGTACACTGTATACTGAAACTTTTCAGGATGATTGAATTAAGGATGATTGGAAACTAATATCCAATTAAGATGAAAGAAGACTTTTTGACAGAGAGATTATGACAATGTGATCTAGGGGTGGACAACTTTGACCTTTATACTTTGTGTCCATTAAGGAGACAAGCCTTCTTAAGGATGATTGAATGAAGGACTTAATAAATGATTGACTTACTAAATGAATGTACTTTGTTTAAAACTATGCAGCCACTTTGGTGAAAACTATGTGGCTACTTTAGTGATAAGTTGTTATGTCATTGTGACTGCTGTACTTTGATTTCTGTGAATGTTTTGCTTTAATTTACTGATGAATAAATAGAGAGTTCACTATACTGTGTAATCAGAACTTTGAAGCTGTTCACAGCAGCAGTCCTCTGGAAAGTTGCTCATGCTTGGCTTTACAATGCCATGGAAGAGTTCGAAAAGGATTCAAAAATCAAGCAAGAGAGATAGAGGAAAAATTGGGAAGAGAAATGAAAGTGATTCAAGAAAATTATGAAAAAAAGAGTAAACAGCTTGGTAAAGGAGGCAAAAAAATACAGAAGAAAATAACACCTTTTTTAAAACAGAAGAGACCATTTACCATTTTAAAACAAATGGTAAAAGAGGCACAAAAATCTGCTGAAGAGAAGAATGTCTTGAAAACAGAACTGGCCAAATAGAAAAAAAAGAGTTACAAAAACTCAATGAAGAAAAGAACTCCTTAAAAAGTAGAATTGGGGGGCAGAGTCAAGATAGAGTAGAAGAAGGACCTCCACTGTGCTCCAGCTTCCACCTTCACCAAACCATGTAAAAAAGGAACTCTAAACAAACTTTGGATATGCAGAACCCACAAAATGACACAGGGAAGCTAACCTCCCACTGATGACAGCCCAGCAGGCTGGCATCAAGCGGCCAGCACAGCAATCTGGGAGCCAAGCCCAGCCACTCGCGAGCCAAGGTTTTAGGCCCAGGGTGGGCCTGACCAGCCACTGGCCTGAGGGACTCCAGATGAGCAGCAGCTGTGGCCATTTCCAGATTTATCAACACATAGATGCAAAGGACAAAGTGAGAGGTCAGTGCAGTCTGGACTTTGGGACCAGTAGTTCGGAGTGCATCAGCTTTTGCCCCCAGGATGAGAAACCGCTGAGACACCCTGCACAGCCAGCACCACGTGGCAGCTTCAGCTCCTAGCCTGCAGAGTCTAGGGGGACCAAGCAACCAGTCTCAGGGGTAATCTCTCTTGCTTTAACCTGCTTGGATCTGGATTGCAGTCTAGGGTGGAGGTCCTGGGGTGTGTGAACAGCTTGCCAGAGTGTGTGAAGGCCTCAGAGAGGGCACCCAACTAATACCTCTGGCTGTTGAGAAACCACCAGCATTTGGGACAAAAACTCCCCTGTCTGGTGGCAGAGTCCTACTGTAGCAAAAAGCCATGGGTCAAGTGACTGAGGGGCAACATGACCAGACAAAGGAAACAAAACAAACAGAAGACCCAAACATTAGACTATTATTTGGGGGACAAAAAGGAGCAAAGCATGGAACAGGAGGAAGACAATGACGTCAGAGCTCCTTCACCAAAAGCTTCAAAGGAAAATATGAGCTGGTTACAGGCCATAGAGGACCTTAAGAAGCAGATAAGAGAAGTGGAGGAAAAATTGGGAAGAGAAATGAGAATGATGCAAGAAAATTACGAAATGAGAGTCAACAGCCTGACTGAAGAAAATCACACCTTAAAAAACAGACTGACTCAATTGGCAAAAGAGGCTCAAAAAGGCAATGGGGAGAGGAGTGCCTTGAAAAGCCGAATTGGCCAGATGGAAAAAGAATCTCAAAAGCTCAATGAGGAGAATTGTTCCCTCAGATTTAGACTGGAGCAAAGGGAAGACTTTAAGAGAAATCAAGATGATGTTAAACAGATCCAAACAAATGACAGAATGGAAGGCAATGTGAAATATGTCATGGGAAAAACCACTGACCTGGAAAATAGATCCAGGAGAGAGAATTTAAAAATTATTGGACTACCTGAAAGCCATGATCAGGGAAAGAACCTAGAAATCATCCTCCAAGAAATTCTCAAGGGAAATTGTCCTGATATTTTAGAACCAGAAGGCAAAGTAGAGATTGAAAGAACCTACCGATCACCTCCTGAAAAAGATCCCAAAAAGAAAACTCCTAGGAATATTATAGCCAGGTTCTGGAATTCCCAGATCAAGGAGAGAATATTATGAGCAGCCAGGAAGAAACAATTTGAATATTGTGGAAACACAATCAGGATAACACAGGATCTGGCAGCTTCTAAACTGAGGGATCAAAGGGCCTGGAATAGGATATTCCAGAGGGCAGAGGAGCTGGGATAAAAACCAAGAATCACCTACCCAGAAAAACTGAGTATCATCTTTCAGGGGAAAATATAGTCATTCAGTGAAATAGAGAATTTTCAAGCATTCTTAATGAAAAAAACAGAGTTGAATAGAAAATTTGACATCCAGATAAAGAAACAAGAGAAGCTTGAGAAGGTAAACAGGGAAAAGAAATCATAAGCCACTGATCAAAGTTGAACTATGTCTGAGTGTGTGTGTGTGTGTGTGTGTGTGTGTGTATCAAAGAGTATACGGGCATATGAATACATGTGTGAATGTGTTTTTATATGCTTACATGTATACGTAGATAGAGGGCACAGGACCAATTTAATAGGAAGGGAGGATACTTAAAAGGGGAAATTAAGATGTGAGAGAGAAATATAATGAGAGAAGATGGAGAGAGACAGAATGGGGCAAACTATCTCATAAAGAAGAGGCAAGGGAAAAGTGTTACAATGTAGGGGAAGAATAGGAAGGCAAAAGGGAATGGGTCAACCTTATTCTCACTGAATTTGGCTCAGGGAAGGAATTAAATACACACTAAATAGGGTATCTCACCCTACAGGAGTGGAGGGGGAAGGGGATGAGAGAGGGGATGCTGGATGTGAGGGCAGGCTGGGGGAGAGGGAAATTGGAAGCACTCACTTTTGAAAAGGGATGGGATCAAAGTAGAGAATAGAACAAGTGGGTGGTGGGATAGGAGGGAGGGAAACATAGTCTTTTACAATATATCTACTATGTTAATGTTTTGCATTAGCTACACATGTACAATGTACACTGAACTGCTTATCTTCCCAGTAAGGGTGGGTGACAAGGGAGGAAGAGAATGAATCTGGAATTCAAAGTTTTAAAATCAAATGTTTAAAATTATATATACATATATACTATTATTAATACTATCTTACATGTAATTGGGAAAGAAGATATACAGGCATTGGGGCATAGAGATCCACCATGTCCTACTAGAAAAGTCTAAGGGGGTATGGGAGAAGATATGGGAGAGAGCAGATTGGAGGAGAGGATATCCTGTGGGACTGCTATTCTGGGGTGGTGGGTAGGGGAAAAACAGGGAGTAAATTTGTAACTCAAAATCTGGTGGAAATTAATAATGTAAATCAGAAGTTAATAAAGCATTTGAAAAATGAAAAAAAAAGTCAAATTGACTGAATGGGAAAGGAGTTCAGTGAAGAAAATGATTCTGTGACAATTAGTATTGAGCAACTACAAGCAGATGACTCCATGAGCCCTCAAGAAATCAAAAAAAATGAAAAAAATAAAAGAAAATGTGAAATATCACACTGAAAAAACAACTAATCTGGAAAATAGATCCAGAAGAGAAAATTTAAGAATTATTGGACTACCTGAAAGTCATGATCACAAAAAGGACTTAGACATCATCTTTCAAGAAATTATCATGGAAAGCTGCCCTAATATCCTAGAACTGAAGGGTAAAATGGAAATTAAAAGAATCCATGTATCACCTCCTGAAAGAGATCCCAAAATGAAAACTCCCAGATTAAAGTCAAATTCTAAAGCTCCCAAGTCAAGGAGAAAATATTGCAAACAGTCAAAAAGACACAGTTCAAATATCATGGGGCCACAGTCACAATAACACAAGATTTGTAGTTTCTATCTCAAAGGACAAGAGGCCTTGAAATATGATACTCTAGTGGGCAAAAAGCCTAAGATTAGAAGCAAGAACCTACCTAGCAAAACTGAGCATAATTCTTTACAGGAAAAAAAATGGACATTCACTTAAATAAAGGACTTTCAAGTATTCCTGATTAAAAAAAGAACAGAGCTGAATAGAAAATTTGACTTTCAAATACAAATCTCAAGAGAAATATAAAAATGTAAATACAAAAGAGAAATCATAAAAGATTCAATAAGGTTAAAAGGTTTACATGCCTACTGGGGGAAATGATACTTGTAACTCCTAAAAACTTTCTCATTATTAGGACAGTTAGAAGGAATATGCAAAGAGGACACAGGTGATAACTGAATATGAAAAAAAAACTAAAGAATGATAAAAGATGGGGAGAGGTAGAATCTGAGATAAAAGAGGCATGAAAAAGCTTTTACAGTGGAAGGGAAGATGGGGGAGGTGAGAAAGGAGGAGCTCATGAATCTTACTCTCATCAGAATTGGTACAAAGAGGGAATAACATACACACTCAGTTGGGTATAGAAATCTGTTTTACTGCAGTAAAGTAGAAGGAAAAGGGGATAAAATGAAGCCAACTCTTATAAAAGGGAGGTAAAAAGTCAGAAACAAAGCACTTTTGAGAATGGACAGAGAGAAAGGAGAGGGTAGCATAAATGGGGAAAAAAATAGGAAAAAGGGAAATATATACTTATCATAACTATGAAAAAATTGCAACAAGTTTCTCTGGATATCATTTGTCAAATATATAAATAACTGAGGGAAATTTATAGAAATACTAACCATTCCTCAATTGATAAAACGTCAAATGATATGATCAGGCAGTTTTCAGATGAAGTAATCCAAGTTATCTATAGTTATATGAAAAAATGCTCTAAATCACTACTGATAAGAGTAATACACATTAAAACAATTCTGAGTTACCACCCCACACCTATCAGATTGGCTGATATGGCAGAAAAGGAAAACAACAAATGTCGGAGGGGATATGGGAAAAATTGAGACACTAATGCACTTAGTGAGATGGCATACTGATTCAACCATTCTATAGAGCAATTTGGAATCAGAGGTAAAAGGCTATAAAACTGTTCATGACCAAGCAATACCACTACTAGGTCTGTATCCAACAAAGGTTAAAAAATAGAGGGTGAGAAGGACTTATATGTACAAAAATACTTAAAGTCGCTCTTTCAGTGGTGGCAAAGAATTAGAAATTGAGGACATGCCCATTGATTGGGGAATGGCTGAACAAATTGTACTATATGATTGTGATGGTATACTATTGTGCTATAAGAAATGATGAGCAGTATGCTTTAATAAAAACCTGAAGAGACTTACATGAATTGATGCAAAGTGAAATGAGCAGAACCAGGAAAACACTGTATACAGAAAGAACAATAATGTACCATGATCAAATGTGAATGACTTAACTATTCTCAGCTAGATAATGATCCAAGACAATTCTGAAGGACTTAGGATGAAATATATTATCCACCTCCATAGAAAGAACTGATGCAGTCTGAATGCAGATCAAAGCATTCTTTTTCTTATTTTTCTTGGGTTGTTTTTTTTTTTTTTAGCCTGTGTTTTCTTTCACAGCAAGACTAACATGGAAACATATTTTGGATGACTGAACATGGATAACCTATACCAAATCACTTGCCTTCTCAATGGGAAGGGGGGGATGGCAGGGGAGGAGAGAATCTGGAACTAAAAAAATTTTAAAGATGTAAAAATAGTTTTTACATGCAATTGGGGAAAAATAAAACATATTTTTTTAAAGAAAAGGAAAGCGGATAAAGGCAGGCTTAACCCTAGCTCACTTCACTTAGTACAGCACACCTAAATTAGTCCTACTATCCTGGAGCAGTTTTGTTCAGCCTACAGCAGACATAAAGACATCAACTATCCAGATAATCTGTCACTAACTACATGCTACACTACAACTGAGGTCTTGCAATTTGATTCCTACAAATCAGCATTCCTGATCTCATGTGTGTGACCATTTTCCAAGTTATATATCAAACATGGCATTTAGTACAAGTGTGCTGTTTGAAATACAAAAATCTATGGTGTCAAGCTAAAGGTTCTCATAGCGTCACATAAATGCTCTCTTTGTCTTTTAGGCCATTTTAATGTGGCCCACAGCTCAAAGTTCATTTGCATAAGTCCCTTCTCATTGAGGGATATTTCCTATGTGAAGAATGGAATAGGTGAGAACTTGAGAAGACAGATCTTGGTCTTCTGGCCATGGCTCCAGATTCTCTCCAAAGAGAGGTCTCTGAAAGGCAAGAAAGACTGGGGAAAAAACAACAAATAGAGGAGCTGGAACCTGAACTAAAGGCCCTAGGAAATTTCCCTTTGAGGTGAGATCTGGGATTATCTCTCTTCATTAAGCTGATACATCTCACTCCCAGTAGGAAGATCATTCACTCTGTGTATTGTCTAGTATGTTCTTATCTTTCTACCCCTGAATTCTGTTTCCTTCTGGATTGAATAAATTAGTTTATTTGCTATTTGCCATACATGGTCTTTGTGGAAATAGAATTTGGTGAAAGAGAGCCAAGACTTAAATACACGGCTTCAGATACTCTTTCCCTATTAAGGATTGTGATCAGGAGCTCAGCTTGGACCTAAAAATCATTTTCCCTAGACTGATAATATCGGTAGTGGATGGAAAGGATATAGATATATTCTAGTCCAATATCCATTCTCTGAGAACAGAGTTGCTGCCCTCTGTCATTAATCTCCTCAGTCTAAAAGTCTCCCTTGGAGAAGGTTAGGTGTGTTCTCAAGGTGATATTCCCAAGTATCTGAGAAGAGGAAGAAGTAGAGGTCAAATTACTTTAAATTATGATGAATAAGTTACAAATTTACTTTCCACCAGCACCAGCATCACCACCATCAATTCAGTGCAATCAAGGCCTACTTCACCAAAATTTCCTCCTTTTTTGAGTACTGGACTAGAAAAACAAATCCCTTTATTCAGCAAAGGAGTTTCTGAAACATAGTTGTTGGCAATTTCCATCACTTTCCTTTGACTCAAATGAGATAACCCATAGATTTCAAAGAATTCCTACTGCATAGTCAGGATAAATGAAAACTTCCCAAGGCAACATTCCCTTGAGCTGCTAGACCCAGCCTACTCATACTCTGTAAGTAGTACCCAGCTGTCCTACAGTGGATCCCCATTCTGTATATAAATATTCCTTTGGTCTTAGATACTCTACCTCCTAGTCTGAAGACATTAAAGTCATCATCAACCACCATATTAGCCAAGAATCTAAAAAGAAGGGGAGCTAGGTAGCTTAGTGAACAGAGAACTGGCCCTGGAGTCAGGAGGTCCTGAGTTCAAATCTGACCTCAGACACTTAACACTTACTAACTGTGTGACCTTGGGCAAGTTAATTTACCCCAATTACCCTGTATTCCCCCCTCCTAAAATAAAAAAAAGAATCTAAAAAGAAGTTTTAATGGATTCAAGCTCTCATTCCATTGCTATTTGTATCCCCCTTTCTAGCTTCCCTTTATGGGCTGTCCTAGAATGCAAGCTCCTTGAGGACAAGGACCATCTTTCTTTCTTATATTTATGTCCCCTACACTTAGCACAAAGCTTGGCATATAGGAAGCACGTAATGAATGTTATATGCTTTATTTTGGCTTGAAGAACCATGCAAGACTACTGGCTGAATCATTATTTCTACCCCCTGCATACATTCCTTGTCTTTCTCCCCATTCCCTTTCTTCATCATATAGCCAGCTAGCAGGATGATGCCATATAGAAAGGCTGACTGTTCAACTGATAGACTGCTTCATTAAATAGGTAGCTCAGACTCCCAGAGAAATGAAAGCTAAAAGGCAGTAGGAGTATTGCTTTTCTCACCCAGCCCCCACCTACCAGCAATGGAATCTTTCAGCAGAAGCACTTGACAGAGTCAAAATTAGTCTATGACTTTTTATTGCTTTTTTCCAGACATACTTCTCATTTTAAAGCCCCTCTGTGTCCAAATGGAGTAGCCCCAGTTTTATCCCAGGACATCTCACCTCACTATTATAGACTTCCAATTTATTATAATAAAAGCTCTCCATTTGTCTCTTTGTGGCCTTTCCTCTCTGAAACAGTTATATTTTTCCTGCCATATTCCTTTTCAAATTAAATTCCATTAAATTACAAACATCTAACTCATTCACTCCATGCCTGAATTTTCCCCCAATTTAATAGCATCCAGAAATCCACCCTGAAAATAATATATACCATTTCTGCATATGTGGAACACACTTCTTCTGTCAACGATAGGCTATCCAATATACTACTGATAGATAATTTAATTCTCAAATGATATTAAGAATCATATCCAAACTCTATTTCCATCCCATTGTAATTTTCAGTGCATCAAATTATATTGGATAAGTTTGTGCCTGTAAAAGAATGAAAATTAAGCAAAACACAAATAGTTTCTTCCCTCTAAGATTACTTTCCATCTACTCTCTCTATATCTTGTTCTTCTAATCCTTTGTATATTTTCTCCTCCATTAGAACAGGAGTTCTTTAAGGACAAAAACTATGGTTTTACCTTGTTTTTTTGCCCCAGCGCTTAGCACAGTGTCTGACACATAGATGCTTGTTAACTAACTGACAGGTATCACATTCATGTAGCTTTTTTTGGACTGGGGAAGGCAGGGCAATTATGGTTAAGTAACTTGCCCAAAGTCACACAGCTAGTAAGTGTTAAGTGTCTGAGGGCAGATATTTGAACTCAGGTCCTCCTGACTCCAGGGTCAGTGTTCTACTCACTGTGCTACCTAGCTACCCCCCATGTAGCTTTTCACTAAAATTACTTTAGAAATTTACATTTATCATCCTCTTCTGGTGGAAAAGATAGGTCCATTGAAACCTTAAAAAATAATAATAATAATTCTCTAAATTCCAATTCCTGGGCAAGTAGGCGAAGCAGTGGATAGAGCATCCAGACTAGAGTCAGAAAGACCTGAATTCAAATCTGCCCTCAGACACTTACTACTTGTGTGATCATGGGTAAGTCACTTAACCGTATTTGCCTCAGTTTCCTCATCCATAAAATTAGTTGGAGAAGGAAATGGAAAACCACTCTAGCATCTTTGCCAGGAAAACTCCAAAAGTCATCACAAAGAGTTGGACAACACTGAAATGATTCAAAGACAACAAAAGTTCTTAACTCCAGAGGATCAAATCTCATTTCATTCCAGTCTGCTAGAATCTCATTATAGTTCTTCTCCCCCTATTCTCACTGGGGGAAAATGTGTTTCTGACTCCCCTCCCAAAGCTATAAGTTTAATAGGATTTTTAAGAATTCTCTTTCACTTTGCATCAATTAGAGAAAGACATGGCACTTTTCCCAAACCAAGGTAATCCTGATAGACTAGTACACAAATACTTAAACAGATAAAAGGTACATGAATATACAAATCTGGTTATTTCCCCATACAACTTTAATACCTAATCCTGAAAGTTGTTCAATTGGTCACTTGCTTGAGTGACAATGTTAGGTCCTTCCAAAGAAAACAAAACATGACAGAGATATATTTCTTGGAATTACATTGGATTTTGTAACATTACCTATGAAACACCTTTTCCTGATTTTTTCCTCTTTTCCTTCATCTTCCACAATTCCACAACTTTATACTCCACGTGTGATGGAGAGGAAAGTTATCTCCATTGTTCCATTCCCAAGCACTTCAATTAGTTGACATAAAGATATGACTCCAAATGAGGAGCTTCTTTTCCCTCTCCTTTGCTGGGCCAAATCTTTTAGGTCCCCTGCAGCTACCTCCTCTCACCAGCTCTCTGTGACTGCCCTCTAATCTGGTTAATGGCCTATGGGGAAGAAGGGTCATTCATACTGTGTGCCTACTGCTGCTTTTGTCAACATCTCTTCTCCATTCCCTTATTCTGTATGTCAAAGTCTCCCTGATTCTGTTGTAGCTGACTCTATATTTGCTAAAATTGACATGAAGAGACTCCCTTTCTCCAGCCTCTCTCAGCCCCAATGAGACGATGGATTTTGTCTTTTACTTCCATCCTCATCACTGGAATGGAACAGTTCATTTAAGGATTTAAGAGAAAGAGGCATAGTTATTCTCAAGGAACTCCACAGAACCATCACAACTCAGAGTTGGAGGGGACCTCAGATGCCATCTAATCTATCCTGTTCCTGGACAAAAATTCTTTCTACAGCATATCCAATAACTGAACTATCAGATTTTTCACTGGTAGTGGATCAGTGATCACATCTGACAATCCTTTAAATACTTCTGTCAGATATAACTTGTTTAGGCCTGGTTTCTTTATTTCACCAGTTCCTGATAGGTATACTCATCTACATACTTGTTTCAAAGTTATGGTTATTCTCCTTAGTTGAGAAAGCAAAAACAAAACAGTTGAGCATTTCTGCCTTCTATATGCAGACCCCTATCATTGTACCATCTACCCAAGTGGTCTTTACACTGTTTTTCATCGTTTCTCTTCTTTTCCCCAAAAGAAGTTTAAACTGTTTTTCCCTGACACAACTGACTATAACAATTATTGGTATTAAAACAAAGGATTCCAGAAAGCATGTTTCAATCAATCCTGTAGACACTCAGGTATCATCTTGTGTCCTGATTCTGGGGAAGGGTATAGTGGCATCCGTGAGATCTAATCAAAATCTGATCAACTCTGCCAGACCAGCCCTCATTATACTAAGGGCAAAATCCTTTACACTCAAGAATAAATAAGTTATTAAGATGTGCTTCACAGATGCTCCAGTCTTTGCACATGGATGACCTATATGAAATTGCTTGCCTTCTCAATGAAGGGTGAGAGAAGGGAGGGAGAGAATTTGGAACTCTAAATGTGAAAAAAATATTAAAATATTTTACATGATATTGGAAAAATAAGATAGTAAAATGGTAGAAAAAAGAACATTTATTTTAAAAAATAAAATTAATACTTCAGTCTTGAGTAAGTCAGATATGAAAGTCTGGATTGATATGCTTTCTTTGGTGCTTATGTTTATGTTTTCATCAGTCATTTTGGTTGTTTTTATTGGCATTTTTCTCCCCACTCTGATTACTATGTCAGGCAGGTATTGTAGTGACATGCTGGAAAATATATATTAGGAAGTTATAGTCCTAATGTAAATATAAATTTATATTTATAAGGATTTGTTTACTTCATATATATAAGAAGGATTTATATAATTTATATATTTATAAGGATATATTTGCTATAAGAATTCATTAAAGCTATAGATATAGTTATCTTCTTTCCAAGAATGTCTACCCATTCCTATGAACTGTGCATTTTGACACATAATTGCAATAAAATGCTAATTAAATACGAATTGCCAACAATTAAAAATAACAGCTAGCCATTTTAGTCAAATAGCTTCACCTAAGATCATTGAACCAGTGAATTTTTTATGACCAGAACTATACTTAGAAAATATCTTTATACTATTGAGCTCAACAGGGAAAATCCTAGGACAGAATACAATGACAAGAATCTACTTCTGTATGTTCAGAGGTCCCAACAGACCTCTTTGATTTCAGATAAGAGTTCTTTGGAGTTGGAGTAAGATTTAAGTAATCTCTTAAAGCATCACATACTGGATTCACAACCATCATTAACCTAGTTCAAGATGAGATATACCAAATGCTTTCATTGATTCAAAGAGAAAAAGTAGGATACTTCCCTCACTTTCCTATTTGCAGCCACCCTACATCTCCAATATTCATTCATTCACAATCATTTCTTCAGTGTCTACCATCTGTCAAATCTTGTGCAAAGTACTTGGGATACAAAGACAAAAATAAAGATATCTGCCTTCAATGACCTTGTGTTCTATTGGGGAGAAGCAACAAGTCCATAGATAAGCATACACACAAACACACACACACTGTAAATAAATATAAAAGTAATTTCCAGGGGAAAGGTATTTGCAACTTTAGGGTATCAGGACAAGCTTCATGCTGGAGATATCATTTAAGATGAGTCTTGAATGAAGTTAGAGATCATGTAAGAAAGGTGCATTACAGGCATGAGGAATGGTCTGTGCAAAGGCATGGAGATAAGAGATTAAATGCTATGTATACCGATCAAGTAACCCATAGCATAGCGTTTTAAGGGGAATCATACAGAACCAGCCTAGAATACTAGACTGGAGATAGACTATGAAGGCTTCTAAGAGCGAAACAGAAATTCTGTATTTTATCCTAGAGGTGAGGAAGAACCAGTGGAGTTTCCAGAGCATGGATATAAAATAGTGCAACCTTTGTTTTAGAAATATCTCTTTGGCAGTTGTGTGCAAGACAGAATGGTGACAGCAGAAACTAGTCAGGTAGATGAGTTAGGTAGCTATTTCAGTATTCTGGGTAAAAGATGATGTATGTGTATTACATTATACATATATACATATATTATGGGTGTGTGTATATATGTATATTATGTATAGGTACATATATATATGGAAGACACCTACATAAAAATAATAGTAGAACCCAAGGGAGCTGATAAGATGACTAACAGAGAGAATATAAAGTTAAAAAAAAACACAGGACAGAACAAAGGAGACTGAGATTAGATACAAGTAGAGAAATCAGAAGTGTGAAATGTCCTTAAAACCCCAGGGAGAAAAGATTATCCAAGGGAAGAGATCAACAGAGTCAGATACTTTGGAAAGGTCTAAAAGAATGAGAACAGAGAAGAGGTCATCAGATTTAGCAAATAAGAGATCAATGATAACCTTGCATGCAGTTCTTGTTAAGTGATGAGGTTGGAAGTCATATTTTAAGAGGTTGATAAATGAATGAGGAAGGAAGAAAAGGATATAAAAACTGTAGACAGATTTTGTCAAAGAATTAATACATTACATAATTACATTACATTACAATTACAATATATTACATTGGTACATTACATAATACAAAGGATTATTACATTAAAATAACTTGAGGAGATGGTCAGACAAGTGACCATATTTTTAAGAATGAGGAAGATGGGAATATTGGTAGACTTCAGGGAAAGAGACTTTACATGAAGAGAGATTGAAAATGGGTAATTGTGGAGGCAAGCAGCCAGAGATGAAGGAAAGCCAGGCAATAAAGGACTCAAATAAAGGGATTGACATTGATGTAGAAAAGTATATTCTCTCCAATTGTATCTAAAACAAAAGAGAAGAAAATTAGCTGGCAGGGAGGGTGTTTGAGGGGGACTGTTAACTAGATTTGAAATACAGAATAGGGGAGAAAAAGGAGTTCATGAAGACTGGCTACTATTTTTCAGGAAACTATGAGGAGAAGCCCTTAGTTGAAAAGGAAGGTGTAGTATGGACATCAAATGTAAATGAAGAAAGGTTTGAAACAGCCTCAGTGGGGAATGCAATCTATTCAATTAGGGATACATAAAAAGGATTACCTTGCTTCAGTGAAGGATCAGCTAGAGCAGGTAACATAGACTTGTAGGAGATCCACTCAAAATGGTAGTATGACTTCCTCCAGGACAGTCCAGTAATACATCAATAGGAACAGGGAAGGTAAATAGTGGACATAAACCCAGATTGAGATTTGTCAAAGCAAGAGTGGAATTGAGACAAGGAGAGAGGGATTACAGCACAGAGAACAATGTATAGTTGAACTAGCTAACAATAGGGTCAAGATTGGGAAAGGAGGAAAATGAATTGAGACCAGGAGAGATGGCCTAAATGAGCATGGAAGGATAGAAGCATCAGAGGTCTCAGTGAGGAAGAAGAACAGATTTAGGAGGAATGAGGCACAGAGAAAGATGGAATAAAAATTATAATTACAATTATACAAATATAATTATAATAAACCGCATTTATATAGTGCTTTAAGGCTTACAAGGTATTTTACAAATACACACACACACACACATATATATACATATATAATTTCATTCTCACTATAGTTCTGGGAGATAGTTGCTATTATTATCTCCATTTTATAGGTGAGAAAACTGAGGCTGAAAAAGATTAAATGACTTGCCCAGTATCACACAGCCAGAATCTGAATCAGGATTTCAATTTAGATTCTCCTGACTCTAATTCCAATGTTGTATCTACTGCATCACCAAGCTCCTTGTAGAAGATGACGAATAAAGGAATTTTGAGTTCATGAGCAGGGAAAACATGAGCATGTGTTATAGAGCAAGAATATGACCATCTCTGGGGCAGGTAATAGTGCTGTGAATAGAGTACCAGCCTGGAGTCGGGCCCTGAGTTCAAATCCAGTATTGTACACTTGATACTTACTTAGCTGTGTTACCTTGGGCAAGTCACTTAACCCCAATTGCCCTGCTTTTTCCCTTCTAAAAAAAAGAGTATGACCACCTTTGCATGGGGCTGAGATATAGTGAAGGTGTGACAAGAAAAAAAATAATACTAGCATTTATATAGCAATTTAAGATTTGCAAAGCAATTTTATGTGATCTCATTTGTTCTTCACAAGAATCCTAAAAAGTAGGTGTAATCCATAGCAAATCATTGTCTCCATTTTACAGATAAAGCTGAGGCTGAGACAAGTTATATTATTTGCCCACTGAAGAGCATAGCCATAATTTGAGTTGAGGTCATCCTGACTCCAAATCCAGCATTCTATGCATTGAAAATATTAGTGATCTGGGAGACCAAAGTATCCCAAATATAAGGTATTTGAGGGAACATCAATACGTACACTGAAGTCCCAAACAAAAGGTCAATGATGATGGTGGAGAAGAAAACTGAGTCAGACACCTAACTCTTTAGGAAAGGAGAATGACACAGGAGTTGGTGATAACTGCCACAAGAATTTGGATAGGTTGATAAATCTAGATAGAACAGACTTCAAAAGAGAGGAAGCTACTGAATGATAGCAGCAGAGAAGGTTGTGATAGTGAACATGGGGAGCAAGGATTATCCCTAATACACCAAGGGGCATGAAAAAAACCCTAGAGAGAATGACCAAGGATGTTTTATCTTCAGAAGTACCAGGTCTCTATGAGTACCAGAAGGAGGGTAAGAAGAAAACATCTAGGATGTAAGAGAGCTTATCAACAATGGGTAAGGGGTCCCAGAGGCCACAATGGAAGGAGGGGACAGAACTGAATTCTGATAAAGGAGAAGGACTGAGATGGATGGTGGATGAAAGAACAGAGTAATAACAAGGGAAAGAGACAATTTTCACCCAGGCAGCTGTCATTTCTGTATCATCAGGGATTTCAAAAGAAATAGATAGAAGTTTGCTAGCCATAAGTAGACATGTAGTAACTTTTGACTGGGGTTCCAAATCTTAGGACTTCTGTGATTATCAGATCAGTTCTCTTCCAGTAGTAAGAAAGAATGAATGAATAAATCACTGAAGAATTTATTAAGCACTTACAATGTGCCAGTCATTTTGGTAAGAGCTAGGAACACAAATAGAAAAGGCAAGGTAGTCCGTGAGAAGGAGTTTATTTTCTAATAGACTAAGACAGTACATATAGGGAGTGGTGGTCAGAGATTGTTTTGAATAAAGAAGTCACAAGGATGATGAGTGAAGTCATGGAGACTTCCATATCACCTCCAGTGTTGATTTGATTATTGATCCAAGAGAGAGAGATGGAAAGAGAAAGAAGGTATGAGAGCAGAAGCATGGCAAGAAAATGGATGAAAAAATAGCAGCGAGGGATTCTGGGTTGGAGTAGAAATTATAAACTCAGGAAGGAGTTTATATGGAAAGAACTTCACTACTGGGTTGAAGGTGGAGGCTGGAATGTGAATAAATAATGTAAAGATAGCCATAGCAATGGCAGGTTAATACTAATATCTATGTCCTTAATCATAGATAAGATCTGATAGTTGAGTTTGGTCCTGAGAGTAGTCCTGGGGTTTCTGATGCTTGGGTCCAGTTCAATAAAGGACAATTTGCCCACTGTCAACTTAGTGGTAATAGAGAGCTATTATACTGTTGTAGTGAGTAAGGGAAAAGTAGCAATAGATTTCAGGGCAGTAAGATTAACAGCAAGGTGGTGGAAGGAGAATGATGGGAAGAGAAAAAGGAAAACCTCCTAGGGGCTAGCTGAAGACACTGCCCCAGGTCCCCAGTGATCAATCCCAAAGCAACGGTAGTTCTCCTGCTTTCTCAGTGGCTAACAGCTCTTCTAATAGAGCTTTGAAAATTCTAATTGTTACCATCACAAGTAACCCTAAAAGTGATAGAGAGGAGCAATAAGTTTAAGTTACTTCAATGCTTGAACATTTCAAGAATGTGTGGTTTCATCACTGCATTCCAGTTAATGTGTACCACAACCCTTCTGTGCCTCAGGAAAGAGGTTTCTTCATTTGCTATGGCTGGGGGCGGGGAGGGGAGAGGAAGCATCACTTTTGGACCAAACTGCTGGTAATGAGCCTACCCAGAATCAGCTAAGGTGATTCTCAGACTAAAAAAAATCCATCCCCTTGTCTATTTTTTAATGCATCGCCTCCTCACTTTGAATACCCTAGTTTCTTCCAAATCCCAGCTCAGGTGCCCATGTAAAGCCTTTTCTGATCCTACCCGGTTGAAAGTGCTTTCCCTTTTGAGATTATTCATTATTACTCTGGATAGAGAGGCAAATATGAGTGTGTGGATAGAGTGCCAGACCTGAAGTCAGGAAGATTCATCTTCTCGAGTTCAAATCTGATCTCTGGCACTTACTACCGTGTGACCCTGGGCAAGTCACTCTGTTTGCCCCAGTTTCCTCATCTACAAAATGAACTGGAGAAGTAAATGGCAAACCACTTCAATATCTCTGCCAAGAAAACCCCAAATGGGGTCACAGAGAGTTGGACATGAACAACAATAGAGAGGTGATATGGTATAATGGATAAGAAGGAAGGAAAGGAAGGAAACAGGCTTTTATTAAATGCTTACTGTGTGCTAGGCATTGTGATAAGTGCTAGGGACACAAATACAATCAAACAACAGTGCCTGTCCTCAAGGAACTCACATTCTAATGGGGAAGACAACAACAAAAATGAACTGAAAAGCTGAGAATGTGAAGGAAATAAAGTACATGGAAAGAACTGAATTCAAAGGCAGGAAGACCAGGATTAAAGTCCTGCCTCTTGACACATACTGGCTGTGTTACTCCAAGCAAATCACTTAAACCTAGAGACATTTAGTTGTCATAATAGATAGAGCACTGGGCCTGGAGTCAGCAAGATCTGAGTTCAAATTCAGACACTTACTGGCTTTGTTACCCTAAACAAATCCTTTAACCTCTGTTTGCCTTAGTTTCTACAACTATAAAATGGGATGATGATAGCACCTCCTTCCCAGAGTCACCATAAGGATCAAATGAGATATGTGATCTGACCTGGCACACAGTAGAAGCTTAACCAATGCTCATCATGTCCTTCACTTAACCTCTCGCTGTTCTATGTCATTGTCTAATGTATAAGCTGGAGAGACAATGCAGCCCTGCATTGGTTATGGGGAGGAGCTTCCCAAGGCACTGACATCTCAGGTCCAGTTACCGTCCCAGTTAGAATATGTTTAGTAAATAGTGAATCTTGTTTTTACTGCGTCTCTCCAGTGGAATGAAGGCTGTGGTACATCAAGAACTGCCCCATATTTATCATTGTATCCCCAGATATTAGCACAGTGCCTTGCATGTAGTAAGTGTTTCACAAATGTTTGCTGAAATGAATGTGATTACCCAATAAAAACACAGACTGTGCAAAACAAGAAATAGGGAGCTTAAACAACTCATCTTATAAAGAGAAATTGAATATGCCATAAATGCCTTTCTCTTCTTTCCTTGGATTAGCGTACTATGGATATGAATGTTGCATAAAATGTTAACTGTATTGGTTTTGCCTAACTGTTTTCTTTGTTACATAAGAAGGCTCACTGTTTGGAGGATGGGGAGAGGACATATACCAAAATGGCTGATGTAAAAATAAAAGTTATCAATAAAACCATATTTTTTTAAAATGGCTGTAATATGATCTCAGGGCTGATCACTATTTTGATTCACCCTCTAGCCTATTGCTAAACTATCAATGTGCTTCCTAAAATGTGGTAGCCAGAACTAAATACATTGAGTCTGTCTGAACATTGTGCCTCTCTCAGTGCAGCCTAATATTACATTTGCCTTTTGTGGATGTTGTATTATACTCCTGACTTACAATGAGTGTGTAGTTCACTAAAACTGCACAGACATTTTTTCAGATAAATGCTTACATAGTCAGGCTTTTCCCATTCTGTCTTTTTAAAGTTGATTTTTGGAACCACTATAAATGTTTATATTTGTCCCTATTAAATTAGATTCAATTTAACATTCTCTAGTTGGTCAAGATTACTTTTGGATTCTGGTACCATCAACCAAACTGTTAGCTAACCTTCCCACTTCCTTGTTATCTGCATATCTGATAAGCAGGTAACTTTATGTAAGTCTGATAAAAAAAAATGTTAAATAACACAGATCTAAGAACAGATTCTCAGGTCCTCCACTAAAGACCTTGGCCCAAACTGACACTGAGTCAGTCATTAATGACTGTTCTCCAATCCCAGTCATCTATTCAGTTCCAAATATACATCACTGTATCATTGTATAGTACGTAGCTCTCCAAAATTTCCACAAGGATATCATGAGAGACTGTCAGATGACTTGCTAAGATTTAGCGAAATTATGCTTTCATCATTTCCTTGCTCTATGCATCTAGTAAAAATGTCAAAAAAAGAAATTAGGTCCATGTGGCATACATTGTTCTGGATTAAACCACGCCAACTTTCTATGATCACTGCTTCCTTTTTTTGATTTTCACTTAGCATCCCTTTAATAATATTCTGGAATGCTGTCAAAATTTAAATTGAACTCTAGTGATTTTTCAGCTCTTTGTAATTTTTCAGACACCACTCTCTTCTCTTTTTTTTCTTAAACAGGTCACTTTTGCCCTTCTCCAAGTCTCTTGCTCACCATGACCTTTCAAAGATCACTGACAGTAATCACATATACCAATTTTTTCAGTCTCCTGGAGTGTAATTTATCTGGTCCTAGTGACTCAAGGTAGTTATCTCTTATTATCTTCCTTCTTATCTTTGGTTTCAACTCCCCAGTAACTATTTTTGTCCCAGTCTTCAGATTACTTACTTTCCTGGACAGAAAAAAAAGAAGCACAAATCAGAGTTAAGTAGTTCTGCTTTCTCTATTTCACCTGTCCTCATCCCTTTCACCCCAAACAAGGGTCCTGTCCTTCCTTTTATTTTCTGCTACAGCTCCTTTGTTGCTACCTCCCTGTTGCTATTCTGGTTTTTGAAAGCTTCTCTGAAACTATTCCTTCTGTGGAGAAGTGAAAATATGGTAGGAGGTTGACTTCAGTTTTCCTTGAAACTTCAATGAATAAGAATTAAAGCCTTGGTGATAACTTTCAAACCAAATTGTTCTTTTCTTTGAAAGTAAAACCCTAGTAATAAGCCCTACAATCTCATTGGATCATAGATTTAGAGCCAGAAGGAAACTCAGATCTTACCTTATCCAATTCTCTAATTTTATTTTATTTTTTTGAAACTGAGTCTCCCTATCTTGCCCAGGTCTCATGTAGGTAGAGACCATTCATAGGGCCCGATCCCACTACTGATAGACACAGAAGCTTTGAGTGACCCCTGCTTAGGCAGCCTGGTGGCCCCACTATTACCTCTTCCATAACTACCCACCTCCTGAGGACTCACTATATCAGTGCCAGACTTAATACAAACATGCTTTGGCTTCAGACCTACTGAAGTTTAGAACTCTCAAGCTCAAGTGACCCACCAGCCTCAGCCTCCCAGCTGATAGGGATTACTGACTGCCTAAGGAGAGGGCACCAGTTTCCTGATTAGCAACAAGTGATTTCTGTTCCTATTTTTAAAGACTGGCAGACTTCCTGGGTTTTCATTTATTAGATTTGGTGTGGTTTCGGTTGGTCAGATTTGTGTAGTTTTCCATGAAAACTACAACAAAATAGCAGTTATAATAGTAGCTTCAAATAATGCTTTAAAGTTCACAGAAACACTTTACATAAAGAGTGTCTCAAAAATCTTGTTGTGCAATCATGTATAACCCTTTGTGACCCCATTTGGAATTTTCTTGGAAAACACATTGGGGGGGTTTGCCATTTCCTTATCTGGTGGATCCAGTGGATCCATTTTGTGAGGCCAAGGTTGAATGACTTGCTCAGGGCCACAGAGCTAGAAAGTATCTGAGACTTGATTTGAACTCAGGTCTTCCTGACTCCAGTCCCAGTGCTATATCCACTGAGCTACCAAATGCCTTCTCTCAAAAATCTTGGACAACTTTTAAGCCAGTAAAGATTTAAAATGAACTTCTGGGACACTTTCTATAATCTATTATTTCTATTATCAATTTTCCTCTTTCTATAATCTATTATTTCTATTATCAATTTTCCTCATAACAAACCTGTGAGGTAGGTGTAATTTTATTCATCCCTATTTTGTAGATGAGAAAATTGAGTCTGACAGATGCTAAAGTAACCTGGGTCACTTAGTAAAAATCTGAGGCTGGATTCAAACTCAAGTCTTTCAGACTCCATGTCCAGCATTCATCCCCCACCTAGTTACTTCCTGTTTAACAAGATTGTCTTAGTCAAACGATATAGCAGCCATGAGTACCTAGGCTTCCATCATCGTCTGGCAATCCAAAATGCCAGTCCAAGGGCTACCAGGGTCCTTGACCAAACGTCAACGTCTACTGTGAAAATCCCATAGCAACATTCCTTATGGCACAGTAAGCAAGTACTGGAAAAGTATCTGATGGCCTCATGGAACTTTCTGTTATGGTCTCACTTTTCCTAATATAATGGATTATGGCTACAGAGTCTTCTTGTTGGTTGGTAAGGTATGATTCTAGGGCCTTACACATGGTAGATGTTTAATATATACTTATTGGATCCTACTGGATTGGATTGTTAATTCCTTCCAGATCAAGTATTTCTTTCCATAACTTGCTTTAAAAATTTTGACCCTGAGATCCCAGAAGGGAAGCCATCACCTGAGAATCCATTCTTCCACCACACTTTGGCCATTCTGGAAGCCCCTCTGATTTTGTATCAGAAAATCCTCTGCCTGGCAGTGGAATACTCAGTCACTACTAGAATATTACTACTGTTTTTTCTAGTTCAACCCCAAAGACAAGAAGTATACATACACACATTCCAGAGGTTCCCACTGCTTATGTTATATAGAAGAGGAAGGAAGCTCACAATGGAATGAGACTTTCTTTGAACCTCACATTCCTAATATATGTTACCTGCCATTTGGAACTAGTGGAACCTATGTCAAATGATGCCTGGAATTCTTCCTTTTTTTTGGACTATCACTTTTCTTATTGATAAGTAAGATCAGAACCATGCCAATCACCTCCATTTAGTAATGTAGTGGACAGAGAGCTGACCTCAGAGTTAAGAAGGCTTGGGGGTCACTGACTAACTCTGTGACCTTTAGGTCTTGACTTAGCCAGGAGGCTAAAGGTTGCAGTTCTAGAAGGTTCTGTACTGCTTTTATAGAGGGAGTTTACTCACTGGTAGTTCCTGATGACAATGAAATCACAGAAAATGTCTTCATACCTTATGCACGGACTATCTTTAATGGATGTACATCATCTACTTCTCCATTTAGGAGCTCAGCTTCTTCCCTCTCTTTGCTTCCAGTGAGTCAGACCCTCCTCCTTTTTCTTTTCCTCATCCTCCTCTTCTTCCTCCTCCTCCTTCTTCTTCATTCAGCTGAGTACACTGCCAATCAGCCTTGTTCAAACCATGACAGATTTGTTCAGGGTTGTGTAGTTTACTGCCACTGAGGGTTTATTTATCATTTCCTGAGGGAAGTTGCAGACTCTCTAAATTACTTTCTTGTGTCAGATGCCTTGTTCCCTTTGGATGACAAATTACTTATACCTCCTTTGTAGGTACAAAAACAATAATAATGGCATTTACATAGTACTTTAGGGCTTGCTAAGTGCTGTATCCTCATTTTCTCCTCACAACAACCTTCAGAAATAGGTGTTAGTATTGTTCCTACATTACACATGAGAAAAATGAGGTTAAGTGACTTGCCTAGGGTCACACAGCTCATAAGTATCTGAGGCTGGATTTGAACTCAGGCCTTTCTGACTCCAGTCTAGGGCTCTATCAACTGTACCAATAACATGTACTTTCACATAGTCTTTTTCTAATCTATTTACTGTTGCGCAGTCATTCACTTGTGCCTAACTTTTCATGACCTCATTATAGGGTTTTTCTTTTTTTTTTTTTTTGCTTTTTGGAGGGCAATTGGGGTTAAGTGACTTGCCCAAGGTCACATGGCTAGTAAGTGTTAAGTGTCTGAGGCCAGATTTTGAACTCAGGTCCCCCTGACTCCAGTGCCAGTACTCTACTCACTGCTCCACCTAGCCACCCCATTATAGGGTTTTCTTGACAAAGACACTGCAGTGGTTGCCATTTGCAAATAGAAGTCAAATGACCTGCCCAGGGTCACACAACTAGTAAGTGTCTGAGGTCGAATTTGAACTCAGGCCTTCCTGAGTATTCTATCCACTTGAGGCACCTAGCCTGATCTATGCCATTCCCTGAACTATAGTGAGCAAAAGCTGATAATATCTTTCCATTTTATTATTCATTAGGATACAAATCAACAGATCATTGGATATTTGGAAGAGACAGCATAGTGAAATGAATAGAGCCCCAAAAGGGATTAAGAAGACCTCAGTTCACATCCTGCCTCAGATGCTTACTAACCGTGTGACCCTGAACAGGTCCCTTCATGTCTTTGTGCCTATGTTTCCTCATCTTTAAAATGGGGTATTTGGTCTCTTCCAGCTCTAAATCTGTGATCCTATAAACTGTGCTACATTCTAAAACATTTCAGTGAGAGCTTTCTTAAGGACTCCAAGTCTAGGTTGTGAAAATGATAATGAAGGAGTCACTAATACCTGCCTAGCCAATATATATCAGGCTTCTGGGAGCCATCATTTTCCTGGTACAAAACTGCTCAAGACATGGAGGTTGGTACCCATGTGTAACCAAAAGGGCATATACTTATTTTGCAAAAAGCAACACAAATGCATTTACAAAGTGGTAAGTTAAGCCTTGGAAGGCTTGGTCACAATTCTCATTCCAGCATTCTTGAAAAACATACCAAGGAATTTAGTTCATATTGATCCCTTTGACTGGATTGCCATTTTTCAAATTCCCTTCTATCCTTCTGCTTGTGAATCCTTTAACAAGTTATCCACAGGCAAAAACACAGAAGGGCTCTATGATGATGGCCTAGTTTTTCATAAGTCTCCTATAATAACTACCCAACCTTAAGAAATGTTTTCATTTCATTCTTTCAAAATATTCAAGGAGTATTTCAGTCTTTTCAGGGTCTATATTCACCTTATGAATGGCCTATATACTTGACAGACTATCAGCCCAACTACCATGTGTCAATGTTCAACTTTACACCAAGAGCTTCCACCTGACCAAAATTCATTTAATTAACCAACAGTCATTTATTAAGCATCTAAGACATATGGAGTGTTCAGGGAGGACAAGCACCTCTGTTGAGTGGGCTGGCTGAGTCCTTTTTCCCCAACAAATATTTTTTTTTAATTTTTTAAAATTAAGCTAATGTATTTATTTTTCATTTTCAACATTCATTTCCAGAAGTTTTAAATTTTCTCTCTGTCCCTTTCCTCCCCCTCTGCCCAAGATAGCATGCAATATGATACAGGTTCTACATATACATTCCTATTTTTCTGAGTCCTTTTTAGGACTACTTACCCACTTTTGGTGTCCATTTGCCACCCAATTCTTACCTGTGGCTCCAAGAAGCTGTAGCATGCACAGTGGCTACAGCTCAGTAAAACTGTTACAGCAGATGGACTAAACCAGGTTGAGGGTAGCCAACAGACCTTAAACCCTTTGGTGAGTTAGGTGAATGCCTTTCTCAAGCATGCAAATATTCCAGGCTGAGTGGGCAAACAAGAACAATTTGTTCCAATGATAATGGAGGTAGCTTAGAGTCTTTGCCCACCCACAATGTAAGGCTTATTGCCTCATGCAAATGCCTCATCAAATGAGACTAATTAGAGTTCAAGGCAGTTCCCAGAGCCTGTACCTCAAGGACTCAAGGAGAGCTAGAGGGGACTCCCAGAGCCCATACCTCATCAAAAAAATAATAATAGTGTTGACAATTACCTAAAAGTCAGTGAAAAGGCACATGGTGTCCATGAGTAATGTGGAACATGTTATTATCAAGTATTTTATTTCAGGATAAATGCTATACAATACATGTGTTGTGCTGCTAGGCCATTTATATCCTTGTAATATTAAGAGGATGAAAGGAAAGCCTCCTGGAACACTAGATGGATCCTATTTTGGATTTGTTTAAGAACGTGGAGAAGAACAGCACAGGAAAGACAATCATCAATGGGTACCTAATCAAAGAAAGTTTACATGCTGATGAGATCAGGTCCACTAAAAGTACTGAAATCAGTCCTAGTCATTTATGTGACCACAGCCCTAGAGCTAGAAAGCAGCTCAGAGGCCATCAAGTTCAACCCCTTTTTTACAGATGAGAAAAGTAAGGTTCAGGGAGCTCAAACAACTTGCCAAAAGTAACATAGTTTATACATTTCTGAGGTAGGATTTCAAGACAAGAATTCTGACTCTATACTCTATCCACTATGCCATACTGTCACTGATAATTCAGTCACCATTCAGGAAACTCTGAAAAAATATATAAGGTATCCCAAAGTCTACCAATACTAATAATTTACATTGTACTAGTAAATGTTTAACTAGCTCCCCCAGTATAAAGAAAGGCACAGAGGGCACACTTTTAAGTTTAATCAGCATTATTAACATTTTCCCATCACTTATTAAATCTAAACAACCAACAGAATGCTAAATATAACCCTAATTTCTAGAAATTTCTGACTTCCATGGTATAAATGTTCCTGCTAAGAATTTCACAATTGGTTTTGTCAAGCTGTGCCTAATACCCCACTATGCACATATTGATAATATTGTTGAGGAAAGCTGTACAAGGGAAAGAGACTAGGAGTCATGGGACTTTGCACTGCTAACTAGCTACTCTCAGAGGTAGAATGATATAGTAGAATAAATACTGCATGAGGAAATCAGAGAACCTGTGCTCTATACCTATTTACATCACTTGCAATTTGGGAAATTCGTTAACCTCTTTGAGCCTTAGTCTCCTCATCTGTAAAATGAGAGAGTTGAACTCAATTGGCCTTTAAGAAACCCTCTGGCTTTAATATTCTGTAGCTAAATTTGCTGAAGCCTTTGTGAAAAGCCACAAAATCAAATGTCCTTTCTCCAGCTAAACTCTCAAGTGCAGACCAAACCCAATCTCCTCATATTTTCAAAAGTTGCATTTCCTAACACTGTGGCTCCTAACTGAAGATCACCTGTTTAATACCACCATCACCTCCAGGGCCTGACACTGCCTGTGGCTCTGTCTCTAAGACTTTCTATTTTCAACCTGCTCTAGACACAGGGGACATCTCTCTTCATTAGTAAAAGGGGCCAATTTAAAACATTGCAAAGGTCACATTTGCACACAATATATAGGACAGCACCTTAAGTACATTGACAGGACTGAGGACCCTGCTACCTGACCAGCACAAAGGATCCATGGAATGGGGAGCTGGGTAGGGAGGAAGCTACAAGGAAGACATTCTGGGAGGCATCAGCATGCAGACCACACCTGCTGGTGCATATTAAATGATGCTCCAGCCCTACAAGATGGTGCTAATGTGAATAAAATATGGATAAGAAGAGCACAGATACCAGCTAAGTGAATAAAATTGAGACATTGGGAAAATGAAACGCAGCCCTCCCTAGCGGAGTGGCCAACATCAATATCCAATTCAGCAGAAAATGAAAGGCGATGTGCAGACTACCAAACAGAACAGAAACTCCTGATGACTTAAAAAAAGTCTCCTAATACCTGTAGGATATACATGAATATGGCACTGTAGCATGTATTGTGCCAGGCAAAGAGGTCTGGCTGAGTTATAAAGGAGCAGGAATTCTAGTCCTGAAGCCCCCCTGAGGGATCTTGGGGTGTTGACCCCACTTCTCCGGTCCTCAGCTTCCTTATTTATAAAACCTAGAAAAATACAAACTATTTCATGTCTCAAAGAGCTGTTGTGAAGACCAAATATTCCCAAACCTTCCTTATGAAAGTATGATTTGAAAAGCTTAAAGTTCTATGGAAATATAAGGAATGTTTGTTTTATGTTTGTTTTTGCATGGCTCTGTAATTTCATCTTTGTAGGGATCTCTAAGTGAGGAAAAATCCTCTAGCCCCACCGATTGGCCCCTCCTCTGCAACTTGGAGTCTTAAGGGAATTGCCTGGAGCAGTGAGAGGTTAAGTGACTTGAAATGACAAACACAATAATTTTCTAAGAAAATGTGGCCTTTTAAAATGTGGGCCAAATAATCAAAATCAAGAACTTCCAGCAAATCCTAGGGTCAGCTAGATAATTTGTGTGAGAGGAAGAACTCAAACCTAGGTTTTACTGACTCTACAAGCTAGCTCTGTATTCACTACCCCCACAGTGCCTTTCAGCAAATTATAAGAGAAAATTCTTACTGAATAACTAAGATCTGGGTAGTCCAAGAGGGAAGGGAAGAAGAAAGACCTGTTTTATTCAGAGAAAGGAAAAATTATAGGGTATAGAATAGTCACTGCTATGTGAGGGAATTCTTTAAGCAGGCAGGAAGGTCTTATATGAGTGTCTACCATCTCCAATGAACAATTTTACAAATCTAATATCCCATCATCAATTTTCATTCTCTTTTGCCTTTCTAGTGCTTATGACACCGTAGGCTACACTCCTCTCAAACCTCTCTCCCCATTCCTAATTCCCAGGGAAGTGTCCAACCCTCTTTATTCCCCTGCCCAACAGGATTGGGGTAAAGTGGATGATGAAAACTGAGAAGAGAGAGAAGGCAGAACTGCCCATGTCTTACTGTATGTCTGGTTTCTCTACAAAGAGATATCACCTTTACACAAGAAAATGGCAGCACAAAAATGACTAGCAGAGTTGATACCTAAAAAATAGGGAGATGGCAAGGGAGCACTTGTCTATTTTTGATGAAAGCAAGTTACCTTGCCCAGATAGACTCCATCCTCTAGTCCTGAGAGAGCTGGCAGATGTGAGCCACTATCTGTGATTTTGGAAAGATCATGGAAAGAGGGAGGGAGATATTTCACAAAATTGGAGAATGGCAAATGTCCTATTGCAAAAAGTAGAAAAAGAATAAGGCACACAAAGCAGTGAGATTGATTTCAACTCCAAGGAAAATTCTAGAACATATCATTAAAAGCTATCTATTTTTTGACAGAGAAGTGATAGACTCAGAGTGCAAATTCAGACTTTCTATTTTTTAGACATGGCCAACAAGGAAATCTGCTTTGCTTCCTTGTACATGTTTATTACAGGGCCAGGGGTAAATGATTAAGGATATGATTAGTGAAGACCTAGGTAAGGAAGCAACAATTATAAAGAATAAGCACAGTTTCAACAAGAACAAATAATACCTGGCTAATCACATTCCATTTTTATGATTACAGATTAAATCATGGATGATTTGAGCATTTAAATAAATGCCTCCCTGTAGTGAGTAGTGAGAAGTGAATACTCTGGGGAGACATGTTATCTTTCTTTAAGTGTCTGAAAAGCTGGAAGAGATTGAATGCACCTCATTTGTCTCCAGGGGGTAAAATCAAGAGGAATACATGAAAGTTACAAAGACTCAAATTTAGGTTTACTATTGAGAAAAACTTGATAATGATTAGAGCTGTCCAAAAGTGGAATAGATGACCTCAAGAAGTCATGGGCTTCCCTCCTTGGTGGGTCTTTAAGCTGAGGCCAGACAATCACTTGTTGACTTGCAGAGTATGGATTCTATTGGCTTATGGGTTGGACTCAATGACTGCTGAACTCCCTTCCAATTCTCAAATTCTGTGATTTCTTCAACTACTCTTTCCTTGGTTCTCCCTCTCCTAGACTCAAAACCTTGGAGTCACTTTTGTAAAATTCCTTTCCTATTCTTCACTACTCATATCCAAACTATTACCAAGTCTGCATCTCTTCATGTAAGGGCATCTGGGGCCTCCCACTGTTATTAAATTCTCCCAGTGATACAGCTTGATTCTATGATTGCTCCCCATTGGCCCAGTCATCTGAAATCCCAAGACCTTTCCTACTTGCTCCGCTATATAAAGCATGTTCTTTTTCTAGTTGACTCACTCACCCAGCTCACTCTTGCAGAAGATTTCCAACTTGAGGGGGAAAGCAGAGCTAAGACAGAGGAATAAAGGCAGGGACTTGTCTGAATCCTCCCAATTCCCCTCCAAACAACTTGAAAACAGTGTCTCAAAATGAATTCTAGAGTGACAGAACCAACAAAAGGATATGGGGTAAAATGATTTCTAGCCCCAAACAATTTAGAAGCTTGGCAGGAAAGGTCTGACTGGACTGGAGAGTGGAGAACAGTTCAGTAAAATCACACTCTGGCAAGTCGGTAGCAGGCCTTGGGAGCAGCTGACTTGGCAGCAGTGGTTTCCAGAGCTTAGTAAAGGCATCAGACCACTGGTCGGAAGGAGATTACAGGTGACCCTTCACTAGCACTGGGACTAGCAACAGGACTCTGTTGCATTGCCTATACAGAGTTCTAGGTCGTGGTCTCAGGGTGAGAAGGAGCACTAGTACACTACAGCCACATGGGACCGTGGACACTGGTCACAGTTCTAGGGTGAAAAAGATTGCTTTTGGTCACTCACAGATCAGAGTCCAGGTCAGGAAAGCAGTGACCACACCTCTTATTAGATTATACCACCCTGAAAGATCTGAAAGCTTATGGACACCCCTCTAGAACTAGCTCTGAAAACAGTGGCACAAAAAATGCTGAAGTTTGTGACAGTGCCCATTCTATCTCAAGAGCAGAGGCTAACTGTAACATGAAGTTAAAAGTCAAGAAATAGGTTGGGAAAATGAGCAAACAATAAAAAAAGAAACTGACAATAAAAATATGGTGACAGTGAAGGTCAAAACACAAACCCAGAAGAAGATAGCAAAGTCAAAACAGCTACTTGCAAAACTCATATCCATGCCCCCTGTCTATCTGTACTCTTTCTAACTGCCCTAATAATGATAAAGTTTTAGGAGTTACAAGTATCATCTTCCCATGTAGGATTGTAAACAGTTTAACCTTAATGAATCCCTTATGATTTCTCTTTCCTTTTGACATTTTTATGTTCTCTTGGGTCTTGTATTTGAAAATCAAATTTTCTATTCAGGTCTGGCCTTTTCATCAGGAATGGTTAAAAGTCCTCAATTTCATTAAATATCCATTTTCCCATAGGAAAGATTATACTCAATTTTGCTGGGTAGGTGATTCTTAGTTGTAATCCTAGATCCTTTGCCATTCACAGTATTATATTCCAACCCCTACTATTCTGTAATGTAAAAACTGCTGAATCTTTTGTTATCGTGACTATGGCTCCATGATATTTTTTTTTCTGGGTGCTTGCAATTTTTTCCTTGACCTTGAAGGTCTGGAATTTGGCCATGACATTACTGGGAGTTTTCATTTTGGGATTTCTTTCAGGAGGTGATTGGTGGATTGTTTCAGTTTCTATTTTAACCTCTGGTTCTAGAATATCAGGGAAATTTTCCTTGATAATTTCTTGAAAGATGTCTTGATTTTTTTGTTGATCGGTACTTTCAATAATTCTTAAATTATCTCTCCTGGGTCTATTTTACAGGTCAGTTGTTTTTCAAATGAGACATTTCACATTTTCTTCTATGTTTTTTTTTTTGGTAGCAGCAAGCACCCAGGGTCCCCAGGGTATCGGCCAGCACAGGTTCTTAAATCTGCTTTTCTAAAGGAAAGCAACTCAAAATGGGTTAACAAGCTTAGTTTAATCAATCAAACATATATCGTTTACCTAGTTCAGGGGAAAAAAGTCAGCACCCTGAACTTCAGAATATACAGAGGTTACAAGCATAAGTTACAAGAACATTTCAGCAGACAGGCTTCCAAACTGTCCAACCATTACATACATCCATACCTAGTCACAGTTACCAGAGAGGGAAGCATCAACGTCTGGGTTTTCAAAGCCAGGGGGCTCTCAACAACGGCTGCCCAGAGTCTCATCTGGTCAAATCACACAGCACTTCTCAAAGTGAGCCCCAAAGCAAAGTCTCACATCAGGGCTTATATAGCCTTCTCCTGGCTCAGAGAATGTAACAACCTTCTTGACCCACTGCCCAATCACAAAGTATCTCCTGAGAAACAAGCCTTCTACCACAGGCTCCAGGTGCACTTAAGCCTAGGGGCAGGGAAGATCTTAAAAATTTACAGTCAGTTGTTTTTCAAATGAGATGTTTCACACTTTCTTCTATGTTTTCAATTTTTTAATTTTGTTGACCTCCTTAAACTATTTTTTCTAGTAAAGCAGATCTAAGAACCTGTGCTAGCCACCATTCTGGATATGCTAGTGTGGTTGCTGCTACAGGCATAGAAATCTTACTCTAGGGAAGTAGGAGAGGAAGGTGATAAGAGAAGGGGGAACTGATAGAAAGGAGGACAGATTGGGGGAGGCAGTGGTCAGAATCAAAATACTTTTGTGGAGGGGTAGGGTAAAAGAAGAAAGAGAGAATGATCAACAGAGGGAAAATAGGATGGAGGGAAATACACAGTAATCATGACTAAAAAATAATGCAAGTTTCTCTGATACTCATTTCTCACTTCTCAAATATACAAATAACTAAGTCAAATTTATAAGGATATATCATTCCCCAATTGATAAATGGTCAAAGGATATGAACAGTCAGTTTTCTGATGAAGTAATCAAAGCTATCTGTAGTCATATGAAAAAAGCTCTAAATCACTACTGATTTGAGAAATGAAATTAAAATGGCTCTACAATACCACTTCACACCTAACATGACAGAAAAGGAAAATGACAGATTTTGGAGGGGGAGTAGGAAAATTGGGACACTGAAGTACTACTGGTAGAGTTGTGAATTGATCCAACAATTTTAGAGAATAGTTTTGAATTGTGCCCAAAGGAATATAAAACCATGCATACCCTTTTACCCAGCAATACCATGAGTAAATCTGTATTCCAAGGAAATCAAAAAAAGAAAAGATAAAGGCAAAAGGACCTATGTGTACAAAAATATTTACAGCATCTCTCTTTGTGGCAGCAAAAAAAACTGGAAATTGAGGGGCTGCCCATCAATTGGGGAATAGCTGAATAAGTTGAGTTATATGACTGCAATGGAAAACTATAAGAAATTACAAGCAGTGTGCTTTCAGAAAAACTTGAAAGATTTACATAAACTGATGAAAAGTGAAGTGAGTAGGAGAACATTGTACACAGTGATAACAATATGGTACAATAATCAACTGTGAATAACTTACCTATTCTCAGCAATATAATGAACTAAGACAATTTTGAAGAACTTATGATGAAAAATTCTATCCAAATGTATATAAAGAACTGATGGAGTCTGAATGCATATCATAGTATACTTTTTTAAATTTTATTTTTCTTGGAGTTTTTTGGAGAGTGGTTATGTTTTCTTTTGCAATATGCAATATGAATAACCTATATGGATATGAATAACCTCTATCAAATTCCTTGCCTTCCCCAGGAAGGGAGGGGGAAGGATAGAAGGAAGGAAAATTCTTTGGAACTCAAAATTTAAAAAAAAATAAATGTTAAAATTTGTTTTGAAATGTTATTGGAAAAATAAAATATTTAAAATAAAAAAGGTTTCCAACTTTTCTTGAGCCCTTCTGGTTCTAAAATGAGCTTGCAATACTCCTTTAAATTATACAAGGGTTGTTTGTTTGTTTGTTTTGTAATTTGCTACTGACTATAGGGAGGAATTTACTTAAATATTTAAATTCATGATTTCATCAATATATGTATGCTGCCCATCTATGTAAAATGCTAAGTCTTTCATGGTTTGGTAGTAGACAACCTTGTGGGGATGGGCTCCTCTACTCTTAGCCAAGTAACTGTTTGGACCAAAAAAACAGTAAGTCCACTGCTCAGCACATGCTCAAATTTCCAACTTGCTGGGATTTGTCAATGGTTGTGCTCTGTCAGCATTGCCTTCAAGAGCCCAGAATTACCTTCATGCCTTGATATGGTCAGGGTAACTCTTTAAAGGAGGGTAAGGGCTTGAAAGTAATCTCATTCCTCCTACAAAAATGGCAGTGAGGGAGTTTCAAAATTACAGTCCATTTTAGAAAATAATCCAAATCAATAAAAAAAATACAAATGGCACTAGACCTGTTCTTACTAGCTTCCCTCTTTTTTCAGAGATTTTATCATGTAGTTTCCTATTCACAGTCAGCTGGCCCTAATTCTCATAGGTTCAACAGTAAAGCCAAGCTCTCAGACTCTTAACTCAAAGATTTCCTTTGTCAAGACTACTTGGCAAAAGGGACATTTGTTTCTTCTTCCTCTTTTAGAATGTAAGTCTTTGGTCATTGGCTAACTCCTTCTAAATTCTCCAATGTATTTTCTTTCCTAATTTTCTCTTAACTCCTATGTTTGCCTTTCAAAGCTTCAACCTAGCTCTAGTCTTTTCATAAAAGGAAAAGCAAGCTGTATTTCATAAGAGACATGTAGTTTCATGTTCAAGCTGCTTTTTCTATTTTACTTTATACTGGAAAATGTTCATTTTATTTGATGTTTGTTAAGTTCAGGGTTGTTTTAAAATTTGCTTTCAATTTAAAGCTGAAAAAAGGAAAAACAAATCCAATAAAAGACTATGAGATAGAATCCTGGTCGCTGGGTCTTTTCCTTAGAGAAAGAAATGTAAAGGAATGCCACATTGCTAATTTACACGCTGCTAATGAAGAAGGCTGGAGCTGAATCTGGGATTATGGAGAGTGGGAGATGTGGCATAGGGGTATAGACAGTGGCAGTGACACATTGATGATAGGGGACAGACTATCTCCAGCTGGGAGAGTAGATTGACTGTCATGAGTTTTTCCAGTGGGAAGACAGCTACTGTCCACTAAGTTCCAAAATTGAGAGGACACAGAGAAAAGGTAGGCTTGCCCACTCTCCAAACTGCCCTTCCTCTAGGATCTGGGCAAGTTCAGATCCAAGCACCAATCTTTCAAATGGCAGCATTCACTAAATCATTATAGGAGCTTCCCATCTAAACAAGACCTAGAATGCAATATAAGGATGGGAATTAGAATAAAAGGCAACCCCCAACATTTAAACCTCCCTGCTGGTGCCATGCTCTGGACCTAGACACAGAGGTGGGATGAAGGGAAAGTGTGGGATTGCCCTCCCTCCCATAGAAGCCTTCTTTCACAGCCTCCCATTCACCCAGCTAGAAATAAGGACCAGAGCATCATCAAAGTAGAACTACTCCAGTGCCTTACTAAAGAAAGATCCTTTCTCCCTCTGTGTAGGAAGGGGGAAGAGGAGACAGAGAGAGAAGGAGAGAGAGGGAGAGAGAGGGAGAGAGAAGAGAAGAAGACAGACAGAGAGAGAGTGAGAGAGAGAGAGAGAGGTTCTAAGTTGATACTTGACACTAGGAGATCCCACATGGCCCTCAATAATGGACTCTTCTGTTACTCCCTTCTCCACATATAAAGTGGGAGTAAAGCTTTTCATCTACTCTGTGAGGATCACTTGGGAAAGTAATCTCATTCTTACAACCTTACACTGATCCTAACCTACTCTGATCTGGAAGGAGAGATAGGGGCTCAGGTTAAGCCTGCATGCAGATAAGGATGTAGTGGTACAGGAGAAAGAAGAAGGTAGGTAAAGAAGGCTATCAGGTCTTCTTCCCAGACTAAATTCTAGACAGATTACATAAGACCTAACTAGCACCAAGTCAACACAGATAACTTTGTAAAAGTAAGCAATTGATTTATATATTTCTTTTCTCTGTATTATATATCTTTCTCTTCTTAGTCTTTGCCACCACTTCCTCTACTCTAACTTTGCAGCCTTCTATAATCTTTTCTTACCTTAGCATTCAAGGGAAACCATTCTCTTAAAGGTCACCAAAATGTCTTAATCTAATGCCTTTTCTCGGTTCTTATCCTTTTTGACCCCTCTGCTGTTTTTGACGCTGTTGATCATTACCTTTACTTGAATGCTCTGTCCTCCCTCATCTTTCATGACACAGTGTACTCCTACTTCTCTTCCTACCTGTCTAACGACTCTTCAGTCTTCCTTGCTGGATCATTTATCCATGTTGCATCCCCTAACCATGGAAATTCCCCAAGACATTGTCCTGAGCAATCTTCTCTTATGTCTCTATACACTTTCTCTTAGTGGTCTCATCAGTTTCCATGAGTTTAATTATTATCCCTTTGCAGATGACTTCCAACTTTATATAACCAACCACAATTTCTTTTCTGAGCTCTAGTCTTAAAGTACCAGCTTCCTTTTGGACATCTCCAACTGGATGCCCTTAGACACCTCAAATTCAATTACTGCAAAATGTTATCTTCCATCGACCAGAAAAACCTATCTTTCCTTTAAAATTCCCTATTTCTATTGATGATGCCACCATCCTTAGATCACTGTGGTTCACAAATTCAATATCATCCTCCAATCTCCTCTATTCATTCAATTGTCAGGTCTTATAGATTCTGCCTCCATAGCATCTCTTCTTGTATTACCATTGCCTAGTTCAGGTCCTCATCACCTCTTATCTATTTTCCAGATTGGACTGTTGCTTCCTAATTGGAATGAATCTAATTAGGAAAAGAGTCTTTCCCCTCTCTAGTCCACACTCCATATAGCTGCTGAAATAATCTTTCTAAAGCACTGTCTAACCATGTCACACCTGTATTAACTCATGATGTTACTCTACCTCTCAGGAATCCTCAGTGGCTCTCGGTGGGAGCCTCTCCCTGGGGCAGGGCGGGGGGGGGGCACGGCGAGAAGGGAACAAGCATTAATTAAGCTTCTCCTATTCATCAGGCTCTGTGTTAAGCACTTTACAGATATCATCTCATTTGATCCTCACAACAACTCTGTAAGGTGGGTGCTAGTATGATCCCTATTTTATAGCTGAGGAAACTGAGGAAATTAAATTCAAACTCCTTAACTCAGAATTTCAAGCCCTTCACAACCTGGATCCAGCCTGAAATAAAGCTGGATCAGTCTTGTTTGGAGTCATATCATAAAAGGCCTCAAATGCCAGGCAGGAATGGACGTTTTATGCCTGATTTCATGGGCAATGGAGAACCAGTGAGGAGCGTCATGATCATAGTAGCACATCAGGAAGATTTACTCAAGTAGTGATATTGAGGAAGGAGGTTAAGTTAGAAGAAGGAAAGTGGGGTAAAAACTCACATGTCCTAAGTATTTCCTGCCTTTGTGGTTCCTCTTTCCCTCTGATTGAAGGTGCAGGTTGGACATTGGAGGGTCCTTCCCATAGCCTCTATTTAAGTGGGGTAGATAATGGAGAATAAACAATAACAAAGTTGCTCTAAGACAGAAAAGAGTAATAAGGTGAGTATGTGTGTGTATGTGTGTGTCTGTGTGTGTCTCTGTATGTGTGTGTCTGTGTGCATGTATGTGTGTATTGTGCGTATATAGGTGTACATGTTTCAAATATGGCCCCAGATACTTACTAGCTATGTGACCCTGGACAAGTCATTTAGCCTCTGTGGGCCTCAATATTTTCAACTGCAAAATGGTCTTACCCAACCCCCCCAGGGTTGTGAGGATAAAGTAAGATAATATTTGTAAAGTGCTTAGCTTAGTGCCACATACATGCTTATTCTCCCTCCCCTATTTCCATCTCAAGCCCCCTCCTCTTCTGAACTTCTCTCTTGTTATTTAGAGTACCACCTATCCTCTCAATCACCCAGATTTGTGACCTTGGTGCCACCCTTGACTTCACATTCCCATCCACCCCATTTATCTAATAAGTTACTAAAGCTTGCTGTTTCTCATTATTTCCACCTTCACAAAATCTCTTCTATATACAGGGTATCCCAAAGATCTTCATGCAACTTTAAGGCCCTCATCACATCTCACTCACACCATTACAATAGGTTTCTAATTATTTTCCCTCTCTCCAGTCACTCCCCAATCCAACCCTTCCTCCATACAACTGTTCAAGCAATTTTCCTAAAGTGTAGGTCTGTCCATGTCACCACACCTGCCCCCCATTCAATAAATTCCAGTAACTCCCTATTAGCTCCAGGAACAAATATAGAGTCCTTTGTTTGAAATTTAAAGTTCTTTAAAACCCCGCCCTTTCCTACCTTTCCAGTCTTATTATACTTTTACTCCCCTCTGCCTACTCTCAGTCATCTCAGCTGAACACAACAAAGCTGAACAATTACTCAAACAGAACATTCTATCTCTTTACTGCATACCTTTGGACTGGTTTTCCTCCTTCCTGGAATGCTCTCCCAGATTGCATTGTCCTTTTACAATCCTTGGTTTACTTCAAGACTCAGTTCAAATACCACCTTTCAGGGAGGCCTTTTTTAGGGGCCCAGGTTGCTAGAGGTAAGCTCCTAAGGTTACTTCTCCTCTACTTTGTATGTATCTTGCTTCTACCCTCTCCATATATGTGTTGTCTCCTCTTTCCGAATATAAGCTCCTTGAGAGTAGGGAGCTATTTTGCCCATTAGTGTGTATTTAGAGTTTGCACAATTCCTGCTTATTAGATATGCTGTCTGAATTGAACTGGAAGCTCTCAGAAAATTCACAGGGTGAGTTCTTCCCCAAGCCTTTCACAACGGTGTCCTGAGACCTCTGTCTCACCCTATGCACATACTAACTTAAGTGTATCATTCTTTATTCTTGCCCCAAGAACAAAAATTCCTAGTGCTGCCTCTGCTGTTGGATTTCTTAGTTCCTTGGAGAACCTATTTCCTAGTTTTATCACTGGGTGCAGAGCACCTACTTGAGAAAGACTTTTCTCTCTCTGGTCCCAGAGGTTTTTCCCCAAAGCTTTAGGCAATCTTGCACTGATTCTATGATTGTCTTCCTAGAGGTTTCTACAGATCTGATGCTTGAAAGTTTTATTATACCTTTGACCCATTTCTCTCTGTCTAGCCAGTTATTTGGGCTGCTTCTCCCCTCAATCTAAAGTTCATCTCTTTCACCTGCTGTTCAATCCAACTCAAAGGACATGAACTAAATATGTAACCCAGCACATTTGTATAAGATACTTCTCAATGGTAGAAACCGGTCATTTAATATTCCTTACCAACATGACGAATGAAGTTAGGAAGACCTTTGAGAAAGAAGACAGGTTCCAGATTCTCTCCAGGTGCCTGAAGGGGGAGAAAGACTCTAGAAAGAAGATAATCTGATTGCTAGGTGTCATGTACTCAAAGTGTTAGATGATACAAAGATAAAATAATGACACACTCCCCACTCTCAAGGAGCTTGCTTTGTACTCATTTTTTTTGCTAGCACTCAGCCATTTTAGGCCATTATGCCCCTTGGGGCAACACCATCAGTCAGTCTCTAGAGCCAGTATTCACTTAACAGCCCTCTCTGAGGACTGAGAATTATCAATTCAACTAAACTTAATCTTCAGAACAATCCTCTGAAATAAGGTATGTGGCATTAATACCATTTTACAGATGAGGAAACAACTTAAAAGGGGGAAAAGATTGGTCCAAGGTTACACAAGTTAAAAGTTTCAGAGCCTGGATTCAAACCAGTTTTATTAAAAGTTTGAGGCTCTCCCCACTACAGCAAAGAGGTCTCATTACAATTTTACTATAGAAAAACAGCTTTCACGTAATAAAGGAGATTCCTACAAAGATAACACAAAGGTCTTTCTGTCACATTTCTACTTTTAAGGAGTATCTTGTATCTGTTCCTTTTTGTTCCATCGCCTCCACCTCAATGCAGGCCCTTATCATCTCACAACTGGATTACTGCAAGTCTGAACTCTTCTTGCTGCTTCTAGCTTTCCCCTTCTCCAGTTTATCCTCTATAATGCTGTCAGATTACCCTTCCAGGAATGGCATTTCTGTCATCCCTCTCCCCAGCTCAAAATCTTTGTTAGTTCTTCATTGTCCTTGGGATAAAATCCAAACTCCACAGAGTCTCTTTCTAATGTCTTCTACAGTCTTATCTCAACTCAATTCAACAAGTTATTAAGAGTTTACTGTGTGGAGATTGATGTGGTAAGCATTGCTAGTCGATAAACTACCTGAAGAAATAAGCTTTGTTACAATTGTCTATCAATGTTAAAAGGTTGACTCAGGACCTGGCCTCAGGAAGTTTACAGTCTAGCAGTGCCTAGTACAGAACAGGGAACAGTGGATGCAAAGGTTTGCCACCCAGCCTTAGCTTTATTACTTCCTACTATAAACTCTCTGTTCCAGTTTGGTCAGTCCCCGTAACGTCCCAATAATATGTCATGATAATTACTGACTTAAGACTGTTCCTTCCCCTCATCTTAAATACCCTCCCCTCTCCTTAAACCCATACACATCACAGGCACTCCTCAAGATCTACTTCAAGTCAAGCTTCCTTTCTTCCTATTTCTTTCTTTCCTATGCCTGTCTGGCCCAAGGCCTGTCTCTTCTAAACTCTCATAACAATCTGTACTGCTCATTTTGCCAGTGAGTTAGATGATATCTTATATTATTATTATCATGTGTACTTCTTGCTCCCCAAGAACAGTGCTAGCTCCCTGAGGCAGGGCTCAAGTATAACATTTCCCTTTTGTGACTCATAACATCTAACAGAAAAATACCATAAATTCTGTGGCAAGGACAGTGTGGAACGAAAGGAAAAAAAAAACCTTATATTCAGTGCCCAGAAAGGTTTGGATCCTGGTTTTTATACTTCCTAGCTATCTTATCATGAGTAAACCATTTAATTTCTCTGAACCTCACTTTCCACATCCAAAAAATGGGGATAATAATCCTTGCCCTACCTGCCTAGAGGGGTGCTAAGAAAGAACTTTGCAAAACATATAGATATAGATTAGATAGATAGATAGATAGATAGATAGATAGATAGATAGATAGATAGATAGATAGATAGATAGATAGATAGATAGATAGATAGATAATGTAGGCAGCTAGGTGGCACCATAGTGCACAGAGTACTAGACCTGGGCTCAGGAAGACCCAAGTTCAAATCCAGCCTTAGACACTTGCTACTTACATTACCTTGGGCAAATCCATTTACCTCATTTTGCCTTAGTTTCCTCATCTATAAAAAAAATATGGGGGTAATAATAGCACCTACTTCCCGAGGTTGTTGTGAGGATCAAATTATATAGTATTTCTAAAGTGTTTGACACATAGTAGGCAATATACAAATGTCTCTTGTGGTAGTAGTGTTGGTTGCAGTGGTAGCAGCAGCAGTAAATTACTAAAATTGAATTGAATCAATGGGTTTTGCTGTTTTATTTTATCTGTGCTCTGTGTTTCTGTATCTCATATTCCTTTGAATACATCTTGTGAGGCAATATAGCATCATGGATAGAAGACTGAATTTGGAGTCAGGAAATCCTGGGCTGGAATTGCACCTCAGATACCTGCTAGTAAAGTGACCTGGACAAATCATTTAATATCTCCTCCTCTCAGTTTCTTCCTTTGTAAAAACGGAGATAATATTGTTACCTACCACATAAGGTTGTTGTGAGGAGAAATAAGATAATATAAAGTGCATTCCCAACCTTCAAATATCATATAAATGTCATTGTTGTGGTTGTTGTCATTGGGTGGCACAAACCTCTTTTTCATCTGTTCAGTACAGTTGTTTTGGTTCAGTTTGGTTGTTGTTCTTCATTCTCGAAGAGGACCAAAATGACATCACTATGCTAAAGTCAAATTTCAATGTGTCTGTGGCTGATCAGACCAATATGAGCTCAGAACGCTCTACCACAGGGGTTGGGCACAAATAGTCCATGTGAACATTTGGGGTGGGTTCTCCAAATTTGTGCATCCTGCTTTATCCTGTCAGGTGATCTTCAGAATCTTCCTAAGACAATTCAAATCGAAGTGATTCAGTTTCCTGGCAATACAATGTTCAGCACAATGGCATGTACGCAGTTAAATAACAGCACTGGGGAATTAGTGTCCCATGCAGCTCCTACCACCACTTAACTCCTAAGCACTCAGTGCTCTCATACTGCCCCTATCCACCTAGGAGCTTCTGCTCTGGCCCTTGCCAGGTCTACCTCCTACCCAGCTGGCCCATGCTCTGGACATTTGTTTTCTCTTCTCTACCATTAGAATACCCTTGCTCTAATTACTGAAACACCTTGCTTTCTTTTAGCTGATCCGATAAAGTCATTTGAGCTTAGATGTTAATGGATGGTAATGACAATGCGTCACTGCTACACATAACATATTTGTATTTTAACAGTGAATGGTGCCTTAACTGAAAGCCATGATGAATATATGAATTTTAGGCCAGTGATCAAGGTTGGTAGCAGAAGGTTGTTGGTGGTTGTTGTTCTTTTGGAAGTGGGAGAATGTGGCATCAGTGAGGTGAAGTCTTTCAACTGTCCTCTTAACCACCCTGAGCAAGGGGTGACTTATGATGCCAATCTGTGGGTTAGCACTGGTCTTGTTCATAGAAGATTAGGAGCAGCCCCACCGTGAAGAAAAACATGAGAACAATCACCACTTGCCTAGACCCTAAGCACTGCCCCCTGATCAAACTGACTTTACCTACCCCTGATTGAAAAATTGTAGTCAGAGCCACAACCACAGACATGGGAATAATCTGAATTCTTCCTCATGAAGCCAAAGGAGAAACACAAAAATTGCCCCACTTAAGGTTGACTAGAAGCCTCTTCCCTAAACCATATGGCTCTGTTCCCCACCCTTCCCTTACCCCAATTCTCAGAGAAGAATTAGACTCACTAAGATCAAAACACTGACTATGTGCTTACTGCACACAGTGGGTGAACATGGTAGGGACTTAATACACAGTTGTTAATGGTGATAGTTATAATGAAGAATACTTTAGAGATCATGCAGAATGACACGATCCCATCTTTTAGTGAGCGTCTGGTAAAAAGCAGTCACCGATAAGGATAACTGATATTCATATGGCACTTTCACTTTGCTAAGGCATTTTTGTATATATATATATATATATATATCTATATATAGGTATATATATAAAAGTTGTTTTTTATTTTGCTTTAAATTTTTTTTTCAAGTTTTTGTTTTATTTTAAAGTAAGTAATCTGAGGCCCAGAGAGCTCTCTCCACTATATTGCATTATGTCACTGGAACCTCACAACAGTCCCCTAAGGTAGGTGCTGTTATAAGGAAACTGGTTCAAGGAGGGGGATTGATTTTCCCCCTATCACAAATAGATGTCAGCATTGGGATTTGAACCCAGGTCTATCTTAGCTCAAAGAGTGGTATGTTGTGTGCTCTGCCATAAAGCCTCTCAGAGATGCATATTGCTATATGTTCTAGAGTTTTGTCAAGACTTCAAAATAGAAAAAAAAAATGGTTGTTTTATTATTTCCCTGCCCACAATGATTTTCTTCAATTGTTTACTTCATCTATGTCTGGATGAGGAGTGTGATAGTAGAGAAATGTCATTTCCATTCCATTTCCACAAACATTTATTAAGCATTTACTATGGTGCCTATGAATGTGAATAGAGGGAGCAAACATAAGATTGGGAAGCAACGATCAGAGCTGAAAATGGGGGTGGGAAAGAGTGAAGTGGACCAAGTTCTTACCTGCCTCTGCTCCTTTATCTGAATGAAAGCAGGGAATCAATCCCTTGCTCCCTCTTCCCTCCTGCCACTAGCAACCTGGTGGCCAGAGTGAGTCCTTTCCAGTTCTGTTTCTGGGTGGAAAAAGGAGGGAAAATAATAAGATCACTCTGAAAAGGCAGCCCACAGTAGCTTTCATTTATAACAGCATCCAGAACAAAAGCTATTAAAGCCTCAGCTGTAGGTCGATTCGGCTTCCCTTAAGTGAGTCAATGTTCAGCCAGGCACGGCACCCAGAAAAGTGGCATTTTCTCAAAGAGACCATGAGCCCTCTCCATAATCCTACTCCTCCCAGAACATCCACTTTCTTTCTTTTTTTTTTTGACTCTGAAGCTTGTGAATTTGAATTCTGTGCGTAGGGGTGCCAAATGTCCTTTAAAAGTCAAGACTGTCAATTTTAAGACAGCAGGAGCAATAATAGCAGAATATAAGGAAAAAGCATTTTCATCATCCATCTGAAAATTGTGTTTTCAAATGTAAGAAGTGACACATTTAATTTTAATGAATTGTATCCAGAATTGTGGTGGGGTTTTTTAAACTCCATATCTCAGTATTATACTTTTGTGGTTTGAAAGACACACAACTGACAGATAGGACAGTCACTTCCTCACTTACCAGAAAGAGGAGGTGAACATGTGAATTGCTCCCCACCCCCAAAAGAGAATTTTGAAATACATAAATTGTCTCATATTATTGTCACTTCATTGCTTCTGGAATGGGAAGCCCTGAATAGCCAAGTGGATACTCTTGATGTATAACAGCTCCTTAATTTTTCTCTCATTTTGCCAAAAGACTAACTCACAAATACAGCAAATGGAACAAGTCTAGACTCCACCTTTGGAGATTAGCCAGGGATCTATAAACAGCACTGGCTGCAAAGGTTGGCCAGGCAACGTATTAGAGCACTAGATAATGCTAAATTCTCTATCTCATTTCTGGCTTTATACATTCATCTCCTTCTAAACTTAGTTTTAGGGTTCATAATAATCAAGGTCTACAAGCTCTTTGTGAAAACAAACAAGCAAAGAAAGAAATTTAACATAGATACTATTTTCTTCTCTTTCTATGAACTCCCCCTTTGCTAACTTAGAACTTTTTACCTACTTTGGTGTATGTGTCTTTAGTTGAATTCCTGATCAAAAAATAATAATGGCTATTTTGTGTTTTAATCTCTCTACTGAATGTTAGGTTTTTTCTAACTAGAGGTCTTTAAGAAAAGAATGAATGACTACTTTTCAGGTATGTTATATGGTGGATTTTTTTTCTTGACATCAGTTAGATAAGGTAGTTGCGTAGTTCCCTCTCAACTCTAATTCTGTAATTCTATGATTCTGAAACTACTGAGAAAAAGTGAAATATTAAGAATATTATGACAAAGACAGGAGTTTTTAAGGAAAGACTTGACCTGAAGGCTAAATATGAAGTTAAAATTTATCTCCTTTATGGGTTCAACTAGTCAAGATTGTCAATATTCACTGCTCTAATTTCCATATCTGAAACTCACTTTTTCCCAATCCCTTGCAATCTGACTTCAGACTCCATTCAATTGAAACTACTCTATCCAAGGTATCAATGAATTTCTGATGCTAAATCTGATGGACTTTTTTTATCCTCATTTTTCTTAATCTTTATTCAGCTTTCTGCACTGCTGGTCACTCCTTCCCCTTATATATTCTCTCCTCCTTTAACTTGTGTGATACCAGTTTTTCTTGGTTCTCCTCCTACTTGCCACTGTTCATTTGTTTTTGCCAGATCATCCATCAACCATGAGTTTCCCCCAAGATTCTGTCCTATACCTTCTTCTATTATCTTTCTATAAACTGTCATTTGGTAATCTCAGAAGCAGCTATAGGTTTAATCATCATGTCTATTCCTATAACACTCAGATCTATATATCTAGTTCTAATTAATCTCCTGAGTTCTAGTCCTATGTCATCAACGGTCTATCAGACATCTCCACTTGATGCCACATAAGTATTTCAACTCAGGATGTCCAAATTGAAACTCATCATCATTTCCCTTAAGCCTTCCCCTCCCCATATTTCTTTATTTCTGTCAAGGGCACCACCATTCTTCTAGTCAACAGTTGCAGCATGATACTCGACTATTCTCTCTACTATGTTCTCCATATCTGATCTATTTCCAACTCTTATCAATTCTAATTCTAGATTATGTCTACAATCCATTCCTTTTTTCTCCACTGAGTTTATTTTCTTTTGGTATATGGGTCCTGAAACAGCGGGTACCTTGAGTATATCAGCACTATGGTCAAGGATTTTCTCTGTGCTGACAGTTCACAGAGAATAATCAGCAAATCAAGTATTCTTTTGCTCAAGGTTACACGGCCAGTTATTTCTGGGTGTGGTGCTAAGTATCTGAACCCGGATTCGATCCCCAGGTCATCCTGATACTGGGGCCGGTGCTCTTACTCACTGAGCCACCTGGCCGCCCCTAAGCAATTGGGGTTAAGTAACTTGCTCAAGGTTGCACACAAATCAAGTATTCTTGCTCTGATTAAGTATGGTCTGCATCTCTTACCTGTTGGCAATACAAGAAACAAAAGTAATAAACATAAGCTCTGCTTGTACATATAGCTCTTTGCAATGTGGACAAACTCACATACAGGCAATCAAGGCAATATGGTGATTTGAAGGGCACCAGAAAAACCCTCCCTTCCCTAATCATCTTTCCCACACAAGGGTCAAGGTACCTGAAATATCGTTAGACATTAATTTGCTATGAGTATCCCATTTCCCTTTCCTGATGTGCACTTTAAACATGCAAAAATAATGAAGATGTAAGAAAATGGGCACACTGACTCTGTGTAGAGTTGTGAATTGGTCTAACCATTAGTGTATAATTTGTAACTATGCAGAAAAAGTTACAAAATTGTTAATACCTTTTGACCTAGTAATATAACTATTGGCTTTATGGTCCAAGGAATATGAGAAGACAAGATTCCTCTTGTGAAAATATTCATAGGATCACTCTTTGTAAGAGAAAAAAGTTGAAAACAAATCATATATCCAGAGAGTTGGAGATGACTGAGTGTAAAGCCAAGCAGCTTTCAAGGACTGCTGCTGTGGACTGCTTTTCACGGCTCTGATTACACAGTATAGTGAACTTTCTATTTATTCAGTAACAAACCCCAGCAAAACATTCACAGAAAATCAAGTATGGAATCAGAATGTTACAACTTCACAACTTATCACTAAAATGTCTACACACTTTTCTCCAAAGTGGTCACATAGTTTTCAGCAAAGTATGTTCATTTAGTTAATCACAAAGTCCTTAATTCAATCACAAAGTACAACAGTCAAAGTCCTCCACCAATGGGGTGCAATTAAGTTACAATATCATCAGACACTACTCAGTACCCTCTTAAGGGGTAGTTGAAAGTACAAAGGCCATACACCACTAAGTCACAATTAAATTACAATATCATCAATCACTACTCAGTATCCTCTTAAGGGGTAGTGGAAAGCACAAAGGCCATCCACCCCTAGGTCACAAGCAAGTTACAACTTCATCAGTCACTACTCAGTACTTTCTTTAGGGGTGGTGGGAAGTACAAAGGCAGTACACCCCTAGGTCACAAGTAAGTTACAATTTCATCAGTCAACATTAAATACTCAAGGAGAGGTCTTTTCATCTTGACTCAAGGTAGGCTCTCAGCTTCCATGGCTCCTCTTCCATGGTCCCAGCCTCTGCCCAAATCTAATCAACTGTCACCTGAATTCAAATGAAGACCCTAGTTCCTTGTCCAACTCTCTGTGCGGTTCCTGCTCCACATTGAAGCTCACAGTGTCCAGTCCACCTCAAGTCCTTTACGGTTTCTGTTTCTGGGAAGAGAAAACTTAACAGAGCCACAACAACATCTACACACATCAAGCTAAGAAGAATTACAATAATATTTACACACGTGGTTGGTACTATCATCTCAATTCACTTTCTGCCTGTGAAATCAACATATACCCCAAACAGACAGACAAAGTACCAACACCACAGTCATGCTTCCTCTGGCAGCTCCAGCTGGCCCTCAGAAGTCCTCAACAGCTTGGCTGGCCCTCAGAAGTCTTCAGCAGCTCCAGCTGGCCCTCCAAAGTCTTTGGCAGATCCGGCTGGTTCTCTGGAAGCTTTCAGAAGGAGTTTGGCTGGCTCTCAGAAGAAGCTCTGCCACCACAAGTTCTGTTCCCAAAATCAAAATCACTTTCTCCAGCTCTGTTCTCAAAATCAAAATCACTTTCTCCAGTCTCCACATGATTTGCTCCAAGAAATTCTGTCTCAGTTCTCAATTCTCATTTCTCTTCTCAATTCTCAGTTCAATCTTCAATCCAGCATTAGTAACCCAGCCTCCAGATGCTTACTGAGAGAAATTCTGTTACTCTCCAGCAGTAGCTGCTCTGTCTCCACAATGCTTACCCCAAGAAGTTCTGACTCTCCCAGCTGGGGCTTTTCCTTATATATGGTATTAGTTCCTCCCTGTTCAGCCCCTTCCTGTTACAACAGCAACAGGGGGTCATGCCTTCTGTTTTTTAACAGATGCTTGATATAATTAATTTGAAACTAAGTGCTAAGTACCTGTGAGCTGGCCCATACAAAGGGATCTTCAAATTTCATTACTATTACACTGAGCAAATTTCAAAATGAGATTAAAATAGAATATTACTTTGCTATCATGACAATGGATATGAAGAATTTGAAGAAATATGGAAAGATCTGTATGAATTGATATAAAATGAACATAAGGAATAACATGCATTTTCTACACTGTATACTATAGGAGTATAGTAGATAGATAGATAGATAGATAGATAGATAGATAGATAGATAGATAGACAGACAGACAGATAGATAGACAGATAGTATGAGGCCTGAGAGGTTGTGAATTGATTAGGATAACACAGTCAGTATGTGTCAGACATACTTTGAACACAGATCCTCCTGACTCAAAAGCTAACTTACTATCTCTCACATAAAACAACTACATCTATACAAATTAAAATTAGTTTGTTGTTGTTCAGTCGTTTTTCAATTGTGTCCAACTCTTCATGACTCCATTTGGGGTACTGTTGGCAGAGACACTGGAGTAGTTTACCATTTCCTTCTCCAGCTCAATTTACAGATGAGGAAACTGGGGCAAATAGGGTTAAGTGACTTGCCAGGATTACACAGCTAGTAAGTGTCTAAAACTAGATTTGAACTCAGGAAGGTGAGTCTTCCTAACTCCAGGCTGGGTACGCTATCCACTGTACCACCTAGCTGCCCTCAAAATGACTTTACATAGCAAAAATACTAAGACTGACAATATTGGACAGCTTGATATGGTGGCATGACTGTAATCTCTGTAGGGGTCAGGTCTTCCTGACACCAACTCCAATACTCTATCCACTGCACACTGAGCTGTCATGGCAGCAGTCTTACCAATGAAACAAAGAGGGGTGGTTAGGTAGCACAGTGAATAGAGCACCAGCCCTGGAGTCGGGAGGACCTGAGTTCAAATCCAGTCTCAGACACTTAACACTTACTAGTTGTATGATTTGGGGCAAGTCACTTAATCCCGACTACTCTGCCTTCTCCCCTTCCCCCCCAAAAAAAAGAAACAAAAGAGAGAACAATTGATTGGAAATGCAAATGTGTATAAGTAAAGGACAATCTGGAAGGAGAGAAGCAAAAGGCAGTGGCATTAAAAGGAAATATGATCTCTATATAAACAAAATATATTGAATTTGAAGACAAGATATATAAGGACAATTTAGGGATTATAGGAGTCCCAGAAGAACATGACCAGTCAGAAAACCTGAACATCATCTTCCAAGAAGTAATTCAAGAAAGCTGCTCAGAATTTCAGAACACAGAAAACAAAATGCTAAAAAAAAAAAAACTCCAGATCATCCCCAGAAAAATACTCTATGCTGCAAATTCCAATACATACAAAGATTAAATAGAACAATTCCACTGACAATCAGCAAATTTTCCAAGGACCAGGAGAAAAAAAGTCTTAAATATAAAGGAAGGGAATTTCGAATGTCATGAAATTATTCTTTACCCACCAGAAATTGCAAAAGGGATTCAAATAATGTGTATCAAAGAGCAAAGGGGTTCAATATTCAAGTCATCATGACATAACCTACAAAACTGAAAGTAATCACCATTGAAGAAAAGATGGGTAGTCAATAAAAGAAGAATTTGAAGCATTCTATAAAAGTATCATATGTGAACAGATTATTTGCTTTGCAAACACCTCAGACAATGGAAAGACAATGAAGGTAAATAAATATAGAGTGTAAAAAAAGCTCAAATAATGAAATAAATTACCCCAGGGGGAAAAAAGGGGGAGGGAACCTAGAAAATAATAATAGAGGAACCATAAAGAGATTAACTTCTAAAAGTATACAGGGAGACAAGCACAACTTAAATAGAAAAGTGTAAACTCTGAAACACCATGCAGAAACCTCACAACAATCTGCCAATATGGGAATCTATGGTATGATGGGGGGAGGCGGGGGGGAGGAAGCTCACAGGGGATTAAGTTAGCTTGTGTGGGAGCATAACAGAGTGCAATAGGAGAAAATAAAGATGAAAGTGTGATAGAACTGAATCAAGTCAGTGGTAAATAATGGAGGAAAAATAATGCCTATAAGAAGAGGAGAATAGATGAGGTGGGACAGAGAGGGACTGAAAAATGGAGAAAGAGAGAAATCCCAGTTCTGTGGTGGGAGGGAGTCCAACTGAAGAACACTCCTATAGAGGAAGAGACAAATTCTATCATGGGAAATAAGGACAAAGGGCAGAGAATCAAGGGAAAAGATTTTAAAAGTGGAAAGGAGGGAAACAGTACTAGGTCTCAAGCTATGCTACAAAGTAAAAGCAGACAGATTCTAAGGAACCTGGAAAGATTTGTATGAAGTGATGCAGTGTACATTTAGTAAAAACCAGAGGAACAATGTGTACAGTGATCACAACAATGTAAAGGAAGACAATATCAAGACTTAAAACTCTGGTCAAAGCAGTGAATAAGCAGCCCTCCAGAAGAGTGATGATGAAGCATATTTTCCACCCTTTGGCAGAGAGGTGATGGTCTAGAGGGGCAGAGTGAGGCATACATTTTCAGATAGAGCCAATGTATGAAATTTATTTGCTTCAGTATACTTCTTTGTAATTAATTTCTTTTAGGAGAGAAAGTTCTCCATGAGGGAAGAGAGTGGGCAAGTAATAATGGTGATGCAAACAAAAAAATTAGAGCATTCATGGAAGGTTTAAAATATATGGAAGAAAGTCAAAGGACATTGAGATGGGGACAGAAAAGCAGGGCTAGTTTGGTATTTTTTAAAGTTTATATATATACATATATTATATATAAATATACACATATGTATATTTTAAAGGATACCGAAGAGTTAACAATTTCACATGCAACCTTTTTTTCTCTCCTTTGTATATTGAAATGTTCAATTTGATGTTAGCTAAGTTCATAATTAGAAAAATACAATAAAACAAAGTATCTGATTAGGTCCATGTTTATTAAAAACATAATTTTTTTTAAATAAAGAAGTACCTAATCACTCATCATCACTAGTACAGTCAAACTGTGGTGCTTTATTTTACCCCATCAAAGCTGTAGCAGCTTACACAATGCCATGACAATACTTTACAATCAATTGGCTATTTTGTCTCTGAGAGGACAAATACCTGGATTAGATGTATGCTTCTTTAACTCATGATATTTGACATCATAAAGATACAATCTTCAAAAATCTACTGAGTTAGCAAAATCTGATATCACATGATTTAGCAGGGAAAGTCAAGTGTGAGAATGAACCACACTCTGCCACTAAGGTCACAAGCTATGTGACCCTGAGCAAGTCATTTAACTTATGTAACCTTTCAATAATTTGGAGATAAAAGCACTTAGCCTCCCTCACAGAGCTATTATAGGAATGCTTTCATAATTTAATACTTCAGTGGATCTGTGATTTTATCTGTATGGTACTCCCTCATTATCAGAATTAACAAGGACCCTCCTACTTCTGCTCCAGTTGAATAAAGAGCCTCATCTGTATATAGAGAATGAAGAAACACAACTACAGGAGCCTACTTTCCTACATATGGGACCTTCTACCCATTACTATCTACATTCCAATCCCTACTAGCTATATGACTCTGGGCAAGTCACTCTTCCTCTTCAGACTTCTACATCTTCATCTGTAAGATGAAAGGGAACGATTGGATTTCTAAGGCAATTCTTCTAGCATTAAATTTATGATTTTATAAGAGGGATTTAATTAGGAGACTCTTATTGGTAGAAGGAACATTTATATAGCACCTACTATGTACTAGGAACTATGCTAAACATTTTTACAACTTATTTGAGCTTCACAATAACCCAGAGAAGTATATGTTGCTTATTATTCCCACTTTACAGTTGAGGAAACTGAGGCAAACCTAGGCTAAGTAACTGACCCAAGCTCACACATCACATATGTCTGAGACCAGATTTGAAATCCGTTCTTCCTGACTCCATGCCCAGCATTCTATCCACTGCATCGCCTAACTACAGAGGCCTTGTTATTGCAGCCATCTAAATGTAACTACAGTGTTAATTTATTCCATAAGTTTCAGAATATCTGATATAATACTAGGACGTACCTGCTCCTGGGTTTGTTACAAGAATAAAATGAAATAGTTTGTAAAATGCTTTGCAGCTCTTTAAAGTGCTGCATAAATGCTAGCTATAACTGTTGTTGTTCCTCAGCTATGCGTGACAAATTCTGGCCTTCTACTCCTCGGAACTCTGGGATTAAGAGTTGCCATCCAATAAGTTAAAGCCTTTGCTTTATTGCTCTGTCATATCTATTTGGCTCAGACTTATCCCCTCAACAACACCCTCTGGATCCCCTCTTATTAACAAACACTTCCTATATCCTACATCTCTGCCTCTCACCTTCTTTCCGTCTCCTGGCACTCAGGAGAAACACAGGATAAACTCATTAATTGTCAGCCTTTTTAGGACTGCCTGCTTCTTCTCTCAATCCCATGATACCAGGCACTAATAAGAAAAAGAGAAAGCCCATTCCTTGTTCTCCCATGTCATTTCCAGACTCACCCTCTAGCACCATCACTCAGCAAGTTCTCTTCCTTGAAAGAGGTCTCCATTTATATATGTTGTCCACATTCCTATCAGTTATCTACTGACACCCAAGTCACTCCCCTTTTCTCAATGCATCTCGTGTTATGCTTCTTGTTCAAATCCTGCCCTGACCCTGGTTGACTTCAATATTCATGCTGATAACCCTTTGGATACATTGTTCTCCTATTTTATCACTCTTCAATTTCCATGACCTCCATATCCACTATACATCATTCACAACAGAGACCTGCTTAACCCTTAACTATGCCATCTCTATGATCCAGAATGCTGAAATATACTCCTCCCTGATGACAACTTTTGGTTCCTTCTTTTCTTCCCCTGCTTTGCCACTTCTAAAAATGTCCTTCATGCTCATATTTTGCTCTCTCAAAGATTATAAACAATCTATTTATTAGAAAATGCTGGGGCAGCCAGGTAGCACAGCGAGTAAGAGCACCGGCCCCAGTGTCGGGATGAGCTGGGGGATCGAATCCGGGCTCAGACACTTAGCATCCACCCAGAAACACCTGGCCGTGTAATCTTGAGCAAGTTACTTAACCCCAATTGCTTTAAAAAAAATGCTAAATTCTTCCTCAATCTTCAAATTCCTTGATAATTCAATACTTTTGAAACCTTTGGCCACTCAGTTCTCCTAGAAACTCTTTTTTCTCCTCTTGGTTTATATGCTATCATCTTCTGATTCTTCTCCTCTTTATATAATTCCTCCTTAATCTCATCTGCTTGCATCCTCAGAGGTTCTCTCCTGGGTCTTTTTTTCCCCTCCGTCAATCAACAAACATCAAGAAGACCTGAGATCAAATCCAGCCTAGATACTTACTAGATGCATAAGTCATTTAATTTCTGTCTGCCTCACTTTCCTCATCTCCAAAATAGTGATAAAAATAGCACCTACTTTGTAGAGTTGTTGGGAGGATCCAATGGTATAGTATTTGTATAAAAAATGCTTAGCACAATGCCTGGTATATAGTAGGTGCTACATAAATGTTTATCACTCTTTCCCCTACTTTGTGGTAGGTACCATACTAGCTACTGAGGATATAAATACAAAAGTGAAAATAATCCTTGTCCACCAGGAGGTTACAGTCTCTATACAGATACATATAAAAGAAATAGAAGGTGATTTTGGTGGGAAGATGTTATCATCTGAGGGATGGTGGGGAGGGTGGTGGTCATGTAAATCAGGAGGGAGATCAGGGAACTTCTTATGTAGAAGGAGGGGCTTGAGCTGGATCTTTAAGGAAACTAGGAATTTTGAAATATAGAGAGATGGAAATTGTACATTTCAAACATGGGTATATCTAGTTCAAAGGCGATTTGACTAGAACAGAGTAATGTGCAAATAAAACTGGAAAGGTGAGTTGCTATCGATTTTGGAAGGGCTTTAAATACCAAACACAGAAGTTTATATTTGATCCTGGGGGTAATCAGAAGTCATGAAATTTGTTGAGTAAGGGAATGACAAAGTATTATTTGGAAAATTATTTTGGCAGCTATGTGAAGGGTGAAATGGAGAAGGGAGAGACCTGAAGCAGGGAGATCAATTAGGGGGCCATAATATAGGATCAAATCTATTTATGTGCATTAGATACTGAAGCTGACAATGCAACCACAATTTGGAGAGATTCCCTTCCTAAAAAGGAGAAGCATTTGTATTAAGTGCTTACTAACCCTTTTCTGCTTAAGTTAAGTTAATAGTTTTCTTTGAAGTATAATTCTCCAGATGATTTTCTCATGTTGTCTCCCAAAGCTTTCATTAAATTGGTTTAACTCACAATTGTTTCTCTCTAATTTATGAGGCAATGATGCTCATCTTTCAAAGTATGATTTTAAAAAGAAGTTTATATTCCAAACTGCTGTTACCCTTTGCCATCATATGTGTCTGTGTAAGTCAAGTAACAGTGGACTGAGATGCTTTTGAGGCCCTCTTGGTCTCTTGTTATTGAAATTGATTGCATTGGTTAAACTTCTGAATGGAATTACTATTATTGTGTCTCTGTCCTTTCTTCCATCCACATCCCATTTTTTTTAAAACCATTAATTATTTTTCTAAATAGGTCAAGATTGAGTTGTTTTCATTGCATGCTATATCTTTCTCATTTTTATTCTTCCTTATAGCTTTGAACTAATTTTTATTTCTTGTTTTAACAGGCAGCTGATTCAGAAATAACTCCCACATCAGTACCAATTGTTTTCTGTATGCTAAAATGTAATCATTTCATTTTTGTGATGTTATTCAGTATTCACTGTATCTAGTTTCTTCTGATTCTCCTTAAAGTATTCATGATCTATCAGTGTAAAGCTTCTGTATAATCTACAAATCTTTTGCCTCTCATTCTTTATTTCTGATCTAGTTTTTTTCCCCTTGGGGGCAACTATGTGGCATGGTGGATAGCATGCTGGACCTGGAGTCAGGAAGACTCCTCTTCCTGGGTTCAAATCTGGCCTCAGACACTTACTAGCTGTGTGACCCCAGCCAAGTCACTTAATTCTGTTTGCCTCTGTTTCCTCACCTATAAAAAAGAGCTGGAAAAGGAAATGGCAAACTACACTAATATCTTTGCCAAGAAAATCCTAAATGGAGTCACAAAGAATCAGACACAACTGAAATGACTAAACAACAAAAATATTTACCAACCTCAACCGTTCTCATATTGACATTGAAGTCACAAAGTATCGAGGTATGTTGGGTTTAATTTGGAAAATTTAATTGAGTTTTTTGGAGAATTAATCTCTTCATTTTCTGTAAAACAAAAATGGTGCATAAACCACAATTATTTTCATGGTTGCATTTTTGAAAATATTTTTTTTTACTATGGAATTACTGTGGAATTTTTTTACTATGCATGATAAAACCAACTCCTTTTTGGCATTCCAAGAAAAACTTGTGAGCTGAATAAACATTTAGGTTCCTTATTTCTTCTGTGCCCTTTCTTGCCTAATTCCCCAACCTAGCATTTATAAATTTGCAGTTTGGGTCTTTGAGAAGGTTTTGAGAAGGTAGAAATGATACTAAAGAGAAGAATATTGGGAAATGGCAGGACTGGACCACATATACGTGAAGGAAATCCATGCTGAAGGTAATGTGACTGTGATAATGTTAAGGCATTCATAAGGTAGCTGAGGGAGGTGAAGATATGAAAGTTATGGAAAAGATCTTGGACCTTATTAATATTGAAAGTAGAATTGAATGTTCATTATCAACCTGTATGCATCCTTTTCCAATTTATATCAACAGCTAGGAGGATCCTCAATATGTTCTCGGAGGATATTGAAGACTGATAAATGACTCCTCAATCACATGTGTCAGTTCTCCCAGAGCAATGTCTACTTTCAAAGGGTATCTCCCATGGGGCCACCCTTCTAAAATAAAAGATCATGAAACCCTTCTGGTGTGCTTCCCACTAATAATCAGCCAATAGACATGATTGGCTCAGTTGTCGTGGTATTTGTCGTTCAGTCATATTCAACTCTTCATGACCCCATTTGGGTTTTCTTGGCAAAGATACTGGAGTGATTTGCCTTTTCTGTTTTTTCCATCAGCACATTTTTACAGATGAGGAACTGAGACAAACAGGGTTAAGTGACTTTCTCAGGGTCATACAGCCAGTAACCATCTGAGGCCATATTTGAACTCAAGAATATGACTTCAGACCTAGCATTCTATCCACTGTGACACTAGATGCCCTGATTGACTCATAGGAAATAGATTTGCAAATGGCACAGTAAAAATACTTATTATAAACCATTCCCCCACAAACTTGGTGTACATTCTCCTGAAAATATATTGTGTCTGTGGGACAATTAGGCTCAAACCTAGAGCATGATGGTAATAAGGCACAAATGAAGGGAACTCATTTGGGAAAAATTATTCCCACAGTATTATTGGACCCCAAGGTCCCTTCTCTCCTCACACAGTCTTATCTACAGTATAACTAATTGCCAGGGCTAGCTCCCTCGAATCCATAGCAAGCTCTCTTCTCTACTTCCAGGAGTTATACTCCTTGGAGGTACTTCTGGCTTTGGAGACTGCCTCTCTGTATTCATGTCTAAAGAGTATATCTCTTGTCTTTAACTGTACCTTGAACTTTCTCATATTGACTCCTCAGCTCTTGCAGTATCTCTTTCTAGGTTAGCAGCTATGATGCTAGATACCGTGGTGGAAGTGGGGAAGAATGTGAAAAAGAGAAAATCTCTTTTCCATCTTCCCCAATAGGTCAAGTCAAGTCTGGTTCTTCCCAACTTTTAGTTCTCTCTTTGGCTGATGCAAATTGACTAGAATGTATCTTTTAAGGGCCATGCAGGGGCATTATCAATTGTAATTCATCTGGTGACATAGCTCCCTTCTGACCTAAAGAAAAGCTTTCAAACTTTGAAAAGGAGTAATAGGACATAAGCACATTAATACATCATCATATATGATTACATCCTGCCACTTTATGAGCTGAACTGGAAAGATAGGGAAACTCATCCCCCTTCCATTCTACTTCTAGATCCACTTATGAATAGCAAGTCAAGATGGATTTAATTTAGTTCTTTTAGAAGAATGTCCATTCACTGGTCATTAGACAAGGATCTATCTTCCAAAGTTCCTTGTAGCAATAAAAGTAGCATCCTATGATCCCATTAAAATTTAAAAATTCTAACAGCTGTTAATGCTTATAGAGGTCTAAAATCTTTGTTATGCTAAGCCCCATCTGTGCTTTTTTCCAACAACTCTGCTATGGTAATTGTAGAAGTGAAAGAGAATTCATATAAGACCAGGGCCATTTTGCACTTTTCTTTGTTTCACGGTTTGAAAAAAATTCATCACCAAGTGGTCAGTCTGCTGCCAATGAACCTTTTTGTACTTACCTAGGCTGTTCCTCCAGAAGCAGTCTGTTGCTGGGCTGATTCTCAAAACCTTTCCAATATGGAAGACTTTATTAGAATTTATGCTCCACTAGAATAAAATAGAGTCACCTCCATGCCACAATGAGGCGAATGGCAACAGAACTGAAAAGAGCTAGAAAAAGTTTTATAACAATTTTTTAACCAAAGCAGAACAATTGCATGTAGGTTCTATCATGACTCCCAGATACGCTTAAAGAGAAGGTAGAAATGATACTAAAGAGAAGAATATTGGGAAATGGCAG
>NW_027187336.1:12683835-12780539 GCF_028583685.1 Petaurus breviceps papuanus | reverse complement strand
TGAAGACTGATAAATGACTCCTCAATCACATGTGTCAGTTCTCCCAGTGCCCTGGAATGTAATCTGGGGACGTGAACTTATTATGGGTTGCTTGGTGATCTCTTATTATCTATGTAGTGATCTTGGCTTTCAACTCTCCATTTTGTCATTTTCGCACTGTTCTTTCCAATCCAAAGATCATTCTCCTGGGCAGAGAAAATGGGAGTAAAATAAAAAGTGAAGTTCTGTCTTCTTTCTCTTGTCCATTATCATTATGTCATCACCCTGAGCAGTGGTCTTATTCCGTCTTCAAAGCTCTTCTTCTTTTCCATTATAGCCACGCGCTTACGCACGCACACACACACAGACACACACACACACACACACACACACACACACTCTCTTTTCTTTCTTCAGCATTCATTGCCAGTCCTATCACATTCTGAGCTTTAGGAATCAACACTCTTCTTCCATGTGCCCCATTTTTCTGTTCTTTCTTTTATCTGCCCTTGCTTTCACCTTTTGTCCTTATCTTTTTAAAACATAAACTGATCAGAGACATTGATCTCTTCTCTCTTTGTCCTCATCAGAATTTTTTCTGTCTGTCTCTTCGAAAGGTAGCTCTTGAGAGCTTCCTATGATTCTTCAGTTTCTTTCCCCAGTGAAACTTGAGGCCGTGGGAATCCTGCCTAGCCTGATGTTGTAGGGCGCCACTGGTAAAAGGTGAATAACTATGATGACCGTTCTGAGCCCCAGATAAGAGATGAAGAAAACGTATCCTCCCTTTAAGTGGAGAGCAGAGAGCTGTGGGTGTGGAATGTTGTATACTCTATCATGTCCTCTTGACATATTGCTGAATTTTCCTAAGTTATTTGTTTTTTCAGTCTTTCTCTTTCACGTTTTTGGGATATGTGAAGAGTATATTTGGAAATAACTAATATAAAAACAAAAAAAATCATTAAAGCTCAAAATAATTTTTGGAGGGGGGAAAGCAAGGCAATTGGGGTTAAATGACTTGCCAGCATCACACAGCTAGTAAGTGTCACGTGTCTGAGGCTGGATTTGAACTCCAATCCTCCTGACTCCAGAGCCGGTACTCTATTCACTATGCCACCTAGCTGCCCCTCAAAATAATGTTTAAAGAAAATAGATTTCTATAAAAATAATAGCAGTTTTCCATTTAGTATATGTTTGTTGTCTTGCCAGTGCTATCTACAAACTTTACAATGATCTTGTTTAAGTATATTTCGCTAAAGCCTTCTGCAGTCACATTATCTCCTCAGTAACTTTTCGTTGTTTTGTGGGGCAATGATGTTCTTATCAGGATTCAGAGTTGTAGAGGACAGTGATGTTAATTCTAAAAACACATACTAGGCAAAGGTAATAGAATGATTTGGGAATTTCTTTTTTATTTTATCTTTGAATATCCAGTGCTTACCCCTGATACATAGTAGCCATGTAATTAATGTCTGATTAAATGAATTTAATGATATCTTTTATATCTTAAGTACTGCTCTCATGTTTAAGTTTCTATTTCTCAGGTATTCCCTTTTCTCACCATCCTACATTTGATAAAAATATCAGGTCACCCTGGTTCACTTCCTGTGGTCTGTTGCATAAGTTTATTCAAGGCTATGTTGATAAGGCAACTGCTGGTATTTTTGCATACAGCTTTCCTTTCGTGTATGACACCCTCTGTCCTTCAAGGGCTCTGTAGGTTGATAACATTAGGGTAAGCCATGTCTTTCTTTGACTGCTAGAGCCCATAGTACACTTCTGAGTACAGGAAGGCTACTGCTGAATAGGACTGCCACTTCAGGATTAGAAGGAGATGAGACACAGAGCTGCTGGATTTCTAAGTAATCTGTTACAAACTTTCATAAACATCTCTATCTTGGTCTCATGTAAGTCACTTCCAGAATGCCATCATTCAAAGCTGAGCTCTGATTTGCTGGTCTATCAGACAAACACAAATATGTTACAGAAGCAAAATGAAATTATAAATCTGAGATTGGAGGGGGGGACATTATCATTTGTTAATTTTATTTTTCTTATCTTTTTTTCTCATCCATTTTAATGGAGTTCAGATAATAACAGTCCTGGAACAATTCACTCTCTTGCTGTTATTCCTTTACTTTTAATGTTATGTACATCAATGCACAGGTAGATACAATAATTGCTTTTTGCAACTGAACAAAAGTATTGGTCTGGAGACTCATCTTCCATATGCTCATTGGGAATATTTTCAGGACAAGATAACAGATATAATCTGTACTTCATCCTGTTTGACATGGCAAACTAATAGATCTCTATTCATGCTACAATGGCTTGGAAGTTATGAATATTTGGTGTGGCAACATTTAATAGGCTGTCCTTAAATTTTTATAGATTGATGTTATATCCAGGAGATGGTGGACAAGGGTTGTGTTCAGTTTACTTGGTGAATTCTCAAGGATATTTTTATTTGTAGTATGGGGATTTGTTTATCTGCTAGTTTAGGAAAGATAGTAAACATCTCATTTATAATTCTGACCACGAGGTTGCAGTTTGCTAGGTATTTGGTAGCTACTAAATGTGGCAACCTAAAATAATGTGTTGCAAAGTTTCCACCATTCCCTTGCACACTCTTCACTGAGTAATAAGCTTGGGTTCTTTAGGGTTAACCCTCCCATAATTTGTGGTAGTAATGATCATATCCTGAATTGCCTTTATAAAAATTTTCCATTTCTATAAACAAATCCATGTGACTGTCATTATTTAAATTCTTTGTTCACATATTGTTAGTTGACTTAATGTGGATGTTACTTTTTAAGGGCCTTTTGATTCCACTCTTGGATCTTGGATATTTCCTAGGTTATTATTACTAGTGTTTATTAAACTTACTTATATCTACTGGGAACCAGGGACACCAGATCTATAGTGGTTGATAAAATCTACAAAATCTTTAGGTCATTCCAATTTCACTTGGAATCACTTATACCAGATATACTTAGACTATCTTGGTGTGGACTACTTTAACAGGGAAACACTTATTACCTGAACCACTTGTTGCCATCAGCCAACATGAAAACATAGAGTTAATGAGATAAATAGTGCTACTTTTAATGATATCCTATTGAGGCAATGTTTGGTTTTTAATATTGAATAAGCTATTAATTCTCACTGGAGATAAAAAAATATATGTAGACATCATCACACTGTCAACACTCATTCTGACAGGGGGTAACCAATATATTCATTAGTAGTCTCTGTTAGGAAGCAGAGAGGAAAAATCTTTGGCAGTATGTTTTGGCAGTTCCAGAAAGAAACAAAAAGAAAATTCAATGACCAGCAAATTCACGGCCAGCATTCAGTGACTTTCTCAGATCCTGTTACTCTTTCTTCCCTACATCAATATAACTCTTTCTTTTTAAAATATTACTTAACTATTTTTCAAAGGGGTCACTAAGTACTTCTCCTTTGAAGAACTGCTGTATGGTCCATCTCCTAGGATATTTCCAAGTGTACTTTGAAAAAGCAGACCAATCTTTTGAGAGTCATAAGGTACCCTCAGGGATTCAATTAGGTAGATTTGGAGTCACTAGGGTATGCTTGCTGAAATCCTGGCCGTTTCCCTTAAGTTCATCAGTAATATCTGCATGTACACATAACTCCTTTGTTGATGTTTGTTTGTCTAACTACATCTAGTATATTGTCCATTAAAGGCAGAGAAGGTGGTAATGTGTGGTATTAAAAGTCATTGGGCTTTAATGCAAATCTGAGTCAAACAACATCTCACAAAAGCTAGAAATACATTAGTCTTGGTACATCTATATTAATGAAGTTAATCACATTTTCCCACCCTATCAGATGTTCAATATGCAAATTAAATATTTAGATAACAGCCTGGAAAGATTACTGTGTTTGCTTAATAAATTAGTATTTTCTAAAACAGCATAAAACAAGGATGATAAGGAAAAGGGACACAGGATAATAAAGATAGGAGACAACCTCTCTTTAACAATTAGTCATCAGTTCCCACATATTAAACTTGGAATGCTTTTTTAAAATATGCCAAGGTATTAATTTTAATGTCAGAAATATTTCTGGGGATTGACACATCTGCTAAAACTTAATCCAAAATTGGATTAGTATCCACTGTTTGTTTTCAAGCCTCAAAATTAAGAGTGATACTAAAGCCAAAAGAAAATAAATGTAAGACAATGAAGGAGGAAAAGAAAGAGTCTCAGATATCTCCGTCTTTCTTCTTCATGTCTTGAACATGTCAAATCTTCCATGAAAAATGAATTTATTGAGATTTCTGCATCATGGAAGTAACAAGATGGTAGAGTATATATTTTCTCCAATCCTCACAATCTCTCAACCCTTTCCAAAATAGAAATTAGGTGCCAAGTATAAAGCGACTTTAGTTCTTTCCAGGGTCTTAGGATACCCACAACCTAAAAGAAGGTTAAAGAAACAAAAACAGAAACCAGAAACTGATGCTCACTGATCCTAAGCTCATCAGCACCCCTTCTATTTCCCCCACTCTATTGGCAACAAGGCTGAATTAGCAGAGCCAAGGACATGATACAGGCTCACATCAAAATCTGCTCCTACGTACTGATCCTCTCCCACTTTTCAGTGCCATGGAAAACCCAGCTCCAGAGTACAGAGGTTAGTTCAGTTTGTAAGTTAGTTAGTTCAGAGTAAACTCAAAAGCCAGTTTAGTCATAGCTTTTCAGGACCAAAAAATCTATTAAGGACTTGGACCTGGAAGCACCAGTGTTCAAAAGCTCTGAACTTCCAAGGGCAAACAGGCTCTGAAATTCCAGTGCTGAACAAGAGAACTGAGGAACAGAGAGAATGGGACAGGTCACCAGGACAGGATACCCTGCATGGAGGGTGCTATGCAGTACTCTACCAAGTCTGAGAAAAAGAATACAGAATCAAGCTGTGACCAGTTGTGAATACCTAAAAGTAGACTGGAGAAGAGATTTAGGCTGGTGAACCATGAAATGCCCATCTAGGGAGGAGGCTGAGATACTTTGAGATCCACTCCAAGAAAATCATAGGCAGAGTCAGATGGAATCAGGAAGTGAGATAAGAAAATAAAGGGGCAGGAAGGAGGAAAGACTGAAAGTACCAAAGATTTCAGGAAAAAAGGAAATTCAAAGACCTTGAAAAGAAACAGATAAATCAATAAAAAAAAATTAACATAAGGAAATATGTTATTTTTCTCCATAAAATACTCCAGGTCTAGTAAATGATTTCAGGGATTTATAAATTAATACAAAATGAATAAATGCAAAAAAAAAAAAAGGAAAATGATCCAATGTTCAATGAGATATTTCAGTGTGGAATTTGAGAACATGGGGCTGCAATACACTCTTGCTGAGTGACTTAAAAGAGAGATGGAAATTATGACAGCAGAATTTATGTCCTGCACAGCAAAAATAATAAATGAAATAGAAAAATTTTAATCTGGAATGGCAAGCCTCACCAAAGAAACAAAAGAGAGAATAGATTGGGAGTGCAAATACACAGAAATGAAGAGCAACACAAAGGAGAAGAAAAACAATACCATTAAAATGTGGTTATTGTGGAAGTAAAACATACTGAACTTGAATACAATATGTATAAGGACAGCTCGGGGATCATAGGCCTCCCAGAAGAATATGACAGGACAAAAACTTTAACACCACTATGAAGGAAATAATAAAAAGAGAGCTCCCCATCATTTCTAAACAGAAAATGAAATCTCAATGGAAAGAATTCTCAGATTGTCTCTAGGAGAAAAAAAAACTCAACTCTGTAAACTCCAAGACACATAATGGTTAAATTTAACAATTTAATTCAGAAACAGTAAGCAAGTCTTCAAGAGAAAGACTTCCAAATACAAAAGAAAGGACAATGAAATAATGCAAGACTATTCTGTACCTACCTGAAAAAGGAGGAGGGAATGGAATAATGTGTTTTGAAGAGTAATGGAGCTCAGGGTACAGACCAGGGTAACCTATCCACAAATAAGAGCTTAACCATAAAAGATAACCATAGAAGATATTTTCTGTCTCTGTCTCTCTGTTTCTGTCTCTATCTCTGTCTCTCTGCCTCTGTCTCTCTCTGTGTCTCTCTGTCTCTGTCTCTGTCTCTCTGTCTCTACACACACACACACACACACATATAATAGATAAAGGGGTAAAGAGGAAGTAGGAATCTACTTGACTGAGTGGAAAAAATAGGTGGAAGAAATATATAAGTAGAAAAAAGCAGGAAAGAAAAAGGAAATAATAAACAAAACCCTAAAGGGAAATGGTTATCAAAAGAGAAGAGGGGAAGGGATGAGGGGAAGAGAGCTAGCGATAACAGGACCACTTAAAAAAAAAAAGACTAAAGTAACTGAATAAACATAATACTATGCTTATAGAAGAAGAAGGGACTTGGAACTGAAAAGCTTCTGAACAGATAGAATTAATGCACTTAAGATAAGAAGCAAAGTAGTCAAATGGGATAAACTCTTTTTTATCAAATTTCTCTGATAAGGATTTGTTATTGTAGATTTTTAAACAAGTAATATATAAGACTATGCCATTTCCTAGTAGATAAATGGACAAATAATATGAACGTTTATGCAAAGAAGGCAAATTATTTGCAACCACATAAAAATAATCCAGATAACTAGTAATAAGAGAAATGCATATCAAAACAACCCTGAAGTTCATCTCACATCCTGCAAACTGACAAAAATCACAAATGCAACAGTCAATGTTGTGGAAAGATAGGAACACTATAATACATTGCTGATGGAGCTGTGAAATGATGCAACTATTTTGGAAAGCAGTTTGGAATTATGCAAATAAAGTGACCAAAATGTCCACAACTTTTCAGCCAGGGACTCCAGTACTGGTTTATTGATAAAGATAAAAGTCACTATATATTCCAAAATATTTATAACAGCACTTATTGTGATAGCTAAGAATTGGAAACAAGGTAGATACCCTTCAATTGAGGAATTGCTAAAAAACAAATGTGATACATGAATGTAATAGAATATTACTATGCTGTAAAAAATAATTTTTTATGATAAAGAGAAGCATGGAAAGATCTACATGAACTGATGAAGAATTAAATAAACAGAACCAAGAAAACAACACACACAGTAACTATAACAATGGAAATGGAAATAATGACATACCAAAAAATCAAAAGCAAATGTAATAAAATTATAAAGATCATGTGGGACTTGAATGAAGACATTGGCAACTTATTTCTTCATGGAGGCAGGAGGTCCAGAGGTATTATATATTGCACATGTTTTCTGACTTTTTCAAACAGTTGTGTTACCCTTTTTTTCATCTCCAAAAATTACTATTTGTCATATTAGATGTCTCTCTCCAAAGGGGCAGAGGAGGGATATATGGGATAGGGATAAAAGAAAGAGAAAATGTCAGCAAAAACTTTTTTTTTATTTTTAAGAGAAAAATATATAATGTATATGGATAATACGCAAAAAAAAATACAATTTAAATAATTAATTTACTAACATGCTCTCCTGGTGCACATTGTTTGGTTTTTCCCCCTAGATGGTCTCTGCATATACTACTTAGGCACAAGCAGTGAATTATTGGCGGGGGGGAGAGTTAAGCCATCAAATGAGGAATTCCTCATAAAACAAAAAACAAAAGTAAGTAGAAGGTAGGAAGTAAGAAGTAAGAAGAAGACTTTGATAATAAACCACTTGGAAGTGACACATTAACAAGGAACTCTTGATCTGGAAATCTCATCTCAATAACAGCTCTTTATTGGCCTAATGAGGCCTTTAACTTGATGTCATTCTATGGTGTTTGGACATTCTTGCTTCTCCTGGAACTCAATTTTGATTTCAGCTACACTTGCCGAAACTACTAGTAGAAAATGTTTTCTTTTTCAAAACTTTAAACTCCTCCACACATTGCCATGAAAGTTCAGAACAAGATATTCAGTGACCCACATACTAAACCCACTTAATCTAATGTATATTGGATGGTGGGAACTGAGGATGACTCATGGTAGATTTTTCATTAACTTTCATTAGGACCAAGTCATTCTTAGTGTAAGGGCATCGCTTAATGAGGAGATAGACAGTGGGGAAAATAAAGTTCAAGTAGAAATTAATTTTTCATAGCATTTATGTGAGATATATAGGGGGAGGAGGGTTGGTGACTTTCTGTCCCTTCTTTTTTACAATCTAATCTCTTCAGTTCTCAGCTTAAGTCTCCATATAAGTCTTTAGCTCCAGTCCAGTAACTAATCACATTATAACTTCTGTAGCAAACAATCTAGCATTTGATCACATATTGCTTGGAAATGGCCTCCAGTTCTAGACATCAAAGGCAGTGATTACATCTTCTACTTCTTGGATATCTGGGAAGGGACTTAAAATTATGTTGGACAATCAGTTTAATAGATACCTATTGAAAATCTCCATCCAGTGAAAATACTAAGGTATACCCAGCCAATAGATGATGCCTTTTGGCCATCAGATTCTCTGATTTTTATGAACTCATTTCTGAATGATCAATTAGACTGGTCAGGCAGTCAATCTAAAATGACCAGGAGGACTAATTTTCTACATGTTGTTATTTATCTTACCCAAGCAGCCTCCAAGGATTACTAAGGAGGTAAACTGTGCTGATCTCAACTCCTATTCCACTAGTCCCAGAGCTGAGCTGGTGCGTAGCTTAATACCACTTCATCTGTATGCTAGTGCTGATGTTCTTCAGCCTGTCATTCAAACTACCTCTGCAGTGTTCCACACATTCCCCAACAGTTCTCCAAAGACCATCACTTGACCTCTGTATACACTGGGTATTTTGAAATGTGGTTAAGCCAACCAATCACACTGTTTTCAAAGATTAATTATCACTCACTTTAAAATGTCAATTCTCTTTAAAGTAGAGATGCAAATGAGGAAACAATGAAAAATTGGTTTTAAGAAGAAGTGCGTTTTCTGCTATTCAGCAAGAATAGTTCCCAAACCCTGATTAAAATATTGGGATTGCTTCATATCTTGTTAGTCACTACTGGCGATGCAGTGTCTTTCACAATGAGTTGTTGTGAAAAATCCTCTGTGCAAGAAGACAAATAGAGCAGCAAATCTGGAAATGTTAGTTAGCTGAATAGTTCTATACATGACCAGCCACATGGGAAAATGGAATGGTCTACAGGCCATCTGCAAGGATTCCTACTCTTAAAAATAATCCCCCCCCCAAAAAAAGGTGTCTAAAATTGCACCAGCAGAGTTTCATCTTTTGGGGTTAGGAACTGCTTTCTGTTAAAATATAAATACCCTTAGGAGAGAGAGCAAATTTAACCATTATTAATCATTGACAGCTTACTGTAAATTAATTAATCAAATCATTTCCAGTACTACAACTGGTTTAAATTACTTTCCAGTACTCCAACTAGTCTAAGCCAATGCATGCACTCATTCTTTTAGAGGCACGTGGTCATGCAGACCCTATTTGAATACTTATGACAGTGAGATCACTATTTCATGCCAGCGTAGTACAAGTTTGAGTGGGATAAATTCAACTTGTCCAAAATAGAACTAATTTTCTTTCCTTCCCAAGTCTTCCCCTATTCCCAGCTGCCATTTCACAGTTGAGGAGACCACCATTCTTCAAGTCACCTACACTGAAAGTCTTGGTATAGACTCACTCTCATTCCACATATCCAATCTTTTGCCAAATCGTGTCATTTCAGTCTTCATAGTATCCCTCTCAATTTATACAGCTACAATCCTAGGTCAAGCTCTTATCACTTTGTGCTTGGACAACTGTAATAAATAGCCTTGTGGTTGGTCTCCCTTTCTCAAGTCTTCAACTAAACCCCACCCATTGTCCCTCCTTTACTTAGATGTCAGCATTATGTTTCTAAAGCAGGGGATCTCACCATGTAATTCTCCTGCTCAAAAAACTACGGTGGCTCCCTACTTATTACCTCAAGAATTAAATATAAAATACACTGGTTAGCTTTGAAAATTCATAACAACCTGTATCCTTCATACTTTTCTATATCATTTGAACTTTATAACAACCCTGAGAGAAGGATATTACAAGAGTTAGAGCAATTGCCCATGGTCACATAGCTACTAAGCTTTAGAGGTGGGATCAGAACCCAGATCCTTTTGACCCCAAGTATTGCCCTTTATTTACCTGAGCAGGCTCTCATAGCTGACTTTTACATAGCACTTTAAGGTCTGGAGAGCATTTGGTTATGTCACTTGAACCTTATAACAACTCTGTGAAAGACCTCAGAAATCATCTATCTAAGCCAATTAGCCCCATTTTACAGATTAGTAAAGTGAGACTCAAAGAGGTTAAGTGACTTATCCATGGTTACATAGCTTTTAAGTGTAAGAGGTAAGATTTGAACTCATGACTGCCATTTCTAAGCACAGTATTTTATACAGGGTATCCCATAAGTCTTAACATGGTTTTGAGCTATCAAAACTTAAAACAGTTTCGGGGATATCTGTATAATTTGCTTCCTGAGGAGTCATGTACACATGTGATAGTCCTTCAAATTACTTGTATCTTTTCCCTAATTGTATAATTTTGCATTTCTATTCATTGTGTTTATATGGTGGTTATATAGTCTCCTGTGTACTATTGGCACATTTCATACCTTCATTTACAGAATCTCTTAGGTCTTATAGTCCAACTCCTACCTGAACAAGAATCTCCCCCTACAGCTTATCCAAAACTTGAATTATTAGGAATGTTTGTTTTCCATCTAGCCTAAATCTGCCTCTCTTCCATTTCTACCCAGTGCATGTTTCTCACTCCTACTCCCAACCCTCCACCCCCATTCTCCCATCAGGGTCAGACAATGAAGAAGTGTTGGTGTAATGTTGTAAGGGGACTGACTCAATGGCCTTCTCAGAATCTATGAGGCTCAGAGGATTAAGAGGGAACCATCCCCACTCCCAGTACTAATGACAGATGGAGCAGAGCACAGCTTTGCTACCCTTTACACTTTTGTCTAATGTGTTATTTTCTAAGGATTATACATTGAATCTTAACCATCAGTGTGCCCAGATATTTATTCAAAAGGGTCAACTCAAATGACACTGATGTTTTCATTTTTCTGTTCAACTGTTTTCTCTCACTCCTTTTGCACAATTGCAGAGGTAACTTTTTTTTCTGAAATTTTAAACATGTTTTCATGTGTCAGTTTTTATAATATTTCTAATGTTTCCCCAAGAAAGCTCAGGAAAACAGAGTAAAAATCATGTTTAGTTAAGAAAACTCAGATTCTAACTTTTTAAAAGTTTCCTTAATTATTTATTGGATAACATTTGAATTTATGTTTAACCCACACATCTTTTAATATATCCTGTTAAATAGGTACCTCTTCCTTCTTTTCAAACAATTTTGAAGACATTTGCCTTTCTTCAAGAAGTTTCATTTTAATTTTTTTAGTTTCTTATTTTATTATGAACATGAAAAATATGAATGTTCTCATATACAAAGGAAAACAGAAAAAGAAGGTTGCATGTGAAACCATGAATCTGAGTTATAGAGAATTATTTTATATTCATATATATGTATGTATGTATAAAATTTTACTCAGTAGTTCCAATGCTGACCTGATTATTTATGTCCCCTTCTTAACTTTCTTCTGCATTCTATGTGTTTTTAAAATATTTCTCATGGATACCCCTTCCTTTTTTTTCTTCTTTTTTGAATTACTATTACTATCCCCATTTCTCTCTCCCTCCTGTAGCAGCAAGCACCCTAGCATATTCAGGATGGCTGCTAGCATAGGTTCTTTGATCTGCTTTTCTAAAGTAAAGCAACTCAAAAAGGGTTAACAATCTTACTTTAATCAGCCAAACATATATTATTTACCTAGTGCAGGAGAAAAAGTCAGCACCCTGAACTTCAGAGAATACAAACAGAAGTTATAAGCAGACAAAAATACAGGCAGAGAAAATGACACAATTCAGCAGACAGGGCTTCTAGCTGTGTGACCATTACATCCATACCTAGTTAGTCACCAGAGAGAGAAGCACCAACATCTAAGTTTTCAAAGCTGGGGGACTCTATGGCTGCCCAGAATCTCATCCAGCCAAATCACACAACTCTTTCCAAAGTGATCCCCAAAGCAAAACCTTACCTCAGAGGTATATATATAGCCCTCTCTAGGGTCAAAGAACATCACAACCCTTGTGACTCACTTGACTACAAAGTAACAAAAGTTGTGCCTTCCTAATAAACAAAAAAGCCTCCCACCACAGGCTCCAGGTGAGCACATGCAGCCTATTAGGTGGCAGAATATATTTTAAAATCAGGAAATGTCCTCAAGTTCAATTTAGGCTTATTAAGGGGCAGAGAAGATCTTCAAATTTCTATTACCATTACATCACCTCACAAATAAAAGCCCTCCTTGTAACAAATTTTTATTTCCTTCAATACAGAGTCATTCAAATTCATTTCAAAACTCTGTACCTCCAAGAAGTTTCCAGAGAGAAACAATAACTCATTTCTATGCTTTCCACTGGGGCTGTTGGAGTTCATTTGCAAAGCATTTATTGGCCGATATGATTCTCTTCCAAAGACCAAGTATCTTTATTCACTCATTTCACACCTTTATTCACAGAACCTTATACCTGAACAAGAATCTCCCCCTACAACTTATGCAAAACTTGAATTATTAGGAACATTTGTTTTCCTTCCATCTAGCCTAAATCTGCCTCTCTTCCATATCTACCCAGTGCTCCAAGTTTTGTTCCCTTGTGTCAAGTGGAACAAATGTAATAATTTTTCACAGGACAATTCTTCAAATTCCTGAAGACAGTTTTCTCCCAACCCAAGCATCCATAGTATGAGTTACCCTCAGAAGGGATGATCTTAAGACTTCCCACCATCCTTCTGAATGTTCCCCAGCTTGCTATTGCTCTCCTAAAATGGGACACCTGGAAATGAACAAAATATTTCAAATACATATGGGCCTCAGCAGAACACAATGAGACTATCAGCTCCTGTGTTCCAGACACTTTCCCTCACTCAAAAAACAATTGGTAAGCACCTAGTTTATGCAGTTCACTGCTAGTCATTGGGAAGATTCAAAGTTTAAATAAGACATGTCACTGTCTTTATGGAATTTATGGTCTATTATAGATTGCTTTCTTCTTATCTCTGGTTGTTTTGCATATAGGTGCCCCGACCCACTGTCTTCCAATTAGAATATAAACTCTTTGAAGGCAAACTTTTGTAGTACCATCCTAGGTACCCAGAAAGCCCTTAAGTGAGGCTGATGCTCCAGAAACAAAGCTCTGGGATACAATGTTGCAGGCAGCACCATTGGATTTTATTGGCACCATTTGACAATGCCAAAATTTGAGTGAAGTGCCTGTGAGTTTGAGTTAATATGAATTACACCTTGGTACTATTATGGAATCAAGATCCAGGAGATCTTCTTGAAGCTGAGAGAGTATATCTTGTTTCCAAAAGTAGCTTGATTTTTGAAACTTTGTTAAATAAAACTAACTTTATACAGCTTCTGTCATAGAGTGTACATATGTGTGTGCATGAGCTACACAATTATTTTGTAAAATCACACTATTAGTTCACAGAAAGGAAGCAGGACTTTCCCTTCTAGCTGAACTTGGAGTTAGGGCAGCACCTAGTAATCCAAGAAGTCACCTCCAAGATTCTAGCAATACTCTCTAGTTGGGTCTAAGTAAATTCACTGAAGAAAAACATAATTATATGAGAAAACTATTGATGAAAAATGGTAAGGCATCTAAAGTTGGACAGATGTCTGACATTCATTTTGATTTGAGTTTTTTTATTGCTCTGGGTTTGTTTTGATGATGGTGTTTTTTTTTTCTTTAATGAATTCTCTGCTCTCTCTCCCACTTCCTTTTTTTTCTCTCCTGTTCTATGAACCTTGTCAAAAACAAATGGAGAGTGATGGTAAAAGCAGCAGGAGGAAATTCTAAAAATGAGGACAAATACCAAGAGTTGTCATAAAGTAGCACTGTGGTTTTCATGGTTCGTTAATACAGTTGTGTTATTTCTCTCCTCCCTCTTCTGCTTTTTATTTTATTTAGAAATGAGGAATATACTTTATAACTTTCCTACAGAATCCTATTGGGTGAGAGGTAGATTTAGGTTGGTGCCCTACATGGTGCAGAATAGTGCAAAATCAATACTTCAGTAAAAATTTATAAGTACCTACTATGTGCCAAGTACTGTGCTGAATGCTTTCCACAGCTACGTATGCAAACCAATTTGACCACTGAGAGCAGAGGATTTTCATCTTTTCTATTTTGCAGACCCCTCTGGCATTCTGGTAAAGCCTATGGACCCCTTCTCAAAATCTTTCTCAATACATAAAATAAAGTACATAGGATAGCAAAGGGAGTCAGTTATGTTACAATATAGTTTTCAAATTTTTAAAGAAAGACAAGTTCACAGACCTTCAGTTAAGAACTCCTAAGATAGACTGAATGGAAGATGGTAAGGGGATGACACAGGATGTTTGAAATGACTTGTTTATCTGTTTGTTGTCATTGTTATTTGGGTGGAAAATGTCCCAGTCCATGATTTGACACTAGAAAGCAGAGCCAAAGATTCTCTCCTATATTTTGAGAGTCACTGAAGTAAACATTGGGAACTTAATTATTTATGTCCCTTATCTGCCCCCATATCACTCCAGAGGCTGGAAAAATTCATCTCCATATTGGAGAAGGGATAACTGGATATTGGTCCCCAGGGCACAGTTTAGAGGCTCATAAAGACTTACAAAAGTCAGAACAAAGAAGAAAATGTTAGAGGTTGGAATAAGAGTCCCACTTCCTCATCCCTCTTGGATACTTCTGACAAATTTCTAAGAATATGGGTAGGGTTCTTCTCATCCTTCTGTCTCTGTTTCAGTGAAATGAGAAGAGGGAAGAGGGAAGGGAAGCTGTCATGGACAAGGTACCTGGAGACTTTGACCAGAAGGTAAAATAAGAGGGAAACTAAAAAGAGATTGTGACTGTTGTTGTGTCACCATTAGCGATCACTTCACTAATTTTGAAGGAGTATTGCATGAACCAAGAAGCTGTGACCCCCACCGGCACAGGAGGGACAGCCTGATGAATCTTTATGTGTTCATTCAACAGTAAACACTTACTCAGTGCTAACTTGTCTTCTTTGCTGAATCCTCCTCCAAATCATGCCCTCTATCCATGCATCCCACAATGTTCTGTCCTGGCCTTTCTTCTCTTCTCCCTCTATACTGCTTCACTTGGTGATCTTATCAGCTCCCATGGATTTAATTATTATCTCTACACTGACAATTTTCAAATCTATCTAGCCTGCCCTAATATCTGATTCCCAATCTTACATCTCCAACTGCCTTTCAGACATCTCAAACTAGGTGTCTAACTAAACCTACCCAAAACTGAATTTATCTTTTCCCCTAAACCCTCCCTGCTTTCTACCTTCCCTATTACATGGAGGGTAACACCATCCTTTCAGTCCCCCAGACTTGCAACATAGGTGGCATTCTTGACTCCTCATTATCTCTCATTCCATCATTTATCAAGGCCTGTTGATTTTGCAACATCTCTCATATTCACCATCCCCCCCCTTCTCTCCTCTGACATTGCCACCACTCTAGTGCAGGCCCTCATCACCTCATCCCTAGATTACTGCAATAGCCTCATGGTGAATCTGTCCATCTCAGTGGGCTCGCTCTCCCCACTCTAATTCTCCCTCCATTCAGTCACCAAAGTGATTTTCCTAAAGAGCAGGTCAGACCATGTCATGTCCCCCACAGATTCAGTAAATTGCAATGACCTCCTACCACCTCCAGTATCAAATACAATCCCTTTACTTGGCATTCAGAGTTGTTTATAACCTAGCTTCCAATCTTACACCTTACTCCCCACCATGTACTCTTTGATCCAGTGACACTGGCTTCCTTGAGGCTCTATGACCAAGACTCTCCACCTCTAGACTCCAGGCACTTTCTTTGACTGTCCACCATGTCTGAAATGCTCTCCCTCCTCATCTCCAGATACTGCTTCTTTGACCCCCCCCCCCTTAAGTCCTAAGAGCTTTAAAATCCCATCTTCTACAGGAGAGCTTTCCCAACCTCTCTGTGTTCTAGTGCCTTCCCTCTTTTAATACCCTTTTTTATCCTGACATGGCTTGTTTGTTCATATGTGTCTCCTTACGAGATTGCTTCTTGAGGGCAGAGACTATCGTTTCCTCTTTTGTATCCTCAGAGCTTAGCATAGTGATTAGCACATAGTAAGCGCCTAATATTTATTCATTGACTAGCTTTGTGAAAATCTCTGGGCTAGCTCAGATTCAATGTGGCTCACTGGCATTAGCATCACAAATGCTCAGATTCCCTAAGAGTCTAGCCACTGGTGAGGTTCCTTAAGAGTCTACCTAATATGGAGGATCTTTAATAAACTTTGGTTTATTTTGGCTAAAAGAAGGCTTAGGTCAAATTCATTCAAGCCAAGCATTTTAGTATTTGGGGGTCCTGAGCACCCCTAAACCTCAACCGTGGGATTTGAACCCAGGTCTTCATAGAACTATTCTTTTCTGCTCTTGGATGAGGGAGCAGTGGAGAGGGCTACAATCAAATACAGCATAACCACTGGGTAAGTCACTCCCTTATTTTAGGACACACTGTCTTAGCTACTGGTTTCTCTGTTGCTGGACTAGGTCAAGTTTCAGGGGGTGTATTGGGCTTGGCTATTGACAAATTCTTTTTTTTCTTTTTTTTTGGAGGGCAATTGGGGTTAAGTAACTTGCTCAAGGTCACACGGCTAGTGTTTTTTGTGTGGGTGTGTTAAGTGTCTGAGGCAGGATCCAAACTCAGGTCCTTCTGACTCTGGGGCAGGCTCTCTACTCACTGCACCACCTAGCCACCCCCACTATTGACAAATTCTTGAATGGACTCCAGTTCCTAGACCTATAGCAACTCACTCTTCCAAACTTTCAAAGCTTACAAGGTCTTAGTCCTCTCCAATGCTCCTTCAGCCAAGAGCAGGAAAGAATAGACACATCTGAGATAAAAGCCAAGCAGGTGGAGGTGGTGACCAAGAAGGAGAGGGATGCCCTCTGGCTCCTAGCCCCTTCCCTATCTCCCAGGCTGACACAAGTATTCCCTTCACTCCATTTACCAGACCAGCTGCCTGCACTCTGAAGAGCTTTCTATATCTCCATGACATTCCAAAGGCAGGCTCACCAAATGCATTTGTTCCAAGAACTGGGCTTTTGTTTCTCCATTACAAAAAAAAAAAAAAAAAAAAAAAGACTTTTAAAATTATAATTTAAAAATTTTATGACAAGAAAAGAAACTCTCTGGACTAAAAGGACACAAAAAGATGCAAGGATATAGAAGCAAGTGATATTACAAAAATAGAATTAAAAACCCTAAGCAACTAATTGGCTTATTGGTTAGGAGGAGACCCCAGGGCAAGACCAAGGTATAGAAAAGCTAGACCTTTTGACATCTTCCTTGTCATGTCCCTGCCCCTTACCTCTAGGCTACTTAGACCCTGTGCCCTCCAGCTTCCTTAGGGGACGGAAACAATTCATCACTGGAGTTGACTCTGGGTCAGAGGTGTTCTTCTGGCAAAAACGTCAATCAGTCTTAGCCCTCTATAATCAGTCAGGTCTCTTAACCTTTCAGTCTCCTATTCCTGCCTCTTATCAGATTACCTTGCTTCTAGGAGAGCCTGGACAAAATGGACCTCTTGCCATCTAACTGTCCCTCAGCTTCTTTTCTACTTCTTGCCCGTGAAAAGATAATCAGAAACAATAAGACTGTTGCTTCTAGACAATGCATAGCCGTCTACTACCCTTGATTTTGCTTGGCTAGAAAATTTTCCTCTCTTCTTAGGTTCTCAGAGATTCAGAGTTTTAGACTACCTAGGTGGAAAATTCCTGTCTTTGTACTATTCCCTATGCCCTCATACCCATCCATGTCATCTCTATCCCTTCCATGTCCCCATTCCACTTTATTCTTCCCTTTAATATTGTTAATGTGCCCTTTGCATTACACCTCTTCCTTTCTCACTTCCATTGTCTTGTAGTCATGAAACATTGCACTGAAGACACTTGTCTGTTTTCACTCAACAGGCTGGGCAAGGAGGATTAGTTAATTTATATAATTATATGATATATAATTAATTAACAAGGATTTTTGCTCTTTACTAACATTTCCAGGATCTCTCCCTGTCCCTTCTCCTCAGCAATATCTTTTCCTTCAATGTTTCGATCATAGATATGGAGCCAGAAGAGAATTCATAGGCCATCTAGTCTAACTTTATTTTCCAGATGAGGAAATGGAGCTCTAAAGAAGGTAAGTACCCGATGTCACATGGGTAGTACCAAAATCAAGATATGAACATAGGTCCTCTGACTGCAAAGCCAGAACTCTTTCCACAATACTTACCACTTTACATCCCACTCACCCTATCCAGACAGAACACCTCATACAGATCTTGAACTGTTCCCTACCACTTTCTGGTGACTTTTCCTCTATTCTCAAGGAGTTTAGTATAAGGTTCAAAGTTTTCTCTACCCAACTCCTTGATATTATACCTAAGAACTTCTATTTTCATGTTGTTGTCTCCTCAAATACACTTCCTATCTGATTCATCAACCTATCTGGACCTTTACTCCATTTCAGCCACAAACAGGGCTGGCTTATCATCTGCTTGAACTTAATACCTAGTCATTGAACTTAATACTCCACTGCCACACTCTCTTACTCTGAATTTCCTTTAAATGCCTGTCCTTCCATCTCTACCTTTGCTTCACCTTTTCTAAACCTATTTTCCATCCTCACTAAAAATTTCACCTTTCCCCATCACTTTCCTTTCTTCAAAATCCCCATACTATAGATAACACTTGTCTGCAATCTCTGTATCCCTTGCCCCTTGCATGTATTATTGATGTTCATTATGTTCCAAACTCTACTTCTAAGGTACAGCTTTCTACTTTAATAGGTAATAGGGAGCCCCTGAAGAATTTTGAACACAGGGTAACAAGCCTGGATTTATGCATAAGGAAAGTTATTCTCATAGCAGGGGGAAGGGTAATTCAAGTAGAGAAGGGAAAAACTTGTTAGGAAGTGATTGCAATAGTTCATGTGGGTAGTGATGCAGTCTTGTACTAAGGCTGTGCCAACAGGAATATAGAGGAAGAGACACATCAGGGAGGTTGTGGAAGTAGAATTAACAAGACATGTTATTTGGTTGGTATGAGAGGTCAGGGAGAAGAAAAAGTCAAATATAATACTAAAGTTTCCAACAAAGGAGAATGGTGGCGAGGCTGACAGAAGCAGCAAAGTCAGGAGCTGCAGGCTTAGGGGAAAGATGATGAGCTCCGCTTTGGACATATGTCTCATCAGCAGTACTTATCAGTTTTGTTTTTTTTTTTCTGTTGGACTCAGACTGATGTGAGTGACTCATTCTGTTTTAGTTACAACTAGAGAGAAATATACCAATTAATTCTGAGGTATCAGAGCTCTCCTTTGACATCTGAATTCATGAAGGCTCTATAATTTATCATAACAATAATGGTAACAGGAAAAGCTCCATTCCACTTATTCAGGGTTGCCAGGTGAGAGGAGGAAGACAATAAGGCATCACTGAGGACTAATAGCCAAGAAATGAGAAACTGTCTAACAGATCCTCAATTCTGCACATGACTGTGGAAGATAAAAGAGAGAAAAGAGCATAGAAGCCATAGAGCAATACAGGAGACAGGTCTTTACACTAGGGTAGACTTTACACTTACTTTTGTTATTTAGTCATTTCAGTCATGTTCAACTCTTTGTGAGCCCATTTGGGGTTTTCTAGGCAAAGATACTGGCATGGTTTGCCCTTTCCTTCTCCAGCTCATTATACAGATGAGGAAACTGAGGAAAACAGGGATAAGTTACTTAAGTAACCCAAGGTCACACAACCAATAAGTGTCTCAAGCCAGATTTGAATTCAAGAAGGTAAGTCTTCCTGACTCCAGGCCTGGTACTCTATTCATTGTGCCACCTAGCTGTTCTTCACACTTAATTTACCTTAGGCATTTATCTAGCATCAGACAACTCAAGATTGCTAACAATCTTTGAAGATGATTTAAAAATCATGTAGCAGTGGGTTTCCTCCTGACATGAAAGGCATTGTGTAGACTTCTCACTTTTTGGCTTCTTGTCCTTGTTCAGATGTTCTTGGGAACTCCAGTAGCTGAGAAACCCCAAAAGAGAGTCACCAGTCCCCCTTGTAAGCCAGAAGGACATAAAAGGCTTAAAATAATTTTGTTACATCAGCAGAAGCTACTAAGCCTCACATTAGAACCCATTAAATATTAATGATACATCTCAGAGAGACCTATCTATCCCAGTATTTTCTGGGATGGGGCTTAAGCTCAGAAGAGTGGTTTGCTTCCACACAAAGGTGCTAGGCTGCATGCCTCCCCTATGTGGCATTGTTGGTTCCCTACTGTAGCTCTTGCTTCTTGCTGCTCTCAGCAGGAGTCACTGGTCCCTGATCCCCAAAGTTATCTTCCATAGATCTCTTTCTAAAGCTCTCCTCACCTCCCATCAGGGGATTATTTTTACCTCTGGCCTTGCTCTTTGGCCTCTAGAGTTCTGCCATTCTCTTTGGCCTACAACAGGTCAACACTCATTACATTCCCAGGAAACCAGCTTTCTAACCTCAACCCTTATGGGAAAATTTCTAGGTTTAAAGCTCAAAAACATACCTTAGATTCTTAAGCTTTCTTTTGCACAGTATCCCTAGCTTCACAGACTTCACCTATGAAATCTATCTCTCAGGGATGATAGGAATATCCCTCCTTGTGCTTCTCAAGTGAGGCTCTGTCCCCAACTCTAAGTAGGTTGATCTGAGCCACTACTATTTGCTTTCTCTTCTTCTCCATGGTCAGATGACTCTTGTTTACATTTGCATTTCCAATTAGGGATAGTGTCTGAGAGGCAGCCCCCACTATTTCTTCAATTGTCCCTCATATTCCCATAAGACTGCTGAATTGGGTTATTCAAATTATCTCTAGTGCTTCTGGAAACATCTAGAAAACAGAGAGTAGATATGATGCTAAGAGGGAAGGTAAAGAAATGGGAATTTATGTGCCAGGCACCGTGCTAAGTGCATTGCAAATATTATCTCATTTAATCTGGAACTGAATATGGCCAGTACCTTCTTGGCTCTTTTAGGAGGAAGGGGGAGGGAGTAAAAGAGGGAAGAAGGAGAAAAGGAGAGAAAGGAGATGAGGGAGGTGAGAGAGGACAAAAGAGAGAGGAAGCAAGATAGGGAGAAGGCAAAACAGATAAAAATATGCAGTTTTTCTGAAATGAAAGTTAAATATATCCAGCTATACTCTATGAAATTGTGACAATTTAAAGATAATTTATTTTTGTATTTGGAATGTGTTTGGGCACTTCCATTTGTACTGGATCCAATGTTCTGAGATTTCATAGTAGTTAAATTTTGTAATGAAATGACTTAATTCAAGAAAAAAAGTTGATACTTTTCCCATCATCTGTTGTGTGGTAGAAAAATCACTGGATTTGGAGTCAAAGAACTTGACTTACAATCCTGGAACTACTACTTACTAATCATGTGACCTTAAGACTTAGAAAACTTTCTTGTCCTCATTTTACCCATGTGTGAAATGACAGCTTTGAACTAGGTGATTCCTCCGTCTCTAAACTCTGTGATCCTTCTCTATTCTACATTCTTTCTACTACAAACCATGTACTGGCCTCATCATGCCTAAGACAAATGCCATTCACCAGTAAAAATCTTACAGAAGACATGATGCTAAAAGTGGAGAGAGAATACTAGAGGTAATAAAAGGTTATTTTTAATGACAAGGGCAACCCATCCTTCTAATTACCCAGGTTACCAATCTTGGCATCATCCTCAATTTCTCACTCTTTGTCACCCCACATATCCAATCAGTTGCCAAGTCTTTTCATTTCTATCTCCACAACATCTATCCCTTATGTCCGATACTCCCTACTCTCACAGCTATGGTCCTAATTTAAGCCCTTATCACTTCTCACTTAGAATATTGAAATACCCTAATTAGATTAATTAGACTACTAATTAGACTTTGACTGCAAATTGTATAGAATAAATTTATATACATGTGCATATATATGTATGTATGTATTTGTGTCTAATGATAGCCATCTCTAGGATAGGGGGAGGGAAGAAAAAAAGAAATTTCCACGATAATTATTTCATATATTTGAAATGAATAAGCAAGTTGTGCATAGAAGATTTGCAATTTCGTGTTCAATAAACTTTTTTATTGTACTATGTTATGGAAAAGTTTGTTTTATTCCATAATTTTTTTTTAATTTCAAAAGAAATAGCCTAATTGGTCACCTGGCATCAAATCTCTCCTCACTCTAATCCATCCTCTCTACATTCAAAGTCATTTTCCTAAAATGCAGGCCTGACTATTTCACAACAACTCCATCCTCTTTCCAACTCAGTAAATACCAGAAAACCCTCCAGGATCAAATATAAACTCCACTCTGTAACACCACCATGATATTCACAGCACCTACAGCAGCTATGAATACACGGGTGTAATTCTGAATCACAAAATATAACAGACTCTCCACATGGAAGATAACCAAAACCTTTATTCAAACACCAGAAAGCCATATTCCAACGAGAAAGCCAAGTCTATCATAGCAACAAAGAAATCTATACACAAACAAACACTCACAGCTTGTTTCTTGCTTCCCCTCTCTCTCACCCAGCTCTAACTATTCTGACCAACTTCCTCTGGGCTCTGCTCCACCCTTCCTGCTTCACCCCTTTCTCTTCCACCCATTCAGCAAGCTCCTCCCACCACAGGCTTGATGTGACTCAAACTCATGTGACTTATGCAGGTCACATGGGTCTATTAATGGATGGGAAAGATCTTTCCATTAAAGCAAAAATACATTAACAATACACACTGGGATTTCAAACTCTTAACAAACTGGCCCCTTACTATCTTTCCAATTTTATTCTACGTTGCTGTCTCTTGTGGACGATATGATCAAGGAACATTGGTGTACTTGATCTTACATGAGACTCTGTCTCCCATATTAATGCCTTTGCATTTGCTGTCCTCCATGCCTAGAATATTCTTCCTCATGGAATCTCTGGTTTCCTTCAAGATTCAGCCCAAGAATCTTCTTAAGATTATATTGCATGAATGTACATACTGTGTGAACTAGTACCCCCCTTGTTAAAAGGTAAGTTCCTTTAAGGGGAGGGGTTGTTTTGTTTTTATCTTTGTACTCAGACAATATAGTTGTGACACATAATAGATGCTCAATAGATAATTATTCATTATTGAGAAAAGATGCCAAGATTTGTGCCAAAAATCTTTCAATGGGGAAAAGTGGGCAAGAGTCCTCTCAAATAATCCTCTTCCCCTTGGATCTTCTATCTGCTCCTATTATAGGTAGCAAGATGTAGTGTATAAAGTGTTAGACTTGTAGTCCTGAAAATCTGAGTTTAAATCCTTCCACAAACATTAACTAGAGAACTCTCTGAATCTCAGTTTCCTCATCTGTAAGATAAGAATAATAATAGCACCTATATCACAGGGTTGTTATGAGGACCAAAATGTGGAAATGAATGCACAAAACCCTTTAAATCACTATGTTAAGATGCTGGCTATTTATCGTTACTATTATTATCAGGACCGGGGCATTTCCCTACTTGAAATGTCCTGATGGTCAAGGATGCTACTGGTGTCTTCACATGAATATGCCACTCAAACCATTTTTCAGCCCTAAACTGTGAACCACTGCTAAAGGCAGTAGCCTTTTGCAGCACTAAAGCTTTTATACACTTTAGACTAAATCATCCCATCTTCTCCCAGTACTTCTGGATTTATTGTGCTTGGATTCTGGGAATCCATTTTTTTGTCTTCCACTTTTCACCAAGTTTCACAGTCACATGATTTCAAGAATTACATAATTGATAGGCAGTGAGCAGCTCACCAGAACATACATTGGGACCATTACACTGACAGTCTTTTAAATGATTCCAAATTCTCCTGTGAAGCACTAACAAATTACTCTTTCCCCTCATCTTGCACCCATTTCCAAACTACATAATATAATGCCTGAATACTAAAATTGAAGTATTACTTCTTTCAGCTTTCATATGCTTACTCTAGCCACATCTAGGGTAAGAGAGAAGCTGGTGCCCTCTTAAGGTATAGGCAGCAGCTGCTGTCTTCCTATTCCCCTACAGGTAAACATCCAAACATCCTCATTGTGGTTAACAGTGTGGATCATGCAGGTCCTTCTTGTGCTAAAAGACTTTCATTGCTAACCACAATAAAAATGATAGAATGCATTGCATAGCTATTAAAGAGTGGGAAGTCTATGGCTGCTGTCAATAACCCTGGCCAGGACACCAGTCTCCACCTTATATTATGTATGTTCTATTCAATGACCACAGAGAGGACTCCTACCTCTGCCTGCCTTAGTAAAATTTTTTTTTGATACAAAAAGTAAAAAAAAAAAGTTAGGATAGAAAAGCAAATATATAAGCATTGCTAGGAATAAACTGGCTGCATATATTCTACTTATGACAAATCAGCAGTGTCATTTTCTTATAAAAAAAAGAGAGAGTCTCTTCATCCATTTCAATGAAGATGACTTTATGAGAAAAAAACCCTCTTCTCCACTCCTCCCCTCATCCTTCACAATGAATTCTAGCAAGTTATATATAACTCTATCTACACAATGAGGAGAGCATTGAAATGGATAATTCCTCGCAAGCAGAAAAATCTCCATATGGTCTTTATTTGATTGCATTGCATTCCTATTAATCTTATATGTTACTTTTTACTTCAGCTGATATTAAAATGATAGTTTGACCATAGTAGGTGATATGGAGCCATGGGATACCACTAGTAATTGTTAGCAAACCAGTAATGGAAAACAGTCTCTTGTTAGTTACCAGTATCACAAGTTAGATATCAGAAGCTATTTTTCCTTAACATGATTTTCTGAATGCATTTACACATCAACAAGTTTCAGTCACATTCATACAACAATGATTGATGAGGAGGTATCTATAAAGTAATGTGTAACTCCACCATGCTGTCTATGATGATCTACATGACAAAATGTGAAAAGTAAAAGCTTGCAGCCACCCAGCATGCAATAGAAAGAATGATGTACAAAACCTCTCTGTGGGACCTTATGACAAATGAGGTATTTCTCAGCAGGATGGGGGATGGGAGTAATTCATTGGAAGCAGTTTGTCAAGTTAAAGAAATACTGGGTGGGTCATGTAGCAAGGATGACAGGCAATAGATGAGCTGCCTGCTAATGGAGAGAACCCCACAGAATTCAAAAGCTTATCAGGAGATTCCCAACTTATTGGAACAAGCCAAACATCAAATTATTTGAACAAAGATAAAAATAGTGAGCATGAGATTTTCATCAACCATAGATTTGAATTTAAACTACCGAATGTGCTTTCATTCCTCAGAATCTTCTAATTCCCATTTCTGATTATTCTGTTCTCACATATAGTTCTCCCTCTTTTCTTCCCAAATAGTGTGTTAGAAATAAAGTCTACTTGGAGCATTCTATTATCACCATTATTATCAATTCGACTTCACAGAGCATGATTCTGCATGGCTATCGTGGGCTAGGCCTGACTCAGGCCAGTCTTCTGGCAAGTTATATTCAATATTGAAAGAAAATGAGTATTCCTAAGTCATTCAGCAGTTAGCAAAAGATATATTTCACTATATCAGGGGAAGGAGAGTCAACAAGAAGCTGTCCATGGTGCTATGCAGCCTAGCACCAGAGGGTGCCTCTCCCTCCTTCTGTTTTATGCTCTAATGAAAAAGAAGTGATATAAACAGGCCAAAATTTTACTTTTTATAAATTTGGGGGTTTTTTTAATGTCTTTATACTTACATGTATAAATCTGTTCTTCCAACTGTCTCCCAACCTTGAACAAAATGATAAAAATAAAATGAAACCTTTATCACAAAGATGCCTTGTCCAGAACATTATTATCTCCTGACCTGAATTAGGCCTAGCAGGGGTGGGGAACCTGCAGCCCAAGGTCATCTGTGGCCCTCCAGGCCCTCAAGTATGGCCCTTTGACTGAATCTAAACTTCACAGAAAAATCCTTTTTTATTATTTAAAATTATTTTATTATATAATATATATTCTATATTATTATTATATTATTTATAATATATTATATTATATATAATAATATATTATTATATTATTAAAATTTATTATTTAAAATCCCCCATTAAGGGGATTTTAAAGTTTGGATTTAAGTTTTATTATGGGGATTATTAAGTTTGGATTCAGTTAGGGGGTTGCACTCACATGTGGTCTCAAGGCTGCAGGTTCTCCACCCCCAGGCTTAGCCAATGATAGCCATGCAGAATCATTAGCCATGTTTGAAAATGTATTTTTTTTCCTGGATTTTAAGTTCATCATCACTCTGGCAGGAGGTAAATGAACTCCAGTTTCAATTCTCTGGGTCAGTTAAGACACGAGGATAGTTCTAATACCTCTTAAGGGAAAAAAAAACCCTAATTTGTGTATTGGGGTGAGGGGCTGATATAAGACATTGCTCCTACCACAGTGGTGCTGCTAGTTCTCTGTACTAAATATACTGTTCTCATTCCCCAAGAAAACCCCAAAGACATTGTAGTGTAAAGGAAAGAATGCTGAATTTGGGTTTGGGTTCTGGCCCTATCACTTACTATTTATATAACATTAGGTTAATCATTTAATCTCTTTAGACCTTCTGTTCCTCTTTTGTAAATTGAACATATGATTACCTCTAAGGTATCTTTCAGCCTAAAATCTATGATCATGATCACAATTCATGTGGCCTAAGACCTATAGCCCAGTAGGAATGTAAGCTCCTTTAGGACAGGAGAGGTTTCATTTTTGTCTTTTTGTCCCCAAGTTCTACAGCACACTATTCTGTACTTAGCAAGTGTTTAATTAATGCTTCTAGGATTTCCTTTACATACTTAACCATTAAAAACAATCTTAACTATCATTTTCCATGACATATTCCCAGTGGTCAATATTGTTAGGACCTCTGCCAGTTTCCATTCTTCTCTGCAGCCTCCTTGGCAATACATTAGGACACTACAGAGAACAGTCCTGCTGGCCTATAGCACTGATTCCTGCAGATCAGTGATGAGGATGAAGAGCCAAGTCCCCCTAGGCTCCATAGCCCACTGCTGGTCCACAAATTTCATTTATCAGAGGCAATCTGGCCAACACATTGAACCAACCAGTCTTGTTTTGTGTTTTGGAATTGTGATTAAGACTCTTTTCATTCAAATTCACTGTAGTAATGAGTTCAGGGAGAAATTCCACTAGCAGCTGGTCAGAAATTAAGAACTGGAACTCTCCTAAATCTAGACATACATGTTATTATAACTCCATCATCAACAGGATGGGGGCTCTGACCTTTTCTCCAATTAGATTAATAATGTATTTCTACTCACATGAGGTAAGTTCTCTCATTCAGCTGCTCAACTCTATGGTCTAACTCTGAGTAAGGGGTAATGCAGGAAATATTTTCCTTTTGTGCCATTCCCATCTTCCCCCACTAAGGTCCCCAGTACCTCCTAGATTTCCCATTGCATTGCCTGGTTAGGGTTAGCCATTCCCAGATATGCCACATGCTCACTTCTTCATATGATTCCCTCACTGACCAACAAAATTTAGCAGCCTTTTATATCATTAATTCACACTCAAGTGAGAAGAAGAAATAATGTGAAAATGGATGAACAAGGTGTTCCTCAGTCCTTTTGCATTTTAATAAGTGATGATACAATGCATTATCTCAAAGCTGCTTTCCAGGTAGATTAAAACCGATGTTAATGCCTTACTTTCAAGCTAGCTGTCAGTTTACCACCATACTCTTCCCTCCCCTGGAATTCCCAGCAGTGAGAGAGGTATAACAAATAGTTTCTAGCCTAAGACATAAACTAGTGGTAAGGAACCCTGGAGAACCCAAGTAAGCATCTTCTCAGGAACAGGATCCTAACAAAAAAAAAAATGTTTTCAATGAATTGTTAAAAAATAAACAAATTTTTTTTAAAGGGAATAAGATCCTGGATCCAGAGATAGAAGGGACCTCTGAGGTCATCTAGTCCAACTCTCCACATTTTTACGGATAAAGAATATGTAGTTCGGAGAGAAAAAGTGAATTGTCCAAGGTCACATATATAGTAAAGGATTTAAGTCAGGATGTAAACTCCATTCCTCTGACTCTAAAACCAGGAGTCTTTCCACTGAACTGTTGCCTCCCTGATGCTGGGATTTTTAAAAATTAATTAATTTTTATTCTGAACTTTAATCTCAAATAAAATGGTTATTTCTACATACATATTAGAATAGAGAGGACTATAGAAGAAACTGTAAGTCTAGTAGGTACAATGTGATTTTCTTATTATTTTAAGTTCAACATGTAACCTTCATTTGTTCTAGTTCATAATATAATATCCCACTTGTCTGTACTTCTTTCTATTTCTTTCTGTGTGTGTATGTGTGTGTGTGTGTGTGTATGTGTTTAAGGTACCTCGATTCCCCTCTTTTCTTTCTTTATGGTGCTACAATTTCAAGCAATGAAGCAGGCTAGTGGCGGAGATGTTTAAATAGGAAAAGAATTTTCAGCATTCTTTCAACTGCACCACATAGGAGGGTACAGTCTTGACTTATAAGTAGGATAGATGCTGGAAACTGATAAGAGTCAAGAGTTCTTTCTGTGTGCACAAAACCACATATTCCCAGTTCAGACTCAGAATTATTACAAACACTATACCAAAAGACAGACTTCTGATAAGCATCCATTTCCATATCTTTATTCTATTGTTTGGTTGTATTTGGTTGTACCCTGGACATCCCCCACCCCCATTCTATTCTTTAACTGCTCCTGGATAGCGAATTAATATTTATTCAATCCCAAGAGTCAAGGCTCTCAGAATTGAGTAATACAAGCAATGAGATCGTTTACAAGGCCTCAAGGAAAAGTTCATTTTCCCTTAATTTTCACCACCTGCAAAAGGTGTTATTTTCATGAACACCTACCAATGGAACAAAGAATGACAGTTCACTATTTCCACAAGTAGAGCTTTTTACAGTGAAATTTCTCAGCTGACAAGGAATTACCAGGCAGGTAACAATAGCAAAAATCTTTGCCTTTATGTAATGAAGAACTTTTTTAAAGAGCATCCTGACATTTTTCAACTCAAGAGAATATGTTCCATTCTAATGATGACTGCCTTTCACCTCTATGGTCAGTACTAAGGACTAACAGAAAATGTTTTAGGCCCTCTAAGTGCTCTATACCAAACAAATTTTCCAATTTCCACATAAACGGGAGGTAACATCTTGAGTTCACAGGGCAAGAAATCATCAACCAAAACAAAATAAACAAACAAATCTTGTATCTGTTTTGGCCCTTTCCAAAAAGGAATATTTCTCAAAAAAACCAGCAAGTCCCGGAAATAAGGATTTCAAAGTTTCTCCCATGCTATTTGCTTTACCTCATTTTTCTCATACTCCAAGAAAACACAATTTAAGGCTGTTTATGCTAGTTCAAGAAGGAGCCAGGGCCCAAGTAAGCAAACACAGAACAAAGTAATTTGCCCAAACAAATCTCCTTCAATCGACAAGCTATAGCAATTCTCAGGTGTATCTTTTTTCCTTGAATTTTAATGATCATGACAGAGGCACACAGGGCATAAACAATTATTTGGTCATGAGGAATGTGGGAGAGACCCAGGAAAAGAGCATTTAAAAGAAAGATTTCATACCTTTTCAAAGTTAATGGTCACCAAAATGAAAATAAATATGTTTGGAATTCCATAGCAAGTTAGTTGTCTCCCTCTTCTTTACATAGTGCAGAAGACACCAATAATTTTCAGGTTAGTTTGTATGAAGCTGATGAAAACTATGATGAAGAAAAACTCTTCCATTTAAACTCAGAATATACAATTACAAAGCCTGAACTTTTTTCTGCAAAGAATCATTTAAGTGCTGAGCAGGGAGTGAGTGGAAAAGGAAGGTGCATTTTATTGGTTCCTGGTATCAATCAGAATTACAAAATCCCCTGTGCCTTCTACTTTCACCTTCTTTGGTGTCTTGACAAGGATACTGGGGATTAACTGATCTTGAGGCCAAAATTAAGCTTTCACAACTAAGGTGATGAGTATGTAATATTTTCTCTGAGACTTGGACTCTTGACACGATTCCAACCTGACCAATTTTATCTAGGGTAATCTACATTTCTGTGCCAACTGGATGGAAGGCTTGAGTTTTCTCACTTAAGCACCTTGAGGGCAGGGTCTGTCTTTTACCAATTTTGTGTATCCCCAGCACTTACTATAGTATCTGGCACATAGTAGGCATTTAATAAATGTTTTTATTGATTGATAATCTCTGTCATCCAACCTTGGCTGCAAATTCACCTGGAAAGGGAATACACAAACACACAAAATCTAATCTTAAGTAAATGGAAGATCAAGTTTCCTCTTCAAAAAAAAATCCTACAATAGTCAACATCTCTTTCCAAGCTAAGATCATCAATGATTTCTATTACAGATGAGGCAAATCTAGGGTTTCAAGGATGACCCTGAAATTCTATTTCCTACCATGATATCCCACAGATACCTGGGAGAGAAGCATTCTCTTTTCCTCTTCTTCTCCCTCTACCCTACCCTACCCCACCCCACACACACACACATACACACTCACTCATATACATAATTATATTATGAAATCACCCTCCATAGGTATTACATTGTGAACTAGAATTTCTTTTTTTTTAATTTTGTAGCAGCAAGCACCCCAGAGTCCCCAGGGTGTCTGCCAACACAGGTTTTTAGATCTGCTTTGATAAAGGAGAGCAACTTAAAATGGGTTAACAAGCTTACTTTAAATCAATCAAATATGTATCATTTACTTCGTTCAGGGGAAAAAGGTCAGCACTCCGAACTTCAGAATATACAGACAAAATTATCAAGACAGAGAAACAGATCAAGTAGACAGTTTCCAAACTGTCCAACCATTACATCCATACCAAATCAACATCTGGGTTTTTCAAAGGGGGGGGGGCCTCTCAACAACGGCTTCCCAGAGTCTCATCTGATCAAATCACAGAACACTTCTCAAAGTGAGCCCCAAAACAAAGCTACACATCAGGGCTTATATAGCCTTCTCCTGGCTCAGAGAATGTAACAACCCTATTGACTCACTGGCCAATCAAGAAGTATCTACTGAAAAACAAGCCTCCCACCCCAGGTTCCAGGTGCACTTTAGGCCAGGGGCAGGGAAGATCTGTAAATTTGCATTTCCATTACAATTTTAAATTTATTTTTAGTTTTCCACAAGATTTTGAGTTACAATTTTTTCTCTCCCCATTTTTTCCCTACCCCCACAGCAAAATAGCAAGCCCCCAATCTGTTCTCTCTTATATCCTCCCCTTTACCCCCCCCCCCAACTTTCTAGTAGGGCAAGATGGATTTCTATACCCCAGTACCTGAATATCTTATTTCCAAGTTGCATGTAAAAAAACAATTTTTTAAACATTTGTTTTCAAAACTTTGAGTTCCAGATTTTTTTTCCCTTCTTCTCTCCTCACCCACCCCCACTGGGAAGATAAGGAATTCCATATAGATTGTACATGTGTAGTTACCCAAATCATTTCCATAGTAGTCATACTGTGGTAGACTATTTCCTTCTATCCTGTCCTGCCGCCTCTTATTCTGTTTTCTCCTTTGACCCAATTCCCTTTTCAAAAATGTTTGCTTCTAACTTACCCTCTTCCCCAATCTGCCCTCCCTTCTATCCTCCCCCCTCTTATCCCCTACCCTCTATTTTCCTGTAGGGTAAGATACCCAATTCAGTGTGTATGTTATCCCCTCCTTAGGCCAAATTCAGTGAGAATCAGGTTGTCCCATTCCCTTTAACCTTCCTGCTCTTTCCCTCCATTGTAACAGTTTTCTCTTGCCTCTTTTATATGAGATAATTTACCCTAATCTATCACTCCCTTTCTTCTTCTCCCGATAAATTCCTCTCTCATCTCTTAATTTTATATTTTAGATATCATCCCTTCATATGCAACTCATCCTGTGCCCTCTGTCTGTTTATATATGAACATACAAATGTTCACAATCACATATATATTTATATATACACATACATCCTCCTATACACACATATACATGTATGTATACATATATATATATATACATATATATTCCCTTTAGCTATCCTCATACTGAGAAAAGTCTTATGAGTTAAATTATCATGTTTCCATGTAGGAATGTAAAGAGTTCACCTTTAATTTGTTCCTTATGATTTCTTTTTCCTGTTTACTGTCTCATGCTTCTCATGCTTCTTGTATTTGAAAGTCAAATTTTCTATTCAGCTCAGGTTTTTTTCATCAAGAATGCTTGCAAGTCCTCTATTTCATTGAATGACCATATTTTTCTCTGTAGCATTATACTCAGTTTTGCTGGGTAAATGATTCATGGTTTTAGTCCTAGCTCCTTTTGACCTGCAGAACATCATATTCCAAGCCCTTCCATGCCTTAATGAAGAAGCTGCTAGGTCTTGTGTCATCCTGATTGTGTTTCCACAATACTCAAATTGATTCTTCCTGATTGCTTGCAGGATTTTCTCCTTGACCTGGGAACTCTGGAATTTGGCTATAATATTCCTAGGAGTTTTCTTTTTGGGATCTTTTTTCAAGAGGTGATCTGTGAATTCTTTCAATTTCTATTTTGCCCTATGGTTCTAGAATATCAGGACAATTTTGCTTTACAATTTCTTGAAGGATGATTTCTAGGCTCTTGTTTTGATCATGATTTTCAGATAGACCAATAATTTTTAATTATCTCTCCTGGATCTATTTTCCAGGTCAGTGGTTTTTCCATTGAGATATTTCACATTGCCTTCTATTTTTTTCATTTGTTTGGATGTGTTTCATAATATCTTGATTTTTCATAAAGTCATTAGCTTCCATTGCTCCAATCTAATTTTGAAGGAATTATTCTCTTCAGTGAGTTTTTGAAATTCCTTTTCCATCTGGCAAATTAGGCTTTTTAAAGCATTCTTCTCCTCATTGGCTTTTGGGGCCTCTTTTGCCATTTGATTTAGTCTATTTTTTTAGAAGCAATTGGGGTTAAGTAACTTGCTCAAGGTTACACGGCCAGGTGTTTCTGAGTGGATGCTAAGTGTCTGGCCTGGATTTGATCCCCCAGGTCATCCTGACACTGGGGCCAGTGCTCTTACTTGCTGTGCTACCTGGCTGTCCCTAGTATATTTTTTAAGGTGTTATTTTCTTCAGTATTTTTTAAGGTCTCCTTTAGCAGGCTATTGACCCTCTTTTCATGATTTTCTTGCATCATTCTCATTTCTCTTCCCAATTTTTCTTCCACTTCTCTTACTTGATTTTCAAAATCCTTCTTGAGCTCTGCCATGGCCTGTAACCATATTTTTCTTGGAGGTTTTTGATGCAGGAGTTCCGACTTTGATGTTTTCCTCCTGTTCCATGCCTTGATCCTTTTTGGCCCCAAAAATGGATTCTATCATCTGTTTGTGCTTCCTCTGCTTGCTCATATTGGCAGCCAATTACTTGAGTTTTGAGCTCTTTGCCACAGTAGAACTCTGCTTCCAAAATGGAGAGAGCTATGTCCCAAATTGCTGGGATTTTTACAGATGCTGGAGCTATTAGATGGGTGGCCCCTCTGAAAGCTCCACAGGCTCTGGCTCACTGATCACATACCCCAGGACCACCACCCAAGACCACGATCCAGATCCAAGCAGGTCAAAGCAAGAGTGAATTCTCTCTGAATGGTCACTTGGTACCCCTATAATCTGCAAGCCAGAAGCTCTGGAAGCAGCCACATAGCAGTGACTGCAGCCACCACACCTCCTCCACTTCTGACTCTGGGGGTAGCAGCCAGACTGCACTCCCCCCATTTGAACAAAGTTCCACAGTGACTGTTTACTTTGTCTTTGGCATTTGTGGATTGAGAAGTCTGGAAACCGCCACAGCTGCTGGTGATTCACTCTCATGAAGTTAGCCCCAGCCGCCTCTGGTCTCCCTGGGGCCAAAACCTTGGTTCAGTGGGGACTGCCCTTGACTCCCAGCACACTGTGATGAACCCTTCCTGCCACCGTGTTGGGCTTCTTTCAGCAGGAGATTTCTTTCTGTCACTTTGTGAGTTCTGTAGTTTTAAAGTTTGTTTAGAATCATTTTTTACATGTATTGGAGGAGATGGAAGCCAGAGCCATGAGGAAGTCCTGTTTCTACTCCACCATCTTGACTCCCCGCCTGTGAACTAGAATTTCTACCATCATAATTTCCAGGCTATCACACTGTCTTAGATATAATTATTAGGGGAAGGAGTAAGCAGGGAAATCACATGCCTAAAACAATGGTACTCAATCAGTCTGTGTGACCTTAGTCAAATCACTTCATAGGATCATAGACTAGGGCTGGAGGTGACCTTGGAGATCATTTAGTCTAACCAAAAGTGAGATTTAGAGGGGTTAAGTGACCTGCCCATAGTCACATAATTAGTAAGTGGCAGGACTGAGATTTGAAACCAGTACAACTCCAAATCCAGCATCCTTTCTACTACAACACATTGTATCTGGTCCTCACCCCTGTCAAACCAAACAAGAGAAGTTCTTTACCTCTGATTGATCTCTAGGTGATATTTTTGGCTACTATACTCATGTGATGGTTAAGCCTCACTTTCCTCATCTGTAAAATAGGAATGATAATAGCACCTGTTTCATAGCATTGTTATGATTAAATTATATGTATACAAATTGTTTTGTAAACTTTACAATGTAATATGAACTGAGTTGTAATTATTCTTATTAATATTCCTATCTAGGATGGGTTGTGATTTGTGTCAGTGAAGAGAGTACCCATAGTAATTGGTTCTTAGGGGTTTTGAAGTACTGAAGATCAGGAACAGTAAGGAGACTAGTATGACTGCAGTAAAAAGTTTCTATTAGTATTGGGAAATAAGAGTGAAAATGTTTCTGGAATGTATTGCAATCATAGAATAGAATTGAATTGATGTATTGGTACTAGATTATAGAAGTCTAAAATTTCATGCTGAAAAATTTAGAATTTATCTTGCCACTAGAAGTTTGTGGTCCAGGGAATGCCAAGGTAAAATCAATGTCTTTGTGCTCCTTATCAGCATTGTTGGAATTGATACTACAAAGTCATTGAGTGAGAGCATGAATTGGCTGATTAAAACTTTGTCTTGTGACTCAGCCAATCACCTGGCTTCCATGGGGACAGTGAGCCACCAGTAAAGCCAAAGCTCTTATATAATATGCAATATAGAGACAGCTTTTGGAACGTGAGCCATTGAACCATGGGATCTACTATTCACAGATGCTTCTAAGGTGAATCTTTACCATCTTCCTGTAAAGACATTTTAAAGATCAGTGGTTGTTTCCTTGCCTATTGCTCATTATCATGGTCATACAGTAAGCCATCTCATCTCACTGAGGTTACCCCATGTATTGGCATTGAGCCTAGAATGAGCTTATAGCATGATATCTGACAGGACCATGGGACCTACCATTGCTCCTATAACTAGGGATGACCCAACCCTTCAGATATTAAAGTGCATGTCTCTCTGACATGCCTTATCTATGGTTAGGGGCTTTAATCACCACTCAAAATAAGTGTGTCTTGTCAATATCTATCAATAATGATGATGATGACAGCTTACATTTATGTAGCACTTTGTGGTTTGCAAAGTGCTTTCTTCACAACTCTAGGAGGTAAGCAGGGCAAGTATTAGGGACAACATCTTTAATTTCATAGGTATAGTAAAATCCCAGGTGAGAAAACTTCTTTTATCAATACAGATTGCCACTTTCCTTCAACTCATAACTTCGAGTTACCTAGGACACCAAAAGATTGATTTACATAGGGTATCACATCCCATATATGTCAGAGAAAGGACTTGAAGCCAGTTTTTCCTAACTTGAAGGCAGTTTTTTATCTACTACTCTACTCTGCAAGTATTATTATCCCTATTTTACAGATAAAGAAACTTTGGCTATTAGAGATTAAATGAATTTCCTGTGATCATATACTTTAATGATTGCAGTCCGATTATTCAACAAAAATTGATTATCTCATGTGCTCTAATGAGGGGCCTTGTTTTAGCTGACTCACCAGCAGTTTTCCATCTTTGATTAGACTTGGGTCACAGACTCATCGAAGGCAAGATGATCTGAAATCCAACCTTTACTTGGAAACAGGCAGGAGTGGAGCATAGGAACTGGCCAGATGTGACATTCCTAAAGATGGGGAGAAAATGATACCACAAATGAGTCTAGAGAGTCAAATGACCTTTCTTGTTCTCTCTCTAAAAGAAATGGAACCAAGAATCAGGATCAAACAGAATACCAGGCAATTGCACCGAGAGGATAACTATAGTCCCTTTTTCTGAGACTTCAAGACTCCTTTTCTCCAGAAGAAAGTAGGGAAGCGCAGCTGGAGCTTTGCACCAAGGCACCAAAATGCAAAATGCTTTGATCAGACATGAACTCCTGAAGTATGGAACAGTTGAACCTAGTATCTAACTAGCAAGGAGGAATAATAGTTAAAATAGGAAGCTACCAGATGGCAGACTTTCACCCCCACCATAGTTGTACCCCAGGTATGGTCTTCTTTGTTCTATCATGTCCTGCCCTTCATCCCTGTCCTTGCCCCATGGTGACCTCCTAAGCAGTGGTCTCATAGTGCTCTTGGACTAGTGTCCTTGGAATCTTCTCCCTGCCAAGAGGTGTTGTCCCAATAGAACTGCTGTCACCCAAATTGCTAATTGTGAATCTCTGTTTTCTTAATATCCCCTAAACTTAAACTTCCTCTTTTAGGTACAAGCATCTCAGACTCTAGCTTTTTGTTCCTGTTCACTCAGCCATGTTTGATCATGGTAGAAAATACCTTGCAGCTTTGCCAAGGCTAGACAATGATCACAATGTTGGCTGGGAATACTCCTAGATATTCCAGATCATTAGGAGAAACTTATTCACTCCTGGAAAAATGCATGAAATACAAGTTCCCCCACTGGCCTCTATTGCTGTCTAGGGAAAGTTTAATTTGGTTTTCATTCAAGTTCACATGCAAAAAGGGAGCAGATGGGGTTTTCCAGTTTTAAGGCAGAAGTCTACATTCTGGAGACCTAGAAAAAACAGGTAAAAAAATTTTGCCTTATTTTTAAAGTACATTAAGTACATTTTAAAAGTACATGATTTAAGTTGTAAACTCCTGGAAACTTGGATTGCTTCTAGTATTATTATTCTACTAGTATTTTCCTTTCTGACAGTAATAAAAATAACAACACAAACAAAACAATGCTTCAATTTGCAGAGAGCTATGCCCTCCTAAGTCTTTCCTGGCAATCATTTCCTTATGTCTTATAGACAAAAGTTTACTTTAAAAAGAGAAAGAAAGAGAAAACACAACACAGAGTTCCCACATTTGTTAACACTGGATGCCATGTTAACTCATGGACCTTTCTTATCAGGCCAAATTTGACTCTGTCAGTAAGCATATCTCCTAATTTAAAAAAAAAAGGAGGAAGCACACAATACCTGCTTATTTATTTAATCAGCTAATATTCTCTGTCAGCCCACCTTTTTGTGGCTTGCTTACTGAAACTCCTCTGGGAGTATTTACCATTTTCACCAAACAAAACATGAGAGATTAGAGAATTCAGATTAGAGAAGTCTCCCATTCTTTGGACCTTGGTTGTTTGGTTGGTTTTATTTGAAAAATAAGTGGCTGAACCTGATGATATCCAAGGATGCTTCCAGCTCTAACATTCTTGTTCCTATGAGTTCTTGTTGGGATTCTCCCCTTTGGCAGAGAGAAAGATCCCTGAGAAAGACACCTGGTCCCACTAGACCATGAGGATACAGTAGCAGGGACAGATAGGAAGAGCTGGACTAGATATGACACAATACCTATAAAGTCAAGTGAATTCAACATGCATTTATCAAGCTCCTGCTATATGCTGTGCATGCAGTGCAGGCATTAGAGGACATAAGAAATAATGGGCCATTAGTTTTTGCTTTAATTAATATTTTATTAGCATTCACTTTAGCTAGGGGTTCTTAACTTTTTTGTGACATAGACTTCTTTGGCAGTTTAGTCAAGTCTAAGTTTTAAAATTAATAAAATAAAATACACAGAATCACAAAGGAAACCAATTATATTAAATACAGTTTTCAAAATGTTGGGGGCTTTTAATCTAGTTCATGGACCTGAATTTAAGAACCTCAATTTAATGCTTTGACAGAAGTTCATTGAAAGACTTTAAGTTCATAGTTACACACTTCCTATGTGGTTCTATATGTTCCTGGGCATTTCACCAAGGCCTTTTAGACAAGGGAGAAGTAAAAATTGGTGTCTCGGTCATGGTATGCCCATAGTGAAGTAATTTCATTCTTTCTTTCTATTTTTGCTTCAGTATAAGCAACAGCACCCTCAACATGCTAAAACCATTCTTCTCAATGGTAAAGGGTGCACATTACAAATTTGGAGAGCGTGAAATGTACAGAAAGAAGGACATCATAGCTAGGTGGTGCAGTGATGGGCAGAGCACTGACCTAAAGTCAGAAAGAACTAAGTTCAAACTCAGTCTCAGGCACTATCTGTGTGACCCTGAGCAAGCCACTTAATTAAAATTTATTAAGTGCCTACTACATGCCAGGTACTATGCTAAGCCTCTTTGCCTGCCTCAGTTTCTTCATCTACATGAAAGGAGGATAACAACAGTGCCTACCTCCCAGGGCTGTTGTAAGGCTAAGATGAGATAATATTTCTAAAGTACCTTAAAACTGTATGTAATAGCCAGCTAGAGATTTGCCACAAGTGAACATGCTGAGTTGAGCCTTTCTCACTTACAGCTTTCAGTCAACTAATTAAGACATGGCACATTTCCACTTGGTTCCATTTCATTTTCCTATCTTCACTTCTCAGTAAAAGTAGGGCTAAATAATTTTTAGTGTTACACATGGAAGACTCTTAATGAAGGTTTGCTGAATTGAATTGTTCTAATTATTTTTCTTTTGACAAAATGAACCCCATCCCCCCCAAGACTTTTTTTCCTGACCATTAATTTAAATTCATAGTCTCCTAACATATTTTAACCTTGAATTTAGGAAATAAACATATTCCCCCAATGGCCATTCACAAGTATATGTGCTACTTTAGTGCTATTGGCTTCCCATCTTGAACTGCTATCTTTACCCTTCCAAAACTCTCTGGGAGTTCTATGCAGGTATTAGGGGTAAGTCAGGTACTTCAGGAAGCCAAAAGAAAATAAGATGAAGTGATACATCCATCATGGGAATATCCAGTTTTCCTCATATATCCCAGAGAAGCCATACTTTCAGTATGGCTAAACAGATTATTTTTCTAAACTTCTTCTCTCATACAAATATTATATATCTTTTTTTAATCTTTTTTTTGAGGGGAGAAGGCAAAGCAATTGGGGTTAAGTGACTTGCCCAAGGTCACACAGCTAGTAAGTGTGTCAGGTGTCTGAGATCAGATTTGAACTCAGGTCCTCCTGACTCCAGGGCCAGTGCTCTATAAACTGTGCCACCTCGCTGCCCCTCAAATATTATATTTCTGACACAGTATCAGTGGGGTGCGGGCTTTGAACTTTTTTCCTAGCAGTAGAAATGGTTTTGGGGTTTGGGCTATGCAGTAGATCCACTTTCTGACACAATTCCCACTATGACTAAGAGCCTACTTTTGTGACAACACCTGGTCCTAGGTCTAGCCTCTTACAGGAAATAAATGATGGCCTTAAGCCTGGTGAGCACCACCCACTAACTAATGAGCTGGACTGGCCAGAGGCAAAATTGAGAACGAAATGAAATTTATCTTTACTGTTTCCCTCCCCCAGTCTTCCCACTACATCTTTCTTTGTCCTCCTCTCCATTTTATCACTCCCTCCCCTGTGCTGTTATCTCCATACTTAATTCTTTTACTTTAACCTCTAGTTTTTGGCCTGGCAAAAACTGTATCATTGAAAGGCTTTAAATTCATAGTTACACACAGTATGTGGCTCCATGTGTTCTTGGGCATTTCACCAAGGCCTTTTTTCCAAAGGAAAAGTAAAAATTGGTATCCTAGTCATGGCATGTGAGGCAATTTCATTCTTTGTTTTCTTTTTTTTTTTTTTTTTTTGCTTCAGTATAAGCAGCAGCATCCTCAGCACACTAGCACCGTGCTTCACACGGTTACACAGTATGAATCTGGAGATTTGCCTTACCCTGTAATACTCAATGCCCTGTTTGCCTGTCTACCCCAACAAGCCCATCTCACTAAAATACACCTCTCCAGAGTAGTAGTCTCACAGGGAGGGCTATGATCTATTCTTTGTTCATTTAATCAACTATAAATATCCTTTTGACAATTGGTAATTATGGGTTTCATGGGCAAAGACAACGAATCAGAATTAATAATCAATTAATTAATTAAGAATCATTGAGGCAAGCCATGGGGAAAATACCAGCAATCAGGCATTTGGACACCTCTAAAAACCACACTGTAGTGGTTTTTCTCCTGTGTGTGATGTTTACACATTCCCTGTGCTCAGTGGGGTGAAAAGCATGTTCAAGAAAGACCAGTACCTTTGATGTGAGAGCTGATGAGACCTTTTTAGGGCTGCTTTCCACCTTTGGTGTCTACCTGATCTACTTAAGTGTCACCTATGGTTCTAAGAAGCTGTAGCATGCGTAGTGGCCACACCATTCACTAAATCATTTTGGTAGATGGGTTAAACGAGGATGAGAGTAACCAGGAGTCTCAAATCTGTTGGTGAATTTGGGGGGGGGGCAAGTGTCTACCCCTAGCATGTGAAGACTTCCCTTGGTGGGATGGGTGGATGAGAACAACTCGTTCCATTGGCCATGATGGCAACTGAAGCAGGCACTGCGGAGCACTTAAGAGCTTGGTTAAACATCGATGACACCAGGATCATCTACTGCATCTCAAGCCAACACCAGTCATCCTGACTCTGTCCTACCACTGGACTGTGATGACTCTGGAAGAGAGCGAGGAAGATGGCTTCATGCAACTTTGTCTCATTTGAATCTAAATTATGCATGAAGCAAAAGACATCACACATACCATTTTACCCATCTCAAAGTTCTGTGGAAACAGGCAAGTGATGAAGCAGCAAGTGTAGACACACTGAGCTGTAGCTATAACCCTGCACACAGGTGGCCCAGGCCATAGGGTTGTCTTCTCACTGAAAGCAGCAATGGGATTCATCAGGGCTTGGCATGTATGAGTAATCTTTTAAGAATACCATTGCTCACCTCCTGATGTGAGGAGGGGGCTAGAAAAGGTGCCCTAAAAATTGTTTGCTTACCCAATTCTGGACTGATTAACATGATAGGCAGGGATCCTGTCCTGCAGTCAAAACACAAACACCGAGGGCGGAACCAAGATGGCGGAGTAGAAGCAGGACCTCCCCACATCTCTGGCTTCTACCTTCCCCAAACGATGTAAAAAGGTTACTCTAAACAAACTTTGGAGCTGCAGAACCCACAAAATGACACAGAGAAGCTAACTTCCCTCTGAGGACGGCCCGGTGGGCCAGCAGGAATTGGCCAGAGAAGTGCTTTGGGAGCTGAGCCCAGCCTCACAGAGGCTTTAGCCCCAGGGCAGTCCTGATCAGCCTCAGCAGGAGTGACTCCAGATCAGCAGCAGCTGTGGCCTTTTCCAGATTTATCAACACACAGATGCAAAGGACAAAGTGAGAGGTAAGTGCAGTCTGGACTTTGGGACCAGTAAGTGGGAGTGCATGACTTTTGCCCCCAGGGCGAGAAGCCGCTTAGACGCTGGCACAGCCAGCCAGCACCACGTGGCAGCTTCAGCTCCTGGCCTGCAGAGTGTAGGGGGACCAAACGACCAGTCTGAGGGGTAATCGCTCTTGCTTTAACCTTCTTGGATCTGGATTGCAGTCTAGGGTGGAGGTCCTGGGGTATGTGTCCAGCTTGTCAGAGTGTGTGGAGACCTCAGAGAGGGCACCGATCTAATACCTCTGGCAGCTGAGAAAACTCCAGCGTTTGGGACGAAAGTCCCCACAACTCTTATTGTGAGTGAACTCAGCAGGTATTGCATCCACATAGCAGCCTTGAGTGAAACAGGGTTGACAAATGAAGTCCAGCTTACTGAAGTCAGAGCTGTATACACGTTTTTCTGGAGTGGCTACAGTAAAGGGGAGCACCATGAAACTGGTGTAGGTTTTGCAATGAAAACTAATCTAGTCAACAAGCCTGTATGCCTTCCAAGAGGAGAGAACAACAGGCCCATGACAATGCAATTGCCACTTGCAGGAAAGCGCCACACCATCATCATCAATGCTTATGCTCCCACCATGAATAACCCTGATGAGGTCAAAGAAAAATTTTATGAAGACCTGGAGACCCTTATCATCAATGTGCCAAAAGAGGACAAGTGATTTTAATGCTAGAGTGGACTCAGATTACCAGACATGGCAGGGAGATCTTGGGAATGAAGTTGGAAACAGTAACAGCAATGGTCACTTATACTAAAGACTTGTACATCTTGTGACCTCATCACTAATGCTATTTTCCATTTACCTAAATGCAATAAAATTTAATGGATGTACTCTCATGGCAAACATTGGCATTTAGCAGGCTGTGTGATTGTAAGGAGAAGAGACAGGATCTGAGAGTGACAAAGACAATGTGTGGCACAGATTGCTGGACTGATCATAGACTTATCCTCTTCAACCTAAACATTCACATACAACAAAAGTGGCGATCCCAAGGCAAAATTAATGTCAGAAGAATTAGTGTCAAAATATCAGTGCATTTCTCTGAGTGGGAACAGTTTGTTTCTAACTTGGAAGGAAAATTGAGCAAACACATAGTTGGCAATAGAGGAGCATAGAAGGAATGGACGGCTTTCACATATTTGGAGTACTGCACTGCATTTGCTCATCTGGGTCACAACACTCACAAAGATCAAGGCTGGTTTGATGAAAACTATGGGGAAATTCAAAAGCTGCTAAATGAGAAATGAGAACTCCACAGAGTTTACCAGCAGGATGGTTCATCCATCTCTAAGAAGACAGCATTTAATTCCATCAAAAATAAAATATAAGCAAAACTCATAGAGATGCAGGATTTTTGGCTCAGTAAGAAGGTAGATGAAATTCAATTTTATGATGATAGTAACAATCCAAAGTGCTTTTATGATGTGCTGGAGGCTATTAATTCACCAAAGACTTATGATGCATCTCAAGTATTCAATACTGATGTCACCACATTAATTAGTGATAGGACATAATCCTAGAGAGATGGGTCAAACATTTCCATGGTGTTCTCAACAGATTGTCATCAACCAATGCTGAAGTCACTGACCATTAACCTCAAGCTCTACCAACCCCTCCCTAGTTGACATTCCAACTAAGAGGTTTTGAAAGCCATTAGGCTCCTTTCATTTGGAAAAGCATGTGGTATTGGTTCTATTCCAAATGAAATTTATGGTGGTGGTGGGGGGTGCAATTGTTCATATGAAAGCTGAATTCCCGGTTATATGGCAAGAGGAGGTTATCCCCCAGGTGTTCAAAGATGCTTCTATTCTTCATCTCTATAAAGGTAAAGGGAATAAATTGTCCTGTGACAGTCCCAGGGGTGGGGGTGGGGGGAGGGTTGTCTCTCCCTTAGTCATTACTGGCAAGATTCTTGCCAGAATCCTCCTTAATAGGCTGATCCTTCACCTGGAAGATGGTTATCTACCTGAGAATCAGTGTGGTTTCAGAAAGATCCAAGGCACATTCACAATGGTGTTTGCTGCTTCACAGCACCAGAAGAAATGCCAGGATCAGAACAAAAGTCTATACACCATGTTTATAGATGTTACCAAGGCCTTTGATACTGTTAGTCATGAGGATTTATGGAAAATTATGTTAAAATTTGGCTGCCTGGAGAAGTTCCTCAGTATTGTATGTCAATTTCACAATGGCATATTTGCCCAGTTTCTGGATAATGGAAGATGCTCTTGTGCTTTCCCAATCACCAATGGAATAAAACAAGGTTGGGTGGTTGCTCCCATGCTTTTTAGCATGATGTTTTCAGCCATGTTGTCAAGTGCCTTCAGTGAGGACCAACACAACATCAAGGTCAGCTACCATACTGATGGCAAATTCTTCTATTTGAAAAGGCTATAAGCCAAGACTAAAGTGGAGGGACTGTTGGTGCATGATTTTTTGTTTGCAGATGATTGTGCACTTAATGCACTCTGCAGCTGAGATGCAAAAAATTATGAACTGATTCGCTGCTACTTGTACTTAAGTGGATCTGGAGTTATAACAGGGAAGCAAGTGAATTAAACATCCAGGATGTACTTCCCATCCTGCATTCTACAGGTTGCTGGTAGACATGGGCCTTCAGCAAGTAAACTCACTTTCAGGAGATGAAGGTTCTTCTATAAAATATGCATAATGACACACATGATGCCTACCTTACACCATTCTTGTAAGGGTCAAATATAAAGAGTTAGGAGAGAGAAATTGGATTTACTTGGGTAAATGAGAAGTTCTAGGTGAGAAGCTGGGGAAAGGGAGAAGAAAGGTAAGGAGTGATTTTGATTTCAGATTTGGGGCATAAAATATATGGGAAATTGCCAAGTCAAAAGTCAGGCTGAAAACATAGAATAAAAAATACTGGAGGATTAATATGGCCTTCACTAGCTTCAAATAGTTTGGAGGGAGCTAGAGATACCATACATGATTTTCCCTCTCTCTTTCAGATAAAGCAGTGTCATGGTTGGCTTGTAGCCTTTAGAGGCTCAAGACCCCCTGGCAAGGCAAACTCCTGTCTCTTTTTTTTCTGAAAACTTACTTTCTCTTTCTCTTCTCACTCATCCTTTAACCTCATGGCTGGCAGAACTAGAACTGGAGAAATGTAATCAAATCTACTTGGATCATTTTCTACTATATCTAAGTCTGAATGAACTTATACAGTATTACATTAAGATTAAACTTCTTAATCAAACTACCAAAGGATTACTTTACAGGGGCAGAAAACATGACAATGAAATTATCTGGAGGAAGAAAAGGTGAAGAATCTCAAGGGAAATAATGAAAAAACAAATAGGATGGAAGGAGAGACCTAGCAGGACCAGATGTCAAAGTACACTACAAAATAGTAGTCCTCAAAGCTATTTGAAATTAGTTTAAAAATAGAGGTTTTGGGGCAGCTGGATGGTACAGTGAATAGAACACCATCCTTGGATTCAGGAGGACCTGAATTCAAATCCATTCTCAGACACTTGACTCTTACTAGGTGTGTGACCTTGGGCAAGTCACTTAACCACAATTGCCTTGCTTTCCTCCCTCCAAAAAAAATAGAGGTCTAAAACATATAGAAGTAAACCAACAAAGGAGCAAAGAATTAGATAAATGCAAATCAATGTTCCATTCAAATTAAAACTGCTTCCAATCTGACAGAAATTAGGTTTAGACCAATTTCTCAGACCGTACACCAAGATTAACTACAAATAGATATGTTTTAGGTATAAAAGGTCATTTATAAACAAATTAGAGAAACAGAAAAGAAAATAACTTTCATATTAGTGGATAGGAAAGAGCTCATAAAGGACAGAGAGTATCACAAAAAATAAAAATGGACAATTTTGATTACATAAAATAAAAAAAATTGCACAAAATTAATACACCTAAAACTAGAAAGGACAGTTAACTGGGGGGAGGGGAGGAATTGCAGCAGATTTTTCTGCAAAGTCTCATTGACCTTGAATGAGGTCAAGTGACTTAATTTTATAAGAATAAAATCTATTCCCCAATTGGTAGGAGATGAACAGGCAATTTTCAAAGGTAGAAATCCAAGCTAGGAATAGCTACACTATTAAAATGCTCCAAATCACTAATGATTTGTGAAATATAAAATATAGCATCAGATTCTACCTCACACTCATCAGATTGGCAAAGTTGACCCCCCAAAATGACAAACGTTAGTGGGCTTCAGGAAAACAGTGTCATTAATGCATTATTGATAAAGCTATGAATTGCTACAGCCATTTTGGAAAGCAATTTGGAACTAAATTGTTTTTACCCTTTATCTCAGTAGTAGCCCTACAAAGCCTATAATCCAATGAGATCAACAAAAGAGGAAAAGGACCCACAACTACAAAATATTTATAGCAGCTCTCTTTTGTAGTAACAAACAACTGAAAACTAAAAGGATACATATCATTTGGGGAATAGATGAATAAATGATGGTGCATGTATATAATGGAATACTATTGTGCTGAGGAATTACAAAAAGGATGGTTTTAGGAAAGCCTATGAAGACTTATATGAGCTGAATCAGAGTAGAGTAAGCAAAACCAAAAGAACAAATACATAATAACAACATTGTAAAGACAAACAACTTCGAACAACTTAAAACCTTGATCAAAGCAATGACTAATCATGATTCCAAAGGACTGATAATGAAGCTAACCAGCTGCTGACAATGAATTGATGGATACAAGATACATAATGAAACATACATTTTTTGTATGTAACCAGTGCAGGAACTTGCTTTACTTAATTATGCATATGTGTCACAGAGGTTTGCCATGGGTTTTTTGGTTGTTGGTGTGGATCGCTTGGTTTCCTAAGGAAAGGGGAAAAAGAGAGAAAAAGAAAATGATACTTGTTTGATTAAAAAATATAAACCATGGGGTGGCTAGATGGCACAGTGAATAGAACACGGTCCTGTAGTCAGCAGGACCTGAGTTCAAATCCAGCCTCAGACACTTAACACTTACTAGCTGTGTGACCTTGAGCAAGTCATTTAACCCCAATTGCCCTGCTTTCCCCCCTCAAAAAAAAGCAAAAAATATATACACAAACCAAAAATAATCAAATCCTTGCATGCAGAAGTTATTTTGATAAGTCAGCATATTTGCTTTTTGTGCTAATCTTTATACAAAACAATTATATATTTTAATCTTGTATAATATAAAGCATTTTGTGTTTCCAAAGGCAGGACATAGTACTTAGAATCTAGAAAACCTGAGTTCAAATCCTTAAGACACCAAGTAGCTTCTGTGACCTTAGATAACTCCCCTTCAATTCTTTTGCCTCAAGCTTCTTTATCTGTAAAATGAGGGTATTATATTTGAGGGCCTTTAAACTCTCTATCTTTAAATCTATAAAATATATAGATACATGTGGAGGGGGTTGCACATATACCCAAGAAGAACTGTATATTTTATGATTTATTAGTTTAATTAGATTATTCTTTGTGAAATTTATTTTAGAGTCAACTGATACTACGTTAATTCTTGTCTTTCCTCTGACTGATTAGGGGCCTGACTCAGACAGCTGATTCAAGAAATACTCCCACTTTAGCAATAATCTATTTCTTTTCCATTAAAATATAATTTGTTCCTTTTTTCTTTTTTATTAATGTTCTCTCATACTTATCATGCCCAATGCCTTCTAGTCCTTTTCTCAAAATAATGTATTCTATCATTTGATTTTTGGCCCCTTTCATTCCTTACTCCTAACCACATTTTCAGACATAGTTTTTCACCATCTTGCATGATTGCTGGTTGCCCATTGACTATGCCTCAAGGCCACTATGTGAACAGTACATTTTCTTTTTTTCTACAACACATTTCTTTGATGCCATCCTTTACACTGCTTCTACTATTTGATTCTTTGTTTCTAATGTGTCATAGTGCTCTTATGTTCAACACATTCCTCTTTTCTTTTGTTGATCACCTTCTTTTCTTTTAGCAGTAGTGTTCCATGACTCACAGCCACTGAAAGAATATGTGTTCGAAGACAAGTCTTTGTTCCAGGGAAAGGCTTTAGCTGTTGAAAAGAATTTTACAGTGAAGGAAACATACACCCCCAGGGGACAGTCACAAATAAATACATTGAATTCCCTAGGTTTTGAATGATAACCATTTCAGAAAGAGTCACCTTTAAGCAGGGCCCTACCTAATGCAACATTTCTTTGAATGCAGAGCAAAAAATTGGAATTCCTAGGATTATTTATATGATAAATTGTACCTCTATAGAAGATATTACTGTTGGGAGACTCTAATTGCTGGCAGATAATCTTTTGCTCTCTAAAAGTCAGTATCAATAACATACCAAGGTAATCATAAATCTTCACCTACTGAATAATCAGGGATTAAGTCAGAGTTAGTCTTAGTGTATGGAGTAAAATGGAAAACGTAGTAGATAAATCTACTTAATTGTTCCTGCCCAAGTAAATTACTAGATCTAGAGAAATTTCGACCTATTTCAAGATTATCTCAACTTGAGATTTTATTTTAAAACCAATCTTACCTTTTAGGGCAAAAGTGCTTCAGAAGGTCTTAGACTTGTTGAGTTGTAGGCAATCTAATTAATATGAATGGCCTCTACCTGATACCCAAAACACTGAGGAAGATCTATCTGTTTCACAGCTTATGTTCATTAAATTAATGAGCCATTCTGGAAAGCCAAGTGAGATCAGGAAGTAAGAACATGTCTTCTACTGCTAGCTAGCTTTCAACTTCTGTTATTTACTGAACTTTGGGTCAATGGAGGCTGGAACATGAAATAAGTACTTTCTGTAACTGTTTAAAAGCCACCAAATCCATTAATGTGAATTGCTGAGTGAAGCTGGATGTCCATGATGCTTCATATAACACCAAAAAAAAAAGCATTTCTGTAGGATCAACATAAAAACTACCCCCACAACATACCCACCCCCACACACCAGTCCCCTCTATATACACATCATCAGAGAATTATAGAACTTAGCTAGAAGAGCCTTAGAGACCAACTAGTCCAACTCTATCTTTAAAAATATTACCCCTACAACATGCCTGACTTTGTGGTTATCCAGCTTTTGTTCACTAGCTCCCAAGGCCACCCATTCCACTTCACAATAGCTCTAATTAGGAAGACATTTTTGTTCCTGCAGGAAGGTTTAACCTTTGTTGTTTTTATACAAGTCTCTTGTACTTATTGCCCCTCTTCCATAGCCTATGCTTTCTTTCATACAACTACTCTTCAACAACTTCATAAGATTTTTAGATCTAGCTAAAAAAAATCTATCTAAGGATCATCATAGGATTATAGATGTAAAACTAGAGGGGTCATAGAGACCAACTTTCTCTTGATAGATGAGAAAACTGAGGCACAGAGAATGCCCGAGGCAGGATTTCGATTCAGGTCTTTCTGACTTCTCAGCATTCTATTCATTTCACCACCTAGCAAATTCACTTGAAGATAACTATCATACCTCACCCTCAATATTTTCTTCTCCTAGGGAAAAAAAAATCCATTTCCTTCAACCAATCCTTATTTAGCACAAATTGATCAAGTCCTTTCATCATCCTAAATGCCCTCAACTAGATATTCTCCAGGTTATCAATGACTTTAAAATGTGGTGCCCAGTACTAAGACAATATCCCATGTGTGGTCAGTCCTAGGCAGAGAATAACAGGATTACCAACTCCTCTTCTAAAGCCTCTCCAGGTAGGTTAAGATCACAGTAGCTTACTTGGCTTTTTCATCAAGTTATTAGTTCATAGCCAATTTATAATCCATTTTAAAACCCCCAGATCTTGTTTAAAGAAACTGATCTCTAGCCATACCTCCTACTCCTTCTGAAGTTGATTTTTTAACCTAAATGTAATTTTGAACCTAAATATAATGATAATTAATTTCTTTTTAAAAATCACTTTATTAGATTAAGTCCCATGGCACAGCCTGTCAAAATCTTTTGGGATCCTGTCATTTAAAATATTAGCTATCCCTTATAACATTATGTCATCTGTACACTTGAGAAGAATGCCTTTAGGGAATGTAGGTGGTGCAGTGGATTTACTGACTTCCATATTAAAGGAGCAGAGGGCTTGGAATATGATATTCTGGAAGGCAAAGGAGCTAAGATTACAATTAAGGATCACCTACTCAGTAAAACTGAGTATAATCTTTCATAGGAGGAAATGGGCATTTAATCAAATAGAGGATTTTTAGGCATTCCTGATGAAAAGAACAGAGTCAAATAGAAAATTTCACATTCAAAGATAAGACTCAAGAGAAGCACAAAAAGGTAACCATGAAAGAGTAAGGGAATCAATGTAGTTGAACTGCTTACATTCCTATATGGGAAGATGATATCTATAACTCCTAAGAACTTTATTTATCATCATTATAGCAGTTGAAAGGAGTTAACATAAGCAAAGGGTCTGTGTGTGAATCAATTAGGTTGGAATGATCTCCAAAACAAAATGAAGGGGTGAGAAAGGAGGATGTACTGAGAGAAGAGGGAAAGAAGCAGTAGAATGTGGACATTTTTCTCACATAAAAGAAGCACACAAGAAAAGGTTTTTACAATGGAGGGGAAAATGGGGGGGGGGAATGACTTACTCTCATCAGAATTGACTCAAAGAGGGAAGAATATATATACATATATATACACACACATATATTCTTATATGTGTGCATAACACACACATATATATTCTTATATGTGTGCATAACACACACATGTGTATATATATGCATACACACATATAAATGTTTGTATTATACATACATACATAATGTATTGTATTGTGTATACATAAATCTAACTTGCCCAATAAGAAAATAGGAGGATAACTGAAAGGTGGGAGATGATAAAAGGGAGGGTGGATTAGAAGAGGCAGTGTTTAGAAGCAAAATAGACTTTTGAGGAGGGACAGGATAAAATAGAGAGAGAAAAAGAAACAGGAGAAAATGGGATGGAAGGGAAATACACTGTTAGCAATCATAAGTGTGGATGTGAATGGGATGAGCACCCCTAAAGTGGAAGCAGATAGTGGAGTGGATGAGCGGGTAGTTCAGAGATATGAATTCCAGGCTGAAGTGACCTCCCAAAATGAAGAAGTTTCTGGAGCATGATAGAAAAGTCCAGAGTACAACCTGATGATGTTTCCCTTCATATTTTTCAATGCAAGGTTTTGCTATTCACCTGATCTAGTAGTCCTGTCAAAAAAAGAAATGAGTAGCTTGAGCTACTCTTGATGAGCCAACTCCCCCGAATGACCACTTCCTTTTCTTTATGCTCAATAACTATCTGGTACATTCAGACTTTTGTCAGGAATTATAGTCAAGCATACTGGTTTATAGATAGCCTCCCTTCTCCCTTTTTTTTCAAAATTGGGACAATCTTTGCCCTTCTTCCATCATGTGACTCCCCTCTGATCCTCAATGTTTACTCAAATGTCACTGATAGGGGCACAGTAATCCATAGTATCCAATTCTTTCAATACCCAACAAAGTAAATTATTTGAGTCAGTTGATAAACTCATCAGGGGCAAGTAGGTGCCCTCTCACTATCTCCTAACTATTGTTCTATCAGGTCTCTTCCATCCCTAAGTATAGGGTTCTTCCATTCACCCCAAAACTTTTTATATACCATGCTGAATTTCCGACATTCACTAAACAAAACTGTTCAAGAAGCATTGTGACTTTTTATTACTGAATCATTGAAGTCAATAAAAATTCCCACTGTGATTTTGAAGTGTAGTTGATGGTGATCTGCTCATTTTTCTTTGATGAATTATTGATTAGAAACAAATTCACTTGGGAATCATAGGCTCATAGGATTTGGAAGTGAAAGAGACACTAGAGGTCATCTAGTCGAGCTATCCTATTTTTTTAAATGAGAAAATAAAGCTTCAGAGATGTTGAATGCCACTTAAATATATGTTGTGAAAACAATCTGTAAGTGCTGAAAGTCATAGACTACATCTATGTAATCAAATACTTTTCCAAGAACCTTGTTGGACTACAAGTGGTCAATTGGACCCAAGAGTTGCCTAGCTAGTCATGGTTCCTAAATTGTTTCCACAAAGGGTCTGTTGGAATTAGTTAATAACATGTCACCAATGCATTCCCAGTTCCCCAATTCTGTAACCACCTCCATAGAGAAAATGAATTGCAGGATTATTAGAAACAAAGTTTAAGGAGGGAGAGAGATTTTTATAAGTAAAGATGAATCTATCGATCAATCAACAAGCATTCATTAAGTACTTGCAATGTGCCAAGAACTGTGCTAAGCAATGGGGATGCAATATAAGGAATGAAATAACCTTGAAATTAAAGAGGTATCTATTAATTGGGAAATGGCTGAATAATTTAGGATATATGAATATGATGGAACACCATGGTGCCATAGGAAATGACAAAAGGGATAATTTCATAAAAATCTATGGACTTACGAGAACTGATGCAGAACCAAGAGAACAATTTACACAATAACAACAATGTAAAATGGTTTACCATTGAAAGATTTAAGATCTCTAATCAGAACAATGGCCAACCATGATTCCAGAGAGCTAATGATGAAACATGTCACTGAGGCTCTTGACAGACAGATAATGGACTCATGATGCTGAAAGAAATACACGTTTCAATATGACAAAAGTAGGAAATTGTGTTGCTTGACACTGCTTACTTGTTATGCAAGAGTTTTGTTTTACTTTTTATTTAAGTAAGGGGGGAGGTAGAAGGGAGAGAGATAAATGCTCATTAATTTTTTAAAAGAAATTTAATTTTAAAAATAATTAAATTATTCCTATTCTCAAAGAGCTGACATTCTTCTTTGATCTGGGAGTTATGGATATTGGCTATGATATTTCCACGAGTTTTCATTTTGGGTACCTTTCAAAAGATGATGGGTGAATTCTTTCCATTTTGACTTTGTCCTCTGGTTCCAAGAATCTTGGCAGTTTTCTTTTATGGTTATTTTCAAACATAATGTCTCAACTCCCAGGTAGTCTAATGATCCTTAAGTTATTTCTCTTCAATATGTTTTCCAGGCCAGTTGTTTTTGTTGAGATATTTCATTTCTCCTCCTCCTCCTTTCTTTTCCTCTTCTTCTTCTTCTTCCTCTTCTTCCTCTTCCTCCTCCTCCTCCTCTTCTTCTTCTTCTTCTTCTTCTTCTTCTTCTTCTTCTTCTTCTTCCTCTAAGTCTTTTAATGTCTCATAGAGTCAGCATCTATTTAGTCAATACTAATTTTCAAGGAGTTATTTTCTGGGGTAAGGTTTTATACTTCTTGTTCTAAACTGTTCATTCTCTTTTCAAATCTGTCTTCCATAGTTCTTACTTGGTTTTTTTAAAACTCTTGCTTTAAATCTTCCAGAAATTCTGGTTGGATTTCTGTCCAAATCGCATTTTAATTTGAGATTTTGCTTGTAGATGTTTGTGAGTCATTCTTTTCTTCTGTGTTTATGTCTTGAACTTCTCTGTCACCATAATCGCTCTTTATAGTGAGATTCCTTTTTATTTGTTTGTTCATTTTTCCAGCCCATTTCTTGACTTGACTTTTATGTTAATACTGGGCTCTGTTCACTTCTGGGGGGAATGTCTAACCTAACCTTCCATCTGCTTGTATCCTTCTGCTGCTTTCACAACTTAAGTTTTCAGTGATCCCAATGTGAGGTAATCCTGAATGAAGTCTGCTCACTGCCTTCCTGGTCTGTGTTCTGCCAAGTTCTGACCTGGGCTTAGGTCTATCAACTTTTCATTGGTTAGGAATTTCAGCAGACTACTCAGTTGCATTCAATCATTATTCACCTGCTGGTATACTCTGCAGGTTAAAAGTGACAGAACTGCAAGATCCTCTTTGGTCTGGGACTTGTTCCATGGCTATTCCACTATAGGCTTCCATCCTGGGATATAGCCAAGAAACGAATCCCTACTCTGCTCCTGGGATCAGAGCCATACTACTATTGTTTGCTTCTAGAACTTGTTCCTTGATCAGTAGGCATTTAGGGCCCTACCAGTGACCATTCCTCTAGAACCATTCCTCTCCACCCCACATCTGTGTCCTGGAACTGGGCAGTGGGTAAAAGACCTTCCAAATGGCATCCATTCCTGTATTATGCTCAAGTTCAAGGATTCCTTGGGATCTCTTCGCACCTAAAGCCCTGTTCCCTGTTGTCAGCAGGCATCACTGTACATCTCCCTGAACCTCCTTGTTTTGGAAAAATGATTCACCATGACTTTTTCTTGCATTTCTCCATCAGAATCCAATCTGATGCACTTTATAGATGTTTGAAGAAGGTTTATCAAGTAATTTAGACTGTACTGCTTCCTCTTACTCCTCCATCTCAACTTCTCCCAATAGATGACATTTGAACAAAGAAGACAACTACATTTATTAATATGTACAGAATAAATACAAATCAATATAGGGGAAGTAAGCATAAGTTAGTTTGGGAGGGAAAACACTAATAATTGGGGAATGAGGGTGTAGTTTCAAGAAAGAATTTATGCAAAAGTTTGTGTTTGAACTGTATCTTGAAGGAAGGAAATGGGTTTATGGGGCAGAGGTGAGATGACTGTGTATGCCATGAATCAGTGATGGCCCATGCAAAGGAAGAGAAAAGACAGATATCTTGTTGGGTGGTAGGAACAGAGACAGGGCAAAGTTGGCAGATTAGCTGTGCTGGCAGGGGAAAAATGTTCAGGGAGGCTAAAAAGATAGATTGGGTTTAGGTTGTGAAGACTTTTGAAAGCTAGCCAGGGGATTTTCATTTTATATTCTATATAATCATGACAAAATATATCATTATAATATATATTATGTGTATATTATAATGTAATTATAACATATAATTATATGTTATATTGCCTAAAGGCAATAGGGACCCAGTAGAATGTATTGAGTAGGAAAAGTAACGTGTATATAATTGAGCTTAAGGAAAATCACTGACAGCAATGTAAAGGATGGGCTAGTGTTCTGGAAATTTTGAGGCAGGGTGAACAATTAGGAGGCCTTTCAATAATCTAGACAAGAAGTAATGGGGCAGCTGGATGGCACAGTGTATAGGATACCAGCCCTGAAGTCAGGAAGAGCTGAGTTCAAAGTAGCCTCAGACACTAGTTGTGTGACTCTAGGCAAGTCACTTAACCCCAATTACAAAGAGAGAGAGAGACAGACAGACAGACAGAGAAAAGAAATAATAAGTTATTGAAATAAGGTAGTAGGTACATGAATAGAGACAAAGGGTCAGATGCAAGAGATTTTAGGGAAAAATTATAAGATTTGGCAATTTAAATGATATAAGGGATAAGGAAGTTGAGGTTAATACTATACAGTAATGGGAAAGTTTGAAAAAGGGTTCAGTTTGGGGGAAAAGATAACCTATTTTAGAAATAAAGCAAGAATCCAGAGCACTACTAGAAGTACAAACTATTACAACCATTCCTTGAATACTAGACTAGTCCTCAATGAAAAAAGCTTCCAAAGTTACTCTTCTCAATAGGAATAGACCCTATCCCACATATATTACACAACTTTCCAATGAGAGAATGCTGGGGGCTTCAATGAAAGCATTAATTTCCCCATTTTCTGGGACTTTTGGATTGCTGCTCTAAGGATATGTGCATTGTATATCACCCAGGGAACCCTCAGCAATCACAGATGCAATGGAATGCAAACACAGAGTAAAACCCTTTGCTGATGCCATTTTGGTGACAGAGAAATGTTAGATTTTTATTCTGTAGTATAGACTTCAAGATTAGAATGTTTCAAGGACCACGTTACTAATATGTGTATATATACAAATACAATATGCTACATGTAATTGTGTGGTGAATGTGTCCATGTGCTCATTTCCTATCATGGAGAATTATTTTTATTATAACCTTTAACATATATACACATAGATATATGTATGTGTATATATGTATGTGTATGTGTGTACATATATATGTGTTGTGGGTATGTGTTATGTGTGTATGTGTATATATGTATATATGTGCATTTTGCATATATATGTATATATAATTTGTAAATGCCAACTAAAACAAATCCACATTCATTAGTATCTCTTCTTCCCAAATGGCATTCAGTTTAATAAATAAGAGTGGTGAAATTTGCTTCTCCCATTGCCACATTAAATACATTTTAGTTTGCAAGTCACTTTCTTTTGTTCTTTCTCAAATTTGCTGCAATCTCTAGTTCAGTCAGTCTTTCAGCTAACGAATCTTTCCTGGTGTGACTACAAACAATGGTCCATGTTTCTAATTAATTGTCTAGTAGTTGTCCGTTAGCAGCTGAATTGAATTCCTCCAAATCCCATGACTTCCTAGAGTTAGCTAAATTACTATTGGCTCCCAAGCTTGCCTCTTCAACCCCCCAGGGAAAACTATAGGTATGCATTGAGCAACAGGCTTATTTTTAATGAAGCATATGACAGAAATAGAAAAATTTCAGCAAGTAACAAGATATATTTCAATAAGGATGACCTCAGACTTGCAAATAGAATCCAAAGATATAATATAAGCTACAGAAATTTTAACTAACCACACTGCAAGTTGGTACAATGTACACTTCTTAATTCTCCTTCTTCGTAGTCATCTCTTTTTTCATCTTTCTATTCCCCATATCAGTAGCCCAGGGGAACATTGACTTATGATGCCCACAGAAATAGATATCATTAGGAAACAAATTTATAAAGGAACTGTAAAGGGGAAAACATATTAGTAAATCTATTTTTAAACCCACTTCTTGACTTTCAGTAGATCAACACAATCATTTGGGTGATCTAGGTTTTTAATGTAGTAGAACTCATATTTGGATTTAGGGAAATAGGGGTTTAAACCCCACTTCAAGTTCTTGCTAGTATAGTGTCAATATGATATTCACAGTGCCTATGGAAGCTAGGAATATGCCAGAGTAATTCTGAATCACAAAATATAACAGATTCTCCACATAGAAAACAGAACCAAAACATTTATTCAAACACCAGAAAGCCAAATCCCAACACCAGAAGCCAAATCCATCATAGCAACAAATAAATCTATACACGATAACCATGTAAGGGGCACCACCATCCTCAAGCCTTCCCCCTGCTGGGGTCTTCCCACAAAAAACATTCACAAATCACTGTCTTCTCTCTCCCTCAGCTCTAACTCCTCTGACCAACTTCCTCTGGGCTCCACTCCACCCTTTCTGCTTCACCCATTCAGCAAGCTCCTCCTACCACAGGCTTCATGTGATTCAGGCTTCCATGTGACTTAGGCTTCCATGGGACTTAAGCAGGTCACATGGGTATATTGATAGATGGGAAAGATCTTCCCATTCAGCAAAAATACATTAACAATACAACTAGCTATGGCACCCTAGGTAAATCCCTTAATCTCTCTAAACCTCAATCTATTTATCTGAAAAATGAAGATTATGGAAACATCTACCTAAGAAGATTCTTATGAGACTCAAAGGAAATAATACATATGAAGTGCTTGGCAAACTTCAAAGCATTATATAATAATAATAATAATAATTATTATTGTCATTATTTACTTATATACTTATTGATACCTATGAAATAGGACATTTCCAAAAGCTACTATGACAGGGTGTCTGAAGTTTATGTGGCATAACTCAATGGATAATTGAGTTTATTAGATAAACATCCAGCAAGAGGAACAGGCAGGGGATTTAGCCTTAGGGGTACTTAAAAAACCTTTGGTTCAAAGACTTTCTCCTTGTCTTCTTGACAGGTCAACTAAGAAAATCAGTCCCTTCCCTACCCTGGTGTAATGTTATAAAATGTAGAATTAAATTCATTGTTTCCTCCCTATTTTACAATCCAATACAAAATGACCTTCAGTACTAAACCTACTTTCTTGTGGGTTTGAGAGGACAACTAAATTTGCCAAAAAATCATTTAATAAACTCTCTCAAGATAGACTTATGAATAAGGAAAGTAGCCTGAGTGATATTGCTTTGAAGTACATTCATTGGTAATTGTATCTTTGCCAAGAAAACCCTAATCGGGGTCACAACTGAAACTACTGAACAGTGACAACAAAAGGAGAGCATGGATTTGAGGACTGATGTCAACCTGAAGAGAATATTTAATAGTGTGTTATCTAGGGCCTATTCTCTACCCTATCCTAGTCAACATTTTTATCAGTGTGATGTATAAAAAGTTCTAGAGACATGGTTTCTGGGTAACTAATCATATCATATAACTATTAAAAGGGGTCAGTGGCACTCCTTGAATGCCAAAGACCCCTCATGGAACCCACTCAACACTTATTTGCCCGTGGAAGAGCAAATATTCCTGAGTGTGGCAATCAACTCTGATTGGTTAACAATTAATGAGAAGAATGAATATTATAATGAGAAGTGGACCTATTCTAGGGAGGAGCTAGGGATTGTGTTTCTGAATATGTCTTTTACTTCCAGACCACCCCCAACCTTGGGTAATATAGGCTAAGAATTTTTCCCCACTCCAAACTGACTAGAACACAATGGACTAGAGTTCACCTTAGATTAAGTTCTTTGTAAGGTTTCCTAGTTGGGTGGGGCAATAACTCCAAGATTTCATCTCACCATCTGCCCCTCCAAACGAGAAAGGGGAAAAAATCCCATATCTACCCAATATTTGGATGTTGCAAGTTTCTGCCTCTGGAATTAATTACCTCCCATTTACATGCATATCTCTTAGACTGCACAGTTGTTTGCATATTGTCTTTACCATTAGAAACGAATCCCTCAGATCTGTTGTTGTTGTTCACTTATCTCCAACTCTTCTGTGACCGATTTGGGGTTCTCTTGGAAAACATACCGGGGTGGTTTTCCATTTCCTTCTCCTGCTCATTTTATAGAGGAGGACTCAAGGCAAACATGGTTAAATGATTTGCCCAGGGCCACACAACAAAAGAGTGTCTAAGACCAGATTTGAACTCAAGGCTTCCTGACTTCAAGCCTGCCATGCTACCATACCACCTCACTTCCCATTAAAATGAAGAAGATGCCAGGGATCAAAGCCACAGCCAAGCATGTGGTCTACCACTGAGCAACATCCCCAGCCTCTCCCTCAAATTTACTTTGTATTAATTTTTCATATATTTATTTATGCATATACCTGTTGTCTCCTCTAAAATAATATGAGCTCCTTGACAAGGACTTTTTTCATTTTTGTCTTCATGTTCCCAGCACCTTGTCTAGTACCTGGTACACAGTAGGTACTTAATAAATGCTTGTTGATTTAGGGAAATAGCATAGTAAGAAAAATAGCAATGAACCATTTCTCATAAAACTGGGGCACACTCTCCCAAAAATAGATACCTTCAATGGAAAATGGGGACATGAATAAGGAAACCATTTAGAGAGACACAGATATAGGAAACACAAGTGACTGGGGTAAGATGGCAGTAGTATACATCTGTAGAGACAAATCATAATACCTACAGATGTTTTGGGGGGCAGGAAGAAGTGAAAAGGTATTTATGTATATTTTAAAAGTAGCATTAATGCCTTGTGGTTTTATATCACATTCATTCTGAATGAATTCCCTCCCTTTTCCCACTGTCTTCCCTTGTACCAAAGATTTTTTGTTTTTGATTCTTAAGTTTGGTAAAACTATTGGATGCACTGATTTTGATGGCATATGTAATATTACAGAATCATAGAATCTGAGCACGGGAAGGGACCTAAGCAGCCATCTTGTCCAATCCATGGCCAAAAGGAATCCCCACTATGATATACCTCATATGTTATCTAGCCTTTTCTTGAAAACCTCCAGAGAGGGAGAACCCATCACTTCTTGAGGTAATTTAGCACAGTCCTTAGCATAGGGTCTAACACATAGTAGGCACATAAAAATAATTTTGCTTGATAGAGGGAGACAGCCCACTACCCTCTTACATGGCTCTAATTGTTGGGAAATTTTTCCTGAGATCTGGCCTACATTTGCCACCTCTTTATCACTTCCTCCCATTTCTCCTGGTTCTGCCTTATGGAGTCAAACAGAACAAGTCTATTCCTTCTTCCATATAGCAGCTCTCGATGATAAAAATTCCATTGTCTTTAGAGTCAAAAGACCTGGATTCATGTCTTGCCTCTGACACTTACTAATCCTGTGACCTCAGTCAAGTCACTTAACCCATCTGAGCCTCAGTTTCTCATCTTTAAAATGAAGGGTTTGTGATAGATTTCCTATAAAATTCCTTTTAGCTTTAAATCTATGAACCTACAAGCTAAATAAAACACTTGAAGAGTACCATCAGGTCCTCCACGAATCTTACTTTCTCCAAGCCCCAGTCTAAAGAAATAAGTTATATTTTCTCATGTCTTCTCCAGGGAAAAGTTTGTTCATTTGTATTTACATCCGTTAATGTCTTCTGGAGATAGAATCCTTCTGCCTCTCAGGGTCCTGCTTCCTGATGAGATTGCCTGGCATCTTAGTCTGGGCCTGTGAGTGGGGCATGCAGTTACTACTGGGCATGGCTATTTGCCAATTTTGACTGGGTTTGCTGCTGTTTGTCCTTGTTCTGCTAGTCCCAGGAGTCAGTGTTGTTCGCTGACAGGTTTTGCTCCACTAAGGTTGTGCTATTTCCAGCTTCATCTTCAATTTTCAGCTCTTTCCCATAAGAAAAATAGTGTTAGCTTAAAGTTAGCTTAAAGTTCAGGCTTTTTTCTGTAAGCTTTTCTTTTTTTTAAGAAAGGCAAAGTCCTCAAACTCCTCAGCCTGAGAAGAGTTAAATAGAAAACAAACCTGGCAGCATTTCCCCCAATAAAGAGGACCTACCTGTCCTCAGAGCCTTGGCTAAAATGATATTTCCAGTTTAGAAGGAGATTCCTCATCCAAGGAGCCAAGCTAATAGCTAACATTTATATAGCACTTTAAGATGTGCAAAACACTTTATGTATATATGTATACACACACATGGTCACACGTACATACATACACACAGACACATATATCATCTCATATATGCTCACAATAACTCTGTGAGTTTGGTACAATGATTATTATCATTTTACAGAAGAGGAAACTGAGACTGAGAGACCATGTGACTTGCCTAGGATCACACAGATAGAAAGAGGCTGAGGCAGGTTTCTAACCCAGGACTTCTCAATTCCAAGGCCAAGGATCTCTTCACCATGCCACTCTACTGCCTAGGGAGCTCACTGGAACAGAGAACAATGCCAGCTAATTAGTACCTCTGTCCTTAAATCTGTTTTTTAAGCCTCTACTTGCTGCTCACCAAAAGAAGAAATTCTGTCAAAAGCGTCATTCTAACATGATGAGAAATTCCTTATAAATCCTTGCTTGATTTCTTCATGGGCTTTCTCTACCCACAAACCTGTTTGGGGGATGGCTAGGTGACAAAATGGACAGAGCCATGGGCTTATAGTCAAGAAGTCTTGAGTTCAAATCTGGCCTCTGAGATGAGCTATGTGACCCCAGAAAAATCACTTAATCTTCATCTACCTCAGTTTCCTCATCTGTAAAATGGGTTGCGATGACCAAATGGGATAATATTTATAAAATACTAAATACAGTGTATGACATGATGCAGGCACTTAATAAATGCTTATTTTCTTCTTTCAAAGAAACCCCAAAAAGATAGAATGTCCTTAATCCCCTGCAATTTCCAGAAATCCCAAACCAGCTTTGATCTGCCATGCAGATGAATCTGAGCAAGCACAAAAGCTAAGCTAAAGACAGAAGAAGGTCCTCCTGCTCCATTCTTGCCTTTAATATGCGTATGTAGGCAGCAATAAGCCAACTTACGTGAATCACTCTGGAAAAGAAAATTTGGTAGAAGTTAGAGGGAGGCAAATTTCTGCAAAATAAAAGAGCTTTCTGATCGTTGAGCTATCCTCAAAGAAAATGATCTGCTCCATAAATTCCCCATCCCTGCGTGTCTCTAAGCAGATACCACAGACCAGGATGTTGTCATGGGCATTCTACCTGCTGTTGCTATTCATTTATTTCAGTCATGTCCACCTCTTCAAGGTCCCATTTGGGGTTTTCTTGGCAAAGATGCTCAAATGGTTTACCATTTCCTTTCCCAGTTTGTTTTACAGATGAGGGTTAACTCACTTGCCCAGGATTACACAGCTAGTAAGTGTCTGAATCCAGATTTGAACTCAGGTCCTTCTGACTCCAGAGCCAACACTCTATCCACTATGCCACCTAGCTGCCTTGGTTACTCCACATAGGGTGAAAGTAAAGAGTAAACTACTTCTAAGGTTCTAGGACCAATAAGCCACTGTACCTTAAAGAATATTAAAGGGTAAAGTTAGAAGACCCACTTCAGTCTTCAAAAGATTCTAACTCCCTCAGATCTCCGTCAGTGTGAAAAGGAACTTGGATTTTTTAGCTGGCTGGTTATACATTCACCCACTCTGGCTCTGACTTCTGACTCATCCTTTCTTTCTGCCATTCTGCTTACTCCCTCCCAGGTTTCTCAGTCTGGCACTCTTCTGGCCTACTGAGATCTCTATGCCAGGGGCTTGTGTCTGGGAATCTATTGTTCATCCTGCTGATTTTGTTGCATTGTACTCCATCCCTCTCTTGCTCTGGCTGGATTTCCCAGGATTTTGCCTCTGTCTATGTCCTCTCCAGTATTCTTTGAACCACAGCTGTGTTCAGGTCACCCATCACTGGCCCAGATGAAGGCCAAGGCTGTTGTGGGCTTTAAGCCAGCTGGAGTAATTCCAGTTAACTCTGTCACACAATCTCACTTGTCAATCAAGCAACCAACAAATATTTATTATGCATATACTATGTGCCAAGCACTGACATCTTTTAACACTGAGATTCTATGATTTTGTGAAAAAACAGAAGATACCCACTGAGAAATGCCTAACAATCGGCTTCATCATGTGTGGCAGCAAACTATTAAACTCCCAAGGAGCTAATCCTTAGGATGGCACAGGATGGGAGAATACCAATGACTTTTAAAACCATGCTTGTTCCTGCAGGTTCTCCATACCAGGCACTCCATGAAAGCTGTCAGAAAAGACAGCTGCAGAAGGCAGTCGTGACTTTGCCCTGCTGGGGGTCCCTTGAAGCAACAGACATTCTTGACCAGGTCGAAGCTATGGATTGTTTTTGTTAGATAAACTCCTTGTTCATCAAAATGCCCTCAGCAGCTGCAGTAGCTCATCGGTGCATGTTAAGAAAAATCTTTGTAGAGGGTGATTGACAGGAGAAAAAGGGGAAATAGTGTAGTGGGCAGAGATGCAGGAAAATTTTGACATTTCCCAAATTACTGAGTAATCAGCTCTCTGATCCAAATACCATTTGATCTTCCCTTAAAATCGTTGTAGTAAAACCTAGCAGGGAGTTCAATCTTCTCGATGAAGGACTTTTTCTCTTACACTAAATCTTAAAGGAAGTCCCATGTGCTTTATAACAGTCCCCACAAAAGGGGAAAATGTTAGATTCCTTGGTTTGCAATGTTCTTTGTGAATTACCAAGTTCAATTTAACATTATAGTTATTTGACTGTGTCTACTCTGTTACTAGACTATCAGTCTCCCAAAGCTCTACTGGCTCCCTATTGCCTCTAGGATTAAAAAAAAGAAAAAAAAATTACAATCTTTGGCATTTAATGCTCTGCATAGCCTAGCTCTAGGTTTCCTTTCTAGACTTATACATTCATACACACTACACTTCATGCACAACAGCCTTCTTCCTAAAGGGTGGCACTCCATCTCCCATCCCTATGTTTTTGCAGATTGTTCCCCATGCCTAGAATGTACTCCCTCTTCACCTCCACTAGGCAGCAAGGTGGTACAATGGATAGAGCACTAGCCCTGGAGAGAGGAGGACCTGAGTTCAAATCTGACCTCAGACACTAGCCGTGTGATCCTGGACAAGTCACTTAATACTACTTGCCTCAGTTTCCTCATCTGTAAAATGAGCTGGAGAAGGAAATCCCAAACCATTCCAGTACCTTTATGAAGAAAACCCCAGATAGGGTGGTGGAGAGTTGGACATGACTGAAATCGCTCAACAATTTACTTCCACCTCTTCACATTCCTAGTTTCCTTCAAAATTTAGCTGCCATATTCTACATGGAACTTTTCCTGATCTCCCAACTGTTAGTGCCACCTCCCTCATAATTACTGTATATTAGTAAACATACATATACAACATATATTATATATACCATATGTTAGTATGTATATTCATGTATGTAGTATGTATTTATAAATTTAGATAGGATTCTTATATATGTACATAATATTTCCTCAAAAGAATGTAAGTTCCTTGAAACAAGGGTTCATTTTGTTTTTTTGTTTGTTTGTTTTTAATTTTTATCCTTGGGATCTCCAGTACCTGGCATATAGTAGGCATTTAATAAATGCTTATTGAATAAATGAATGATTAAACAAGAGCCCCATGGGGGCAGGGATCATTTCTTATTCAATCTACTGAATATAATTATGTGAGAAAAAATGTTTATCAGTTGAATTAAATTAAGGAAGTGGTGTGGTATGGTGAAAAGAATCCAAAGGGCTCTGAGGCTGGAGGATCTAGGAATGAACCCCACTTCTGATGCTTACCCATATACCATTGGGCAAGATACATCGTTTCCCTGGACTTTCGTTTCCTCATCTGGAAAAGACAGAATTAGATCAGATGATAATATTCATATACCAATTTGAGATTTACAAAGTGTTTTACACATTATTTCATATGGTCCTCACAACCACCCTGTGAAGTAGATGCTACTATCCTCATTTTGCAGATGACAAAACAGGCTGATGACTTGTCCAAGGTCTCCTGGTTAGTAAGTGTCTGAGGCAGAATCATCTCTGATGGTCCTTCCCATTATGCTCATGATATTGTTGCAGGAAAATTACCCACTGGCATTTCACATATGTAGGCTGGGCTGGTTGTTTTCCCTAAAATTTATTTAAACTGTCCAGGGGACTTAAGGGTCAGACAGTGGATGCAGCTTCCTGATAGCCTGAGCATAAAATGACACAAGGAATTCCAAAGAGTCCCTGGGCTTGATCTCCAGGTCACTATGGGCAGCACAGAGGGAGGAATGCTGAGGTCTAATGAATCAACTATGTCCTTTCTGCTGAATATCTCTTCTTTCCCCCTGCTGTGGATAAGTAAACCTAATAGTTAACGATTATATGAGCTATGAGGGTCTCAATTCATTCTAATTTCACACCTTGGGTTGGAGTCTGACCTGCTCAGCCCTGGTCCATTCTACATCCTTTGATCCTATAACTGAATGGGCAGCTAGGTAGCACAGTGGATAGAGCATTGAGCCTGGAGTTAGGAAGACCTGAGCTCAAACCTGGCCTCAGACACTTACTCCTGCATGGCCCCTGGCAAATGGCTTAGCCTCTGTTTGCCTCAGTCTCCTCTGTAAAGTTGGGATAGTAATAGCACCTACCACCCAGGGTTGTTGAGAGGATAAAATGAGACAATAATTGTAAAGTGATCAGTACCTGCTACATAATAAGTACTACATAAATGTTAACTATTGTAATAATGATTATTATTATAACCCTCCTATTTATATAGCAATGACTTCTAAAGGGGCTCACCCTTTAGTTCCAAAAGGGCCAGGCAAAAGAAAAATTAAACTTCAGTGAAAAAAATTGCTCTGAAAAGCTCAGAAAAGAAAAAAACAACTTTCACGAAGTAATAACAGGAGAGGCAAAACAAGAACATTAAAAGACCATCGAATTGTATTAGCAGGAGTCCCAAATGCAAGGAAATGCAGATAAGAATCATACCTCCATGGGATGGAGTGCAGCAGGAAGCCATTAAGGAGAAGGATGTGGCGATTTTCTGGCGATTTACTCCTTCACCGAGTCTGTCTTACAATTTTAATGCTATTTTAATGTTGCACTTACTCTGAATTTCTTAAAATAAAATTTTATTTAGTTATCACCTTTCAAAGTAACCGCTGTAATTAAAGAAAACCATACATTTAATTAAGGATTGTGGAACGACAGCAGCCACCTGTGTAATGTTCATGTTTAACACTATAGTTACGTGGAATTATTTTGTAAAATAACCTTTTAAAACTGGGATTTAAAATGCATTTGCATTGAACATCATTTGGACATCCTACTCACCGGGGCTCCTTTTATTTCTGCTAAAGAACTGAAACATCTACATGATTGCCAGACAATTGGTTATGAAAAATTCTGTCATCAAACCATTTGCAGTGACACTACACCAGAATGGCAATGGTCTATATCTGCTGAGATGATTTGACTACTAACAAGTTTGGGCTCCTTTGAGGGGTACACAGAACCATTCCTCAGGGAAAAGGGGAGAGCCTTGGCAGGGGATCCTCAGTCACACCAAAAGAAGGTGAGTCTAGTGGTGCAATGGATAGAGCACTGGTCCCCAGAGTTAGGAGGATCTGAGTTCAAATCTGGTCTCAGACACTTGACACTAGCTGTGTGACCCTGGGCAAGTCCCCTAACCCCAATTGCCTCAAAAGAAAAAAGAAAAAGAAGTTAAGTTTGAAGGCACAAGTCTCATTGCCGGTCAATTCCATTAGGATCTGCTTGCCCTAACTCTATGCTGCTTGCCTCCACAGCCTTGGATAGAAAACACTGGTAATGATTTCATGAATATTTCCTGTGGAATAGACATACAACCTGGGACATATATCCTGGTGATCTTCATATGGAAAAAAAAAACATTATCAGAGGATCTAAGTTCAAATCCTGTCTTGGAAACTTACTATCTATGTGACTGTGAACAAGTCACTTAATCTCCATGGGCCTGTTTCCTCATCTGTAAAATGAGAGAATTGGGCTAGGTGGCTGCCAGGTCCCTTCTAGCTTAAGGTCTATGATGCTATAATTCTCAGTTAATGAAACACCATGTGGTATCACAGAAAACTAAACTAAAAGGACAGGAACGCAAGACCCACACAGGTAACTGAGACCACGTCTTCTTGCATAGATGTCTTTCCCTTCCTATTCTCTTTTGCATTCACACAAAACTTCACTCTACCATTACAGAACAGCATTGCTTTAGACTTGGAGTCAGGCAGACCTGGCTCCAAATCTGATCTCTGATGTTTACTCCCTATGTGATCCTGGGCAAACCATTTAACTGTGCTAAGCCTCATTTTCCTGTTCTGGAAAATATGAGATAATAATAATATGTACTTTACAGGGTCATTCTGAAACTCAAATGAGATAAAATATATAAAACTTTAATATAGCTAAAAATGTTATTTAGATATAAGCGATTATCTTTATTACCATTATTAACATCAGTGACTTATTACCACCTAAGTCTGTTTTTAAATAGCCTGTGATTACTTACCACTAGTGGTGTGCTGGAGCCAGTTTATACAGGCTCACAAGAGCTGATTGTTAAATGTTCACTGTGAGCATTTACCTCAGAAATTGGCAAATACTACAAATCAGTGCTTGATTTATTATTTTGTTGATTGTTTAGATTTAAGAAAATGAGTGAGAAAAATGTTCATAATAAAGATTAAAAGTGTATCATGTATAGATTTCCCCCTCCACCGGAAAGCTTGTTGTTTATCAAATCCTTGCTTATCACCTTGCAGAAGCTCTATGTGCCACTTCCCAGAATCAGTGACGGTACATGCCCCTCCCCTCTTTATGTAGTACAGTCATCTCCGACTTCCCTTCTCTGACTGCTGCCAACAGTTTCACACGTGTTGACCTCTTGAGGGACTCTGAAAGCTCCAATCCTGCTGAGCAGGGCAAGGTGGCTTCAGCCTGGCCCCTACCCTATGCAGTCGATTTGCTGAGTGCCTCAAGGGTCTCCCTTATAAGACACCAGTCCAGTGAACGTGACAGCAGTATGATCACAAGACTCCCATGTGTTGCTATATGAGTTGCTGAGAAAACCTAAGGAAAGCCCCTCTCTAAAGAGCAGTATTATTGTGAGGAAATGTATGGAGAGTGCTTTGTGAACTGCAAAGTGCTATGGAAATGGTAGTTATTATTCTCAAAAGCTTGAAAATGTCCATTTGTTCAGGAGCTCTGCTGAGTTTATAGTATAATAGTAATATAATCATAATAATGACAATGCCTTTACCACTGTGGTGGCTTGTAATGACAAGGAGACCTCTAAAAATGGGCTGGATTTTTAACTCTTTGGAGCATTTAGGCCTCTGAAGGCAAGCCGCTGGCCCGGATGACCTGGGAGAGCTGTGGACAATCCCAGCATCCTCTGATCCTTTGCCCATCCTGCCATCCTTGGGATGTGTTGATTTTGCAGATCTTCCCATTTCACAAGGTGGCCTCACTTAATATACTCCAATAAAATGCATTTGCATCCACACTCTGAGTGGTTAAACATCTGCTGGATTTCCACCCCAGTGGGGCGAGAAGGGATGCCTGGCTAGATAGGGTCTCGCAGATCAAGTGACTAGAATTAGTGATGGCTACCTGGGCTGATGACTATCATCGTAAGCCCCTCCACTCTTTGGAACACCTATAATTATTCAAAAAACACAGAACTGAGCCACTAGAACATTCCACTGCTTGGTTTACAGAGCTCAGTCCTCACATGCAGATAAGATAGATAATTGTTTCCTCTGGCACCTGCTTTTTATGGCCATTGCATTTAGCTCATTCCCTGCCTCCCATTAAGGAAATTGAGGGGCAAAGGTCACACAGTTTAGGATGCACAGCCTGCTGATCTATTCTCAAGGAAAATTAGCCACTAGGAAATGGCTAAGGAAAACAATTGGAGGAGGTGACCTGTATGAGACCTCTTTTTAATGCCACCATCCTCCTTGCTCCCATTCTTTTTTTTTTTTTGCGAGCGGAAGGCAGGGCAATTGACTTGCCCAAGGTCACACAACTGTAAGTGTCAAGTTTCTGAGACCAGATTTGAATTAAGTTCCTCCTGATTCCAGGGCCCATGTTCTATTTACTGTGCCACCTAGCTGTCCCCTCCTCCCATTCTTAACCCAAGGGGCTCAGGGCTTTTGTGATGCTTCCCAAAGTCTTCCCTGGGAATTACTCATGATGCTAACTTGAGTCTAAGGAGACTCAATACTTCACAGGATCAATCTAGAGCTGAACCACTGAGTCCAAACATCTTGTTTTACAGATGAAGCCCAGGGAGTTCAAAAGACTTGCCCAAGGTCACATGGGTAGCATCAGAATCAGGATTTGAACACAGGTCCTCTGATTCCAAAGATAGTGATCTTTCTACACATCTTTCTACACTTGCACCTAGGAATCCTGAGTTTTCAAAATGCATAAATGTCTGGGAAAAACATGCACATAGTTGTGAATTTGTCATTTTTTTTCACTTTTCCAAATCTACTGAGATCACATGCAGAATGCATAGAACTGGTACAACATCATAGTCTTTGCAAAATTTGGAGTCCAGCTGATGGACTATCAGACTCAGAGTGAAGAGAGCCCAGAATTCGAATCCTACCATCTCCCTCTAACCTCTGCTAGATATGAGACCTCGGGCAAGACCCTTAGAGTAGGCAATGTGTTTCAGTGGAAAGAGCACTAGATTTAGAGTCAGAGAACCTTGGTTCTCTCGTCCATTTAATGCCTTTGTGATTTTAGACAAGCCATCTCTTGGGCTGCTGGTTCACCTCTGTAAAATTAGAGAAGATTAGACTAGACGAATTCTGAGGTTGCTTCCAGCTCTAAATCTGATTCTATGATGACTTCTATAAACCTCAGTTTCTTCATCTGTAAAATGAGGATAGTCACACCCATGGCACGTAACTCTAGGATTTTGATGGTACTCAAATGAGAAGAGCAATAAACTCCAAGGTCCTATATGAATAGCAGATATTATTGTTATTATTTCCTTGGTTGTTTCTGGACAAGGAATCACTCAGGGGCCAGAGCTCTTTTTAAAAACAAATAGCAGAGGATCTGTTCAATTACCTGATTTTTTTTTTGCATTCAGAGCCCTAATTATCCAAGAGACTGACTGTAAAGCAGTCATCACTTCTTTGCAGCCTTCTTAACTCACTTACTTTTCTAAGGAGTCACTAAGCACGAGTTTAAATAAAGGCAGCAGGGTCTGTCTGCCTTCCGTCTCTCCTCACACCACTACATTCTGCACACGGCCACCAGATTAATCTTCCTTACGTATCCCTCTCACATCATTCTTCTTAAGACTGAGGCATTTGGATTAACTCCAAACACCTCAATCTGGTCACTGAGGTCATCTGTCACCTATCCCCACTGTACCACTCATTAGTCTCCAGGCAGAGCTCTCCACTCAAAGCAGGCCAGTCTCTTCTCTATTCTGGACACACACTACTGACACACACACATACACTGTTGTCACCCCAGCCTCATGGCTCACAGTATGTGGCTGCCTGCTTCTGGAATACCTTCTGGTCTCTTCAGACCCTATTCTAATTCTACCTATCACTTAAACCCCACTTCAAGTTCCTCCTTCCTCTATGGAGCCTTTCCTAATAGATTCAGCCCTAGAGATCCCTTCATTTTCCAAAGTCCCATAGAATACATTGTCTATAGCTCACACAGTTGGTCCTTTGTCATGAATGGGGTGACTGTAACGTAACGAAAGCAGTTTTCTTGTGTGGTTCATATTGATCATAATTTGAGGATGGGGGGCACACCTTCTTTTTCATCCCTGGTAGCATATACTGGAATGGCAAAGTATGTTAGGAGAGGCGAGGTATGTCCTGTGGGCATGGGACATATTATCACCAGAAGAGCAGGACCTGAATGAAAACTGATTGTTGTAAAATTTTAATAGCCAAGCTTAGCCCCAAAGACGAGGTATGATGAGAGGCCCCTGCCTTCTTCTTTATGGAAACGGAGAAGTACGGGCATGGAGACCTGCAGTAACAGTAACATCGGCTTCTTCATTATGAAGGGTAGCTCTCTATGAAACAGAGGGAGGGAATTATTAGAAAATGTAGGTGATATAGAAACAAAGTCCATGAATACATTTTTTAAAGCTCTGGAATTGAATCTGAAATGCTGCACTTACTAGCTATGTGACCTTGGCAAATCTCTTAGCCTTTCTAAGCCTCGGTGAGATAATGAATGTAAAACTCTTTGCAAATCTAAACACTAGTCATTAGTATTATTATTATCATCATCATTATTAATTTTCTTATTTATAATATCAGGGTAATGATGCTTTTTGTATTTGCTGTACAACATTATTATAAAGATCAAAAGAACTACAGCCTGAAAAAGCATTTTGTGATAAGTAAAGCATTAAACAAAGGTAAGTTATGAGTAATAGCTGTGAATACATCAATATTTTGGCTTTCTCAGAAACAGTGACAGAAGTATGTCTTCTGGATCTCTCTAATATTTTTGTGGTAACTTCCTTTGTGATATCCATTTGAGTACCAGGATAAAGAATCTGTCATTCTCATCCCAATTCTTTCTTCTTTCTCCACCTCCCTCCTAGGGCAGGGGTGGGGAAACATGTGGCCTTCTAGGCCCTCAAGTGCAACCTTTTGACTGAATCCAAACTTCACAGAACAAAAACCTTTAATAAAAAGATCTGTTCTGTAAAACTTGGATTCAGGCAAAAGGAGCACCAAAGGTCAAAAGACCTGCATCCATGCCCTAGGGCTGCCCTTGGGCACACTCTCAGGCTGAGTTTGCACACATGCAGCAGAACTGAAGCTGACTAAAATCCAATTCACCAAAGATTCCAGGGCTCACAGATCTTCTACCATTCACACAGCTACACAGGTGAAGGTGACCTAGGTTTTCTTTTTACAGGTTTAGATTTGCACTGATCGGGCTTCCTTTAAGGCTCAGCAATACACTTCTGTTTGGCCTTCAAAGCCCTTCATAATCTGTCCCCATCTTACTTTTTCAGTCTTCTTACAAATTAGTCCCCAGTGTATTCATTGATCCCGTAACGATGGCCTACTGGCTGTTCCATGAACAAGACACTCTATGTCTCTTGGTTCCAGGCATTTTCTCTGATTGTCCCCCATGCCTGAAACATTCTTCCTCCTCTGCTTTGACAGCTGACCTCCCTAGCTTCCTTTAAGTCATCGCTGAAGTCCCATCTTTTACTTGAAGCCTTTCTCTGACCCTTCTTAATTCCAGTGTCTTCCTTCTGCTAATTATTTCCTATTTATCTTGTATGTAGCTTGCTTCATAAATCTTTGTTTGCATGTTGTCTCCCCCATTAGATTGTAAGCTCCTTGAAGGCAAGGACTGTCCTTTGCCTCTTTTTGCATCCCCAGAGTTGGTATAGTGCCTAGCACATAATAGGAACACAATAAATGTTTATCAATTGATTGATTGATTAGGTATGCTATCATCAGGTGGTCTGGGCTGAGGCCTCATAAGCCATGTAGAAAATCTTTCCATAGGCAGAAATAACTGAGCCTCAGAACAGACCACACATTCTAGTCAGTTATGGATATGATTTGCTTTCACATAAAATGTAGTACTTTGTTTAATAAAGCATAATTATGACTTGAGACTAGCTTGCATAGTGGTCAGTGCACTGGCCTGAAAACAAGAAGGCTTGGTTTTAAGGCTTGACGCTACCACAGAGCCTAGCCTATGTGACCATCAACAAGTCACAGCTTCTCAGTGGCCTCGGCAACTCTCCCAACACTAGAAGTCCCAGAAAACATACTAGATGGCATTGGTACAGGAACTTTGTCCCCAGGAGCTCCCCTACTCAAATAAAGCCACAAGTCTAATTTAAAAATAAACAAAAACACATTACTTATATGGGAATTTCTCCATTCTGAATTGTAAAGAAACACCCAGTCCTCTCTGATCTTACTTCACATACTTATATAGACCAAAACCAAGAGGTTTGCATAATCCTTATGCAGATTATAGGGATGAAAGGTATAGGTAAGAGAGAAGAAGATTTCTATGCTTCTTCTTCACCAGAATCACGCGGACTCTCCTGTCTGTGGGCTGAGGGAATAAGGAATGGGTAAGTAGACAGTTTTCTTCCTCTTGTATGAATTCAGTATGATAACCAGAACTAGACTACATTTTACTGAACAGTGATAAAAAACACTACAGAGTATTTCCTCTCCAATGGATTTCTAAAATGTTTTTACATTGAAAAAGAAGGGGAAAAATCAGGAAATTTTACCTAGAAGATATACTTTGGACCATGAATTTTGCAGCAAGATTGCTCATTTAACATGAGCAAAACCCCTGGATGGTAAAGACTGTTAAACAGTGCAACAGTCTGCTGGAAGAGGTCATGGAAACACTGATGAATCTGTGATCTCACCCCGCACATGGGTGCTTGCTATCCAGTGGTAGAGATGCCAAACCCCCTTCATGCCTCCTCATTCTCCATGTTCTCCAGTAATCCTCCACAGGAGGGCAGAAGAGTTCTCTCCCCCAACCTGCTCAGTGTCTTCCTCTTCACTTCTTTACATTTCAAACACACCAGAGGAACACACAGGCTCTCCTTCTACCAGACTATTTTCTTTCCCACTCACATGTCTTTCTGATGATGTCCTCATGTCACTTCTCCCGCATCATTCTGTCTTAGTAGTATATTGAAGCTTGTTCATATCAACCATGTAGGGAAGGATTGCAGCAGTTTTAATTCTTTGGAGATTGTGGACATTATTTTTCAGTCACATAGCATCACTCTCAGTCAGTCAATAAACATTTATTAAGTGCCTACTATGTGCTAGGCATGTAGAGCTGGGGATACAAAAAGAGGCAAAGAAGATTCCCTGCCCTCAAGGAACTCACAGCCTAATTGGAGAGACAATGTATAAATAAATATATAGCAATAAGCTACACACAGGATACACAGGGAATGATTAAAAAGAGAATTTAGAGGGGTTTTGAAAAGGTTTCCTGTAGAATGAAGGATTTTAGTTGGGATGTAAAGGAAATCAGGGAAGTCAGTAGGCAGAAAGGAGGAGGGAGAACATTCCAGGCATGGGGACGGCCAGAGAGAATGCCCAGGGCTGAGAGATTGAGTGTCTTATTTATGGAATAGCCAGGAGGCCAGTATCACTGGAACAAAGAGTATGTATTGGGGAATAAGGTGTAAGAAGATTGGAAAAGTAGTAGGGGGGACTAGGTTATGTAGGGCTTTGAATGCCCAACAGAGGACTTTATATTTGATACTAGAGGTGATAGGGAGTCAGTGGTGTTTATTGAATAGGGAGTGACATGGTTAGACCTGAACTTTAGAAAAATCACTTTGGTGGGTGAATGAAGGATGGATTGGAGTAAGGAGAGACTTGGAGCAGGCAGACCCTCCCCTCCCAAGCAGGCTACGACCCCAGTCCAGGCATGAAGCAATGAGGGCCTGCACCGGACTAGTGGCAGTGTCAGAGGAGAGAAAGGGTATATTTGACAGCTGTTACCAATGCAAAATCAACAGACCACTGGAAGAATAGTATTGATTGCATTTTTTGGTTTATTTTTTAATGGGTCTTTGTTTCGGGGAGAAACTCAAGGTTATTAAAACATTGCACACTTTTCCAAAGTCTATCCAGTGCACTCTATTCTGCCTGTTAACTTCCAACCCCAGTTCATTATGCATTCTTATTAGTGTGCTAAGATGCAGGTACTGACAGAACAGTTCTGCAGGTTGTCTACCCAACCGGAAAAAGAAAATTCTGAATCCACCCATTGTTATTTTTTGTGTGGATAATTACGTCTTTAAGAATACAAGAAGAGGGGGCAGCACGCAGTGAATAAAGAGCCTGCCTCGGAGTTGGGAGGACCCGAGTTCGGTTCCAGCTTTGGACACTTAACACCCACACAAAAACACTAGCCATGTAACCTTGGGCAAGTTACTTAACCCCAACTGCCCTCCAAAAGGCAAAAAAAAAAAAATTTAAATATGGGGCGGCCAGGTAGCACAGCGAGTGAGAGCACCAGCGGGAGAGTCAGGATGACCTGGGATCGAATCCGGGCTCAGACACTTAGCACCCACCCAGAAACACCTGTCCAGGTAACCTTCAGCAAGTTACTTAACCCCAATTGCTTAGGGGAGGCCAGGTGGCCCCCGTACTCAGAGTCGGGATGACCTGGGATAGAATCTGGGCTCAGATAGCACCACACCCAGAAATAACTGGTTGTGTAACCTTGAGCAAGTTACTTAACCCCAATTGCTTAAAAAAAAAAAAAGAATACAAGAAGAATAAAAATTTTAAACAAACCTCCAACTGCGCTGCACAGCTTGGGAGCAATTCTGCCTAGAGGAAGCAGATAGCTATCTGACCTCTGAGGTCTCTTGCAGTACAAGGAATCTTCAGGCAAGGAAGCTCCAGTGTTAGAGTTGTGTTTTCAGTTGAGAACAGTTTTACCCATAAATGATATAGTGAGTGGCCCTATAGTCTGGGGAAAGTCCCAACTGTCCCAAAGTATCTCCTCTACTTAAATATTATAATGCCTGAAATTCTACCATTCGAAATCCATTCCTTTGGGCTAAGCTCTAAATTGTCTCCTCTCCCTGTGGTTGGGTTTCCTTTTAAAATTCCTGAAATATGCTTCAGAGGGCTAACACATTGAGCAATCAGTCCATCTTTCAGTCAATACTGCTAAGTAATTCCTATGTAGCAGACACTATACTAAACACTGGCTAAAAAGACAAAAGGAAAATGCCTACCCTCAAGGAAACTTATGTTTTAAAAGACAAGAAGACATACATGGATGCATATGTATGTGTTATGTATACATCTGTAGTCATCTGTATGTGTGGGCATCTATGCCTATGTGTACATATATTGTATGTGTGCATAATAATACTAGTAATTCCTTAAATTTACATAGTGATGTTAATTCATTTGATCCTCACAACCATCCTAGGGGTAAGTATTATAATTATAACCCATTTTACAAACAAGGCAAGTGAGTCACAGAGAGATTAGATTAAGTGATTTGCTCGCTTCCAGCTAGACAGAGTAAGGGGCAGGATTTGAATTCTAGCCATTGGACCACCTAGTTGCCTCATACAAAGCAAACATAAGGTAACCTTGGGTGGGAAGGCGCTAGCCATTGGGGTTGGAAAAGAACACTAGAAAAAGCCTCATTCCAAAGGAAATGCTTGAGTTGAGATTGGAAAGAAACCAGGGATTTCAAGAGGTAAGGAGAGGAAAGAGTTAAAGGAGGGAGTCACAGAAAGGCACGATCAATTATTATGCATGAAGAGGAGTAAATAAGTCATTATGTGGCTGGACTATAGAGTCTCTTGGAACAATGTGGAAGAAGGCTGGAAAAGTAGGAATGGGTGAAGTTGTGAGGAGCCGTAAATGCCAAACAGAGGAGTTTATATTCTAAGAAGTCACTAAAGTTCATTTAGTTGGAGATGGGAGAGAGGACAGTTGATATAATCCAGCTATTTGGAGGATGAATTGAAGTAGGAAGAGATGTGAGGCAAGGAAACAAATTAGGAGACCATTGGAAAAGCACAAGAGAGCCTCTGTGACAACTTGCACTGAGGCATTACTCATCCTTGTCTTTGAGGAGGACCAATGATATTATGGGTGATATCTAGACTCCCACATGAACTGGGTTTAACTGAGGCAGAATTGCACAAAGTCTTTAGCCTCACTCTCTCGTCCAGTCATTAAGGTCCAGTGGAAAAACAAAAATCGAGATGACTGGCCATCCATGGCCCAGCATGTGATGGACGACCCTGGCCCCTTTGACATCTGATCAAGCTCTAAGTGTTCCACCACATCTGCTTCAGCCACCCTCCTCATTCTTATTGTTCTTATCCACCCATTCTGGCACAGAAGGACTCCACATGCCTCAGGTAGATGCCCCCCAACTCACCAATGTGTTTGCGGCCTGTCAATCACCCTAAACCCGGTGGAGCCCATCTGCAAAGGTTTTGCCATACTGTAGCCTCTGTACATGCCACAGCTTCTTGGAGTCATGGGTGAGAACTGAGCAATAATTAGACAACAAAAGTGGATGAACAGTGCTGAAAAGGGCTCAGCAAGCCCTCGTACCAGAGGTGCCAGTCTTCCCTGAACACCCCATACACTTTGTACTAGGGTAGTGGACAAATGAGTGGAGGGAAGGGGATAAATTTGAAAGATGTTGTGTAGGTAGAAATTAAAAACTAATTGAAGCTGTGGGATATGCAAGGGTGAGTAATTGAGAATAACACCAAGCTTATGAACATGGGTGACCAAAAGAATGGTGAAGTTCTGTAATGGTAATGGGCTGGGAAGATCTTCCATTCCCCTTGTATTGGCAAGCAAACCGGTACTTAGCACTTAGTTCCAAGTTCATAATTGTGTCAGGTATTAAGACCCAGAACTTGTGAATCCCAAAGTGGGATGAAGTTGCTGACATAATAGGAAGAGGTGGGGCAGGTATATAAGGAGAGGCCCAGGCTGGAGAGAAAACAGATTTGGAGAACAGGACTTGTGGTGGCAGCCAGAACTTTTGCTGAGAATTTCTGCCAAGAACTGCTGGGAGCAGGAGTGAGAAGAGGAGGGTCTTTACCTGAGGGAGCCTGTTTTGTTTTTAAGGCTTGGGAATAATGCAGTTGTTTGCTGCATTGACCATGTGCACCAACTTTGTGGTCACTGTAATGACTCTGACTTTCTGGTTTGGGGGCTCAGTTTTCTGGTATTTGAATAAAGGCTTTGGTTCTGTCCTCCATGTGGAGAGCCTGTTACATTTTGTGATTCACAACTATACCTGCAAATTCATAACCACCGTGGGCATTGTGAATACTGCATTGTTGTTACAAGCCCTCAATAGAAAAAAGGAAGTTAAGAAGTGGCGTTGGTTTACCGGTGGGAGAGGTAGGTAATGAGTTCTCTTTTGGACTTGTTCAGTTTGAGATACCTATGGCCAACCAGTTCAGTATATCCATTAGGAAGCTGATTAAGTGGAACTATAATTCAGAAGTGAGACTGAGTAGATATACAGATATGGGAATCATCTTCAAAGAAGTGGTCAATGAACTCATGGAAGCTAATGAGGTCACCAAGTGAGAGAATATAGGGACACAGGACCGCTCAGCAGGGCATGCCCACATCAGAGAAGGTGCTGTGCTCTATGAGCAAAGCAGAATTGAAATAGCTCAAAGGAAACACAGGATGTACAAATAAGAATTCACCCTGAATGTTCACGTGACCTATTTGTGCCCGACCTGGAGTAGAACATTCTGAGCTCGTATTGCCTGATCAGTCATAGTGGGACACACTGAAACCTGACTCTGGCATAGTGATGTCATTTTGTTCCTCTTCAAACAATCATAGAGAGAAAGGAGTGAAGGGCCCAGGACAGAGAATGATATGGATGATGATTCAGGAAAGAAGGCTGAGGAGTAGCGAAGGCAGAAGGAGAACACAACAGAAAGGTAGGGAGAGAACAGAGAGGGCATACTGGAGGAGAGTGTGGTCAGTGACGCCAAATGTTGACAGGAAGTTGAGAAAGTTGAGGAATGAGAAAAGGCCATTCATTGGATTTGGCAATTATGAGATCATGGGTCACTCTGTAGAGAAGTTTCAGTTAAATGAAATGGCTGGAAGTCAGATTGCAGAGAAGCTGAGGAATACGTGAGACAAGAAGTAGAGGTGCTGAGGGGATAGGAGTACTACATGTCAAATTTTTAATACTTGGGATAGTAGAAAGGGCTGGGAATCCATAGACCTGGGTTCTAACCCCAGGTTTACTATTTATTGGCAAAATGACCTTGAGTAAGTCATTCGATTTTTCTAATTCTTGGTTTATTTATCAAATGAGAAGAATAATGCCTGTCCTGTCTAGCTTGAGAAGCAGAATGATATTGTACATAGAAAGCTACCTTTTGAGTCAGGAAGGTCTGGATACAAACCCTACCTCTAAAACATAAGGTGATATGACCTTGGAAAAGTCAGACTCTCAGTCCTCTCAGTTCTCTAAGAGTGTAGGGCAGCTAGGTGGTGCCATAGTGCACAGAGCACCTGACCTGGAGTCAGGAAGACTCATCGTCCTGAGTTCATATGTGGCCTCAGATCTTACTAGCTGTGTGACCCTGGGCAAGTCACATAAACCTGTTTGCCTCAATTTCCTCATCTGGAAAATAATCTGGAAAAGTAATGGCAAATCACTCCAGTATTTCTGCCAACAAAACCCCAAAAGGGGTCATAAAGAGTTGGACACAACTAAAAAGACTGAGCAACCACAACAATTAAGTTGTAGAGAAGGTGCTGGCCTACATCAAGAGGAAGTTTCCTCATCTAAGAGTTCCATAGATCTATGAAATCATAAGTCTCTAGTCCTCTGTACTTCACAGAGTTGTTATGAGGATCCAACAAGATAACATGCATAAGTGTTTTCATGGGCTATATAGGAGGTACAATGGACAGAAATCCAGGTGTCTGGAGTCAAGAAGACTTGAGTTCAAATCTGGCCTCAGACATTAGCTGTGTGACCCTGGGCAAGTCATTTAACCCTATTTGTCTCAATTTCCTCATCTGTAAAATGAGCTGGAGAAGGAAATGGCACACTACTTCAGTGTCTTTGCCAAGAAAATTCCAAATGGGATCACAAAGAGTCAGACACTATTGAACAACAACCAAAAAAAAGTATTTTCATAAGGATCAGATTTATAAAGTCATATATCATACATTGTACACATTATAAAAGTTGTGCAGCTTTCTTTTGTAAGCAATGTTGTGTGGTGCAGAGTACAGGGTTTGGAGTCACAGGACCATAGTTCAAATCCCAGCTTTTCAACTTCATTCCTGAGTGACTTTTAGAATTATTTCCCCTTTCTGGGTCTCAGTTTCTTTAGTGGTAAGATGAATTGGTTGGGTCATATGATCCTTAAGGTCCCTTCTGGATCTAAAGATATGATCCTATAAAGCATTTCAAAGTTTACAAATCACATTCCTCAAAACAACCATAGAGGTCTGGTTTTGTTTATAAAATGTTTTCTTCCAAACAACTCTGTGAGCTTAATAGCACAATAGTTATTGTCTCCATTTTACAGACAGTGAAACTAAAACTCAGAGAGATAAAATTATTTTTCTGATATTCAAGAGCTGGTAAAAATAGAATTGAGCTTAAAACCAGTACCATCTGACTTCAACCTCAGAGCCTTCATTTGCCAATAATAACAACTGTTAATAATAATAGAAAACATTTATGCAGCATTTTCAAGTTTTCATAGCATTTTATGTAGGGGATTTTATTTGGACTCACAACTCCATGAGATAACAGATTACAGCTATGAATAATCCTATTGTACATATCTAGTCAATATGAGGTAAAATTTGAACCTAAGTTTTCCTGAGGTCACTCTATCCACTATCCCATGCTGCCTTTGGCATACTGCATTTCCTCATGGTACCATAATACTATTGCAGGATACAAACCTAAGGTACTGCTGTTATCATTATTACTATTATTAATTTTATCTACAGATCTGGGAGATCCTGGAAGCTTCCTGGGTGAGAAAGCCCAGAAGGAGGAAATAGGGGCCCAAAAGACAAACTTGGCCTACTCCACACCAAAATATTTTCGAAGAAAGGAAAAGTTTAAGTTAGTCAACAGCATGCCAGTACATGGATATTTTGGCACCTCCCATGGATATTTTGGCAGCCTCAGTCTGTAGTAACTGGATGTTTGGCCATCAGTGAAAAAAGTACCTGGATGATTAACTGAATTTCTAATGTCTCACATGAATATTTCTGAAACATAGAGATATAACCCAAATCTGCATTCAAAACACAAATGGTACTAGAAGGAAAACAAAAAACTAGGGGGAAATGTATAGCAAATTTATCTAATAAAGGCCTCATTTCTCAACTATAGAGAGGACTGAGTGAAATATTTAAGAGTATGAGTCATTCCCCAAAGGACAAATAGTCAAAGGATATGAAAAAGCAGTTTACTGAAGAAGTAATCAAAATTATCTATAGTTATATGGAAAAAAGTGCTCTAAATCACTATTGATTAGAGAAATGTAAATTAAAACAACTCTGAGATAACACCTCATACCCATTGGTTAATATGAGAGAAAAGAAAAATGACAAATGTTGGAGGGGATATGGAAAACTTGGGACACTAATGCACTGTTAGTGGAGTTGTGAACTGATCCAACCATTCTGGAGAACAATTTGAAACTATGCCCAAAGGGCTACAAAAATGTGCATATCCTTTGACCCAGCAATACAACTACTAGGTGTGTATCCCAAAAAGATTTTTTTAAAGGAAAAGGAACTATATGTACAAAAATATTCATAGCATCTCTTTTTGTGGTGACAAAGAATTGGAAATAGAGGGGATGCCCATTAATTGGAGAATGGCTATATGATTATGATGAAATACTGTTGCACTATAAGAAATTATGAGCAGGATGTTTTCAGAAAACCCAGACAGACTTAGATTAACTGATGCTAAGTGAAATGAGCAGAACCAGGACAATGTAATACACAGTAACAACAATATTGTACCATGATCTGCTGTGATAGCTATTCTCAGTAATACAATGATCTAAGGCAATTTCAAAGGACTTATGATGAAAAATGCCATCCACTTCCAGAGAAGAACTAATGGAGTCTGAATGCAGATCAAAGCATGCTCTTTTTTATTTATTTTTCTTGGGTTGGCTTTTTTTTAGCTGTTTTCTTTTGAAACATGGCATATAGGTAGATAGATGATAGGTAGGTAGGTTAGGTAGGTTGATAGATAGATAGATAGATAGATGAGAGAGAGAGAGAGAGAGAGAGAGAGAGAGAGAGATAAAGGAACATAAACTCTTAAGAAAAATGTAAATGTTAATGCACTTCTCATTGACCCCAGATGAGGATATTAACTTCCAACAGAACCAAGAAGACACAAGTAAAAGGATTATATTACAACTTTAAATTTAAAATTAATAAAAATATCAGGGCCACTAAATTTTTACCACTTTCCTTATCAGCATGTTGATAGATGGATGACTTCAAGGATAGGTCTGTGACTATGCCAATTTCCATGCAAATATAATGAAATTACAAGAGAAATGTACATGAGACAGGTACATTGTGGTCAGGACCAAGTATGAAGACCAGTGATGAATAGTAAGGCAAGAGATTTCAAAAAGTGTCTTGATAGCAGGCAAGGGAACAAAGATGGAGATAGAAAAGATCAGAAGGAGGAGATGAGAAAGAAAAATGAGGAAAGCAACATGGGTGACTAAAGAGAAAGTGGAGAGATATAGATCAGAAGGAAGAAGAAAAATAGTCCAAGAAGGGGAAGAAGGGAAAAAAAGAGAAGTGAAGAACAAAAAGAAACACAGATAGAAAGGATATTCATAGAGAAATTTAGAAAAAATAATAGTAGTCAAAAAAGGAAAGGGATAATAGGAGGGAGGCAGGGATGAGAAAGGAGAAGTGAGGGAAGAATGGAGAGATAGTAGAAGAGAAGAATAAGCTGATGAGACAGAGTTTGCTACTTTGATTCTGAAAGAGAATGTCAAGAATAATGTAAGTTGCTTCAGGGAAGAGACTGTTTGCACTTTTTCTTGGTATACCCAGCCTAGAAAGGTGCCTTACTTAATAATAGGAACATAATAACCATTTGTTGATTTGAACTGTTGAGTAGAGAAAGAAATGATTGCAGTGCTTGGTGCACAGTAGCTACTACATAAATCATGATTGAAATGAATTATCAGGGTTGCTATTTTGTACTCACATTCCCAACCTGGAGTCCTTTTGTCTGAGAAGAACCTAACTCCCACAAGTTGGGCAATTAGATGACCTCATGCTTCACTCTTCCCTCAAATAATAATTTTCAGACCCTTTGGTAAATAGCAGACAAGATCTGATATTTGACTAAACATAGTGCTAATGTGCCATAGAAATTCCAAACAAATTTCTAATATTCCTGGTATCAAATGAAGATGAGGAAGATTTTTTAATCATTATGCCTGATTTTACTGCAGAGTGTATGGTGGACAGCCAGTTATTGTTTATAGTGTGACATTGTTTCTTACAGTGCAGTAAGATTCGATTATGAACTTTATAGTTAAAAGCAGAAAAGCAGAAATATTAAATGCATCTTTACAGATCCTAATGAAATAAAAATATATATTTAATAAGAAACCAAGGAAACAGATTAAAAATTAATTGGGGACTAAATAACCTAATCACAAAGATTGAGTGGGTTAAAGAACAAGTCATAGAAATTATAAACAGTTTTATTAAAGAGAATGATAATGATGAGACAACATAACAAAACATATGGGATACAGCAAAAGCAGTAATCAGAAGAAAATTTATATCTCTAAATATTTACATCAATAAAAGAGGGGGGGGAAACCAGATTAGTGAATTTGGTACACAATTAAAAAAAAGAACAAGAAAGAGGACAAATTTAAAATCCTTAATTAAACACCAAATTGGAAATCCTAAAAATTAAAGGTGAGATTAATAAAATTGAAGTAATAAAACCATTGAATTAATAAATAAAACTAGGAGTTGATTTTGTAATAAACAAATAGAATAAATAAACCATTGGTTAATATGATTTTAAAAGAGAAGAAAACCAAGTCACTGTATCCAGAAGGAAAAGGGTGAATATACCACTAAAGAAGGTTAAATCAAAGCAATTATTAGGACTTATTTTGCCCAATTACATGCAAATAAATTTAACAGTTTAAATGAAATGGAAGAATACTTACAAAAATATAAAATGCCTAGATTAACAGAAGAGGAAATGGAATATCTAAATAAAACTGTTTTAGAAAAAGAAATTGAACAGGTCATATATTAACTTCCCAAGAAAAAAATCATCAGAACCAGATGGATTTACAAGTGAATTCTATGAAACATTTAAAGTTAACCAATTAGAATACAAAATAAATTATTTAGAATATAGGCAAAGAAATTATCCTACCAAACTCCTTTTATGAAACAAATATGATACTAATATCTCAACTGCGAAGAGCAAAAACAGAGAAAGAAAATCATAAACCAATTTAACTCATGAATATAACAGCAAAAGTCCTAAATAAAATACTAGCTAGGGGACTGAAACAATATATTACAAAGATTATACATGGTGATCAAGTAGCATTTATGCCAGGAATATAGGAGTGATTTAACATAAGGAAAACTATAGTAACAAAACAATAGTAAAAGTAACAAAAGTCACATGATTATATCAATAGATGCAGAATTCCTATTAAAAACACTTGAAAACATAGGTATAAATGGTTTTTCCCTAAAATGATAAACATCTAAGTAAAATAATATAAGCAAGCATTATTTTTAATGAGGATGAGCCAGAAGCCTTCCCAATAAGGTGGGATTGAAACAAGGTTGCTTATTATCACAAACGTGATTTAACATTGTATTAGATATACTAGCAATAACAATAAGAGAAGAAAAAGAAATTGAAGGAATCAGAATGAACAACGAGGTAATAAAACTATCTCTTTTACAGACAATATGATGGTACACTTGGAAAATCCTAGAGATTCAACTAAAAAGTGATAGAAAAGTAGCAGGATATAAAATAAACTCATATAAATCATCAGCATTTCTACATATCACCAACAAAACTAAGCAAGAAGAGATAGTAAAAGATACCCCATTTAAAATAATCATAGATAACATAAAATACCTGGAAATATACTTTCCAAAACAAACTCAGGATCTACATGAACATAATTATAAGACACTTCTTTATACGAATAAAGGCACATTTAAAGAATGAGAGAAATATTAATTGTTCATGAGTGGGCAGAGCCAATGAATTAAAAATTATAATTCTGCTTAAACTGATCCATTCATTCAATACCATCCCAATTAAATTTCAAAAAAATCATTTTACTGAGCTAAAAGTCATAATAAAATTTATTTTGAAGAACAGAAGGTCAATTATACCAAAGGAATTAATGGAAAAAGTGTAAAGAAAGGAGATTTTGCAGTACCAGATTGCAAACTGCATTATAAAGCTATAATTATCAAAACTATCAGTGCTGGCTAAGAAATAAAAAGGTAGGTCGATGGAACAGAGTAGACATATGATTCACAGTGGTAAATTTCATGATAGCATTGTGTTTGACAAAATGTAAAAATTTAAGCTTATGGGATAAGAATTCATTATTTTGGAAAAGTTGGGAAAACTAGCAAAAATTGGTTGTAGATCAATATCTTACATCACTTACTAAGATAAAGTAAAAATGGATACATAACCTAGATATAGAGGGATATGTTATAAGTAAATTAGAAGAACATGAAACATATTATCTATCAGACTTATGAATAGAAAAATTTATGAAAAAACAAGAGAGAATAACCATTGTAAAATGGATAATTTTGGTTACATTAAATTAAAAGGTTTGTTTTTTTTGTACAAATAAAGTCAATGTAGGCAAGATTAGAAGGAAAACAAAATTTGGGAGTTTTTATAGTTGATTTTTTTCCAGATAAAGGCCTTAAATCTCCAATATATAAAGAACTTTGTTAAATTTGTAATATGAGTCATTCCCTAACTGATAAATGGTCAAAGGATATGAACAGACAATTTCCAGAAGATCCCAAGCTTCAGGGATTCTGTACAGCTGTTTTCAGAGATACTTCTAGGGGCCCATAAGTTTTCAGTTCTTCCAAGGCAGCAAGATCTAAGGCAAACCTGCACAACATATAGCCCACAGGCTGCTTGCAGCCTACCAAAGAATTTTGGGTGGCCTGTGAAAAATATAGGTTTGCCACTACACACTATCCTATTTGTCACATAATCCATGGCAACCAACCATCATCAGTCTGTCTCTAGTCTAATCTCTCAGCAGCCTGAAGAAGTTTAGCCTATTTTAATTTTGGCCCCTACCTACTGCTGAGTTGTGCAAGTCTGCTCTAAGGAGATGTGTATTTACTACTCTCCTGGACTGTGCATGACCACAAGCACTCTTTTCTTACCCCAAACTGTGAGGAGGGTTCCCACTGCACTGTAGCCACAAGCTCTGGTGTGTTCCTTCTTGCCCTGGGACTGCCACCCAGAACTGCGACCCAGATTCCAAGTATGGGCAAAGTGACAGTCCTTCCCCCAGTGCCAACAAAGAAACTCCTGTAATGTCCTTCTGACCAGTTGTCTCAATCCCCTTATCATCTGTTGTCTGAAAGGTATAGAACCAGCTGCGGCTGCTTCTGATTCAGTCATTCCCAAGACTTACTCCTGGTTTGTTGGGGCCAGGTCTGCAAAGGCATGGCCTGCACTGGGCTGTACTCCACTCTCACCCCAGTGCAACAGACCTTTCTTGCTGACCTTATAAGTTGTCATGGGCTGGAAAATTTTTTTCATTTTGGCCATTCATAGGCTCTGCTGCTCCACAATTTGTTTTAGGACATAATTTAAAGGTGTTTGGACGTGTTTCAGGGAGAATTCAAGGTCTTTTTCTCCACCGTCTTGGCTCTGCCCCCTCTCTAAATCATTATTAATTAGAGAAATGTAAATTAAAACAAGTCTGAGGTCTTACACCTATCAGATTGGTTTATATGATGAGAAAGAAAAATAAGAACTGTTGGAGGGCATTTGAAAAAACTAGGACACTAATTCACTGTTAGTGGACTTGTGAACTGGAGTTTCAAAAATCATTTTGAAGAACAATCTGGAATTAAGCCCAAAGAGTTATGAAATTGTTTATACCCTTTTACCCAGAGATACCAGTTTGTTTGTGGAGGTGATCAGGGAAAAAGGAAAAAGAATCTACATATTCTAAAATATTTATAGCAGCTCTCTTTGTGGTGACAACTTGAAATTGAGGGAATGCCCATCAATTATGGAATGGATAAACAAGTTATGGCATGTGATTGTGATGGAATGTTACTGTGCTGTAAGAAATAATGAGCAGGGGCAGCTAGGTGGTGCAGTGAATAGAGAACAAGCTCTGGAGTCAAGAGGACCTGAGTTCAAATCCAGCCTCAGACACTTAATACTTACTAGCTGCGTGACCTTGGGCAAGTCACGTAACCTCAATTGCCCTGCCTTCCCCCCTTCAAAGCAACAACAACAACAATAGCAACAAAAAGAAATAATGAGCAGTTGGAGTTTAGAAAAACATGGAAATACTTGCATGGAATAACAAAGTATGAAATGAGCAGAACCAAGAGAATGTTGTATACAGTAACAATAATATTGCTCAAAGAATAAATGTGAATGACTAAGTTATTCTGAGTATTATAAATACTCAAATAATTTACAAAGGACCTACGAAGGAAGATGTTATCCAGAAAGAACTGACAAATAAAAGTATGCATAGTGTGGTTTTACACATATATATTATACCTTATTATGTATGTTTGTATGTGTGCATGTGCATGTATCTGTGTCAAATGGTGGCCTTCTCAAATGTGAAAGTGGAGAGGAAAGGAGGAAGACAGAACTTAAAATGCAACAAATACATTTAATTTAATTTTTAAAAGATTCAATTATGTTCATATACTATCATTTGCTTAGGTATTCAATGAAGATATAAAAATTTATAATAAAAGTTACTAACATGCAAATAAAGCTTTAAGGTTTAGAATAACATATATTATCTAGTTTCTATTGTCACAACAACCCTGTAAGGTAGGTGCTATGTTTCTAGATCTTCACCACCACAAAAAAAGTGCCACTGAGAATATTTTGGTATAAATAGGATTATTCTCTTTTGTCATTGACCATCTTGTGGCATACACTTAATAGTGGAATTTCTGGTCAACTTTTTACAGATGAAAAAACTAAGACCCAGAAAGGTAAAATCACAGATGGCTATTAATGCAAGAGCTGAGATTTGTTGCTAGGTCCTTTGATTCCAAATTCTGTAACTTTTTTCCATTGGGCCATACTGTTTGGCACAATCTTCAAACAAAATTTTGAAAAGATTTGGTTCATGTCATTCATAGTATGCTGTATCTTTAAAATATATTTTCTTTTTCCCAGTTATATGCAAAAACAATCTTTAACATTCTTTTTTTCATCATTTTTAGTTCCAGCTCTATCCTTTTCCTCCCTCCCCTTCTTCCTGAGACAGCAAGCAATTCAATATAGGTTATACATGTGCAATCATGCAAAAAATATTTCCATATTAACCATGTTGTGAAAGAAAACAAGGACTAAAAAATACCATAAAAATAAAGTTAAAAAAAATATGCTTCGATCTGCATTCATACTTTATCAGTTCTTTCTCTGGAGATGGATGGCATTTTTTTTATCATAAGTCCCTCAGAATTGTCTTGAATCATTGTATTTCTGAGAAAAGCTAAGTCATTCACAGTTGTTCATGGTACAATATTGCTGTTACTATGTACAATGTTCTCCTAGTTCTGCTCACATCACTTTGCATCACTTCATATAAGTCTTTCCAGGTTTTCCTGAAAGCATCCTGCTGGTAATTTCTTTTTTTTTTTTGGAGGGCAGTTGGGGTTAAGTGACTTGCCCAAAGTCACACAGCTAGTAAGTGTGTCAAGTGTCTGAGGCTGGATTTGAACTCAGGTCCTCCTGACTCCAGGGCCAGTGCTCTATTCACTGTACCACTTAGCCACCCCATGCTGGTAATTTCTTATAAGATTCTATCACAATCATATATCTCAACTTGTTCAGCCATTCCCCAATTGATGGGCATCCCTTCAACTTCTAATTCTTTGCCATTTCAAAAAGAGTCATAAATATATTTGTACATATGTGTCCTTTTCCTTCAAAAAAAGTCTCTTCAGGATATAGACCTAATACTGGCATTGCTGGGTCAAAGAGTATACATAATTTTATAGCCCTTCAAACACAGTTGAAAATTGCTCTCCAGAATGGTTGGATCAGTTCACAACTCCACCATGAATCATAAGCAGAAATTTTTAATTTGAATAATACTAATCATAAGGTTGATGTGGAAGAATGGTAGGCAATGGAGTAGGAGAGAAGTAATGCAGGGAAGTCTTTGAAGTCTTTTGGAAGTCTATGCAAAAACAAGTCTTTGGATCATAGAAAGTTTTTAAAAATCCATCAAACTGGTTATTTGTTACCTTGTAGATCATACACATGTTTCTGTTTTATGGAATTTGACTTTTTGAGCCTTTTTTCCCCCTGAAATCAATTATTACAACCAAAGATATATCCTGAAAGTTCCCTTGGTCTCACACACAGGGATATTTGAGTAACACTATGAAACAGAGACAGGAACCTTCTTGATTTGCTCCACCTCTACCTTAACCTTTTCCATGTAGCAAAAACTTTTATAGCCATTGAACTATATGCTAGGACCTCATCAGAAAGACCATGTCAGATTTAATTGTTTGGGTTATTGAATCGAGAGGTGGTAGAAGGAGGCTAAAGAAGGGGGTCTCTAAAGTATGCTTTATTTATACTAGGAAATAAAAATCTCCTGTGAGTGAAGGGTGAGACAAAGCATGGGTCGGTAGGTTTTTACAAGGCGAACTTCAGGTTTGATTTACTCCCCATTCACTAAAACTTTACAGCTTTGTCGTCAAATCTGGCAGCTTCCTTTCTGTCTCTTAGATGGTAAATATAGTTAATGTGCTGAGGCTGCAGTGTTTCAGCACACAAGCTGTTTATTAGGGACAGAGTTATTTTAGTGAATCTTTCTGAAACTCAGAAATGTATTCAAGTGCTATCGCCAAAACCCCAGAAATTACACAATTTCATCCTAGCCAAATGCCAATGCTGGGTTGTTATGACATCCTGTTGGAAAGCTACAAATGTGACAAGGTATACAGAGAACATTTTCTTCTTTTTTTAATGCTTCTCTACCCTGGAAATTGAATTTTCTGGTGTCTCTCAATGGAGAGGAACCAATTACTCATTTAAGCCTATTAACATCCATTGGACCCAATTGGATGGTATATAAATGAGGGAGGGGGGAGGGGAGGCTGTTGGAGGGGAAGGCATTGGAGGGGAGCAGAAAAGATAAGGAAGACTGACTCTTTAACATTTAAAAAAAAGATAGAGAGGAGGAAGAAGTAGATGTGATTACCATTTTAAAAAGTGACAAGAAGATAAGGACACAATTATGCTACAGATTATTTATTAGATTTCCTCTAAAGAGTTCAAGGCACAGAACATAAAGTCTACACTAATGAACTTAACAAATCCATGAAAATGTGCATTTGCCCACATGTCTAAGGAACAAAAAGGAACCTACGTGAACCTAAATGAAATTAGAGAATGTCCTTAAAAGATATTGAATACTCGCAACTTTATGTAATTTTGTTTTTCTTTAGCTTTCATGGGAATCTTTCTGTAGGAAAACTGAATATATATTGCATAATTCCATATATCTATTTAGCAATGTCTGTAATTTTTTTCAAATTCTCCTTCATTATCTCAATCTATACTCATAACAACTCTTTATAGATAGATATAATGGTATTACTCTTCCAATTTTAGAAATGAGGAAATGGAAACTCAGAGAATTTAAGAAATTTAAAAAGAACTGAGCCAATGTAGGTCTTGTGAGAACCTCTGTGTCATAGATCATTATCTTTGTACCAGGAGACCATTTGATCAGGGAAAACAAACTGGGAAACAAAGAGGGGATAGAGCCCAAATTCGGGGTTAGGAGACCTGAGTTCAAATCCCAATTCTATTATTACTACCTGGCAATTCACTTAATGTCTTTGGGCCTCAGTTTCCTCATCTGTAAATATATTATTTCTTAAGATTCTTTCCCACTTTTAATTCTACCATTTAGAGGGTCTCTTCCTGTTCCAACTCCTATGCTTCTAAGGTTATAAAGTGTATGGGCAATCCCAAATAACCCAGACTCTAGGCATTCCCTAGAACCTAGATAATAATGTTGGTAACAGTAACAACAACTACAACAATAGCTAGCTAGCATTTATAAAGTGCTTTAAGATTTGCAAAGCATTTTACAAATGTTATCTCATTTGACCCCAGCAACAACCCTGTAAAGTAGGTGCTTTTATTATCCCCATTTTATAGATGAAAAAACTGAGTCTGGGAAAGGTTAAATGATTTGTCCCAAGATCACATAGCAACTAAGTGCTTGAGGCAGGACTAAAACTCAAATCTTTCTGACTCTAAAACTCACACTAGACTCAAGAAGCCACCTAGCTATATCAACCCCAGCTAGCCCCCAGGATAAGTGATTTGTTCAGGAGATTGTAGCCGAGCCAGGACCAGGAAGCAAGTCTGCTGATTCCCAGGCTAGAATGCTTACTCCTATACCATAGGATCTCTTTTTCCTCGGGGCAGTGCAATCAAATCTCCAACTCCCTCCTACACTCATACCATACCCCCAAAAGGTATGAGTTGACTGACTTTGGTCCTCCCTGTTGTCAAACCTGTAAGCAGTCTTTGAAGCATTTCCTGGGTCATGCTGGCAGACACACTGGCAGCTGAGTGTGAATTCAGAAGAGAGCTTCTATGGATACATCGTGTCCCTCCCAGTCTTTTCTCAGTTAAAACTGATTTGTCTGTTTGCAACAGCAGCTGAGAGCTTTTGGCTGCTTTGAATGCCTGGTAGGCAAACTCATAATAGTCATTGGAAGCCATGATACAATGAAATTGCGATTGAAGGGACAGGTTGCCCATCAGTCTAATCCCACTTAAAGCTTTCGGGTATCACATTTTTCTGCATCTAGAAAATTATCACTAGTCAAATTAGTTGTGATTTATTAAAAACTCAAACTACACATTCGATATAACCATTAAGCAGTTATCCATGGCATAATCTAAGCCTAATTTAACAGTAGGCTATACTTATCCTCCGTAGAAAGATACACATCGTTTCCTGCTTCTAACTCCTCGCTTGGGAAGTTGAGAGAAATAATTTCATCTGAAATAACCATATGCACATTGTGCGTAAACATTGTATCCCAGCTGGGATTTCACGAGTGAAGGCAATCAGGCAAACTGTCCACTGGGCAGTGAGTAGGAAGGAAGAAAGGAAGGAGAGTGCAGTGAATGAAATGGTCTTTTCCTCCCCCCCAAACTATTTAAGGCTCAGAAAAGCTGTCTAAGCAAACATCCCAGAGTATGACTAACTATTCCAAAAAAAGTATGCCCACTCCATCTCTGGAAGAGTCATTGCTTATTCTGTTGGAACCTCCATGAGTAAATGCTGAATAAGAACTTGGCAAGGGAGGAGAGCAGGAGGAGATCTTTGGTTGGTGCAGGAAGTAAGCTGGTAGCATCTGGAGAGATGCCACCAAAGATTATTTCGGTACCGATTCCAGCAGCCAGTCTTCTTAGAATAGTGCAAAGGGGTGTGAGAGGCACACAAGGAAGGCGATGTAGTCTAGGACAAGAAAAAGCCTCCCAGAAGTAGACCAGTTGACAAAAGAGTGAAATGTGATGCAATGTGCCCCTTACTTTGTCTTCTCCTTGCTGTGCAGGGGCACCTGGTTTTGATTGCTGGTAAGAAGAAAAAGGGAGAAGAGGGGCAAGTAGAATTGAAAAGAAAGAGAGGTCAGGGAGAAATACCACACAAGGTCAAGAACTAGGAGTGAGGGGCATGTGACCTGTCAATAACCATAGACTTGTACTGGAGGGAGGGCAAATTGGCAAGAAAGTATGACCATTTCATCAATCATAGCACTCCCCTCTCCTTCTTTCCACTCCTTGCCCAGTGGACATTTTTGAGACAGAAACATTTGATACTCAGCAATGGGGAGGAGTAATGTTCTTGTCTACACTGCTGCTCCACAAATGATAAGCTAATGAGGTGAGACACAGGCAGACATTCCTGCCAGTGACAGGACACTAAACAGAAAAGTACCATACCCTCTGCCACAAAGAGGAGCTGAGAATCAGTTCCAGGCTTACTGAGGATTCAGCTAAAACCTGGCCTTACTGGAAGCATGAACTGAATATCAATTAGGAGATTATTTTGTTTCATTGATTCCTTTGCCCACTTGTAGAAGGAAAATCTGTGGGAAACTAAAGAAACCAAACTGTGCATTCCCTAAAACCCCTGAGTTCAAAGAACTGGTTAGGGGTTCTTAATTTAAATACTGGAGAGTGCCCAACTGCCTGGTAGATGGTTTATTGTATATTACATTATTATTTTTAGTGCTCCTATATTAAGAGTAAAACATTTTATCTATATTATCTCTCTATATATGTGTAGATACATATACACATATGTATGTATGTATGTATGTATGTATACACACATACATATATATATGATTTGGGAATGCTCTGTCCATTCCTGTAGGGAACCATTTCTATTATGGAAATCTCACATGGTTAGAGCCTGGAGAAAATACAATATACTTCAGGAAACAAACAAGTTGCAGAGAGGAACTGGTTCTAAAGGTGATTCTGAATGGGTAAATCCACTCTCGTCATCGCCCCTGTACAGATGAGTTGGCAAAGTTAAAGATAGAATATTGTCCACCATCTGAGAACTACAGAGGGCCCTTCAACTGTTCTAAGGATTTTTTTCATTCTTTATACTTGTATCTCCAGAAATTAGGCCAATGCGTTGCACAGGGTAGATGCCTAATAAATATTTTGCTGACTGATAAATAACCTAGAGTGATTGTGGGACTACAAATGCCTGATCCTTCTGTGGAACAGAGTGAGGCTAGTGGCTAGCAGCACCACCTTGGGATTAAATACATATTCTATCAGACTCCAAAAAGACAGAAAGTCTATCCACATTTCTGGGAAATGTGAAAACAGGCTACCACAGATCTAATAATTTAAATAGTTTAGTCTTCATTTAGTATCTAGTACAATTATTTATCTCCATTTTTCCTAGGAAAGGAATTCTCTGAAACATCTACACTGACTGCCAGTACTGTTGTACTGCAGTGAGTACAATGGTAAGAACACTGGATTTGAAGTTGGAAGATCTGAGTTCAAATCTCAACTCTGTACCTACTCTTTGTGACTTGGGGCAAGTCATTTATCTCTCTGGTGTTGGGTTCCTCATATGTAAAATAAGGTGATTAAACTAGGCCCCTTTCACTCTAAATCTATGATCCTATGATTATTGCTCCTGGTTGAGCCCTGAAGCTCATCTCTTGGAAGGACCATCTTCCCTCTAATTTAATGTCTCCTCCCAGAATCTCCATTTAAGGAAGGTACCTAGGCCAGTTATCTCTTCATTTTCTACTAGGCTGCAATACTCAGGATTTTTCTATCATGTCCCCCAAACTGGGTACTTCCTCACCCTCCCTTTCCTTTTATGTGTTGTAGATTAGAATGTAAACTCCTGGAGGGCAAAGATTGTCTTCACATTTTGCTTATATTTGAATTTCCAGTGCTCAGTACAGCACCTAGCGCATAATTAGTACTTAATAAATAGCTGCACAAGCTAATGATACATTCTACAAGGAAGCCTAATCCCAGCTCCAAAAGACAACATGTAAACTAAGATGGGAGTGACTTGAGTCTAAAGTCTTATCACCTCTAGGGGAAGAGTAGACCAGGTGAACCCTAAAGTCCGTTCTGGTTTCAAATCCTGTGACAACATGATCAACCACATTTAAGGCATGAAAAGAAGTGAGGATGCAGTGAATAGGGTAAAACAATGTCTTGAATGTAACTATAGACAAGAACCACACATCACATCATCAGATGATCATAGGGCATCTGCTGCATGGACGTTCATGGCCAATTATTTGAGTATCTAGAGACCTAGTGTGACACAGAAAGGAAACGCCACCGTGCTCTTGACATAGTACATATGTAGTGGCCCTTTGCCCAACCCAGGAGCCAGGTGTAAGCGAACATTATCAAATCCATGGTATGGTTAGGCAGCGGCATGACTCTAAATGAGTCATAAAGCTGAAAGGGACCTCAGAGGTGAAGTATCCAACTCCCCCTCACATCAAGGACACCCCTTCTGCAAGAGATGCTACTTGATGTCTTCCAAAGTGGGTATCATCAGGAATAATCTAATCAATGCCTTCCTTGTATCTTCCATGTATTGTTCCTAATCCTTCTACACAGGATCAAACAGAATAAGTCAAATCCTTCTATGTGATAATACTTCAAATATTTGACAATTATTCTTAGGTCATTTATGCTACAGGCAAAACATCTCTCATAATTGATCTTTGAGGCAACTGGGTATCTCAGTGGTTAGAGAGCTAGGCCTTGAGTCAAGAAGACCGAAGTTCAAATCCAACCTCATACACTTATGAGCTGTGTGATTCTGAATGTTACTTAATCTTTGCCTGCCTCAGTTGCCTTCTCTGTAAAGTGGAGATAATAATCACACCTACATCCTATGGTTGTTGTGAGGATCAAATGCGATATTTGTAATATACTTTGCAAACCTTAAATGACTATATAAATGCTATTATTGTATTTTGTAGGACATTGTATGGTTTTGATGTGATGTTGTGTTGTATGGTCCTTCACCATATTGGTTACCCAGAAGAGAAGTATTATTAGATTATTAGATGAGACCATCTGATAAATGCTGATAGTCTTGTTCTGTGATGTATAAAATTAGCTTCCCTTTTTCCATCTTGCTGGTCACCTTGGATAAAGAGATCTTGACTTTGCTGGAAACATCAGCTGAATCCTCCATCTGGCAAGAACTGAGTCAGGATGCAAAAACCATTGATTCAAATAAGCGTAAGTGTCTGCTGTAGAGACCCATCTACAGAAAGGCTTTTTATAACCTTTTTTATAACCATTAGCTGTTTTTTAAGTCAGAATTCTGTTTGCCTAGGGTGCCATGGTCTGGGAAAGCCAACTATGTGTGGCAACACCAAGAACTTTCATGGACTCTTAGCCTGGTGAATTACTAGAGGTGAAAGAGATCTTAAGATAATCTTGTCCAATGTTTTCATTTTCCAGATTCAATTCAAGAAACTTGCTATATTTGTAATAGTCCTTGGGGGCACTAAGAAGCTGGACTGGATCTGGGCATTTCTAGAGCTGGAACTGCAGCTGGCCTAGCCTCTGCTTTGGCCCCAGGATACTCACCTATACTGCTTCTCACATCCTCTGACTCATTCACCTCTTGGGAGGATTCTACTCTCCCCACTCTTCTAGGATGGGAAAGAGACTCAACTCTCAGACACAATCTCAGCCCATTTGGTCACCAGGTCATGAAACCTGGAGGGTTTTTGTCCTGATCCATCTCGAATCTTTTGCCACATTTACTGCCAATGTGGTGGGGACTACATTTCTGAAATATTGTTTTATAGTACAAAAACAAAAGCTAAATTGCTGCTGTCCTCAGGGAACTTTTATTCTGTTGGGAGAATCCTACATGAACACAAATAATTATAGTACAAGGAAAAATAAGGAGGAACAGCATACTAATAACAAAAGGAGCTTGGGAAAAGCTTTACTGAGAAAGTGTCACCAGAGTGGAAGGCTGAAAAAGGTGTTTGTAGTTACTCATTCAGAGAACGAAAAACATGTCTTTCACCCACACTGTAAAGAAAACAGAGCAGAGTCCAGTGAGATTTAAACAGAGACCATACAAAAGTTCATACAAATGGAAAGATAAAGTGCTCCACCTATAACATATAGAAGTATAGCAGCCTAGTCTCTCTAGCCCAACCACCATCCAAAGAGATAATGGTAGATATTGAAAGTTTTCAGGTACTAGGCTTCATTCCAGGAAAAGATCATCCTATGAATGACGTGTAGAATTTTAAAATAAAACATAGAATTGCTCATAATTCTAGCTTAGGTCAGAAAGAAGTCATTTGTCCTAGAGACACAACTAAATCTTCTACTTGTTTGGATGACAACAAACTTAGCATTTCCCAAAAAGCTGGACAGCAGAATTTCTTTCTACCTGAGTTCCAGAATTTCAAGTCACCTTATGGACACATAGACCTCTCTGTCTCTCTCTGTCTCTCTCTCTCTCACTCTCTTTCTCTGTCTCTGTCTGTCTCTGTCTCTCTCTGTCTCTCTCTCTCTCACTCTCTTTCTCTGTCTCTGTCTCTCTCTCTCTCTCTCTGTCTCTCTC
>NW_027187336.1:12652495-12683735 GCF_028583685.1 Petaurus breviceps papuanus | reverse complement strand
TCTCTCTCTCTCTCTCTCTCTCTCTGTGTGTGTGTGTCTCTGTCTCTTTCTCTGGCTCTCTCTCTCTCTCTCTCTCTGTGTCTCAATAGAGGTATATATGCAGGTACGTTTATATGTAAATGAATGCATATAAGTTCACACTTGAGTTCCCCAAGTGTATATGTGCATATCTGTGTACCTTTCAAGGAGCAGTATTCAAATTTATATTTGCATGAATCCACATGGGTCTCTCAGTGTGTCATGGAGTAAAAAGGACTGGCTCTTGATGCAGAGGACATAAATTTAAGTTCTACTTCTGATTTTTAATAACTATCTTTAAGCAAGTCATTTAACCTCTTTGTGCCTAGGTTTCCTCATTCTGCAAAATGAGGGGTTTGGACTAGACAGCCTCTGATGTCTCCTCCAGTTCTAAGTCTATGACTCTAAAATCAAAAGTAGACACTGGGGATAGGGTATGACTCTGTCAGTCTTCTCTTCTCCAAACTAAACATTACCAGTTCCTTCAATAGAACCTCCTATAACAAAGTTTAGAGTCCTCTGACCAACATAGTCACTCACCAAATTGTGAATCTCCTAACAAAAATGAAGTGTCTAGAATTGGAGAGTCAGCTCAGGGTGTGTTCTGATCAGAATAAAGCACAGTGGAACAGTCTCTAGACATTTTTCTTCTCTCTATAAAGCTTAATATTACACCATATTTCTGATTCATACTGAGCTTTCATTCAACTCACAAGGTAATATCCAAATGACATTTTGTTTAGCCATTGGATTTTTTTGTATGGTTTTGTTTTGTTTTGCTTTGCTTTTTGGAGGGCAATTGGGGTTAAGTGACTTGCCCAAAGTCACACAGCTAGTTTTTGTGTTAAGTGTCTGAGGCCGGATTTGAACTGAGGTCCTCCTGACTCCAGGACTGGTGTTCTATTCACTGTGCCACCTAGCCACCCCATAGTCATTGGTTTTTTTTTTAATCAGAATTCAGGGTTTTATATTTTGTCCTATTACTTTTGAAGTCTGAACCTTCATCCTAGCCTGTTGAAGTCTTATTGCATTTCTATTCCTTCTGCTAATAAATTACCCACTCCTTCCCACTTTCTGTTACCTGAAAATTTGATAAACATGCCATATAAATCATCATACTGCTAAAAAAAAAAAAAGGCAACAGAACAGAGCCACGGAGTGAGTTCTATGGCACTCTACTAGGGACTATCTTCTACGTTAACATTGATACTGCCCTCCCTACCTCTAGTATCTAATCATTCTACCAGTTCTGAATCTGCCAAATGACACTTCCATCCAGTCTTCATCTCTCATGTTGTCCCTAAGGATGTTGGGAGGATATTTAGTAAAACGTCTTGCTGTAATCAAGGGTACTATGGCTACAGCATTCTCCTGAGGTGAGTAATCCTGTCACCAAATGAAATGAAGTTAATCTGTCATGACTTGGCTTTAATGAATTCAAGCTGGCCCACAGTGATAAAACTACTTTCTTTTCTAAGTGCTCACAAACCATCTCTTTAATAATCTCTTCTAAAATTCTGTTAGGCATTGATGTCAAGCTCACTAGTCCATTATTTGATAATTTCACCTTCCTGCTTTTAAAAAGGAGACTATTTGCTCATCTCCAGCCATTCATTCATTTATTCATCAAAATATTTGTTAAACATTTATTATGGGTAATCCATGGTACTGGATAATGGAATATGATGATGAAAAACAGCATGATCTCTACCCTTGGGGAGCTTACAATAAAAAGAGAGCCTAAGATAGATATGCAAGTTAAGTATGATACATAAGTATGACACAAAGTAGAATGTAAAAATAATAAAAGGGAAGAATCAATGAATGTTCTCTAGGAAAATGTGAGGAGGAAGAGAGACTTCTGACCTGGAGATCAGGAAAAGTTTCATGAAAGAATTCACATGTAAGCTGACCCTTAGGGGTAGGAAAGTTTTGTGGGACTGTATTCTAGGGTTGGAGGATGGCCAGCACAAAAAACAAAGATTGAAAAGGACAGATTTATATAAGAGAAAGCTAGTAGTTCCATGTTTTGTTTTGTTTTTATAATGGAATATAAAATAGAGGAAGGAAGATAATGTAAAACAAGCCCAGAAAGAACTCCCCAAATCAAGCAATCCACCAACCTCAGCTTTCTTGGTATCAGGGAAGAGGGGTGTGTGTCCAGGCCAGTCTCATTTTTTTTTTGCTTTTTGGAGGGCAGTTGGGGGTTAAGTGACTTGCCCAAAGTCACATGGCTAGTAAGTGTGTCAAGTGATTGGAGATAGATTTTGGAAAGGCTTAAATGCTATATACATGTATACAAATAATTATACAATGGGGATAATTTTTCCAGGTATGTGAAGGGTGAGTTCCAACAGGGAGAGAATGGGCCATGTAAGTCTTTAGAAGGTGACAGATGTAAGAAATCTTGTGGAGATAAAATGGACAAGATTTGGTAAATCATATGAAGCAGGGGATGATGGAGAGGAAACTGTCAAAGGTGACTCCAATCATTTGTAACTGGATTATTGGGAGAATAGCAGCACTCTCAAAATACACAGAGCAGGGAAGTTGGGAGGAAAAACAAGTTTTTTTTGTAGGGAAGAAAAACTTTGAATGCAACATAGTTCAATTTGAAACATATTGCATTTGAAGTCCCTGTGGGCATTCCAGGGAGACTCTCCTTTTTCCTAGCAATATTGTCATTGCTCAAAACCTTGTAAAATTAGAATTTGCTTCATAAAGTATCTTCAGAACCTAATTTTTGACAATTAACCAAATCCATTTAGAGTCGAGTGTGGTAAATGGTGTAGATTTGAGGCAAAAACAATATAACTACAAAACAAGGCTACTTTCTTTTTAATGTAACTGATATATTAGCTTTGAAGATAATTCTAGAAGATATCTCCCAAGTAAGTCTTAAGAAATGGCAGTAATGCTGAAATGAAGGTACCAAAAAGATTATTTTGATACTCATTTAAATGTATAAATTCTAGTATATTAGTTTTGGTTTGTTATTAATGTTATTGTTTTAGTCAATCTCTTTATTTTATTTTATTTATTTTTGAGACTGGGTCTCCCTATGTTGCACAGGTTGGAAGTGCAGAAGCTTCTAAGCTTCTCACAGGCCTGAACCCAAAACTGACTTAGTCTACTTCCAACCTATTCAGGTTCAACCCTCTTTAGGTGGCCTAGTGGCCCTCTACTATAGGGGGTCTCACAATACTGGCACTGGCCCTAGGTCAGACACTGTCAGATTGGCCCAATGTAGCTCAAGAACTCCCCAAATCAAGCAATCCACCAACCTCAGCTTTCTTGGTATCAGGGAAGAAGGTTGTGTGTCCAGGCCAGTCTCATCATTTTTTTTTTAATTTTTTGCTTTTTGGAGGGCAATTGGGGTTAAGTGACTTGCCCAAAGTCACATGGCTAGTAAGTGTGTCAAGTGTCTGAGGATGAATTTGAACTCAAGTCCTCCTGACTCCAGGGCTGGTGCTCTATTCACTATGCCACCTAGCCACCTCCAGTCTCATTATTTTAAAGCTACACCACATACATAGATCCAAGCTAGAAAGGACCTTAGAGGTCACGTAAGTCCAACCTCCAAGTTTCACTGATGAAAAAACTGAGACCCAAGGAGATTAAGTGATTTATGCTCAAGGTCATATAGTTAGCAGAGCAAGGATTTGAACCCAGGTCTCCTAGCCTGAGACCCACTGCTTTTGTTCTACTATATTATAAAACAAACCAATTTGATGTTGCTTGAACAACTGGCAGTGTCCCATCACAACCTAGAAATGAACATAGTTATTGATAACATCGCTGCTAAGATACCATATGCCCTAACATCTCAGTGGAAAATTCAAAGAGAAAAGGTAATGACCCTGGGGTATTATTGTCTATAAAGGCCAAATTCCTGATCTTCACTAGTAAGATGAATTATGACAAGGGTTTTTAAAAAAGAATAGAATGGGTTTACACTAGCTCCCACAGAGGGAACTGCCCTTCATGATATCAAATAGGGCTGCCCTTAATATATTTGAAGAATGACAACATATTTAACTCAGTGCCTTTGCTCTCCATGTACAAGCTGCATTCATGGTCCACGTAGCAGGTGCTATCTTTTGAACACATTCTCTTTTACTCAAGAGCTGCCAATTTTCATTACAGCAGTGAACTGGAGGAGTTCCGAAATGTCAGATGAAAAGAAAATTACTGGGCAGCTACTTTTCTTTATTAGGATTTCAGCAAAGTAAGCATGAAGGGGGCAGACAAGATAATGAAAGGGTTGCAAAAAGCATTTATTTCACTTTTTTTCCCTTTTAGAAACTGTTAATAAAATTAGCAACATTCCAATAACAAGAAAGATGATAAAAGTCACACTCTAATATACAATTTTCTTCCTTCTAAGCCTGACAAAAATTGCAAATGGGAATCTTCTATCAATGAACATACAAAGAGAGACAGTAAAAAAAAAATGTGTGTGTGTGTGTGTGTGCATGTGAGAAGCACTAGATAGCAAGCCAATTCTCAACTGTTCATAAAAATTGGGGACAGGATTATTACTTTAAATCAACTGATGGCCCCTTCTAAACCTAATTTAAACCCTTAGTTTTAGTTTTTCTCTCCATCAAAGCCCAAAACCAAAGTTATTTATAAGGTGTGAAATTGACTTGAGTCAAAAACCGTCATGGATTCCCTACCTACTACATCATATCCCAACCCTTCTGCCTGGTTCTCAAGGCCTATCATAATCCCTTCATAACCTTCCTTACCCTGTGCTGAGTGCCTTGCTCTCCTCCTCAGCATGCCCTCTGCGCAGAACGCTGCTTCCTCCCCTGCATTTAGAATGACACTTTTTCTTTTCTCCATATTATCCAGATCCTCCCATCCTTCAAGTTTCATCTCTTCCACAAAGTCTTTCCTTAGTAGTCAAAAAAAAAAGGAAAAAAAAACACACCAAGTTCTAATTTCCAATTACCAATTGCCCACTCTTACAGGCCCTGAAAGCACACAATCTTTTGTGCTTTTGTTTCACATTTTTTTCTTTTTTACATCACCTTTATTTGTGAATATATCCCTCTCCTCCCATATCTTATGAATCACTTGTAAAAAAAAAAAGAGTAACAAAGAGAATAAAAATTTTAAGAAACTAACCAACACAACAATTGAGTCTGAAAATATATATGATATTCCACACTCATTTTCCCTTACCTCTGCAAACAAAGGAGGGAGAAGCTTCCTTTCTCTTATCTGGAGCCAAGTTTAGTCACTATAATTACAATATTCAATTTCATTTTTTGGTTCTTTTGTATTGTCTTCCTGGTTCTGCTTACTTTACTAAGCACTATTTCATATTTTTCATATTCATCATTTCTTCTGAAACAATAATATTCCATTTTATTCATGTACCACTATTTTTAGCCAATCTCCAATCAGTGGTTATCTACTTTATTTCCAGGAATATTTTGATATGCAAGATCATTCTTTCTATCTTTGGCCTCCTTTGGGTATTTGCCTAATAGTGTGATTTCTGGCTTTTAAAAAATGGACATTTTTAGGGGGTGGCTAGGTGGCACAGTGAATAGAGCACTGGCCCTGGAGTCAGGAGGACCTGAGTACAAATTCGGCCTTGGCCACTTAACACAAAAACTAGCCATGTGACCTTGGGCAAGTCACTTAACCCCATCTGCCCTCCAAAAAGAAAAAATAAAGGACATTTTAGTCACTTAAAAAAAAAAAACAAATACATATTTGGTTTCCAGAATGGTCAGACCAATTCAAAGCTCCACCAGGAGAATATCAGTTCAATTCAATTCAATAAAAATTTATTAATTTCCTACTATGTTCCAGATGATGTGCTAAGAACCCAGGAAACAAATAAGAAAAAGAAATACAGTCCCTTCCCTCAAAGAGCTTACAATCTAATGGGGGAAGACAATACACAAAAAGAAACAGAAAGAGTGAGTTGGGAGGAGCAGGAGGCAGCTATGCAGGACATGACTATGGAGAGGAAACTAAGCAGAACTGCTGATGGGAAATGGAGAGCGACCTGAAAAGTTCTGCAAATTCTTCAATGTTCTATAAAGGAAGGCTCTTGGAGGAATTCATTGCTCCACTCTCCAGCCCTCAGGTCAGAGGGGAGAGGCAAGTGAAGGTGTTAGAAAGATGCTATCAAACACTGAGTCAATGTGCATGGTGATGAGATTCCAGGTAATCAGCTTTTCCTGAAGAAGGAAGGGTGTCCATTATCAGTGTGCTAGTTATTATTATACTTCCATAACACATCCATTATTGGCTATTTCCAACTTTTGTCATCTAATCTTTGCCAGGGTGAAAGATGTGTTGTTTTGATTTGCATTTCTCTTGTCATTAGTGAAGAGAAGTGAGTTTCAAAACTATTTGTTCATAGCCATTGACCATTTATCCAATGGGGACTTGCTCTTAGTTTTATATAATCACATTAATTTCCTATGTATCTTAGCAATCAAACCTTTATCATGCAAAGATTTTTTTCCTCCAGGCAATAGTTTCATTTTGTTATGTTATGTTTTGTTTTATCCTAATTTCATCAATTTTGCTTGTGCAAAAGTTTTCACAAGATCTAAAAAGAATACTAGAGACCACAAAGTCCAACCACCCCATTTTACAGATGAGGAAACGGAGGCTGAAAGGGATTAAGTGACTTTTCCAAAACTTTACAGCCGGGTTGTGTCATAACACAAAAAGTGACTGATGCTGGATTTGAACTCAGGCCTTCATGATTCCAAGCTTAGTGCCATATATCACACCATCTAATTGCCTTCAACTTAACATAATCAAAATGACCTATTTTATATTTTGTAATCACTTTGCTCCTTTGTTGGCTAGGAATTCTCCTCCCTACTAAAAACTATTAAATGCACCTAATGATGATATCTTCTGGTTGTTTTATGGTATGACCTTTAATATTCAGGTCATGTACCCATTTTGAGTTTATTATGGTACAAGATTAGTTTGTGGTATAAGACGATAGTCTAAACCTGATTTTTTCAGTCTTTCTTATCTGATAGTTAGTTCTTCCCCAAGTAATATATGTTCTGAAGTTCATTTCACACTACATTATTGAGTTCAATTATTTCTTATTCTCTGTTATCTTACCTGTTCACTAAGTCTAGTTTTCTATTTTTAACCCACCATATATAGTCTTTATCACACAGTTAAGTATGTTAACTCTCTGCTAGACATCTCTTCTAACTCCCAAAGCACTGAGGACAGTGCTGAGCATAGAATAGTTTAATTTTTTATTTTAAATGGTTGATTGGTTTATTTTATGGTTTGGACCTTATTCATTGTGAGTACTAAGTTTTAAAAAAAAACAGATAGGAAGGATTTTTTACTAGCTCTAAACTAGAAAATCAGCCTCTAAATTGCGCCAATAGAATTTAGCAAACTCTGAGAAAAATATCATACTTTTAGCATTAATATGCTAGACCTAATGTCCTACTACTCCAATGTTTCATTGTTATGTGGAGATAAACCTGAGTTCCCAAAGGCCATAGCGTATGAGAGTACATACAGGTTCTTCAAGTTGTAGAAGTTTCAAGGAGGAACTTAGAAACAGACCGTGCCAACTTTCTGTGGACCCAGTGTAGCCACATATCAATCACATGGGCTACTGGTAATTATAGTTTTCCCAAGGCAAAGAGGGGAGGGTGGAACCCAAGAATGTGGGAGCTCTACAGATTAAGGGTGAGGTGTAGACAGGTACCAGCAGTGGGAATCAACTGCAAGTGAACGATGTTGCTACCCTAGATTAACTATAATCCTGAATAGTTGGAATATCATCCAGCCTGATGATATGCTTAAGAAATGATCTGCCTGAACAGAACTAGCTGCTAGCCTAAATGCACATTTCTTGTGCTACTGAAACCTGGCAAATTTATTAATTTTCCACTTCTTCCCTCACCTCCCACCTCTTCGCAGCCAGGCATTGCTCATTTTGGAGTTTCTGGCTCTTTTAAGCCTTATTTGCTATTTGTACTTTTTATAAGAGAGTTTGTTTCCAAATAAAGATAAGCTGACATTTCTTGCATGCCAAGTATTTTTGATAGAGCAGTGAGTAATAGGGAGAAACACAAGGGCCAGTGGAGATTTTTTTAATTGTACTACAGCATGGAAAAGCAAGTCTCTCTTTTATAGGTAGAAAAGGAATTTTTTCCTAAATATAGGGGCTAGCTGAATTCCATGAATATACAATATAACTAGCTCCCTAAAACAACAGGAGAAAAAAATACAAACACATAAAAAGAATCATTCTAGACTTTTTAAAAAGAAACAAGCTTATATTGGTGTATTTAGCACCTATTAGGGCTCTGTTAGGAGGAGCACATCAATAAGCTAATCCCCCAGATGAACAGTTTACTTGACTACAGCAACTCATGAAATACATAAAAGTGCAAAATGATCTTCAGTCTTATGTAGCTCTCTTCTATTTCTATTCTAACAGTGCAGGAGTAGAAGGGGAGATGGCAGAGAATGTGTAAAATTATATAGAAACTCTACTAGTATAAATTTACTAATATAAATATAATTATATTACTCTTAATGGACAATCTTTTTTTTAATGACTGTTGAGGTGACATATTAATAGAGAACACAAACTCATACTGGCATCACTATAGATTGAACTAGAAGAAATAAGGAAGGTGGGACTAAATAGGAAAATTACTCATGGATTTTCCTTAGAGAGGTGAATAAAAAGAGATGGTTTTAGCCTGTGGCCCAAATAAAAAAGGAATATAATTTATGAGATTCTTTTTCATCTCATCTTGCAGTGCTCATCATAAAAATAAGTGTCACTTATATAACAGCAACCATTATAAGGGGTGATGAAGGAGAGAAATCCTCTAGAAATTTTGACAAGATCATCCAAACTAAGTAGGTATATGCTTTGATTCTCTGGGTCTTCCACACAAAAGTAGAAATGGAAGGATGACCAAAAATTATACCAGAAAATATGGTGCAGAAACAAGAAACAAAAAAGGTCAGAGGCTTGTAGACTACTCAGAAATCTCATCCTTCTCTATCTTGATTACTTTATTCAATAAAAGAGTCAAAAAATTTACCTTCTTAAAAAATGAAATTGATTTTATATTAAATCTTAAGAAAATACTGGGTAAGGCATATTTCATCAAATTATCAACTAGTTTGAGCAAAGTTAATACCAAATAAGAAACCAGGCTAAAGACACTACATGAAATTAGGAAACAATCAAAATAGAGAAAAATTAAATTAAATTAGACTAACTCCATCTTGAACTGGTTAAGAGATCCATTAATGATGAACATTAGACAAAAGTAAAAACACAAACTCTAATTTCACTTTATAGAAGTTTAAACAATAAAAAAAGTATTTAGGTTTTATTCAGTAGAGATGCTGGGTGCCCAAAAATAGGGGAGCTAAAAGAATCCAGTATTGTCTCAACCAGAAAACACTTTTTCTCCTTGCCAAGCAGAGAAACATGATAGTCAATGGGAAGGCCAGCTTAGCCTTTGTAAAATAAGGTAAAGAAAAACAGGAGACTATGATACAATAGATACCTGCTGAAGCTCTCACTGTGGTAATATTGTAGTCAGAATTCTCTGATTCTCGAACTTTATAGAGGGACTAATATGATCATTTCATCCTTCAAAAGGAAAAAAGGGAGAACTACTCCTCTGGACCTGATTCTCCAAGGAGAAACTAGTTGCAGAGGTAGAAATGATGAGAATCTCAGGGTACAGTGACCATTATCATCTTAAATAGACAAGAAGAAAATAAGCATTGTTTGACGTCCTTGTAAGAGGTTTTCAAATAATTTACATTTATTTTGTTTTATATCAGATTATGTTATAAATTTATATTATCAATATATTATTAGTTTATATTATTTCCCAATATATCTCTCCCCTTCCAAAAGACCCATTTTTTTGGAGGGGAGAAAGCAGGGCAATTGGGGTTAAGTGACTTGCCCAAGGTCACACAGTTAGTATGTGTCTGAGGTCGAATTTGAACTCAGGTCCTCCTGACTCCAGGGCTGGTGCTCTATTCACTGTGCACCAAGCTGCCCCCCAAAGACCCATTTCTTATCACAATGAATTTTTTTTTTTGCTTTTTAAGGCAGGGTAATGGGGGTTAAGTGGCTTGCCCAAGGTCATATGGCTAGTAAGTGTTAAATGTCTGAGGTTGGATTTGAACTCAGGTCCTCCTGACTCCAGGGCTATTCACTGTACCACCTAGCCACCCCTACAATGAATTTTTTAAAGGCATTAAAAGCTCAGAAAAACTAGCAAACACTTTGAAAAAGTCTGCCATTATATGAGATGTTTCGCATCCATTGCCCCCAATCTCTAAAAATAGAGGGTCTTCTTTCCGTCTTTTCAGGGGAAAGTGCCTCTTCAAGTCTTTTCTTTGAAAGTCAACTTAGTCATTAGAGATTTTCACTTAGTTTCAATGATGTTGTAGTCATGGCGTATATTGTTCTTCTTACTTCACTTTAGTAGTTCATAGAATTCTTCCCAAGTTTCTCTGTTTTTATCATATTATGTTTTGCTTACAGTGGAATACATCCACAACTTGTTCAGCCATGGTATACTTTATGGTCATTGACTTTGCTTCTAAAAAATTGTGTTGTCACTACAAAAGCAAACAGATTATTGGAGAGAAATTTTCAAATGGACCAGAGAAAGGATAGAGAAGGATCTGATGGATAAAATACTAGAGGGGTAGTCAGCCATGGAGAGTGGAAAGCTCAACATGATATGATTATTTACATGCACCCACATCAGCTATCGTCCATTCCCAAACACTATATCCCCCTTTTCATTCCTTCAAATTAAAAAAATATCATTAAAGCATTAACTCAGTTGCCACATCCTCTATTTAGCTTTCCCTGATTCCCATAAATTATTCCATTGATAGTTCTCCTCCTCCCTGAATATTACCAAGACATTTTTTTTCTGTTCTCGGCCTCAATATTGCTACCTTATTTCTATGCATGCATGTCTTACCTTCCACAAAAGCCTTCATCTGATCCTTTACTGTAATTTAGAGGTTCTTGAAAGCTAAAAATGGAGCACAAAATCTGCCAGTTTCTATCACGATTTTCAAAAAAGGCTTGAGGTGTGACTCTAGCAACAACCAATTTCTGTCTTCCAGCCTGGCTAAGTACAGAGGGGCATGTATGGTAATCATTAGGTAATGGATAATTTGGCCATAGGAATCCATGTGCAACCTGAGCTTCCAACCAAGCCTATGATCTTTTACATGCAGCTGCATATGCAGATGGAAACACCTTTCTAATTGGTAAAGAATATGTAATCCCAGACCTATTTATTAATTTTTTTTAAATGATTGATGAAACATTAATAACTATCAATCTATCTGCCTACTCTTCCATCCCAACAAAAAGTATAAGCTGCATTCATATGAAAGACATCCTTGGTATAGGTACGAGAAGGGAACAGTTGATAGTCAATAAAGAGTCCATAAACAGTTAATAAATGGGGTAGCTAGATGGTGCAGTGAATAGAGCACCGGCCCTGGAGTCAGGAGGACCTGAGTTCAAATCCAGCCTCAGACACTTGACACACTTATTAGCCGTGTGACTTTGGGCAAGTCACTTAACCCCAATTGCCCTCCAAAAAAAAAAGCAAAAAAAAAAAAACAGTTAATAAATGCCTATTAAGTACCTACTGTAGGCTGGGCACTGTGCAAAGTTCTGGGGTTAGAAATACAAAAAAAGAAAGTCTCTACTCTCAGGGAGCTTACAATCTAATTGGAGAAGGCAACAAACAAAAGGAAGTTAAAGAGAGAAGGGGGAGAGAAAGAGGGAGAACTGAGGCTGCAGGAGGTACCTGCTAAAGGCATGGTGGAAAAGTCTGAGAAGTCCCAAAATACTACATCCAGGTGAGAAGGAAGGAACAGGCAGTGTCTGTAAACAACAATTTCTGTAAGCCACACAATTCAGTTAATAAGCAGTCAGTCAATGGACATTTAGTAACCTTGTGTTAGGAACTGTGTAAAAACTAGGGATGAAACGAAAGGCAAAAGGCAGACCCTGCTCCTGCGGAGCCACAAACTAATGAGGAAGACAGCGTGCAGACAAATGTACACAGACAAGTCAAGTCACACACAGGGTAAACAGGAAATCATCAACAGAGCGAAGGCATTAGAATTAAGAGCACTTGGGAAAGGCTTCCTACAACCATGACTTGAAGAAGACCAGGGAAGGCAAGAGGCAGGCATGAGGAGGCAGAGCATTCCAGGCATGGGTCAGCCACTGACGCCCTGAGCCAAGAGATGGAGTGTCTTATTCAGAGAAGAGTGAAGAGGCAATTTCACTGGATCAAAGAGTGTGTGAGGGGCAGGTGTAACACGTAAGAAGCCAGGAAAGGGTGGGGGGGGTGAGTAATGATAAATTATTTTGAATGCCAAACAGACTGTTTTATATTTCAGTGATAGGGAGTTTATCAAGTATGTGGGTAACATAGTTGTACCGGCACTTTAGGGGAAATCACTGTGGTGGCTGAATGGTGGCGGCAGTATCAGAGGAGAGAAGGGGGGAGGTGGTATATTCAAGAGATGTTGCCACTGTGAAGTCAACAGATCTTGACTATAGATTGGATAAGGGGGAGTCAAAGATAAAACCTAGGCTGAGAGTCTGGTAGACTGGAAGGATGGTGCTCCCCTCAACATGAATAGAGAAATTTAAAGTGGAGTGAAGGTTTAGGAGTAAAGATAATCAGTTCATCTTTGCATGTATTGATTTAAGCTGTCTATTGGACAGCTAGGCAATTGGGTAGCACGGTGGCTAGCATGCCAGATATGGAGTTAGGAAGATTCATCTTCCTCAGTTCAAATCTGGCCTCAGACAATTATTGTGTTCCCCTGAGCAGGTCATTTCATCCTGTTTGCCTCACTTTCCTCATCTATAAAATGAGCTGGAGAAGGAAACAGCAAACCACTTTAGTATCTTTGCCAAGAAAACCCCAAATGGGGTCGTGAAGAGTTGGACACGACTGAGATGAATGAACACTGGATAGCCATTTCTTTTTTTATTATTATTATTTAGATTTTGCTTTTTGGAGGGGGGAGGTAGGGCAATTGGAGTTAAGTGACTTGCCCAAGGTCACATGGCTAGTAAGTATTAAGTGTCTTAGGCCAGATTTGAATTCAGGTCCTCCTGACTCCAGGGCTGGTGCTCTATTCACTGTGCCACCTAGCTGTCCCGGATAGCCATTTCAAGATGTCTGAAAGGCAGCTGGTGATGTAAAACTGGAGGTCAGCAGAGGGGCTAGGATGGGATAAGTACATTTTAGAATCATCAGCACAGAGATGATAATTAAATCCATGGGAATTGATGAGATCACCAAGTGAAGTAGTATAAATAGAGAAGGGAACAGAGCCCAGGATAGAACCCTGTGGGGCACCAACAATTAACAGGCAAGAGCTGAATGAAGATCCAGCAAAAGAGATTTAGAAGGAATAGTCAGATAGGTCTGAAGAGAACCAGGAGGGCGTAATATCCCAAAAACCTAGAGGAAAGAAAGTATTGAGGAGAAGAGGGTATTGAGAGCACCCAAGGCTACAGAGAGGTCAGAAGGATGAGGACTGAGCAAATACCATCAGATTTTGTTTTGTTTGAGAGATCAGTTTGAGTGGAGTGATAAAATCTGAAGACAAATTAAAAAGAATTAAAAAGAGAGTGAGAGGTAAGGAAATGGAGGCGCCTATTGGAGAAGGTCTTCTCAAGGTTAGCCACAAAGTGCAGAAGAGATATGGGATGAGAGTTAGAAGGAAGGATCAAGTGAGACATGAAAATGTGTCTAGTCAGTAAGGAAGCAGTCCTACTGGGAAAGATTGAAGATAAGTAAGAGCATGGACATGGCAGAGGGGGCAATCTTGGAGGAAACAGGATTGAATGAAATAGCTTATGAAGGTAGAAGAGCTTGCCTTGGCAAGAAGTAGGACCTCTTTGTGTGAAACACAAAGATTGATTGATTGATTGATTGATTGAAAGGTATAAAAAATTCAGAACTTCATTGTGCTTAGTTTGTTGAAAATAAATCTTTTGATTTGGCAGAGCAAAATTCAGACTTAAAAAATTCTTGACAAACATGGTGCCTCCCACACATTTCTTAAGATCATACAACATTTTTTAATAAACATAAAAGAGATAATTTTGCTTACTAGCATTCTACTAAATTCACAGCACTACAGATTTAGAGCTGGCAGGGGTTATGGAGGTCATGTGGTCCTCATTTTTACGGATGAAGAAAAGGGAGTATCAATATCAATGAGATCCCAGATCCATTAAAGTGTGATAGTATTGTGCTACTTAATTGTGACAATGCTAATTACTTCATTCTTCTCTTTATTAAGAAAATCAGAGAAATGAAAGCATTGAGGCGTTCAGCTAACAGGAATAGTCCATGAGTTAGAGAACAGCTTAATGCAATGAACCCTGCTATCATTAGGCCTTCACCTGGCCACCCCAGTTATTAAAGTTGGGCTGAGTTCTACATGAAAGTTAGAAGCTGAAAACATACTTGGCAGGATCATATCATTTCCAACATTTACACTAAAGTGAAGCAAACAAAATTTTCTAAACTACCCAACTACTAGAAGAAGAACTTAAATTGTAAGGACACCGGGTAGCCTATATTGTTGTATATAATAAAATTGTTTCTCTATCCCAGTGAAGCAAAAACCCATTAGCACAAAACTGTTTCTCACCCTGTCAGTTTTATGGCAACCAATATTTCATTAAAGCTGGGGCAAAAGTAGCACTGATAGGGCCTGGGACTGTGGCCCACAGTGAATCGCTTAGGATACTTCCAAATATCTAGACATTTGGCATCATGCAGACAGAGCATCTGTCAGATTGAAAGAGTTGTCTACTTTTCACTCAGATTTTTGGCATAAATATCAATTCAACCTATGGATGACCAACAATATCCTTATGTAAGGGATCTAGAAATGGGGAGGGTGATAACTACTTGTTAAAAGGCTCTGTTCAAGGAAATTTTTGTTACCAGATAATCCACTCAGAAACATGCACGTATTTCTGTACATATTTCATAGACCTATGTTCATCCAAGGAAATAAATCAGTCTCTGTGCATATTTCATTGACCTAAGTTCATCCAAGGAGATCAAATCAGTCAATAATTAAAGAAATTAATTCAGGCTATTCATTGGAAGGTTAAATACTGAAGCTAAAGTTTAAATGCTTTGGTCATATAATGAGAAGATGAGGCTCATTGGAAAAGACCCTGATGTTGGGAAAAGTTGAAGGCAAAAGGAAAAGGAGCCAGAGGATGGGATGGATGGAAAATGTCATGGAAACAATGAACATGGACTTGGACAGACCTCAAGAGATAGTGGAGGAAAGAAGGGGCCTGACTAAGTCACAAAGAGTGAGACATGACTGAATGACTGAACAACAACCAAAAGTTGATACAATTCATTTGATTAATACTTTAAAACTTTGAATCCTATTGATTAGGTACTCCCTCCACTGGTACAGATCACAGCCTATCACTCCTTATAGCAGGCATCTCTTGTCCATGTCTTCCCACAAGTCCCTAAGAGAAGATCCATCCAATGTGCTAGAAGGCCTCCTCTGATTCTTGTAATATTCTAAGAATACCAACATTGCATTAGGGCCTTCTGGCTGTTGTGTCTTAGATTTGCTCCATGATCAGTCACCTGATTGATGAACTACTTTTCATGCACAATTCATCACTGGCCATAGATTACAGAACAATTATACCTGTCATTCAGTAGATTCTTATTAAGTGCCCTCTACCTTTAAAATACCATACAAGGGTACCAGGTGTCTTTCCACTGCTCTTTGAGTCATTTGCAATTTTGACTTTTCCAAGATCATGGCATCCCAAGATTTGTAACCATGTAAAACCACCATAAAAATTATGATGTTAAGGACATGGACTTTGGGTGCACTGAACAGTTTAGGATCATTAAAAAACACTGCACAATTTCTCAAATTCAGTGCAGCCTGATCTCTTTCTCTTAAATCCAGATCATTTGTAGCACGTCAAAGAGCTCTGTGTTGATAGAGTAATTCAGTGGGCTGCCCATCCAGCTACATTTCAAAATCCCTATAATATATATTTTCCACTCACTGTCTTTTTCCGTTATGGATAGATCTCTTTCATAAAACTATGGATTTCAGTAAGGAGGCTTTGCAACATTCTCGGAATTGATTGAAATGACTAATTTAGAAGGTGCAGTGGATAGGGCACCTGCCCTGGAGTCAGGAGAACTTGAGTGCAAAAAATCCAGTCTCAGACATTTGACACTTACTAGCTCTGTGAGCCTAGGCAAGTCACATAACCCCAATTGCCTTACAAAAAATAAAATAAAATAAAACGAATGATTTGGAAACATGGAAAAACACAGTCAAGGTACAAATCACTTAAATTCTAGACTCTTTAGTAAAATTGTTATACAACTTAAAACCTTTGGCTATAGTTACCATTTCAATCCCATCCAAATTCACAAACCATGGGTCAGAATGTGAAAAACAGGTAAAAATACTGCAAACTATTCTCTTAGTAAGCTCTGCAGATCCTAAGAAAATGGAATAGGCACTTACCCACTGCACACAAATAGTGAAGATAGCCAATGCAGAACACCTGCAGCAGAAGGCAGCCCACTTTGTAATCCTTACTTTTAACTGACTTAAGTAGAGAACCAGAGCTGTCAATAAATCTGTATATACCTTCACACAATTGTTCAAAATCCCATTTTGTCTGATTGACTGGAACTTTGTGTGGTCACCAACACATTCAGATGGAAAATGCAGTCTGGCACATATCTTTTCTCTTTCATTCTGGCGATAACATGAAGATAAAATACCCATATGCTTTGTGCATTTCTTCCTTTTCTTTTTGTTTTACTACATGTAGATTCAGGAGTGTTCTCTGAAAGGGGAAACCTATCAGCTTCATCATGAATTATAGGCTCAGAGTAGAATGGATCTCAGAGGTTCTCCAGTCCAACCCCTTCATTTTATAGATGAGGAAAATTAAACTCAGGGAAATTATGAGATCTGTCTAAAGTTATACAAATAGAAAGTATCACAAGTGGTACTCATGCAACATTAAATCAGGAAGAGACTTTAGGAAATATCAAACTCAAATAAAAGCACCATGGATATATAGCTGATTGGTGCCCAAAAAAAGCCTAACATTTTAATGAAAACTCTCTTAACTGTTAAACCCTGATATCATCCATTCTTCTCTGAATAGAGAATTTGTCCACTTCTGCTACCAAGATGACCTTAAGTCCAAAATTCACCCTTAAATAATATTGACAGAAAGATGGAATGGCATAATAAAATGGAGGACAGGTCTTGGAATGAAGAAAATGAGAGTTCAAGTCCTCCTTCCACGCATACAAGCAATGTGACTCCAAGCAAGGTGCACAACCTCTGAGCACCTCCAGGCAACTGAGACTGAATTTCCTATGAGTTTCCAATCTGCAACAGTAGAAGTTATTTCTGAGAAGGAGTTCTCTATACTGATAACATCAGAGGCCTAGATTCAAAGCAAAAGGAATATTGATATTGCAAGGCAAAAAGTCATGATTGTTGCACAGGCTTTGTAACAAAAAGTTTCTAGAAACAATGAAGTCTGCTTGTCTGTTGCTCTAAGCATTTTAGTCTTTTTCCCCCATAAAATAGTAACCCTTGGAGTTTATATTGATTGGTCAAGATCAAGTGGAAAACCTTCATTTCCCTTCAAGGGTCGAATTTTTTCTCATATTCCTCAATAGACAACTCATTCAATTATTTCAGGCCTGTCAAAAGGAGGGTGACAATAATCATTTCTAACCTGTTTTATTTTTAAACAACAATTTCTTCACACCAAAATAATCAATTCTTGAAACTCTTGCATCACACTTCTAATAAATGCTGCTACGCTGACACCAGCTCAGAGGACATTTTTTCTCTTCACTGTCAAAGGCTCGATAGGTACCTTCTACTGCAATCCTTGCTCAGCACATCTCTTTTTTCTTTATGTCAGAGGTTTCAACTCCAAATAGCATTGCCAAATCTTTCCCTTCTCTGACATATCCTCCCCTTTCAAATTTGAATGAGCATTTTCTTCTTGGCCTATTATAAATAACACAAGGGAACAGGTGGGAAAGAGGCCCAGAGATTTTATGGCAAGTGATCAAGGATTTCAGAGGAGCACAAAAATTCGGGGCCAGGGGAAGTACAAACATAGAGAAGAGGTTAGAAATATAGGACAGGAGTCTATATATATAGCCTCAAAGTTGCCATGATACACAATCGCTCAGAAATGGAGTTTAATAAATCCAAACTAAATTGATAGGGGCTGTGCTATCAGCAGCCAAGAGATGTATAGTGTTGGTCCAAACACGATATCTATGGTGAAAGAATGGAAAAAGGAGACTGGTTGATGCATTCCAATGGGAGATAGAAAATTGAGTGTGGAGGCCTCAGCCCAGGAATATTTTCTTAAATGAAATAAATACTCAGATGATTCCTGGGGTTGTGAACCAATCTCACTACCTCTGAGTCTGAAATGAAATTCCCTGAATTTGTTCCTGCTCTCTTCTCTGAAGACTCTGGAGGATCATTTGAGAGAAGGGCAAAGTTTTTGCTCTGGTTCTGGGCACTAGATGGTTCAGCAGGATCCAGGAAGAGCATAGAGACAAACAAAAAAAAGTTTTCTAATAAAAAGATTTTAAAAGCTGGCTATCTTACAAAGGCAATTTCTCTGTTAAGTTGCTGAGCTATCACCAAGGCCCACAAGGGTCAGGAGACAAGACAATGGAGTTCCTCCCAACTAAAATTGAAGCTATACTTTGATCAAAAGCATATGGGAAGGAAGGGAAATTAAAGCCTTTGTTAGAGGTAATTTAAGGCTAGCAGAGTCAGCAAGTTATGTTATTTAAAATTATAAAATTCAAGTGACAAAGAAAGAAAGAAAAGAGAGGAAAAGGAAAAGAGAGAAGGGGGAAATGGTCAAGGGAGGGGGGAAGGAGAGAGAAGTAAGTGAATGGGAGAAATAGAAGAGAGAAAAATGGAAAATGGGGGAGAGGACAGAAGAGAGGGAAGGTAGATAGAGGAGGGCAGATAGAGAAGCAAGGCAAGAGAGCAGTCGCTGTAGAGAGAAGGGAAAAGGAGAAGGAGCATTGAAGGCTTCATCCACTAAGTCATCTAGTCCAACTTATTCCTTTTAAAGATAGAGGAACTGTGATCCACAGATGGTAACTGATTAGCCCAAAGTTCATACAGAGAGTAAGAACCAGAATTCATCTACCTGTGCAAGGCTCTTTCTGCCAAACTGCAAAGCAATCCATACCCTCCTCAATTCAATTTCTAAATAGAAAATTTCATTTGTCTTAATGATAGCAGGGCAAGCATGTAGAGTCTAAGACTACTTCTGAGTGGTCTGGTTATAGAGGCCTAAAGAAGTAGTTCAAACTCTTCTTGTTCTTCCATAGCATATTATCTCTGTGCAACTAATTTGGTCCTTAATGAATTAATGAATACAATCTTATACTGTGAGGTGTCTTTTAAAATACATTTTCCATCTTTGTTAATAGAAGCTAAGCTTCTTAGTAGCAGTAACTACCTCATCCTTTTTTTTTTGTATCCCCAGCTCTAAGCATTCAATTAATCAAAAAGCAACTATTAAACACTTGCTGCATACCAGGCACTATATTAAATGTTGGTGATACAAACAAAAGTAAAGACCTAGTCTCTGCCTTCCTGTAACTTGCATTCTTCTTTTTTTTTTTTTAGCAATTGGAGTTAAGTAACTTGCTCAAGGTTACACGACCAGGTGTTTCTGGGTGGGTGCTAAGTGTCTGAGCCCGGATTCAATCCCAGGTCATCCCGACACTGGGGCCAGTGCTCTTACTCTCTGAGCCACCTGGCCACCCCTAAGCAATTGGGGTTAAGTAACTTGCTAACGGTTACACGGCCAGGTGTTTCTGGATGGGTGCTAAGTGTCTGAGCCCAGATTCAATCCCAGGTCATCCCGACACTGGGGCCAGTGCTCTTACTTGCTGAGCTACCTGGCTGCCCCATGTAACTTGCATTCTTATGAAGGAGATAAATGTTAAATAACTAGGTATATGCAAAAGCAATACACAGAGTAATTGAGAGGCAAATTCAGAGGGAAAGGTCCTAGTAAAGTGAAAGACAAGGAAAAGTCTCCTAGATAAGGAGGAGCTAAAACTTGAAGAGAGACAGGGGAGTAGAGAGAGGTGAAGGGAAGGGGAATAAAGTAAATATTCTGGCCACAGGGAACTGTTGGTGAAAAAAAACAGAGGGTAGAGATGGGATACTGTAGATGGAGAACAGCAAGTGGCTGGATCACAGAATGAGCAGAAGGGAGTAAAGTGTAAGAAAATTGGAAAGGTAGGAAGAGGCCAGGTTATAAACAGCTTTGAATAAACAGAGGAGTTTACATTTGATCCTGGAGATCATAAGGAGCTGCTGAAATGTGTTGAGTAGGTAGCACTTTAGTCAGACCTACCTGCATTTTAGGAAACTGACTTTGACAGTTGTATGGAGGAGGGCTAAAAATGGGGAGAGACTAGGCAGGGAGACCAATTAGGACAGTATTGAAAGAGTTAAGCAAGGAGTGTTGAGGACCTGAACAAGGGAGCTGGCTATGGGTGTGGAGAGAAGGCAACATACAAGAGATGTTATGAAGGTGAAATGACCAGATCTGGCACCTGGACTTGCACAGGTAGATATTCATCAAACATTTGGTGAAAGCAATGCATCTCTTATTGGCATATAGGTCAGTGGAGAATAAATAAGGATGAGTAGCAAATTGCAGGCCATGGAGATGAACTGAAGAAAATCAGTGTGACCAATTTTAACCATTCTCTAACTCAATGATACTGATAAATAAGGTCAGCTTTAAGTCAAATCAGTTTTGGCCATCCTACAGGGGACTTAGGACAATCAACCAACAAACAAGAAATCAACAATCCTTTATTAACCATCACCTATGTGCCATGCACTGCTCGGTACAAGGGGTACAATGGCAAAAATGAAAGAACACCTACTTTCTTGGGGCTCCCCTTGTGGTGGAAGGGACAATTTGTGCATATAAAAGTGTATACAAAATAAATTCAAGGCAACTAGGTAATTTCAGGGGGGAGGCATTAGCATCTGGGAGATGGGGGAATGGGAGGTCAGCAAAAGGTTCATATAAGTAGTTTGCACTTAAGGTGAGCTTTGAACGAACTAGGGATGGTAAGGGGCTAGGATGAAGAGAGGGTACTTCAAGTATAGAGGGCAAGTCTGTGTAAAAGTATGGAAACATGAGACAAAAACTAGCCCATTCTGGCATTAATGTAACTGCAGAGACTCATCTATCACTTTACCCACATCACAACACAATCCTGAAACCACTCCAAACACAGAAAGACTAATGGAGTCGGAAAGCCCACCTGCTTTGAGGCAGGACAGGGGAGCCACATGAGCTCTACACCAAGGGAGACAAGGCCTGCAAACTGCTTTCCTTTCTGCTTGTTGTTCTACTCAACCTGAAAAATATCCCATGTTATTAAAGGCCTCTGGGTCCATGTAGAATATTTTTAGAAATATTGCACATAATTAAAATCAATAGAAATAAATAGGACTCATAAATAACCTGCCAAGTAGAGCAATTCACCTTCAACAAGTTGCCACACTGTTTGTACACCACTCAGACTCTCAAAGAGTCAATCAAACAACACTGATTGTTATGGTGGATGGGGCCTGAAACCATACACTAAGGTTGGATGCATGAGCATCAAACCATGGAGCTGGCAGGGGCCTTGTATGCCATAAAATCCACCCCCCACCGCCCTAGTCTTACAGAGGAGGAAAGCAAGGCATGGAGAATTAAGTGGTTTGGCTGAGGTCACAATTGTATTAAGTGATAAAGGCATGTACTGAATTCCAAAGCCACTGCTTTTTCCACTTCACTGCTTTTATGTAAATACAAGGAAGCAAAAGTATCGGTGATGTTTTAAGCTCTGACTTCTTCCTTCCAGGGAGCCGTCAGGCTGCATATATGCAGAGATATACAACTGAATAAACCACAATGGCATGCTTCAGAGGAAGAGACATAAGCACAGAAGGGAACCATGGGACCAAGGAACAGAGGAAGGACTAAAACTAAGGAGCATAGAGTCATGACATGGACAAATAAAGCTACACCTTGCCTTCATTGACAGCATCATGAGGACTGTATAGGCTAGGGGTTGGGGGGAGGTCAATGTTCTAACAACCCAGAATGACATAGTTGGAATAGGAATTTAAGTGGAATTGAGCACATGGGTCCTCATAAGAAGAAAGAAAGATTTTTCTTAATTGTTGATAAGCTATGGCATAAGTGCTTTCTGTATTTTTTCAGGTAGGTAAAACCTTTTCTCTGGCTTTTATGTTCTTGTTAGACTGAGTGCTCTCAGAGGAACTGAGAACCCCTTTCTGGAAAGCATATAAGTCTGATACTGACATTCCCAGGGTTTCACTGGATAGGGGCATAAGGCAGAGATTTTTTTAAACGAACCAAATACTAGAGTTCCTGAACTCAAGAGAGTAAATGAGGAGACAGGCTCTAGATCTATGACCCTATGATCTTCATGTTGGGAGAATAAATGAAGAAAAATAAAGAGCCAAGAATTGAGCCTTGTGGTACACACACGTTTAGAAAACAAGAGAAAGAATTTGAGCCAATGAAGAAACCAGAAGCAACCAAAGAGAAATAAGAGTATTCAATGCCACAAAAGCCAAAGGAGGAGAGAGTTTCAAAAAGGAGATGGTGGTCATGGTCATGGTGGAATAGTGTCAAGTTCTGCAGAAAGAAGACCAAGAAAAGATGATACGCTCGACAACTGGAAGATCATGGGTGGCCCTGAAGAGAAAACTGCCAGTGGAGAGGTGGAAAAGACAGTGAGGCGGAGAAATCCAGATGAGACTAATTCAGAAGAGTGATGGAAACAAGGAAAATTACAGGGGAGTAAGGAGAAGTGAATACAGAGTACTGCAGCTGTGGGAAACTGGCCAAAGATCTCCAGGGGTAACCAAGTCATTCCAAGCATGCATATGTGCATTCAGAAGATGGAAAGTGTACAAGTTTGAGCCTGACTGGAGTCAATGGTGTGTATTAAGAAGGTATGTGTGTACATGTACATAAAGCTATGTACATGCAAGGAACATGCACGTATATATAACAAGTATATATATATATATACACCTACATATCTATGCATATACTGGGAAATGTACATATACAAGTAGTAAGAAGCTGAGCGTGTTGTACAAGTATAGTACATATATGCACATGAATATGGAAAGGCACATGTGGAGAAAATGTGCATCTGTGTACCTCTACATGTGTGCATATGTCTTTCCATGCACATTTGTATGTGTACATTTCCCCACATGTGCCTATCTATATGTATACTGTGTGTATATATATATATATATGTATATATATATATGAAAAAAATTTACATCTCAGATTAAATGATCGTGCCTGGGTTCTTTCTCCAACTGGTCCCACTTCTCTCCTCCTTCACTAGCAAGTTTCAGGAACCTCTGATTTTCTCACCACCTCACCACTGTAGTCCATACCATTTGCATCCTGTGAAGTTCACCAATGAATACACAATCTCTCTGTTTGCCCCTGGGGAAAAGAATGGCATATCTCCTTACCTTTCTCACTCAGCAGGTATGAGGAGACATGAAATTATTATGGAACTCAGGGGAGGCACTGAATTCAGCGAGGTAGCTATTGTATTATTTAGCAGCTTTGCAAGAATGGAGGAGGAAAATACTGGCCAAGCTGTCTTTGCACCATATTAGGTAGAAGAGACCAAAAAGACAGGGCTGCTTTCCCCAAAGGTTTGTTCATTTTGCAACCCTCACAAGATGACAAGAAGATCCTCTCTTGGATTTTGGTTTATGGGTTAGAGTGTAAAATTATACTACTGAGGAATGAAGAGAACAAATGTTAGGAAGTGACTGACAACACATGTGCAAAGGAGCATTTTCAAAGTCCTTTTTAAATGCAAAACTTCAACCAGAATGTTGGAGTTGGAGTCAAGAATGCATGGGTTCAAATCCTACCTTGGACACTTCGTAGCTGTGTAACTGTGAGAAAGTCACTTAACGTCTCTGAGCCTCAATGTCGCTACCTGTAAAAAGAGGATTACAATAGCACTGACCTCCATACAACAGCACATACCTCTGACATAGAATTGTGAGAATCAAATGGCATGACATTCATACACAAAGGGTGCAGCAAATTTTAATTGCTATATAAATGTGAATCGGTAGTGCTGTCCTTCCTTCCATCTCTAGCCTTTAAATGCAAAACAAATTTTAAATTTGACCCATTTCAAATCCATACACTGTTTATGTTTCTAACATAACTTAGTAGATAGAGCTAAATATTTCCCTAGGCAAACCATAGACCCACACATATGATAGCCTCATATAATTAGAGTTTCATTCAGTTTAGTTAGCCAATCAGAAAGGTGTTTGTCCTGTCCCTCAACAATAAAGGTATAATGTGTTTCCCCTGTAACTACAGTTCTCTCCATCAAGTCAAGTCAATAAGCATTAGTTAGGCATCTATAATATGTGAAGCACTGTGTTAAGCACTGGGAATACGAAGAAAGGCAAAAATAATCCCTTCCCTCAAGGATCTCAGAGTCTAATGGAGGAAACAACATGCAGACAACTATGTGTGAATAAAAGATGCACAGGCTATATTAGAGATAACCACAGAGGGACAGCACTAGCATTAAGAGGGGCTGCGAAAGGTTCCTCACAGGAGTTGGGATTGTGGCTGAGACTTAAAGAGTCAGAGACAAGATTAGATAGAGACAAAGAGAGAGAAAAGTCTAGGCACGGGGGAGAGCCAGTGGAAAGGCACCAGGCTGGGAGGTAGAGTGCCTTGAGCAAGGACCAAGCAGCAGGGAGGCCAGCATCACTGTGTCATAGAGTACTTAAAGGGGAGTGAAGTTAAAGAAGACTCAAAAGGGAGGCATGCTCTAGCTTGTGAAGAACTTCCAGTGCCAAAAAGAGGGTTTTACATCTGATCCCGAAGGTAACAGAGAGCTGCTGGAGCTTGCGTAGGGAGGAGCATGGTAAGACATGAGCTTGAGAAAAATCACTTTGGCATCTATTCAGAGGATGGGTAGGAGTGCTGAGCAGGAAGACCAATTAGAAGGGGAAGAGGAAGGGAAGGAAATATGTATTTATGAAGACTCTACTATGTGCTAGGCACTATGCTAAGTGCTTTTACAAATATTCTCTCATTTGATTCTCATAACAACTCTATGTGGTAGGTGCTATTATTATCCCCATTTTACAATTGAGGAAACTGAGGCAAATAGAGATTAAGTGACTTGCCCAGGATCACACAGCTAATGAATGTCTGGAATCTGAACTCAGGTCTTGATCATTCCAGGCCTAGTGTTTTATGCACTGTGCTACCAGACTAGCAATAGTTCAAGTGTGAAGTGATGAGGGCCTGAACCAGGTGGTAGCGGTGTCAGAGGAGAGAAAGGCAAGTCTACAAGGGGCACTATGATGGTATAATCGAAAGGACTTGGCAATAGATTGAATATAGGGGTAAAAGAGAGCAGGGGTTGAGGATGACACCTAGGCTTGAGGCTTAGTTTGCTACATGTGTTTCATATCCATGGTAGGAAACAAGGATGCTTTGTATGTGTGAGTCACTGTGGTTGGTGGCTATGGGGATGCAAAGGTGAAGAAGACCTGGTCTCTCTCCTCTAGTCTAGTTAGGGAAACAAAAAATAAACACATGAAAAGCGAAGTAACATAAAAAACAATAATTTAGTACAACAATAAAGGAACAGAATTGGAATTGAAAGGGACCTTCGAGGTCATACAGTCCAAAGTTCTCACTTTGCAGATAAGGAAACTGAGGCCCAAAGAGGTTAGATAGTTTGTCCAAGCTTTCCCAGAGGGCAGAACTGGGATTTAAACCCAAATCTCCTGTCTCTAAATCCAGCACTCATACCTTTGTACAATCCCCTCTCCATCTCAGAAGAGTGGTCCTCCTAAGGCAGGATGTGAATAATTGACAAATGAGTAGTTCTGATTATAGCTCCTGGGTAAGTTAGCAGGAAGGGATAATCACTATAAGCTTAAATGATCTGGAAAAATTTCACAGAGAAGGAATTTGAGTTAGCTCTAGAGGCATAGGTAGGATTTGGAAAAGCAGAAAGAGGGGTGTGGTATATTACAGGTGTGTGTGGGGAGACGGGTAAGGAGTGGAATCTCAAATAAAACAGAAGGTAGTTTAATGTTAGACACGTTTAAGAAAAATTGGAAAAGCCTGGCTAGAGCAGAGACATCAGAAAGGTAGTCATTAAAAATCAGATGAGGAAGATAGGTTGAGGCTAAACTTTGGAAGGCTTTGAATGACAAGATGAGGAGTTCAGACCTTTTCCTACAGTCTTTAGAGATTCCCCGAAGGGTTTGATTGGAGTGGGGGTGGGGTTGTTATTTTAAAGCTGAAGTCTGACATGAGGAAATTAAGTGTTTTGGTAATATTAGTTTGGAAGCAATGTATAAAATAAACTGTATTTTAAATTTTTATTTATTTTAAGTTTTCAACATTCACTTTTGTAAGATTTTGAGTTTTTAATTTTCTCCCTTCCCCTCCCCAAGATGGCATGCAATCTGATATAGACTCTACATGTACAATCATACTAAACATATTTCCACATTAGTCATATGGTAAAGAAGAATTAGAAGCAAAGGGAAAACACATAAGAAAGAAAAAAGGGGGAAAACAGCATGCTTTGATCTCCATTCAGACTCCATAGTTCTTTCACTGAATGTGGATAGACAGAATTTTCCATCATGAATTTTTTGGAATTGTCTTAGATCATTGCATTGCTGAGAAGAGTTAAGTCTATCAAAGCTGGTCATCACACAATGTTACTGTTACTGTGTACAGTGTTTTTCTGGTTCTGTTCACTTCACTCAGCATCAATTCATGCAAGTCTTTCCAGGTTTTTCTGAAGTCTGCCTGATCATTATTTCTTATGGAATAATAGTATTCCATTATATGTATATACCACAACCTGTTCAGCCATTCTCCAATTGATGGGCATCCCCTCAATTTCCAATTCTTGGCCATCACCAAAAGAGCTACTATAAATGTTTTTATACATGTAGGTCCTTTTCCCATTTTTATTATCTCTTTGGGATACAGACCTAGAAATGGTATTTCTTGATCAAAGGGTAGGCACAGTTTTATAGCCCTTTGGGTAGATTATAGTATAGAAAGGGATATTAGAGGTAGAGAGATTAATTGGAAACCAATTGCAATAGTACAGATATGGAGAGATCATCTATTGAATTTGGGTGGTAGAAGTTCCAAATAGGGCATTAGAAATGAACTGGTGTAATATTGGGAGCTCAGAGCTAGAGAGGAAGATCTGAGAGTCATCCACCCAGACATAATAACTGGAATCTTAAGAGTAAATGAGATCTCCAGGAGAAAGGAGTATAAAGGGAGAAGGGCAAATAGTTCAGGGTCTAAAGGTAGACAAATGCCCACATTTAGGGATCATAGGAAAGAAGATAAGGCAGTGAAGCAATCAGAAAGATAAAGCAAGAACCAGGATAATATAATACTGTGGAATGAAAGAGTCTTAAGAAGGGAAGATCAATAAGATAAAAGGTAAAGAGAAGTTGAGTAAAAACACTGAGAAAATACCAGCAGAGTTGTAAGACCCCCATCTTCTTATTTTCTAAAATATAATTTCAGTATAGCAGAAGGGGTAGAAACCAATTTTTTGTGTCAAAAATAGAATGGGGGTTGACTATAGATAGTGTCAGAGTTAAAGAAGGTTGTTGCTGAAAAGAAAAAGAGAAACAGATTGTTAGTTAGAATAGGCAATTGGGTCAAGTAAAGGCTGATAATTTTCCCAATAGAGGCGAAACCTGAGGAGCACAGAAAAGGGAGACAGTGCAGAAGGAAATACTGAACATATTGGATAGAGATGAATCATCAAAGGAGCCAAAGTCCTAGAAGAGGTAGAGAAGATGGGGTCAAGTGTGAGGGATTAACCACAGGGAGGTAAATACCTTGGCAGTCAAGAATAGTCTGTGCTTTAGGTGTGTCTCGTTTCATATAAAAGATTCTTTTTGAAAAGTTTGTGGATTAATTTTGTGTAAACTGATCCTTTTTCAAACACACTAAAGAAAATGTCCATTTTATGGGAAATCCTATTATAAAGCAATCAAACTTTTAAAAAAGAATCTACTCTAATTTTCACATGCATAAATTCAAATGTTCACATACTGGGTTTGCTCAAAACAAGGGATATAGGTACTCACTGATGTCATAAAAGATCAGATTAAATGCAAAGACAAAAAAGAAATAGTAATGAAATTTCCTTCCCTCATTGTAAATAGAGAGATGGTTGATTATGGGTGTAAAATGTTATAGGCACTGCCGCATGTGGTTGCTGTATTGGTTTGTTTTGATGAACTGCTTTTTATTTGTTATAAGGAAGAGTGTTTGGAAATGTGTGCTTTAAAAAACAAAAAGGTAACATGGTGCAGTGTGCAAGGCCAGCTTTTTGAGCCAGGAAAACTTGGGTTCAGGTCTTATGTCTTACACATACTATGTGTGTGACAAAGGAATGGTCACAATTTCTCAAGTGACCCAGGGAACCTACGTAAACAGTTTTTCAACCTGAGGTCCACAAACATTTTTAAACATTTTAAGAACTATTTCAATATAATCTATTTCCCCTTTAATCCTATTTTTATTCACTTAAAAACAATCTGAGAAATAGTCTAGACTTCACCAGATTGCCAAAGAAGTTCATTACACAAAAAGAGTTAAGAAAATCCACATTGACTCTAAATTACAGATAAACTGCCAGTTTCTCCCAATAGAGGGAGTTTCCACTCCAGGAGTTACCCATGTCAATGAAATCACAGATGTGAGTGTGTAAGATTTCATTGAAATGGGAAATGGCCTACTTAGATACAGAAATGAGAAAGAGACAGAGACTGAGACAGGCAAACAGAGAGGCAGAAAGCCAAAGACAGTGATAGAGAGAGAAGAGATAGGAGAGAGACAAGGAAAGGGAGAAACAAGAGAGCAGAGAGACAGAGAGGGAGAAAGAGAGAGGGGAGAAGAGAGAAATGGAGAGAGACAGATATAGAGTTCTGTTCTGCTAGTTCGTTCTCTCATACAAAAGAACATGACAATGGGGACAAGGAAGAAGCTGGACATGGACAATGGAGGCTCAAATATAAAGATTCATTGGCCACTTTCAACTCTTTTCCAATATTTAGTGGTCAATTGCCTGTGTGAAACAGACAACTATCAGGACTCTCCAGCAGCCAGACAAGTATCATCTCATTAATCCTGTACCCCAAGACCAACCACCACACAACACAGCTCAGCTAATTAAGCAAGGTGATGAGCTTCAATAGTTTGCTGCTCCCCACCTGCAGCACTCCCACTTTTTACACTGTCTTTGTTACTGGTGTGACTTAGATTGGTTACACTGATTTAGTGACCCTTTCCTTGCTAGGCCACAGAAGCAGGCTGGCATTTGAACTGGCTGGGTGACAGATGGTAGCAGGGGGTGACATATGGCAAGAGGCTAACCAGTTGTTGAGTGGAAGGTGCCAGGAGAGAGGCCTTTTGAGTAAATGATACATGTGACAAACCCACTTTTTATCAAAAAGACAGATTCTGTTCACTTTGATGTTGTGGGAGGAGGAGAATTGGAGTTACTTGATTAGCAAATGTCCTAAAGGTGGCATTAGAGTGTTAGACAATTCAACTGGCCACTTCTCATTCTCTGGATAGTAAGGGAAGCCCTAGGTCAATCATAACCACTGAATCTCACAGTTAGAATTTCTTGAGAAGACATCTAATTCAACTCATGCCCAGAAAAAGTACTCTTTACTTCATAGTCAATAAGTTATGTCTTCCTACCTTTCCTTAAAAATCTACAGTGGACTCACTATATTCAAAGACATTTCTTGTTCCTTTTTTGGGTAGCCTTAATTTAAAGGATATGAAAAAAACATTCTGAATATTCATATCCTCAAATTTTGAAGGACCTGGAAATTATAAGATTTAGGAACTATAAGAGACCTTAAAGATCATCCCTAATCTAACTCCATTTACAGAGAGGGAAACTGGGGGGGGGGGGGAGGAATGAATCTCCTGAGATCAGTCAATAAATGGGCGAGCTAGGGTTTGAATCCAGATTTTCAGGCTTGGAATCTCTTCAACAAGGATAGCTATAATTACACCATCTCTATTCAATTTAGCATACATTTATAAAGTGCCAACTATGTGAAAGCATGTAATAATATAATTATTTATTAATTTATTCATAGCACATAGGGATATAAAGACAAAAAAAGAAATAATATCAGCCCCTAACCTCAAGTAGCTTACATCCTGCTAGAGCTTTTTCATGGACTAAAGGAGTTCCACAAAAGAATCCAACATCAGTCAATGATGAAAGTAATAGACCTTTTTATTTGGTATGTAAGGGGAAGGGCACATGGATTAATTGTAGGCTCCCAAGGGAGCAGAGAGGGAGAAGCAAGGGAAACAGGGAAAGAAGATTAGAGCAACCTACCATCACCACCATCATCAACACCAACCACACCACACACACACACACACACACACACACACACACACACACACACTTTCTCTCTCTCTGTCTCTCTTTGTCTCTGTTTCTGTCTCTGTCTCTCTCTCTGTCTCTGTCTCTCTCTCTGTCTCTGTCTCTTTCTATCTCTCTCTGTCTCTCTGTCTCTGTCTCTCTGTCTGTCTCTGTCTCTGTCTCTCTCTCTGTCTCTCTCTGTCTCTCTGTCTCTCTCTGTCTCTCTCTCTGTCTCTCTCTGTCTCTCTCTCTGTCTCTCTCTGTCTCTCTCTGTGTCTCTCTCTGTGTGTGTCTCTCTCTCTGTCTCTCTGTCTCTCTGTCTCTGTCTCTGTCTCTCTGTCTCTCTGTCTCTCTCTGTCTCTGTCTCTCTGTCTCTGTCTCTCTGTCTCTCTCTCTTTCTCTCTCTGTCTCTCTCTGTCTCTCTGTCTCTCTCTCTGTCTCTGTCTCTGTCTCTCTCTCTGTCTCTGTCTCTCTCTGTCTCTCTCTGTCTCTGTCTCTTCTCTCTCTCTGTCTCTCTT